>NC_058521.1:236279193-236909693 GCF_904849725.1 Hordeum vulgare subsp. vulgare
AGTACCAGTACCAGGCTGAGGTTCGCATCTTCGACCAGAGGGGCGGCGAGACCCTCGAGCGCCACGTGTTCTGTGGTATTGGAGTGTCGGTCGAGATGGCCGTCCATGATGCGGCCTACATCGCCATCACCCGTCTCCGTGGAGCGTACCCTCACCTGGAGGAGAGCCCTTTCAGATACATCCCGCATGCTCCTGCTGGGGATAAGACTGGGTCTGATCTCACTGCCTACGCTTCTGACGTTCGGGAGCGCAGCGACCGTTCCTACGTCGCTGTCTGCGCCCCTACGTGACGCGTCGCTACGATGCGCGGATTCTGGTGCAGTACACTGAGGCAATGGATCGTGGAGCTGTATGCTACGCGCGCTCGTCTTTACGACGCATTGACAGAGCTGCAGCCATCACACTGTCCGAGGGTTCCACCTATGCGCATCCGCGAGCCGAGCAGGACAGAGCTACCATCAGCTCTCGAGTGGACTGATGTTGGGGGTAGAACCCCTGCACTTGGACCTCAGCTGCTCGACTCGATGCGGTACCCTCACCAGAGTCACAACGGGACACAGGGTCCTGTCCCTACCTTCTATCACCGCCAGCTACCAGGATTCGATCGTCCTCTCCGACGTTGATGTAGCCTTATCGCTACATCTCGTTGTGGTACTCTTCCACCGCGTGCCTGCGCGCCGCCTAGTGAGTCCAGGGTATCGTCAAATGCGTCCGGGCTATCGCCAAATTTCGAATTTTTAATCGTTAGTCTGTAATGGAACTTATGTATGGGTCTGTATGTCGAACTCAACTACTATGGAGTATCTATCGCATTTCCCTTTCATTATGCTTGATTACTTCATGAATGCGTGCGATGCCTTTCAATTACTTTAAGCTAAACTACCCCTGCTAAATATTTAACAGTATGGTTAGACCAGTTGGCCGCCCGCGTGGCCCTGCCAACGATGCACCACCCCCGCCTCCTGAGTATATGGCGGGGATGATCCAACAGTTTGAGCTGAACCGCCAGTTTATGCAAGGGCTCATGGATCAGTTCCAAAGGCCGAACATGAACCAACCACAAGGCGTGACACTGCAAGACTTCTGCCGTCTCAACCCTGCGATCTACCACAGCTCAACTCAGCCTCTTGATGCTGATGACTCGCTCCGTGACATTTCTTATGAGCTGGAGTCTGCCAATGTGCCCCTGGCGAGCTATGTCAACTTTGCCGCCTACTTTCTGAAGGGTCCCGCTGCTCAATGGTGGGACAGCCACAGGCGCTCTCAGCCCGATGGGACTATCATCACTTGGGCAGAGTTCAAGGCTGCTTTCCATGCTCGATACATTCCCAAGGGAATCATGGACCGGAAGAAGCGTGAGTTCCGCAACTTAGTCCAGGGCAACAAGACTGTGGATGCTTATCAGCGGGAATTTCTGGAATTATCTCGCTATGCTGAAGAAGACATTGCGACTGATGCACGCAGGCAGGAGAAGTTCCGTGAAGGCCTCCACCCTGATATCAAGCTGACACTCCTCGTTCAGGACTATGCTGATTTCGCCACCCTTTTGAACAAGGCTATTCAGGTTGAGACTGGTCAGCAGGAATACAAAGATAGCAGCAAGCGCAACCGTGACATGGGCTCATCTTCGGGCTCGTCTGCACAGAAGCGGAAGATCTGGATTCCCAACAACATGTACCATGCACCTGCTCCTGCTCCGAGGCCGTCCTATGCTGCACCTCGCCTGCCTCCTCCACCACCTAGGCAGCCGAGGCTTCCAGCTCCACTGCCTCGAGTTCCTCCTTCCCGTCCTGAGGACGGGCTGTGCTTCAAGTGTGGCCGTTCAGGTCACCGTGCTAGAGACTGCAGGCAGAATCCGAATCAGCTGGCACTTCCCGCAACTGGCCGTGGCAACAAACAGAACCGCAACTTCAACACTAAGCCTACTTATGTTCGTGGTCAGGCCAACAACATTGATATGGGTCAAGCTCAAGACCAGCCTGCTACCGTGATGGGTACACTTCTCGTTAACTCAGTACCTGCTTCTGTATTGTTTGATACAGGAGCATCGCATTCCTTTATGTCGGAAAATTTTGCATACATGCATGACATTAGGAGCGAAGAGATGAACATCCCGATAGTGGTAAACACCCCTGGGGGCGAATGCCAAACCTCTGTGGTTTGCCCCCATGTTCCAGTTGAAATTGAAGGATTATAATTCCTTGCCAACCCCATCCTACTAAAGTCATCCAACATTGATCTCATATTGGGGATGGACTGGTTGAAAGCTCATACGGCATCGATCGTTTGTGCCACCAAAACTGTCCACCTCCTACACCCTTCAGATGAACTTGTAAGCTACCATGCTCATCTCGTCCGTAATGCTGAGGCACGGCTGTATGCTTTGAATGCATTAAAAGCGTCGCCTCTTGAAGGGATTGAAAACATACCAGTGGTCCGAGAATTTCAAGATGTCTTTCCAGAAGAACTTCCGGGGATTCCCCCTGCTCGAGCTGTCGAGTTTGTCATTGACTTGGTACCCGGTACCACTCCTATTGCCAAGCGGCCTTATAAAATGCCACCACATGAACTCCTTGAACTTAAGCAAGAAATTGACAGCTCGCTCCGTCTGGGTTTCATCCGTTCGAGTTCCTCTGCTTGGGGAGCACCTTCTCTCTTTGTTAAGAAGAAGGATGGGACAAATCGATTGGTTCAAGACTATCGTCCTATCAACCAGGCCACTATTCAGAACAAATATCCTCTCCCTCGGATAAATGATTTGTATGATCAACTTGCTGGTTCCACCGTTTTCTCTAAGCTCGACTTGAGATTGGGATACCACCAGATCCGTGTTCGCAAGGAGGATATTCCAAAGACCGCCTTTGTTACTCGATATGGATCATACGAGTACACCGTCATGTCCTTCGGCTTAACCAATGCACCGGCAACCTTCTCTCGACTGATGAATTATATATTCATGGACTACCTTGACAAATTTGTCATGGTATATCTGGATGATATTCTGGTGTTTTCGAAGAACAAAGAAGAGCATGCTGAGCATCTTCGTCTTGTACTAGATAAGCTTCGGGAGCATAAACTCTATGCGAAGTATTCCAAATGTGAGTTCTGGCTAGACGAAGTGACTTACCTTGGTCATGTGATTTCCAAGGATGGTATTGCGGTCAACCCCGAACGAATTCAAGCTATTCTTGACTGGACTCCCCCGAAGAATGTCAAGCAAGTCAGAAGTTTTCTCGGACTCGCCAGCTATTGCCGTCGATTCGTCGAGAACTTCTCCAAGATTGCGAAGCCCTTAACCAACCTGCTTCACAAAGGTGTTAAGTATGAATGGACTGATAAATGTCAGGAAAGTTTCCAAGCGCTCAAGGACAAACTGACGTCCGCTCCAGTACTTGCTCCTCCAGATACAAAAAGGGATTTCGTCATATACTGTGATGCTTCTCGTCACGGAATAGGTTGTGTCCTAATGCAGGATCGCAAGGTGATCGCTTTTGCTTCACGTCAACTGCGTGCTCATGAAGAGAACTACCCAGTTCATGATCTCGAGCTTGCCGCAGTCATTCATGCATTGAAGGAATGACGACAATACCTTGTCGGTAATCGCTGTGAAATCTACACCGACCATCAGAGTTTGAAGTACTTGTTCACTCAACCGGAGCTGAACCTGCGTCAACAAAGATGGATGGAGCGTATAGCAGATTTTGACTGTAGTATATCATATACCCCTAGCAAGGCTAATGTAATGGCTGATGCCTTAAGTCGCAAGTCATACTGCAACCACCTCCAGGTTCATCAGGTTCACGATCATCTGCAAGAGGAATTCCGTAAGCTGAACCTCCACATTGTTCCTCAGGGTTACCTTGTTCCGCCTCCTGAAGAGTATCAGAAGATGAACCTTCGTGTTGTTAATCAGGGTTCCCTCAGTAACCTAGTGGTTGAACCAGATCTTGTGAGCTCCATAAAGAATATACAAAACTTTGACGATGATGTCGACAGGATTAAGAGCTATATTGCAAAGGGTAAACCCTCCTTTTTCACTGTTGATGAAGGTGGCGCCTTGTATTTCAAGGGTCGCCTATTCGTCCCAAATAAGAAGGAAAATCTCAGGATGACTGGGAAGGTGATGGAAGAAGCTCATGACACACCATTGTCTATTCACCCGGGTAGTACCAAGATGTACCAAGACATCCGGCAAAGATTCTGGTGGCCCAATATGAAACAAGACATTGCACGCTATGTGGCAGAATGTGATATATGCCGGCGTATCAAAGCAGAACACCAAAAGCCTGCTGGAACTCTGCAACCTATCTCTATTCCCGAGTGGAAATGGGACCACGTTGAAATGGACTTTGTCACTAGTTTTCCCAGGTCTCAGAAAGGTAATGATGCTATTCTTGTCGTCATTCATCGACTGTCCAAAGTTGCACATTTCCTGGCCGTCAAAGAAACGATTAATGCTAGTCAGCTGGCAGATCTTTATATGTCAAGAGTTGTTTCACTTCACGGTATTCCGTTGGTAATCAGTTCGGACCGTGGCAGCTTGTTCACTTCAAAATTCTGGGAAAGTTTTCAGAAGGCTATGGGGACTCATCTGTCCTTCAGCACTGCATTTCATCCTCAATCCCAGGGACAAGTTGAACGAGTCAACCAAATTCTCGAGGACATGCTTCGAGCTTGTGTCATTTCTTTCGGTAAGAAATGGGAGGAATCTCTCCCGTATGCCGAGTTCTCTTACAACAATAGCTATCAAGCTAGTCTGAAGATGGCCCCTTTCGAAGTATTGTATGGGCGAAGGTGTCGGACTCCTTTGAATTGGTCAGAAACTGGGGAACGATCACTCTTCTGTTCGGATATTATTCAACATGCCGAAGATCAAGTCCGCATTATTCATGAGAATCTGAAGGCTGCTCAGTCTCGTCAGAAGAGTCAGTATGACCGTCATCATCAAGATATGGTCTATCAACCTGGCGAAAAGGCTTATCTTCGTGTCACACCAATGAGAGGTGCACACCGTTTCGGAAGCAAGGGCAAGTTAGCTCCTCGTTATATTGGTCCTTTCACTATTCTCGAAAGGCGTGGAAGAGTGGCTTATCAATTGGAACTGCCGGCGAACCTTTCTCAGGTTCACGATGTCTTCCATGTTTCTCAGCTCCGTCGCTGCTTCAAGGACCCTATTCGAGCAGTGGATCACGATATGCTTGAGCTACAACAAGACCTCTCTTATAAAGAGCATCCGGTCCGCATTCTCGACCAAGCTGAACGTAAGACTCGTCGCAAGGTCACTAAGTTCCTTAAGGTACAGTGGTCAAATCACTCTGAAGATGAAGCCACTTGGGAACGCGAGGATCATCTTCGTGATGAATACCCCGGGCTCTTTCCCTCTACCTCTTAATTCTCGGGACGAGAATTCTTGTTAGTAGGGGAGAATTGTGACATCCCCGACTTTTGCTACAGTAATTATTGTAATTAAGCTACAGTGATCAATCGCTAATCATGCCACGTCATCGAATTCCCATCTGAGACCCGCGTTGCTTCGAGTCTGTCCGGATCCAAAATTTGAAAGCAAAAGAAAAAGTACTTTGTAAGTTCATTACAAATATTAAAAGAATATGTATATGAGAGAGAGAATTAAAAGTATTAAAAATAATAATGATAAAATAAAGTATAATAAAAGAAAGTGTTTAAAAAGGAAAAAATCAAATAGTAAAATAAATAATAAAAGAAAGAAAAGAAATTAGAAAGAAAAAAATAATAATAAAAAAAGGGCAATCCCCCCCTGGCCGAGCTGGGCTAAAAGGGCCCAACTGGCCAGGCCCCCGCGCCCCCTCCATGGCTCAAACCCTAGCCACCCCCCCACGCCAGCTTCCTCCCCCCCTGAGCGCCGCCGCCAGCCACCCCCCTCGTGGGGGGCCCCACCCCCCCACCGTCGGCCCCTCACCCCACGAGAGGCCCCTCCCCACCTCTCGTTCACCCCATCTCTCCCGTGACCCTCGCCCCCAACTCCCTCTTCTCCTCCCGTGACACCCACCCTCCCCTGCCGAGCCCCCATCTCTCTCCCCACGATCTCTCTCTCTCTCACGTAACTCCCTCCCACCTCGCCTACTCCCTCCCAGATCCCTCCTCCTCCTCCCGCCGGCGGCCCCTGCCGCCTCTCCCCCCCCCCCGCCGGCGAGCAGCCCTCTCCACCGGTGACCGCCCCCAGCGCCAGCTCGCCCGTGCCCCTCCTCTCCACCGCCTCCTCCTACCCCGGCGCCCCCCCCCGTCGGTCCCCTCATCCTCCTCCCCCGGCGGCCCCTCATCCTCCCGGCCGGCGAGCCGCCCCCCACCTCGGCCCTCCATCCCGCCGGCCGCCCCCCCGTGAGCCCCGTCGGCGTTCTCCCGCTCGGTCCGGGAGGGACCGGGCAGGTGGACCGGCCTCCCTCGGCCCCTTCACCACGCCGGCGAGCCCCTCCCCCACCGGGCCTCCCCTACGCCTCTTCCTCGCCGGATCCGGCCGGTTCCCCCTCGCCGGCGCGTCATCTCCATCATCACCGTCCCCTCCACCACCGGAACCACGCCGTCTCCACCGTCACCTTCGTGCGAACTCCGGCTTCACCGGTCCGTCTCGTCACCGTCGGTGAGCCCCTCCTCGGGCTCCTCCCACCATGTCGATCTCCTCGCCGTCCCGGTTCCGTTCTGGCAAACGGGGCCTCGATCCGTCACCGGTAGACTCGGGTAGGAGGATTCGAACTTTTGGTTCTTCTAGGTGGAGTTAGCAGAGAGTTCTCTGTCTGTTAACAGAGAGAGAGAGAGATGAGTGTTGTGAGAGAAAAGAAAAATGAATAAAAACAAATGTTGTATTAAATGCGTATGTATGTATGTATGTATGAGATGTGATGTATGTATTTGCGTATATGGATATTTAAAGAAATACGGTATTTGCACGGTTAGGTATCTAATAATAAAATGAGAAAATAACCTTAGGCCACTTACCGGTGGGGCCAATGCACCCGCTGTCTATGACAGGGAGGCCCCACGCGAGAGTTAATATAAATTATAAAAATAATGTTTTTATAAAATAAATAAATAAATAGATATATTAGTTAAAATAATTAATTAACATAATTAGAGTATGACACGTGGGTCCCTCGTTGAATTAATCTGATTAATAAATAATTAATCTTAATAAAAACTTGTGCCTATGACGTTCGGGACCCGCAGGTTAGTTGACCGGTCAAATGTTGATGTCAGCATGACATCGCGATGATGTCATAATAGGATTTTACTAAATCTTTTAAATCTGTTTTTAATTCTTAAATAATTAATAAAACTTTGAAAATTAATATTAAATAATCCGTAAGTCAGATCAAAATATTTTCAACATGAAAGTTGATCAGCAAAACGAGACGAACCCGGATACACGGCCCGTTCGTCTGTCACGCGTCCCTAGCATAACAAACATGGAACTTTTCCATCGTTTCCAATATAACCGGTAGTAGCCCGAGACCCGGAAAATATCGTCAGATATTCTTCCGACCCGTCTATGACGGATGTTCCTGCGTTAGTTCATGTCTAGCCTACATCTTTTCATGTCATGCTTTGTGTTGCATCGGTGCTATTATTTATTGTTTCTTCCCCCTCTTCTTACCGGTATTCCCCGAGACTGACGCTGCTGCCGGGTACATCTACGACCCTGCCGATCAGTCCTTTGCCGCAGAGCAGCAAGGCAAGCAAACTCCCCTTGATCATTCCTATATCGCCTATGTCTTTCTTCCTACTGCTTGCATTAGTATTTTGCTACTGTTGTAGTTAGCTCCTATATCTGATGCATAGCCTATTTTTGATGAACTGCTACTTTCAGTCATGTACCTTTAACCTGCTTAGTATAGGTGGAGCAGTCATCCCCTCTGACCCCGTAGATCAGTTGCCCTGCTTGTTTTCAAATCTCGATCTCTGATCGACGAGCCAGACCCGACACAACACTTTCACCCCCTTCGTTGTACGACGCTACAGCGATACTATCGGGTACCGAGGGTGACACCTCGCTAAGTACTCCTGATGATATCTCTGTAGTATAGCTAGTCGGTCGTGGTTATCGAGGGTGATTCCTCTTTCACCATTCCCGACGACGCCCCTGTCGTGCAACCCCTCAAGAGTGGGACCCCCGAGGGTGATTCCTCTAAGACCACCTTGACAGGTACATCGTTCGGAATCCAACGAGGGTGATACCTCGGATTCCCCCGATGTTACAACCACACAGTTACTCGACCATGTTACTGGGATCATTGGTGATTAGTTGTAAGACGGGTGGATTCCCGTGAGACTGTGTTGCTGGCCTAATTAAAATGCTAATGGATTTGGGTATTTTGATCTGGGTTGGTCGGAGACCTTTTCGCACTAACCGGCTACGCGAGAAGAATTATGGGTACTCGGCGTCGCGGTATCAGCCGAAGCTTTTCAGATGCCAGCAATGTAGCGGCGTGCGCCCGAGTGGTCCCGAGATGCATCGCGCTTGTGATTTAAGGGATGCTAAGACTGACGTCGGCCGCCCACGCCACGTGCAGGAGCGTGAAGGGGAACTGGGCCCACGAACTCTTTGTGCTTAGGATTTAGACCGGCGGGCTGGCCTCTCTGATTAGTCTTAGGTGGGGCTGCGATGTGTCGATATTCCGAGGCCGGGCAGGACCCAGAAAAGTATGTCCGGCCAGAGTGTTATCGAGCGTGACGGGACATGTGGTGCACCCCTGCAGGGATGAAAATTAACTATTCGGATAGCCCTGTCCACGGTTACAGGACGACTTGGAGTTGTGCCCCGATCTTTTACAACTACAATTGTTACTTAACTGGAATTAGTTTGCCTCGGGATTGCTTCATCGCAGGGAGTCGAGGGAGGATCTTTAGGCGTGACCTCACTTTAATATTGCTGCAACAATATGACTATTAATGTGTTACCCCTGTTCTACTCTCGTCTATTGCTGCAAGACCCTGAAGATGCTAGTCTTCGATAGGACTAGGCCTTCTCTCTCTATTCTCGCATTGCTGCAGTCAGTCCACATATGACCCCCTTCTTTGATACTGGTGCATAATTAGGATAGTTCTGATGTAAGACTTGCGAGTACTTTGGATGAGTACTCACCGCTGCTTTGCTCCCCCCTTGTTCCCTTGATCCGTTTGCTGCGACCAGATGATGAAGCCCAGGAGATGGAGGTCCCCGCCACCGACGACTGCTACCCCGACGGTGCCTACTACTACGTGGAGGCCGCTGATGATCAGGAGTAGTTAGGAGGTTCCCAGGCAGGAGGCCTCGCCTCGTTCGATCGTTGTATCTTTTGTGCTAGCCTTCTCTGAGGCACCCCATGTTGTTTTATGTCTGTACTCAGATATTTGTTGCTTCCGCTGACTCGTGTGTTTATCGAGCTTTCTAGCCCTCGAGGCCCCTGGCTTGTAATATGAAGCTGATGTTATTTTATTTGTGTCTAGAGTTGTGTTGTGATATCTCCCCGTGAGTCCTTGGGTTTTATCATACGCATTTGCGTGTATGATTAGCGTACGATTAAGCCGAGGGCGTCACACCAGCCACAACAACGCCAAGGAGAGGCGTGGCAAAATGGTTGGCGTGCCACACCATCAAGGGAGCGTCAAGTTAATCCAATTTGGCGAGAACTGGGTATGTGGTTTGCTTCATGCCTCATGCAATTCATTCTTAATGCTATCTTGAGCCCTTTACCAATACAATTTTCCTCTCTATATGTTAGGCGCGTCACAATAAGACGGAGGCGCCACCAATGTACGACCTGTATGCCATGGCCCATACTGCCTCATACAAGAAGGTCAAGGCATTCTCTGAGTCTGACCTCGAGCATCCAGAAAACTTCACCAAAATCTCCTCCCATGACAAGCTCGTGAAGTACAGAGATCACGGGAAGGCGAGGAAAGGGGAGGACTTTAACCCGAGCGAGGGGCCTATTGATCCAGAGCTGGTGATGATAGCTGGCAACGGGAGGCCCCATGGCTCGATCGGCATTGGAAACGGCCTTATACGTTGTCCTAGCACTCTCCGGCAGATAAAGGCACACCAAACGAGCTCTTGTCCAGAGTTAACACGTCGTCCACGGCCAGTCGAGCTCGCCATCGAGGTTAGTTTAATGGACTGAACTATCTTTCCTCTTTATGTTTTGCGTCGGAACCAATATGATTACATTGCTAACAATGAGTTGTGTTGCAGGCTGCTATTCAAAAAGAGAGAGAGGCAATGCAGGCGGCTATAGCGGAGAAGGATAAGGAAATTAGGGAGCTGGAGGAGAGGACGATTGCATTGATGGAGGCGGAGAGGGCACGGAATGATGCGTCTAACAGGGCCATATACGAGCTCTTCGTGGTAAGTTTCTTCTTCATGTTATTTCAAATCTTGCATTTGAATGTCCGTTTCATTAATAAATAAAAAGTTTGACTTGTCAAAACCAAATGTACAGTCTATGTTTGAGAAGAGCGGCCAAGTCCCTCCGCCGATGCCAGTCATTAACGTGGTGGGGACGGTGAGTTTCATTTCAGTGCAGTGATCTAAAGAGTGTCCTCATGCTAACTACACATTGCAAATGATGTTTGGTGCAGAATATCTCCCAAAACGCATCGCACGACCCTTCTACAGTCGAGCCTTCTCCACGGCAGCCTTCTCCAGGTGAAACAAGCCAGAGCCACCGTGCTTCACCCTAACTTAGGTATGTTATTTCTAGTGTTTTAATAAAAGATAGCTAGACTTCCATCTAAATGACATAATTAGCTTAGCCAATTTACCCCGAAGAAGGGAAGGAAGAAGAAGAAGAGGAGAAGAAGAAGAAGGAGAGGGAGGAGGATAAGAAGAAGGAGAAGAAGGAGGAGAAGAAGGAGAAGGAGCTCCTCCTTCTCCTTCTTCTTCCTCCTTCTTCCTCCTTCTCCTTCTCCTTCGTCTTTTCTTCTTCTTCTCCTCTTCCTTCTCCTTCTCCTCCTCCTCCTCCTCCTTCTTTTACTTCTTCTTCTCTTTCTCTTCTTCTACGTAGCTTATACTCATCCAAGAAAGCCTAAATTGGCTAATTATCCATCTAAATGACATAATTAGCTTAGTTAGCTCCAAAATGACCTATTTAATAAAAAATGACCTATACTTAGCTAATTATCCTCGAAATGACATAATTAGCTCCAAAAAGGCATTCTTAGCCAATTTAGCCCGAAGAAGGGGACAAGAGGAGAAGAAAGAGGAAAAATGAAAGGAAGGAAGAAGAAGAGGAGAAGAATAAGGAGAGGGAGGAGGATAAGAAGAAGGAGAAGGAGGAGAAGAAGGAGAAGGAGCTCCTCCTTCTCCTTCTCCTTCTTCTTCCTCCTTCTTCCTCCTTCTCCTTCTCCTTCTTCTTTTCTTCTTCTTCTCCTCTCCTTCTCCTTCTCCTCCTCCTCCTCCTTCTTTTACTTCTTCTTCTCTTTCTCTTCTTCTACGTAGCTTAGACTCATCCAAGAAAGGCTAAATTGGCAAATTATCCATCTAAATGACAGAATTAGCTTAGTTAGCTCCAAAATGACCTATTTAATAAAAAATTACCTATACTTAGCTAATTATCCTCGAAATGACATAATTAGCTCCAAAAAGGCATTCTTAGCCAATTTAGGCCGAAGAAGGGGACAAGAGGAGAAGAAAGAGGAAACATGAAACGAAGGAAGAAGAAGAAGAGGAGAAGAAGAAGAAGGAGAGGGAGGAGGATAAGAAGAAGGAGAAGGAGGAGAAGAAGGAGAAGGAGCTCCTCCTTCTCCTTCTTCTTCCTCCTTCTTCCTCCTTCTACTTCTCCTTCTTCTTTTCTTCTTCTTCTCCTCTCCTTCTCCTTCTCCTTCTCCTCCTCCTCCTCCTCCTCCTTCTTTTACATCGTCTTCTCTTTCTCTTCTTCTACGTAGCTTAGACTCATACAAGAAAGGCTAAATTGGCTAATTATCCATATAAATGACATAATTAGCTTAGATAGCTCCAAAATGACCTATTTAATAAAAAATGACCTATACTTAGCTAATTATCCTTGAAATGACATAATTAGCTCCAAAAAGGCATTCTTAGCCAATTTAGCCCGAAGAAGGGGACAAGAGGAGAAGAAAGAGGAAAAATGAAAGGTAGGAAGAAGAAGAAGAGGAGAAGAAGAAGAAGGAGAAGGAGGAGAAGAAGGAGAAGGAGCTCCTTCTCGTTCTCCTTCTTCTTTTCTTCTTCTTCTCCTCTCCTTCTCCTTCTCCTCCTCCTCCTCCTCCTCCTCCTCGTTCTTTTACTTCTTCTTCTCTTTCACTTCTTCTACGTAGCGTAGACTCATCCAAGAAAGGCTAAATTGGCTAATTATCCATCTAAATGACATAATTAGCTTAGTTAGCTCCAAAATGACCTATTTAATAAAAAATGACCTATACATAGCTAATTATCCTCGAAATGACATAGTTAGCTCCAAAAAGGAATTCTTAGCCAATTTAGCCCGAAGAAGGGGAAAAGACGAGAAGAAACAGGAAAAATGAAAGGAAGGAAGAAGAAGAAGAGGAGAAGAAGAAGAAGGAGAGGGAGGAGGATAAGAAGAAGGAGAAGAAGGAGGAGAAGATGGAGAAGGAGGTCCTCCTTCTCCTTCTTCTTCCTCCTTGTTCCTCCTTCTCCTTCTCCTTTTTTCTTTTCTTCTTCTTCTCCTCTTCCTTCTCCTTCTCCTCCTCCTCCTTCTTTTACTTCTTCTTCTCTTTCTCTTCTTCTACGTAGCTTAGACTCATCCAAGAAAGCCTAAATTGGCTAATTATCCATCTAAATGACATAATTAGCTTAGTTAGCTCCTAAATGGTCTATTTAATAAAACATGACCTATACTTACCTAATTATCCTCGAAATGACATAATTAGCTCCAAAAAGGCATTCTTAGCCAATTTAGCCCGAAGAAGGGGACAAGAGGAGAAGAAACAGGAAAAATGAAAGGAAGGAAGAAGAAGAAGAGGAGAAGAAGAAGGAGAGGGAGGAGGATAAGAAGAAGGAGAAGAAGGAGGAGAAGAAGGAGAAGGAGCTCCTCCTTCTCCTTCTTCTTCCTCCTTGTTCCTCCTTCTCCTTTTCCTTCTTCTTCCTCCTTCTTCCTCCTTCTCCTTCTCCTTCTTCTTTTCTTCTTCTTCTCCTCTTCCTTATCCTTCTCCTCCTCCTCCTCCTTCTTCTTTTACTTCTTCTTCTCTTTCTCTTCTTCTACGTAGGTTAGACTCATCCAAGAAAGGCTAAATTGGCTAATTATCCTACGAAATGACATAATTAGCTTAGTTAGCTCCTAAATGGTCTATTTAATAAAACATGACCTATAGTTAGCTAAGTTCTCTCCTAAATGACATAATAAGGCTTACGTAGCTGCAACATGACCTATTCCGCCTAACTTAGGTATTAAATGGCCTATAATTAGCCTAGCTAGATCAAAAATGGCCTAATAAGCATAGTTTGCTCCGGAATGACCTATTTTACCCAAGTTAGCTTCGAAACGACCTATAGTTAGCTAGGGTTCCACCTAAATAACATAATTAGCTTAGTTAGCTCCTAAATGGTCTATACTTAGCTAATTTCTCTCCAAAATAACCTATATACACACTACTTCATCTAGTATTATTCTTCTAAATTTCTTATTTGTCATTTTGCAGATTACCTTCACTTCACGGGAAGCTTGGAAAATATTGATGGAATGCTTGAAGATGATTTTTTGTACCATGGGTTATATTGAAACTATTGTAGTATATGAATATATGAAACTTTGTATGCACGTGGATGAAACTGGTGTAATATATGGTTTGGTACGGATGCAACTTGAAAGCTGGATATAAGAGGTTATTTTGATATGGTTATGAGTACGGAAAGAAATTTCTTTATGTCAAATATATATATATATATATCCTGATTATTGTTAAAAATGCTGGATCTAACAAAAAATAAATAAAAAAGGGGCTGGTTCCCCTCTTTGCCGTCTGCCCCCACATGGCAAAGGGGGGAAGGCAGACGGCAAAGGGGGGAATCTGCCCCCTTTCTCTCCCCTCTTTGCCGTCAGCCCCACATGGCAAAGGGGGGAAGGTAGACGGCAAAGGGGGGAGAGAGAGGGGGCACATTCCCCCCTTTGACGTCTGCCCCCACATGGCAAAGGGGGGAAGGCAGACGGCAAAGGGGGGAATCTGCCCCCTCTCTCTCCCCTCTTTGCCGTCTGCCCCCACATGGCAAAGGGGGGAAAGCAGACGACAAAGAGAGGAGGCCTGCCGTTAACACTTAACGGGGACGTTGCAATATGTGCCGTCCCATTTATTTTGCCGTCTTCCCCCTCATGGCAAATATTCTTTGCCGTCCGCTTTGAGAAAGCAGACGGCCAAGAACCTCTTCACCGGATTTTTTTTGCCGTCTACTTTGCCGCCAGCTGACCGACGTCAAAGCCTTTGCCGTCCGTGGTTGCACCCTTTGCCGTCCGCCTTGGAAGACGGCAAATTTCTGAATTTCAGTAGTGTTTCATGATTTTCTGGTGAGTTTTGAATTTACGAGGACATAAAAATCGAGTTTTCCTATGTTTGATTCCGAGCCAGGACACTAATACGGTTGTAATCCATTCCCATTCCTTGCATGTGACATAAACATGGACCCAAACACATGTAGGAAATTTCTAGACATTTTAGTGTACTCGAGCATGTATTTGTAGTTTAGTTTTGAATTATGGACATTTAATGTTTACAAAACTAAATTAAGTTATAAAAAAGGCCAAACAAACCCTAAATAATTATAAATTGCAGCACGAATCTCCTCTTGTCCCATGTTGCATGTAGAAAAAAATACATGGCGAGAAGATGCAGCAATTATTGTTTTGCCCACAAGGTGGACACGTTTCCCTATCGGACCATGTGAGTTCTTTCTAGAAGCTCCGATTTGTAATAAAGATCGGCCCGAATGTGACAATTTTTTTACCACGCTATATATATGTGCCATGTTGTCACACCATACCAAGTTTCATGATTTTTTGGTGAGTTTTGGATTTATGGGGACTTAAAACTCGAGATTCTAAGTGATTGAGGCCGAGCCAAGACAATCAAACGGTTGTAATCTATTCCCATTCCTTGCATGGGACTTAAACATGCACCCAAGGACACATGTACAATTTTTCTAGATGTTCTGGTGCACTGGAGCATGTATTTGTAGTTCAAATTTGAAATATGGACATTAAATGCCTAGAAAACTCAATTAATATATAAAAAGGCCAAACGAACCCTGAATAGTTTCATGTTTTAGCACGAATCTCGTGTTGTCCCATGTTGCGTGTAGAAAAAAAATACAATGTGAGAAGAGACAGCAATTATCGTTTCGTCCACAAGGGGGCACGTTTCCCTATTAGAACCATGAGGGTTCTTGCGATAAGCTCCATTTTTTACGAGGCTTGTAATAAAGATTGGCCAAAATTGGATTATTCTTTTACCACGACATATATGTGCCTGTTGTGACACCATACCAAGTTTCATGGTTTTCTGGTGAGTTTTGGATTTACGGGGTACATAAAAACCGAGATTCCTAGTGCTTGAGGCTGAGCGATGACACTGATATGGTTTTAATCCATTTCCATTCCTTTCATGGCACTTAAACATGCACCCAAAGACACATGTACGATTTTCCTAGACATTTTAATGCACTACAACATGTATTTGTAGTTTATTATTGAATTATAGACATTAAATGTCTAGAAAACTCAATTAATATATAAAAAGGCCAAACAAACCCTTAATAATTTCAAATTTCAGCACAAATCTCATGTTGTTGCATGCTGCATGTAGAAAAAATACAAGGCGAGAAGAGGAAGCAATTCTCGTTTCAGCCACATGGTGGCACGTTTCCCTATCGAAACCACGAGGGTTCTTGTGATAAGCTCCGGCTTGTAATAAAGATTGACCCAAATTGGACAATTCTTTTACCACGACATATATGTCTCATGTTGTGACACCATACCAACTTTCATGATTTTTTAGCGAGTTTAGGATTTATGGGACATAAAAACAGAGGTTCCGAGTGTTTTAGGCCGAGCGAGGATAGTCATACGGTTGTAATCCATTCCCATTCCTTGCATGTGATTTAAACATGGACCCAAGGACATATGTATAACTTTTCTAGATATTTTGGTGCACTCGATCATGTATTTGTAGTTCAGATTGAATTATGGACATTAAATGTATAGAAAACTCAATTAATGTATAAAAAGGCCAAAGGAACCCTTAATAATTTTAAAGTTCAGCAGGAATCTCCCATTGTCCCATGTTGCATGTAGAAAAAATGCAAGGCGGGAAGAGGCGGGGATTATCTTTTCGCCCACAAGGTGGACACATTTCCCTATTGGGACGATGCGGGTTCTTGCGAGAAGCTCCGGTTTATAATAAATATTGGGCCAAATTTGACAAAAATTTTTAGCACGATATATATATGTGTTATGTTGTCACATCATACCAAGTTTCATGCTTTTCTTGTAGGTTTTGGATTTACAGGGTCTTAAAACTTGAGATTCCTAGTGATTGAGGCCGAGCGAGGACACTGAAATGATTGTAATCCATTCCTATTCCTTTCATGGGACTTAAACATGCACCCAATGAAACATGTATGATTTTCCTTGATACTTTGGTGCATTGGAGATTGTATTTATAGTTCAGATTTGAATTATGGACATTAAATGCCTAGAAAACTTAATTAATGTATAAAAAGGCCAAACGAGCCATGAATAATTTCAAATTTCAGCACGAATCTCGTGTTGTCTCATGTTGCGTGTAAAAAAATACAAAGCAAGAAGAGACAACGATTATCGTTTCGCCCACAAGGTGGGCACTTTTACTATTGGGACGAGGCGGGTTCTTGCGAGAAGCTCCGGTTTGTAATAAAGATTGGCTCAAATTGGAATTTTTTTTTACCACGACATGTATATGTGCCATGTTGTGACAGCGTACCAAGTTTCATGATTTTTTGGTGAGTTACTGATTTACGGGGACTTAAAAATCAAGATTCCAAGTGTTTGACGCCGAGCTAGGACACTGATATGGTTGTAATCCATTCCCATTCCTTGCATGGGACTTAAACATGCACCAAAATACAGATTGTTCTAGAAATTTTGGTGCATTGGAGCATGTATTTGTAGTTAAGATTTGAATTACATATGGACATCAAATCCCTAGAAAACTCAATTAATGTATAAAAAAGGCCAAACGAACCTTAAATAATTTCATATTTTAGCAAAAATACCCTGTTGTTCCATTCTACCTGTAGAAACCAATAAAACGCGAGAAGAGGCAGCGATTATGGTTTCACCCACAAGGAGGCTTCTTGAGATAGAAGCTCCGATTTGTAAGAGGCTTGTAAGAAAGCTTACCCTAAAACGGAAATTTTTTTCCACGGCTCATATGTGCCATGTTATGATACCAAGCCAAGTTTCACGATTTTCGGATGAGTTTTGGATTTACAAGGATTTAAAAACCAAGATTCTCAATGTTCAAGGCTGATCCAGACACCGAGGCGGTTGTATTTCATTCCCATTCTTTACATGGGACCTAAAAAGGATCAATGGACACATGTATGACTTTTGTAGCCATTTGTTGTACTGGAGCATGTATTTGTAGTTCAAATTTGAACTATGGACATTAAATTAATGCTTAGAATACTTAATTATAATGTGTAGAAAAGGCCAAACAAACCCTGAATATTTACAACGATTCTGGTCAACTGTGTCGCAGACGTGGGTAAGCACTGTGCACACACGTCGTGCTAGCTCGAGCTTGCTTCTTTACTATATTTTCCATATTATTGGTGTTATATATATCCAAACACGCTACAAATTTCCCACCACTCCTCGCATCGGTTTCGTGCCTCTTCTACCATGGGTTTACCGCTGCTAGTGCCAATGCTCATAGAAGACTAGGCGGCGACACACATTCCATGTTAAGACGACACAAAGTTTCTTTATTATCACAGGACAAACCGTGTGCGATAGACCATCTAGCTAGAAATTAAAAAACGTACTACCCGCCTTGAGCAATGCAAAAATCTGCGGTTCTGCCGCTTTTCGTTATTATCACACACGCATATTCTTGTTTGATCGTGTGTGATATTGGTTGGTCCCGCCCCGCTTCAATTCCTTTACCCAAATTCTAGTTGCCGCGGTATTTCAACCGTCACCCACACTGCCGACCTTATAGTAAAATTCGAGTAGCTGAGGCATTTGAAATGTTGCCATCCCTCGTCCACCACCATCTCCACCCACCATGACTAAAATTTTCAGTAGCCACGACTTATCTTCAAATAACACCACGCGTCCCCCCTCCACAACCCCCCCTCCCGCTTAAACCCTAGATCACTGGCACCTCCACCACCGGCGCCTCCAACCCCTGCCGGTCTGCCCGTGCGTCCTAGCTTAGATAAGAAAGTTTAGTTACCCAACGATTCGCATACTGTCGCCCTGAGTTTTTAGATGAGGCCTGCGGTGTCCCTCCCCGCCATATCCACATGCCCTACTCTATGAGTTGCATCCACAGCCAGACCACGTATCCCCGGGAGCCCGACGAGTGTTCGGCCAAAAAGAGGTTTATCATGGCCTCTTCGGCGGACACTCGCGAGCTAACCGCCTCCCGACCCGTCAATCCCATAGCAACAACTCGCCGTGAAAGTCGGCGAGGATGTTGACTTCATTGCCATGACGAAGGCTTCACATCAGCGGGCTAGCGTATTACTCTATCTTCGGAAAGTGGGCTATGACATAAAGTTCGTCGACAACAATGGCTTCACGTGGGCTATGTCGCAGGTTAAGTGGTCCATCCCCGACCCCTGTGGTTCAACTTCCGTCGATCTTTTCGAAGGCCCTGCAAGTGATCTCCTCCGCCGGGCAGTCAAGGATTTGTGATCCTTGTATGCCATCGAGCCCATTTTGTCATCTGTGAAGGACACATTGTATGGCGGCGGCTTGGGATCCTCAATTGCAAAGCGAGATGAAATCAACCACGACCATGAGGAGGGCACCCACAAAGTGTCTTCCAAGGTTAAACAACGCATCTGCGACATAAGAGAGCTCACCATGGGGTTGTGCTCTACCAACTGAAGTGGATAATTCATACTTAAACATCACATATCCCTATTCAACATTACATTTTTGCATAAGTGAAATAATTAAACACGACACAGTTAAAATACCGCATGGCAAAATCTACTACAACAAAAGGTATGGTTTGGCTAGTTTGAAAAAGTAAGATTTACTGATAGGATGGCTATATTTGGTTGTTTATAGTGAGTAGATGCCTTGTTTATGTGTATTTGGTTGTTAGGTTGGTTGAAGTGAGCATTTGTCCAGTTTTCAAGCAGATTCCTTTTTATCTGTATTTGCTTGTTAGGCAGGTTGAAGTGAGCATTTGTCTAGTTTTCAAGCATATGCCCTATTTATCTATATTTTCTAGTTAGGTTGGTTGTAGTGAGCCTGTGTCGAGTTAGCAATGGCTATATTTGGTTGTTATACTGATCATATATGCCTTGTTTATTTCAGTTATTCACAATTTGAAGTTCATTATGTGCAAGTCGTAACTGTGGAGTTTGATTTCATCAATACTAGTTTGGGAGACTATGTTTGGTTCCTTCTATATTTGTAGTGTGCATTTGTCCAATTTTCAAGCATATACTACACATGCTGTTTATTTCAGTTTTACACATTTATCCAGTGAGATGTGTAAGAATGAGCTACGTTCTTTCATTTTCAACAATACGAGTTTGAATTACAATATTTGGTCGTTGTTAAGCCTCTTGTAGTCAACATTCCCTTCCATTTTATATCTGCTTTATCATTTGGAGATGATCTTGTTTACCTTGCCTATATTTGTTTGACGTTAAGGTTGATGTACTTATCATGCCTTTCCACTACTTACGGAGAACAACAACGGTAGTGTCCAGCATTTTCTGCCGAGGTTAGTTTCATCCCTCGGCTTGTACCCCCCCCCCCCCCCCCCCCGTCGTTCCATAATGTAGTGCATATAGATCGAGGCCCGAGGACTTTTTAGACTCTAATATTGACTTGTTTCTTGTAGGTACATATGTCCTTGGCAAAGATGCATGCATCGACCCTTTTTGCGTATGTGACAATGATATATTCACGAACTAGCATCAAGTGAGGAAACTAATAAGGATTATTAGCAAAAAGATACGAACAATGGCAATCAGATTATTTGTTTATGCTCTATCCAACACAACAGTGAGATGTAGGAGTGTAACTACGAACTCTCCAGCCTTCTATTTTTACTACCTGTAATGAGTTGTTAGACAACAATGTCTGAACCTTTTTTGTAGTGGTTCTGAAAGCAGTATACTCAAGATTACCTCGCAAAGTACATGACTGGTTGACATTCAATGAAGGTTAAAGTATTTCATCGAGACTACAATGAGCATCAAGAAGTCCTAATGAAGACAGTGAAGGATGGGCGGGCAGCCATCACATGGGTTGGCCTAGAGTCATGTGCGCATTACGCATGGAGGAGGGCACAATATGGACATTCCGCTTCACCTTCTCCACCAACCAAAATGTATTTGCCTCTTTCTTTACAGTCTTTAGTACAACTATGGTTCATCATTCTTTAGTTGGTGCTTCTGTAGTTCTTTAGTATATGTACTTGTGCATCAAATTATGAACTCATGCTTGAACCTATATTTCTAATAAACATGGTTCGTTATGAAGGAATCGACATCCTCGTCGGGCCATAGGAGCATTCCCTCTTGGCACAAACATCTATGCATCCAGTCCAGTACATGTGCCATGTCGTGTGCCACGACGAGTCACAAATGTCATGAACAACATGACCGCACACCTGTCCACAAACATCCGTGTAACCATGAGGGTCGGCTCTGATACCAACTTGTAACGCCCCGGACACACCCGTGGGCGGTCATTACTCCTCACGGGATCTAGACTGGCCCCACGTATCAATACTAGTCTTTTCTGCGCACTTTGTCCTCACTCATGCTCACCCAGGATCAACTTCCCGGTCGGTAACCCATCCTAGAACTACTCCAAGTCAAGCACGCTTAACCTGGGAGTTCTATTCGAATGGGCTCCTGGAAAAGAAGGAATTCCTTATTGATATGAGTAGTCTATCATCCCTAATAAGCCAGGCTATCACAATAAGTGATTGCCTACATTCAAATTCAAAATCAGTGATTTTTAAATATAGGGATTAAATTAGGGATAAGTTATGTTCTGTAGGCTAGTACCCTGCACACGGTTTGTGAAATTTAGTGTAATTTGAAGTAGCAGCAATTAAATTAGCATGAAAATACGCTTTGCAGGTCATTACAACGCACACAGTCTATAAAGCACAGCGTTGTGATATACATCATAATCCGACATAGTTCATAGATAGGAAACATGTGTAACCATGCACACAGTTGCCGTTTGCAAAGCGTGTGTGATGTGACACAATATCACAAACGGTGCCAGAAGCTAAATGTGTGTGGTTGTCGCCTTATCTTACACGCTTTACAATCATGAACTGTTTGTGATATGGCGTGCATCGTAAACATAGAGCTAGTTTGGTACGTGCCTGGGAACATCTTATGCTTGAACTACGCCTGGACTACTCCTAGTAAGGTAAAACCACAGAAGTCCGACTGTGATGGTAATGTGATCACAAACAAGTAGCAAGGATGGAACATTTGGGATGTTGGAGATATCAGAAACAATTGTCTGAAGACTTGCGTTTGGGATAGATGCCGACATCGCATATGCTTATTTATGCAAAACGTATGCATTCTCACACTCTATCCCCGGCTGTTTTGGGGACGTGTGGGAAGGACCCCGTATCTCCCACACTCACAAGGAGACAATTTAAAATGCCATCACGGAAAGGGGTTAAAAACCGTTTGTATAGCACATCGCTGAACCATTGCATCTTATAGGCTCTCCTGGCTATTGGGACAGTTCCTGGTACAAGATCTATTACAAACTCTACATCCCTTTCAGGTGGAATGCCTTGCAGTTCTTCTGGAAAGACATCCAGGAAGTCATGGACTACCTGTATATCTTTAAGCTCTTGAAGAGGACTGACATAAAGGGAACAGAGTTGGTGCCTGGAGACTCGAGTTGAGACATTAACTATCTCACGTGATGGATTTGTAAGATCAACATTCCTAGTGTGAGTATCAATCTTAGCATAATGTGCTAACATCTAGTCCATACCCAAGATGATATTAATATCTCAAGAGTTAAGGGCTATTAGAGAATCTAGGAAGACTAGACCGTCAACAAGAATTTCTTTGACATGGATCACTCTAGAAGTTTGCCATTTGGATCCAGGAGTGTGAACGACAAGTGGAGTGGGCGTATCACAAAATGACATGTTATGCAATTGTGCATAACTTCTAGAAATGAATGAATGAGATGCTCCAGTATCGAAAATAAAAGATGCTGAATGACAATTGACAAGAAGTGTACCAAGAATGATGTCGGGGTCATCAAGAGCTTCCTCAGCCAAGATGTGATTCACATGTCCACGTGTAGTCAGGGTTGGCTTCAGGTAGTACACCATGCATGGCTTTCCACGACCAGTGGACTTCCCTATCTGATTGGAAGTCTTGTTCTGCTGACACTCATGGTAATAGTGTCATGTTTCTCCACACTTGTAGCAAATCACTAGAATAGCAGTTGAACAGCCGTAGGTATTGGCTAGAGGGTTTGGCTGATTTGGGCAAGGTGCCTCGGAGGATGGCGTCGTGGTATAGCTGGATGGCAGTGAAGCATTCAAAACCTACACCCAATGCTTGTGAGATCCAGAGCCGAATGACAAGCCGAAATCATGGGAGTGCTTCTTAGTTGCCTCATAGTCAGCCTGTCAGGTCTCGACGTTGATGACTTTATGGACGAGAGCCTGCAAGCTGAGGCACTCATGCAGATGTAGATCACGACAGTGTTCAGAGCTCAGTCTCTTGCAAAACCTTGCCTACTTCTTTGCATTGGTAGACACCTCTTCGGGTGCATAGCGAGCGAGATTTCCAAACTCCGAGCTATACGCATCCACAAATAGCTTTCCCTAGGTAAAGCTATAGAACTCTTCCCTCGTGTGGTCCACAAGACCTTCTGGGATGCGATGGGTGAAGAATGCATTGCTGAAGTTAGTCCAAGTATTTGCTGGGCTAGCAGGACGCATGGCTTCATAGTTCTCCAACCACAGATTGGTGGGGCCCTCAACGAAGTGGGCAGCATAGGTGACCTTGTCAGCCTGGGACACATTAGCGGAGCATAACTTGCAAGTCATGTTGCACAACCAATCATCTACATAGAGGGGATCAACATAATGATGGTACTTGGGCAGGTAGAACTTAACGAAGTCATGTAAGGACACAACATCATTACACTGCTCACGTGCAATGTTCTCCTCGGTGCGTTCAAGCACGCGGTTGGTCTGCCCTTATTCCTTTCAGCTTCTAACATCACTTCCGCCAAGGAAGGTGTCACACCCTGGATTTTGGCCCTTTCTTTTTTCCTTTGAATTTCATTAAGATTTTATTTGAAATTGCATTTATTTGGCTCTATGGTCTGAAAACTTGGGTAGATCTTCTCTTCCTGGTCTCCAAAGTGTCTTGTCATCCTCACAACCTTCCCAAGACCATGTCATTTATATCTTAACCCCTAGCAAAATTCTTTTTCTTGGGAATATTAGTTTTTCTATTAAAGGAATAACCCTATTTGCTCTAGGTTGTGAAGCAACCTATATTTCTGTTTCTCCCAAAATTCCCAATTAATCCTCATAAACTCTTTGGGTCAATCTTTCTCAAAAATGTAAAAACTCTTCCTTGTCTAGTTCAAAAATAATTCAAGGATATCCCTTTTCCTATTATGCCCTGAATGGCACTTTGTGAAGGAAGTGTCACTTCTATCTTCTTGATTTCCCTCAAAATTTTTGTGGACTCTTTCCTATACATATTAGGGAATCACGTCAAAATTCAACATCATTTGCCTAGTAAGTTTCATAGCTAGTTCCAAACTTTCTGTCCAGAAAGGAAATTTGTGAAGGAGGTACTAGCTAGGCATATCCAAATGATTTGAAATTTTTACATGAACTTCAGATGCTCAAATAATAGCTCTCCTCCAAATTTTAGCATAATTCCATCATCCATGTGAGCCCAGCATCAAATCTTAGTTTATGGTCGTATTTTCAGTTTGTGAAGAAACTATATTTATATTGTTTCATTATTGCTAAAAATTAACGAGGACCTTCTCCTACCCATAAACCCTCTCTCCACCAAATTTGGGATCATTTCATTGAGCCAATCTTTCTCTGGAATTTTTTTAGATTTTGTCTAGGTCGAAGCATTGTGTAGCAAGTACCATTTTGGTGTATCCCAATGGCATGAAATTTTTACAGTGCGTCCATATGCCCAAATATCTCATATCCCCCAAATTTCAGCTAACCGAATCAAGCATGTGAGTGCTTCTTCATATTTTGCATTTCTGTCCAGTGGGGTATATTGTACAGGATGTGCTATCTAGTTTCATCCTCTTGAGTTGAAAATTTGCATAGATTATCATCTTAGTGATAGATCACCCTCCGCAAAATATAAGCATCTTTCTCCAGACCAATCTTCTTCAGTAAGCAACAAACACCTTGATATTCTGTTGTGTTCTAGCAAGCTGTGGTCGAGTCCCTATGCTTGTTCATTTGCACTTTGGCACTCACTGGTGAATGACCAATCACCTAGAAAAGGTTTGGCTGATTGGAGGACATGTCACCGCCGCATTCATGCAGTGACTATGCGTTCGGCATGCCCGTGTCCGCGCTCTGGCAGTTGGAACCCTCCCCTCATCTGTTTCTTCGAGCCTTCAACACCTAGCTATGTCTAGGAGCTGTGTCTTGGCCTCACCTTAGCCCTGGACCCCTCTCACCCTACGGATTCTTCCTCTGTGCACAGTCCCTATCGAGGAACAGTGCATGGCCGTGACCTTCGTCGTCTTCCTCTACCATGGCTTGTTGCCGAAGGCGTCTAGAGCCTTCCCGAGCTCTCCCTGGCGCTATTTATAGTGTGCCCGAGTTCCCCGTAACTCTGCAACCCCTCCTCAAGTCTCTGGATCTCCATAGCGTGCCAATGGCCGAAGTGGCCGTTGTCGATCCCCATGGCCAAGCTCCTCCCTGAGACCCTCCCCCTCCCTCCTTTGTCATGGGAGGCATCCCCCGGAGTTTGCAAAGCTGCCGTCGCTCTCTATTCGGCCTGGGAGGCACTGTTGATGCTGCTCATTTAGAAGACCTCCGGCCATGGCACCCGGCTCGTGGCGCCAGCACTGCAGGCTGCCTCGAGCGACCGTGTAACACCCAAGATGTGATCCTATCCTTACTTTGGCACGGAGCCTCGACAGGGATAGAAGCGCATCTCGTTGTTTCGCAACAATGGATATTGTTACAAGTAAATGTAAATAAGAGATGAGTATATGGCATTGGCTTACACTCGTCACAAGCTAATCATGATCATCTCAATACAAACATACATTCAATCACCATTCAGAAGAGCAGGGTTCGACTACGGACGAAATCAAGGAACAAAACGACGTCCATCCTTGTTATCCTAGACCGTCGGCCTCAAACCCATCTTATGATCAATGATGAAGAAGAAGATCATACTCCAAATAGAAAAATCATCACGCTCATGTCAAAGTATCTCTTTACGTGTACCTTCAACTTTTGTCATAATAATCTATGAGTCACATGCACTCAACAATCTCATTTCCAAAGGTATCAGTACTAGGAAAGCCTAATGGGTGAGGTATGGTTAAGTGGTGAGGATGCAACAAGCACTAAGAATTTATTTGAGTGTCTAACTTACGAGTACAAGAATAAGAGGGGGTGATCTACGCATAAATGGACGTGAACTAATAATGATCAAGAAATGATCCTGAACACCTACTTATGAGTAAAAAATAACACCATCGTGTCCAATCTCCAATGCCGAATTCACGAGTAGAGACAATCACGATTACGCACACGGTACACATATTTTTAATTGATTTTACTTCAAGTTTGGTATGACCGAGTGTTAAACAAAGTTTCCACATTGCCACATAACTGCGGGCGTGGCTCCCAGAAAGATTTAACCCTGTAGGGGTGCTTCAACTAGTGCATCACAAACTACCACAAGCTGCGTGGAATAAATTCAACCATGGAAAACCCGTAGTCTCCTCGAAACCTCCGATGGAAAACCTCAACATCGAGATAGCCCAAAGTATCATCGGAATCCCGTGCACAAGACGTTCGAGAAAGGTAAAACAACTCGAGCAAGACCGCCCGGCAGGCCAGATGCCAATAGGAGCCGCACGTATCTCTTTCTCAGGGCACTACTAGATGAGCACTACGTATGGTGGCCGGATAGACATCTCCCGAGTTCCCCGGGTTGCCCCGCAAGTAGCTCTGTTTGGACCAACACTCATGAGGAGCACATGACCGGGGGTTGATTAATTATCCACGGGTTAATTACTCCCTATGCGGGTTCATTTGTTATTAGGCAAATGTAGTGCCAAAATTGGGCCTTGCGGAAGAGTTTTATCCCAAAACAAAAATTAAGGGGGGTCCCCAGAACAACCCCAAACATATTAGGAGCGCTCAATATGGAGCATAACACCGGTACACAAGTAACTTGGGCGGCAAAGGTGGAACAAAACATCGAGGTAGAAGGCCAAGCCTTCCACCTCTTACCAATTATATAGGTGCATTAAATTAAATAGCAATAATATGATGATATATCAAGGATCCCATGTTTTCACATGGAAGCAGCTTACACCTGCAACTAGCGACACTATAAGAAGGGCTGAGCAAGCGGTAACATAGCCAAACAAAGGTTTGCTAGGATGTGGAGGGTGTTAGAGGCTTTTCATGGCCATGTTGTGAGGCTTGACATAACAGGTGGTAGGCTGCGAGACATAGCGATAGAAACGAGATAGATAGCATAGCAATCATAGTAGTGGTATCTAGGGAAATAATCATCTTGCCTGGGATCACGCTTGGAAGATGAACGAATCCGTGAAGTAGACAATCCAACGTAGTCGAACGAATCCTCACACTCCGAAGCGGTTCGGAACTATATCGAGAAGAAAAAATCCAGATACAACAATCAAGACACGATAAACACGACATAATCATGACATGATGCACAAACACATATGATGCATGTCCATTTTAATTATGCAAGGCATGACAATCACAACAATGAAACTCTACACATTAAGTGAAGCTCATTATGCAACGAGTTGCATATTGATGAAACTCCATGTTCAAATCGTTTAGTTCACTCTTGTTTATTTACACGGCAAGCTTAAATTTTGTTAAACACAGCAAGATGTGAAGCATAAATAAACCACACTATCTAGGCATTCTAAATGAGGTCAGAAACAACATATAGCGTTTCCGAAATGACCACATATGTTAGTTTCGAAATTGGTACATATGTGAACTAAAAACATTTTATATTTATTAAATAGCAAAATAAAGTGGACCATGTGATATTTCATGTCATTATAGTCGATTTACATATATAGATAATCTAAAACGGAGTTACGATCTAAAAGATATGACCATCACAAGATAATATGCCATGAATGCAAAATGTATGTAGTTGAAAGCCAGAAGAATGTTAAATTATGGGTGCAACAATATATTATCAAAATACATGAGATTTTAAGAAATTTTCATATATGGCACGTTCAAATCGGAGTAACGGTTCAACAAATACAACAAACACAAGCTATAGCTATAATCTGCCAAAAACAGCAACATGACATTTTATACACACCAAAACAACAAGCTACAAGAATCTAAAATGCTCGAACAAGACAAGAGGAAGTAGTGGACAAGACGCACAACAACCATCTCCTAACGGCAAATTGACTAGTAGCATGGATCACTAGGAAACGTGCTCACCAAATGGCTAGTTGAACGCAGTTTCACAGTTAGTGAAATATCAGTTTTAGCAATGCAGTTTTTACGATGAAGGCATATTGGCATAAAAAAATATGCTACAGGTCATATAATTGCATGAAAATTGATCGCATGGTAGTAGGCATGATGCACTTCATTTCATTCCACAATAGCAAGGTCCAAATATGCACACATTCATAGCTAGGATCAACACAACATGGCATGCTGAAATATCAGATCCTCAGACTTAGAAATATTCGACCCTACCAAACAACAACATCATCTTAGCATGTTCGTAAGAAGAAAACTACAGCTAAACATGATATACATGGCATGGGAAACCTAGTAACAGAAACTAGGCATGCCCTACTACAATTCACCCCATTTCACACATTCAGAAGAGGCATGGTTTGTTTAATTCGAGCTTCACAAAATGGAACTTTATGGAAACAAATTAGAGTTTTCAACGTGATAGCACACTGATAGCAACAAATGAACATGTTTATGATAATCTACATGGCCACCATATGCATGGCATCAAAGTAGACATATCCTAGAGCAATGCTCACGAAGGAACCATATGCAAAAAACCTATGGACTAGATGCAATCATCCACGCAACAATGAACAAAATAACAAATTAGACGTATTCATGAAGCACTTGCAATAGAGACTTGAGCATGTAGATGCAACATGTTATGCATGCAAATTCCACAATCATGTAGAGTACGTCAAGCACAATATTTTTCATATAAAGTTTATTTAAATCGAAGCTACGATTATTTAGTTGTGAAATAAATTATTTTAACATGGCATTTACGCAAAAAAATGCGACCAACAAGTTTTAATATTTTAAACATTCATGAAAGTTGGATATTATGAATCTACATAAAATTCTCAACATTTTTAATATTATGTTTGTTTAATTACGATGCACGAATTAAATCACACAAAAATACAAAAGGGCATCACAACAAAATGGCAAGCACACAAACTTACTCAAACGACAAAAATAATTGCACAAATAAATTCCTTGGATTTATAACATGTGGGTATTTACTATGGATAAAATGACACAACAATTATGCGAGATTATGACATATATGCAAATTTCGTGCAAACAACATTTTAAATATTCTTTAACATGGATGAAAGTTGGAAATTATTAATCTACACAAAATTCTACACATTTACATATGTAAAACATTTTAATTTGGTGCAAGCTTATTTAATTATGAGCAATTTTAAATCATGGCAATTTCTTGAAATTTGAAAAACAGTGGGTAATTGGTAAATCTGCAGAGATAAACAAATGTGCATGGGCCGAAACTAGCGGGCGTCACATAACTAAACTTCATATGGGGGACACATACATGCGGCTTGGGGCACTCACCTTGGGCATATGCCAGGTCGGTGGAGCGGCTGGGCCGGCTGAAGTAGGGGTGGTGGCTCACACGGCTGGGCCTTAGTCCTAGGGACGCATGCCGTGGTGAGGCGCTGCTGGGCTGGTCCAAGCGAGGAGCTGGTTGGCTACACCATGCAGGCGACAGGGGGCCGAGGGCATGGTCATGGTCATGGTCGTCCTCCCATTAGCGGACGAGACCACTTCAAGGTCAACGGCGACGGATGTTGAGCTCCGGCAACGGGACATGCTCCAACGAGGGGGCAGACGGGTAGATCTGACGGATCCAGGGCAGAGGGACCCGTTCTGGCGATGGATACTTAGGGACAACGTTCGGTGGCAAGCGAAACGTGGCGGAGGAGCTTTCCAGAGACGCAACAAAGGTTGCACGGGGCGGGGGCGCTAGGAGTAGAGGCCGCCGGGTGTGGGCGATGCAAGGAGGCGCGACGTTGGTCTCTGGCAACCTCTAGCCAGAGAAACGATGGCGATGGTCATATGATCAGGGGAAGGCTGACGGAAGCAGGGGCTGGAGCTCGTCTCGTGGTTGCGGGTGAGCGAGGAGCTCAGGCGGGGGGTTTACCGGTCCGGCGGGCCGGATCCGGGCTCACGGGCATGCAAGATGGGAGGAGAGAGGGGGCTGTGGGTGGCTAACGTCTATATGGTTAGGGCATCGCCTAGTTCTGACTGAGATGCGGTGGGGCACGGACTCCAAGGTTGGAGGTAGGGGGTGGTCAAAATTAGGTTAGGCATGCTGTTTGTATATGACACGGGCTAGGGTTTGAGGGGTTCGGTCCGTTTTAGAGCAGTACGATCTTGACCGGACTCCGAACATGGAGGTGGTGTAAGTGGGCTGGCTGGGTTGTGTAACCATGATGGGCTGAGAGAAGAGAGAAGTTTGCAGCCGGCAGTAAAGTTTCTAAAACAGCGAAAGCGCCCGCTAATAAACCGGCTAGTGCCGCTATATATTTACTGGTTTGGGTATCAAACAGACTCGGAATGCGACGAAATTTGGCAGACGGCCTACCTACCTTAAAATAAGACCGCAAGCAAACTTTTAACCCATTTCGAGAATGTTTTTTACACACTTGTAAAAGAAATATTTAAATGATGTCGTGCACAGGTGCGTGTGTGGTTGGTCCCGAAACGGTCAATGACAAAAACGGAAAGAACCGGCAACTAATAGCGAATGCAAGTTTTGAAAAATGACGGCAATAAAGTGCCGATGCTATGCAGATGATGTGAATAATGCGATTATGAATGCGATAAACAAACAAAGCACACAATGGCAACAAAATAAAAGTGGAATCTTCTAGAGCGTCGGTTTTGGGTTGTTACACACCAAACGACCACCAGTAGGTGCGCCAGAAAGTGGCCGAGCAGCTGCGCTCTTCGGTCGGCCCTCTCGGACGACGTAGGCGATGTCCTCGACCGGCGCCCGACGTCGTCTACCTCGGATCAAGAGGAAGAACATGATCGGGAGGAGAGAGGCATGGTGGGCCCCACGTGTTAGTGGCTCGTGCGCTGACCAAACCGGCCCATTGACCCATAAGTGAAGGCACAATTTGGTGAGCATGTCTTCGTGCGTCGAAAGCGTATTTCGTTTCGGTGAGGAACGAGAGTGCATTTTATCTATATGAAAGTGTATTTCAGGAAAGGCCCTTTTAACCCTAGCCCACCGGCCAAATCTGTTAGTTTGGGAACGTTCACCCATTAAGAGCAGAAGTGGAAAGATTTTTGTGTGCTTTTGTGCCTAACGAGCAAACGACCATATCTTTGCGACCGTAACTATGAAGTAGATGATTCCAAAGCCCGCGCTCTCATATCCTCCAGCCCGTACGGTTGATAACATTTTCATTATGTTGTCACATATTTAAAATGACCATTTTGCCCTTGCCCGTGTTTAGCCCCCTTTGAGAGAGAAGTGTTGTCGGTGCATGGTTCCGTTAGTTTCTCGATCTTCCTCCTGGTGAATCCATCATCCCCAAGCAACGCATGACATCCACTTGCATGATGACCTTGTAGTAGCCATGGATTTATACTTAAATATTTAATAATTTTTTGCTCATCTACTAGTGGTATTTCTATTTCGTTATGCTTGTGGATTCATGTTCATCTTCATGCTTTTTGCTTGTGCACCTTGTTAGGTATGTGACTAATTGCAAGTACTATTCTCATATGTCATGCTTGTTATTATTATTTGTTGGCGATAGTATTGTTCATCTGATGCATGATTACCGTCAGTTATGAAAAGTAAGTGTGATATGCATGATCATCGATATGGCATGTTTACCTGCATTTAGTAGGCTAAGTGCTTTAATATTGTTGAAGCTAATACTTCACATGTTAAATGGTCATACTTCCCGTCGATGTTTGTGATGATATCATGCTCAAGTGCATTGTCATTTCATCCTGCTATTTTTATTATGACTCAGTTCATTACTTTCCAAGTTAAACCGGATAGTAACTAAACTTGAACATCTGTTGGCTGACCATGGTGCCCTCGAGTCGAGCTGACCAGTGCAGACACATCTTCTTGTATGGGAAGGCCTTAATATGATCTATTGTCATCCGTCTTGCTAGATTCTCCAACTAGGGAAGGGTATGTGTGTGCGCTACCCTGATCAGGTAGGTGGCCATAAGCCTTTTGTTCCTGTGTTGGTATTGAGCTCATGTCCTCGTTTGGAACTGTTTCTGTTTTTCCACGAAGGTGGCCGCTGGATGTCTAGAGTGGCATCAAGGCCACCCATGACTTAGCCCAAATGGGATATTGTCAAAGTGGTTGGGAGAGTGTGATGCAATAGATTGGTTGTGTCGGAACGCCGGTGGTCCACACGAATGGGAGCACGAGGCCTTGGGTTCCGTGGTTTTGGTATTGTGTACTAACCTCTACAGAGTGTATAACTATCGATAACTGTGGCCGCGGATATGGGCCCAGTTCATAGTAGGTCACACTATGAGTCAATAGTATTAATAACCTGCTTAATAAGCAACCCTGGTTCGATGAGGAAACAAGTTGGTTGATCTTTATAATCATGAGAGGATCAAAGTGGATCATGGATTCCGAGGTTGATTAATATTTTGGATACATGTGGTAGTGACTAGATATCCCCGATCAGAGTAAGTTGAAATATGATAGTTTAAACATGTTGCATGCTAGTATCATCATATGCTCATATCGTATTGTTCTAGCGATGTCATGTTTATTTTTGATCTGTAACCTATAAATGGTATGCTATTGTTTGTCCTGATTTCCATGGTTGTTGTAAGCTTGCGGGTACATTCAAAGTACTCACCTAGTGTGTCATGCCAGTTGGCAGGTCATGCCATGATTGATTGCTTGACGAGTTGGCGATCTAGGATAAGCGTTCCAGCGAGAGTCCCATGCGGAGTGGCGTTCATCATCATCGTTGTTCCGCCGCTTGAAGTTATTCATCTGCTTCAATTTGTTATGCTTCTAGCATAGATCAACCTGAGCAGGCGCAGTGCCGCCATGCCGATGTAATTCATTGTGATATACCAACCTTTGTATCCTCGAGTATTTGTAATAACGAGGTAATTTGTGCTATGCCAAGCAGTGTCGTATTCTAGAAGACTAATCTCTGGGCTGGAATACGGGCTTTTCCGGTCTCTGTGAGCTGGGATGCCACAAGACTTGGTATCAGAGCAGGTCGGGCCGTAGAATGCCCTAGCCCGTGCGAGCGTTAGAAACCGGTAGTTTAGAGTCTAGTCGGTTTGCTGCATTTGGTTGTTGCATTTGTTTGATTCATATCATGCATATAGATTTTTATCTTATCGCTAACGGTTGATCTTTTTAGTGTAGGTGGTATCCATTTTGATCCACTACCTACAATCTCCAGCTTTGCATACCTTCTTTTTGATTTTTGGCGTCATCACTATCCGAGCGGAGTGATGCCAAGGTACCTTGTGTTCTAGACACCATTTGCAGGATTGATGCTCGGGTATCGCATAGATATCTTTTCGCGAGCCACACCTATAGTTTTGGTGATAGACATGTTTCTACACCAAATCGTGCCATCCAACTCGCCGTTTTGGCAACCCTTACTAATCTTGGCTATCAGAAAACAGCAATGCTAGCAAGCCCTATGTTCACTGCTATCCTAGCCTATCACCCATTCTTTGGACGCGTATGGTTCCCTACCATCTGCTTGATGATAATGTGGTTGTTACCTCCATGTCTTGCTACATGATCACCAAGTTCGTCCTCATCCTTGATTCCATCGAGATGCAACTGGTGTTAAGCTAGCGCTAGGTGTAGGTTTGTTTAGACCAACCCCTTCCACATGGATTTGTGTGCTTAGGCATGCATGCATATTGGGTGAATAGCAGTAAAATATGATGTTGCTTGTATGTGATCTTGATTACCTTGTGTGATTTTGTTTCATTCGTTTCTTTTCCTTCTTTCTTTGGGCCTTTAGTGTTACCTTATTTCCCCTTATGGAAGTTGCTCATGACCCGACACCAGACCTGAAGAACCAGTGAGGAGGTAAAATATTTGGAAGCTCAGTTAAACAATATGGAAGTCTAGATTATATTGGGAATACCTCATCTAAATACAAATGATACCATGGCTTGATTATGTGCACGAAGTCTACCTCGGTGTACAATTTTCACAGGAGTAATGATGAAATCAGCCGGAAGACAAATAGTGTGCAAGACAAATCGTATATTTCGAGTCGAAGGTATGGTTCAAATACAAGGTTTGATTCTACTATGAGAATGATCTGAAACATGCTATACACGGGAAGCACGCTAGAATGTGATATGAATTCAGTACTCACTAAGAAGGGTAGTCGAGCAACATTTTCATACAAGTAACCGGTAGCAAAAATATTAAAGGGTACATATGGCATTAAGTCAACATATCACAGAGAGAAGTTTCTGGTATGAGGATCTCCACTTTTCCTCTCCAAGCTACTAGAGAACCTTACGATGTAAGATTCCTCTATGTTCCTAAGTATGTTACGTGGATAACTTCGTGTGAAAGATACTAAGGCTTCTTCAGTAAGCTACCGCAAAAGCTTTAGGTATAAGGTACCGAGTTTTCCCCAACAATCCATTAAGGCGGGGAAGATTATGAAGTACAGTATCCAATCTTCTTCAACAAGCTGCCTGATGAAAGCATTCAGCGCAAGCTATTCAGTTTTCCCCACCATGATACTTTCGATGGCTTCCAACACAAACTGTTCAACCTTTTCTCAGTATGACACTGGTGCAAGATATTACATAGTGAGATGGTAGTATATAGCAGTGCATCCCAAGAATAAGATGCACAACAGTTTGGTTCGAAGCAAGAATAAGTCACAACACAAGTATACCTTGGGAATCAGATACTTCCATATACACTCTGAGCCTGCTGCCAAATTCATGCAACTCACTCATACGATGATGAAATCATGGTAAAAATTCGATAAACCCACTAGTTATGCAAGAGGAAGAAAGTCAGTTATACACTTCAGGGAGTGATGCAAGGACCAACAAGCTTTGTAGAAAGACAACTTGGGACAACAATTTTGGCAGTACTTATGAAGGTTATGTTGGTGCCACCCAACAAAGTGATTTCATCAAATTTTGTCATGATCTTGTATGATTGATGACAAAAATGAGCTCCGTGTAAACACACGTGAACCTGGCATATATCCTAACACACAAGATCTGAACGAGGATAAAGTGTGAGTGTCAGGATATTGCACATGACAACACCTGTGGTCACACAAAGAATTGAAGATATATATATATATATATATATATATATAGGGTCACACTATTTGTCACCCTGGGTGAGGAATAGTTATTCTTCACCCCCGTCTATTCTAACATCAATGCATCGTAATTTTACGTTACGTATTTTTTTTCTTATTTCATATGTAAAAAGAGTCTGTAAGAAAATATATAGTCACTGTAAAACATATTTTTGTTACGTAAAATTACAAACGTAAAAACATAGTGTAAAATATACATAAAATGCATATTTTGTTGTCTTACAACCTATATTTTTATTTTTTTATGCCAAATTTTACATAGTGGGTCAATATGAATGTAACTATTTGTATTTTAAATGTAATGTTTTATGAAAAGCTCGTACGATTACCTCGGGTGAAGAATAACCTATTATGCATCCTAGGTGATGAATAGAGTTTCTATATATATATATATATATATATATATATATATATATATATATATATAGGGACAAGTTCTTTCATCAAAGGATCGAGACAAGGAAAACAATAATGAGGGAGCATAATCGGCAATACACGTGTGGTATTTGTTCCATGACCAACATGGTACAGACACCCAAGACAGTCAAGTTCGGTATCGATCCCCATGAATATACACCTATGGGGTCTACTCCGTCTGTAGGGACCTGATATCAAGATAATATATTCAGCCAATGTTATTATGCTCAGAATTGCGAGTATTGAGTATCCAATTCTGTCACGTCAAACCAAAGGCCAGCTGAATAGATTCACTTCGTTGACCATGTTAAAGCATCACACAACCTCCTATCCACATGGATATACCGACAAAATGAGAAAGCATAATGCTTAACAACAGTCTCAAAGCATGTGACCTCACATAGGAGAATCAGTTAAAGGATAGTCTACTGTAAGCAAGATTATTCTGTCAGAACCACCATCCGTCAAGTCTTGAGATGCTCCGGTTATAAGGTCGTACCCCTTTATACTGGTCACGACAGACGACCGTAAAACCTTTGGTGCAGACCTAATACTCAAGACAGTGGAGCCAGCCAAGATGATTCAGGAACCTTTCGAGAAGGCAGACTCTTCTAGGAGAATGGTTATGATTCACATCACTGTTTTGAACTCAGAGGACATGCATATATTTGAGAGACCCAATGCAAGGAATAAAAGATTTGGTGTCCATCGAGAAAATTTGTTGACAACTCCATGGAATGTTGTCAATGTTGGATATCACATCCAGTGAAAAATCACTCTCAAACCTGTGAGAAGGAGATATATCTCAGTCACGATAATCTATCGCGCTCAGCTAAGCCGAGAGATATGAAAGGAATAGAAGACAGTGTAAGCAGGAACATGTGAGGTAATACCTATCAAAATGAGTATATAGTGAAACAAACCACACCCTGGAGCGAGAAAGTCAAGTCATATGAATAACTCTATGGGAACATCATATAAGGAAAGGCATATCTGAGTCGGAATATTCATACTTGTTCCCTCACACTACAAGAAATATGCTCATACATGACGTTCTTTAAGATGTCGTTAATGAATTCGTCATAAATCTATGACGATTTCCTCCGAGACTGTCGTAAGCCGTTTGAGGGGATCAAATCTACACATAAATTATGACGACGTGAGTCAAAAACGTCGTAACCGCATAAGATGAGATCGTCATAACTTCTACGACGATTAAAAAAATGTCGTAACATGTTCTTTCCCACCTCATCCTAGTTTGTGAAGCAACCTACTATTCTGTCATTTCAAAAAATCTCGAAAAATTCTCATAAATAGTTTGGATCATATATTCCTCAAATATGTGAAAACCCTTCCTTCCATATTCAAAAATAATTCAACAATATTCATTTTCCTATTATGTTCAGAATAGCACTTTGTGAAGGAAGTTCTATTTCTATTTCTTTGATTACCCTCATATTTTTCATATCCAAATCATTGCCTCATGAAAACTTTCATAATGATTTTCCTAGTAAATCTTTCTCACCAAATTTCCAAAGTTTGTGTTCAGCTAACAGCTCTGTGAAGGAAGTACTAGATAGGAATATCATGATGAGTTGAATTTTTTCCACATCTTCTATGTGCCCAAAACATAGTTCTCCACAAAATTTTAGCCCCATCTAACAATCCATGTGAGTTCATCATCCAATCTTTGTTTCTGGTAATATTTTCATTTTGTGAAGCAATTACATTTTATATTGCTTTACAGTTGATGAAAGTTTACCACGGGATGAAATTGACCATATAACCTCACTCCAGCAAATTTTAGCTCATTTAATTCAGCCAGTTTCCCTCAATATTTTCCCAATATTCTGTTCAATAGAGAGCATTGTGAAGGAAGTACAATTTTTGTTTATCCAAATTTTATGAAAAATTTAAAGTGTATTAATGTGCCCAAATTCTCACCCTCCTCCAAATTTCAGCTCAATCTAATCATCTACGTGAGCTCAGTTTCAATTACCATTTTCTGTCCAGATTGCATATCGTGAAGGAAGTGTCACTTTGGCATGTCCAAATGGTATAATTTTTTTAGAGTGCCTTCATATGCCGAAATTAACATCATACACCAAATTTCATCTCAATCCATTCATTCATTTGATCATAGCTTCAACATCCATATTTCTGCACAGTGTGTTACTTTTCAAAGCAAGTGCCACCTAGATTCATCCATTTGAGCTAAAAATTTGCCAAGAGAGTTTCCTGAGTAGATGATCATCCTCAGCCGAAATTTAGGCCCATTGTCTATGTTCATTACCCGCACCGCTAATCAAACACTTGGCTGCTAATTCATGTTTGAGCTAAGTTCAGTCTCCTCGTGAGATTCTTCGATTGTATTCTTCTTCCTAACACCTACCGAGGGGTTGTCCAACCCACGATACATGTCTATTCCACCAAGAACGCGTGGCAACGCAACAGTCAGGCGGTGACCACGCGACTGTCATGCAAGTCCACGCGTTTTGGAGTTGGGGCCCTCGACCACCATCCAAACCTCGACGTCAAGCCACCACACCATGTATTTTTGATTAAATAGATACTTATGTACCTATAAATTATTTTTGGTAAAAATAAAGAGCAAACTATAATGCAGCTGTAGTTCAATTTTAACCCGCTTCCACCTGAATCGACATAAATTTGTCTTTTTCATGAGAGGTGGATAAAAGCTTTTAACACCCAACCGTTTTGTCAATTGTACATGAAATACGGCCAAGTATTTTAGAAAAATGGTTTGGTCCAATTTTAAAACAAATATATGGTAGGTCCTTCACAAAAAAATTCATTTTGGGCACTTGAAAAATGGAAAATGATTTTTACATACAAGGAAAATGAAAACTTCCTTAATCAACATTGTTTCCCATTCCAATATGCCCCCTGGTGCATAATATAATATCATTTCAGCAAACTATGTCATGAATATGGCCATAAGATTGATCATTTGGGTTGAAAGCCACGAATCTTCACACATGATAGCCCAATTTCTAAGAACACTTTTTAAAAATAATTGTCGTATTACAAGTTTATTATTTTTATTGGTAATTTTGTCACATATAATGACAAAATGCAAAGGTTTTCCATTTTTTGATTGTTTTTCAATTTTTCATGGCCATTTCAAAATGCGTCAAAACAACGGGTACGACCGTTCCTACCTAGTGGTTGAATCTTGAAAATATTTTTGTGTTTCTCTGATTAAATAGATACTTGTGTACCTAGAAATGATTTTTGGGAAAAATAAAGAGGAAACTATAATGTAGCTGCAGTTCTTCGAGCAGAATCGACAAAATTTTGTCTTTTTCACGAGAGGTGTATCAATGCTTTTGACACCCAAATATTTGGCGACTTGTACATTAAATATGGCCCAGTATTTAAGAAAAATGATTTGGTCCAATTTTAAAACAAATATATGGTAGGTCCTTCACAAAACAACTCATTTTGGGCACTCGAAAAATGGAAAATGAATTTTTCGTCCAAAGAAAATGAAAACTTCCTTAGGCAACATTGGTTGCCACTCCAATATGCACCCTTGTGCATAATATGAGATCATTTGAATAAACTATGTCATGAATGTGGCCATAAGATTGATCATTTGGCTTGAAAGCCCACATGATAACTCATTTCTGAGAACACTTTTTTAAAATAATTGCCATATTACAAGTTTATTATTTTTCCAGGTAACTTGGTCACATATTATGACACAACACGAAGGTTTTGCAATTTTTTGATTTTTTTTGAATTTGTTATGCCCGTTTCAAAATGCGGTCGAAACTACGAACACGACCGTTCATATCTAGGGGTTGAATCTTGCAATTTTTTTGTTGGATCTCTGATTAAATAGATATTATTTACCTAAAAATGATTTGTGGAAAAAATGATGAGAAAACTATGATGCACCTCTAGTTCAAATTTGACCCGCTTCCTACTAAATCGGCTGTAATTTGTCTTTTTCACTAGAGGTGGATCGAAACCTTTTGGCACCCAACCATTTGCTAAATTGTGCATTGAATATGGATTAATATTTTAGAAAATAATTTGTTCCAATTTTACAACAAATATTTTATAGTTTCTTCACAAAAAAACTTATTTTGGGCACTTGGAAAAAGGAAAATGATTTTTTTGTGCAAAGAAAATGAAAAGTCCCTTTGGCAACATTGTTTGTCATTCCAACATGCACCCTTCTGCAATATATGAGATCATTTGAACAAACTATGCCATGAATTCTACCATAACATTGATCATTTGGCTTGAAATCCATTCATCTTCACACATGATGGCTCATTTTTTAGAACACTTCTTAAAAATAATTACCGTATTACTAGTTTATTTTTTTCGTGGTAACTTGGTTATATGATGACACAACATTAAGGTTTTGCATTTTTCGATTTATTTTTAATTTTTTATACCCGTTTCAAAATGCGGTCGTAACGACTGGCATGACCGTTCATAGCTAGGGGTTGAATCTTGCCAAACTTTTGTTGGATCTCTAATTAAATAGATACTTATTTACCTAAAAATGATTTTTGTAAAAAATCATGAGAAAACTATGAGGTAACTCTAGTTTATATTTGACCCGCTTCCTGCTGAATCGACATAAATTTGTCTTTTTCACGATAGGGGGATAAAAGTTTTTGACACCCAACCATTTGGTCAATTGTATATTAATATGGACTAGTATTTTAGAAAATTGATGGAGTCCAATTTCGCAACAAATATTTGGTAGGTTCTTCACAAGAAACCCATTTTTGCCACATGGAAAATGATTAAAAAAGATAGAAAGATCGTAAATGCATACAAATTGGTCCTCATCCAGAAAATATGGCCTAACTCTAGTGAAAATTTGTGTGGTGCCCTTTTGCAAAATATTTTTGATAGATGCTTCACAAGATTCCTCTGTTTTTAGTACTTGAAAACTATTTTAAATCATTGATTTTTCGAACCAATGAGAAATCTTCCCAGAGATCGATGACATGGCGTCCATCCATCCATCTATCCATATCTCCAACCCACATCCATATATCTACAAAAAAAGATACCCCACCCGCAGCCCAAACCCCAGCTCACACCCCCATTACACCCTTCCTCTCGATCCAGTCCTCTCCCCTCCGCGAGAGCCACCGGCTCCCCCCACCTCAGATCTGGAGCCGCCGCATGCTAGCCGCAGACCTCCGACGACGAGGATGGGGGAGATGGAGAGTAAGGGGAAGGAGGCCGCTGAGCCCGACGCCAACGCGGCGATCGTCTGCTCCCTCTTCTCCGCCGACAACCCGTTCCGCCGCAAGGAGTCCGCCCCGGAGGAGCCCCCCCCCCCCCCCCCCGCGCGCGCTCCCCCACCAACCCTTGCATCCATCGTCCCCACGTGGTCGTGCAAGCCCTCGGAGCGGCCCGAGGCTGAGGCTGAGGCGGAGGCCGCGGAGCCGTCTCGGATGAAGTGGGGCGAGGGGGAGGGGCCGCCAGCGTGGCGCAAGAGAAAGCGGGACGAGGTGGAGGCCGGGTATGAGCGGCGGACGTTGGGGGCGGCGCTCATGGAGGAGGAGGTGCGGCCATGGATGGTGGTTGGGGCCAAGAGGAAGGCGCCCCACGTCGTCGAGACGGTGGCCTCCGAGGGCGAGGAGGACGAGGCATTCGACGACGAGGGCAAGCTGCTCAGGACCGTCTTCATCGGGAACCTTCCCCTACGGACCAAGAAGAAGGCGCTCACCAAGGAGTTCACAACCTTCGGCGTGGTCGACTCCATCAGGATCCGCTCAGTGCCCCTCGGCGACGTCAGTGTCGTTCATTGGGTCCCTTCTTGTGCGATTGGGGATGGTTTTCTCGCCTTCGTGTGCTAATCAGTCATCTATTTGTGTGCTTGTTGTAGACCAAGATTCCGCGGAAGGGAGCCGTCATCAAAGGGAAGATAAATGACTCGATCGACAAGTGAGTGCATTGCGTTACATATAATATGGATTGCTAGCGATGCATTGTTCGGGTCATTATTGTCTAACAAGTGGAATTCATGCTATAGTTGGATAATAACTAGATCATTTTGTTATCTCCTTTGTGTTGGTTGCCATAAAATTTCAGTTGCAATTTCTTAATGTAACAAGCACCTGACTAGAATTAGAAATTCAGGACTTCAACTGTTGTTAGGGCTCAGTCTTTGTGTGCTACTCCTGCAATGATTAATTATTCCTTTGTACATTTAAATGGCCTTCATTCGAACTTGGTGCATCGCCTCCTCCCCACCACAAGCCATGGTGACGGAGCTGGCCTACGCCCCGTCCATGAAGTCGGGCAAGCTCGGGATCGAGGGACCCAGGAGGTACAACACCGGATCCGCATCACCCTCTCCTCCAAGTCCGTCAAGAACCTCGAGAAGGGTGTTACCCGGTGGTGATCCCTTCCCCTCCTCCCGTCCGTTCGTTCCAGCTTTGCACGTCGCTGATCTGATGCGTTGTTTGTCGTTCGCGTTGCGTGGCCGCTTCGTTTGCTTGCAGTGTGCTCCGATCTGGTGAAGGGCGCCAAGGAGAAGCATCTCAAGGTCAAGGGCCCTGTCAGGATGCCCACCAAGGTGCTCAACATCACCACCAGGAAGTCCCCCTGTGGAGAAGGTAGTCGCCTACCACTCGTGCCTCCTCTCTGTTCGATCCCATTCTTTGCCTTCTTGCTTTGCGAAGTATCGTGCCCTACCATGCTCATTGGATTTCCTCGGTGATGTGAGTAAGGATGAATTGATGTTGCTGTTAGGATGATGGTGTGCCGAGCAGAGGATGTGAAACATTTAGACCACTGAGACCTTTTTTGGTCTTTGATGTATCTAAAATCAAGCTTTTTAAAACTGATGCTAGGCATGCCATCACTATATAAATATATTGTTGTAGAGATGCTTGAGGTAATTCTATTATTGTGGTACACAAAGGAGTTTGTTAGCTAAGCATATGATCTTACAAGGAGATGCTACTGAGATGTCACCGATCGTTCAAGTATCTTAAACCGAGCTTTTTAAAACTGATGCTTGGTTTAGCTAGTGCTGGTAGCTTAGAGTGAGTATTTCTTATCTGCTTGTGAATCGAAATCCACAATACACTGAATCTAGTAGTGGTCCATTGCTTGTCTAATTAGCCCTTACATTTGCTATTAGGTGGGTCACTGATTGAGATTGCATTAACTTCACAATAACCATGAGCTTTGCTCTAAATATTTGTTGCACATTGGGTGAATGTATGCAATGAAGGAAAGGGAAAGGGGTCAAACTGTGGCCAAACTATTGATGAATTGAGAAATTTCATACGGTTTTGGTTTCTAAATTTAGTATATCCTATTCATTTAAATTCAGATTACAACTGCATCTAAAATAACTTGTTGTGCATAGTGTGAAAATATACATGTGAACTCAAACCTGTGGCCAAACTGTTGTACATTATGTTTTCAGTAAGGAGCTCAAGTTCTTAACACAAACTTGCTAAGTTTTGAACACTAACTTTAATTTATGTTCATGCAGGAAATTGACTGATTCCTTTGAAATTTCTATATTGTAAACAGTCCCTTACTCCACTCAGGTAACTGTATAATCTGTCCCGCTTCTAGGTTTCCAGACTTGAATCATTCGTTAGGAGAGTTTGAAGTTGTTGGTATATTCTCAACCATTGAACGCTTTTAGTCATCCTCTTCGCTCGAGTAACAATGCTCAGAACAACTCTTGTCTAGTCTCCAGGATAGTAAATCATGTTCTTCCATGTTTCCAAAAATACTTGTACTCCATGTTTCCAGAAAATAGTAGCATCACATATGTTGAAAAATACTGGAATAAATTAGAAGTAAAAATACTGGAATAAATTAGAAGTGGAGCATTGCTTGATTTATATACTTGTTGACCAGAACCCGTTCAAGAGCTCTTTAGTCCTTCTAAAACAAGGTCTTGATGTCCCACTTACAGAAAATGTTCATATATTGTAACGACTAAGATGCGGTCCTTTCCAGTTTAGGGGAACGAGGCCCCAAAGAGAAAAGAAGCGCATCTAAGCGTTTCGCAAGCACGGTAACATAGCACATACATAATAATGGAATGACAATTAGGGATTCAACTGCCATCTCATACATAATAACGGAGTTTACATCACGCATTATTTCAGACAAGGTAGTTCCGCTACGGACTACATAACATGATAAATGACTATGCTACCCTGCATGCTTCCCAACGATCACGACCATGCCTCAGTCTTCTGGATAGTTCACGTACAGGCGGTCGTTCTCCTCATCATACTGTGATGTCTACTACGTAACCTTCTTCTTGTAGACATTGTTGGGCCTCCAAGTGCAGAGGTTTGTAGGATAGTAGCAATTTTCCCTCAAGTGGGTGACCTAAGGTTTATCAATCCGCAGGAGGCGTAGGATGAAGATGGTTGCTCTCAAGCAACCCTGCAACCAAATAACAAAGAGTCTCTTGTGTCCCCAACACACCCAATACAATGGTAAGTTGTATAGGTGCACTTGTTCGGCGAAGAGATGGTGATACAAGTGCAATATGGATGGAAGATATAGGTTTTTGTAATCTGAAATTACAAAAACAGCAAGGTAACAAATGGTAAAAGTGAGCACGAACAGTATTGCAATGCGTGGAAACAAGGCCTAGGGTTCATACTTTCACTAGTGAAGTTCTCTCAACAATGATAACATAATTGGATCATATAACTAGCCCTCAACATGCAACAAAGAGTCACTCCAAAGTCACTAATAGCGGAGAACAAACGAAGAGATTATTGTCGGGTACGAAACCACCATAAAGTTATTCTTTCTGATCGATCTATTCAAGAGTTCGTACTAGAATAACTCCTTAAGATACATAACAACCAAGACCCTAATGTCACCTAGATACTCCATTGTCACCTCAAGTATCCGTGGGCATGATTATACGATATGCATCACACAATCTCAGAATCATCTACTCAACCAACACATAGAACTTCAAAGAGTGCCCCAAAGTTTCTACCGGGGAGTCAAAACGTGTGCCAACCCCTGTGCATAGGTTCCCAATGTCACGAACCCGCAAGTTGATCACCAAAACATACATTGAGTACTCGCATGAATCCACGTGTGCCAACCCATATGCATAGGTTCCCAATTGTCACAAACCCGCAAGTTGATCACAGCAGATAGACACGTGCAAGACATACATCAAGTGTTCTCAAAGACTCAATCCGGTAAGATAACTTCAAAGGGGAAACTCAATTCATTACAAGAAGGGAGAGGGGGAAGAACATCTTCAGATCCAACTATAGTAGAAAAGCCCACGGTACATCGAGATCAAGACATCTCAAGAACACGAGAGAGAGAGGTCAAACACATAGCTACTGGTACATACCCTCAGCCCCGAGGGAAAACTACTCCCTCCTCGTCATGGAGATCGTCGGGATGATGAAGATGGCCACCAGAGATGGATTCCCCCTCCGACAGGGTGCCGGAACGGGCTGCAGATTTTTTTGGTGGCTATAGAGGCTTGCGGCGGCGGAACTCCCGATCTAGATTTCTTTCTGGGGGTTTCCGAATTTATAGGAATTTATGGCGGTGGAATTGCGTCAGTTGGGCCCACGAGGAGGTCACAAGCCTGCACGATGCGACCAAGGGGGTAGGCCGGGCTCCATGGGCTTGTGACTTCGTCGTGCTCTTCTGGCCTTCTTCCAAAGCTTCGGGGGTCTCTTTTGGTCCAAAAAAATCACCGTAAAGTTTCATTCCATTTGGACTCTGTCTGAAAAAGGGTCAAAAACACGGAAAAGACAGAAACTGGCACTTGGCACTGAGTTAATAGGTTAGTCCCAAAAAAGATATAAAATATCATATTCATGCATATAAAACATCCAAAGTTGACAAGATAATAGCATGGAACCATCAAAAATTATAGATACGTTGGAGACGTATCATACTGCCACGCCAGCTGTGTGCCGTTGGGTTCACCTGTGTCGGGCGTACCTGTACCTGTTGGTGTGTTGAAGGAATCTGTGAGCCATGGGGACTCAGCAATCTATGATCTCAGTGCCAGAACTAGTCAAGTTAATAGGTATGGCAGGTTCGGTGTTTAGGTTGCAACATCCTAAGCATTTATGGTGGCTAACTTACGTAGAACATGTATTGAAGGTGGTCTATACTAGCGATCGATGATTAGCTGATCACTAAGTGATCTTGAACACCTACTTACGTCAATCATAACCCCACCGTGTTCCCGATCGAAGAGATGTCTTCGAAGGGGACAGTCACGGTTACGCACATAGTTGGCAATTTTTATAGATTATGTTCAAGTTATCTATAACCGGATGTTAACAAATATTCCAAGTTGCCACATAACCGCGGGCACGGCTTTCTGAAAGATTAAACCCTGTAGGGGTGCTCCAACTAGTCCATCACAAACGGTCATGGGCCGCAAAGTAATCCTCTATCACGAAACTCGTGATCTCGTCGGATTCCTTAGAGGAAAACCTCAACTCTCGGGAGAACCAAAGCTTCACCGGGATTCCTATACGCAAGATATATCACTAAGGTAAGACAAGACTTGCAGGACCTCCCGACGTGTCGACGACCCTAATAAGAGCCACGTATCTCAGTCTCAGGACACGCCGGATAAGCGAAGCGTAGAGTGGCCAGAGAAATCTCCCGAGTTGCCCCGGGATGGCCCCGCACGGTGCTCTAGTTTGGACCAACACTCATGAGGAGCACTGGCCCAGGTTGTTGATTAATTCCTCGGGGTAGCTATTCCCTATGCAGATTATTATTAAGTGATTAGCAAATTAACACCAATGTTGGGTCCTGCCGGACAAGTCTTAACACTACGCGATTTATCAAGGGGGTCCCCATAACAACCGTGAACGTGTTAGGAGCGATCAGTTATGGAATCAAATATTGGTAGCCGGAAACTATGGCGGCAATAACGGAACAAAACACCCGGCAAAAGGCTAGGCCTTCCGCTATTTACCAAGTATATAGGTGCATTAATTAAATATCAGATTTAACATAATGATATCAAACTCATGTTATCACATGAGACAATAGCACCTGCAACTAGCAACGCTAACATTAGAAGCTGAGCAAAGCCTACTTAGCCATTCAAGATTTTCTAGGATGGGATAAGTGTTTAGGTTTCATGGAAATATCAGGAGGCAATTGTTTCTGTGTTAGGCAGCGAGCATATGACGAAAGAAACATAATCTAGCATAACAAGTCTAGAGATGGAATCAAGGTCATATCATCTTGCCTGTGATGTCCTCAGCTTTGAACTGCTCTTGTTCGTCCTGCACGTACTCTCCCGGATCCACGTAATCGCTCTCCGATCCTGGTGCTACCCAACATAAGAATAACATCCAATGAACAACAGCACAAGCACATGATGCATGAGATGAAAATGAACATGCACCTCTATTCTAGTCACTAGCACAAGCATGAGAAGGAAATGCAAGCTACTGGACAGAACTGCACTCTAAGCTATCTTGAACGGCATGAGAATGACATGAACAAATGCGCCACGCGAAAACGATGCAAAAACATGTAAAGAACGTTACAAACGGAGCTACGGGTCAACCGGGAACAACGAAACAAGAAATAGAGTCCTACGTATCAAATCCAACACAACACACTCCAATGGCATAATTCTGGTGTTCCCAGGTTGCCAAGACATAAAACAAACAAGTATGGATGGGATGGTGAAGACAAGATCACCACACCATCAACTATGCACTCACAAGCATCAAAACATCAAAACTATACAATCTGCCATAAACATCGTCATAGCAGTTTTGAGAGCTACATGCAAAGCACCTACAACCACCCAAATATGCCAAATAAGATATGTGGCAGAAGCTATCCAAGAGTACTACAAGCATGAGCTAAAAGCTAATTCAAATGAGTTTCAGACAGAAAGTTACACAGTTGCTAACTTGGACAAAAATATTAGTTTTCACGGAATTAGTGAAAATTCCAGATTCTCACTAGCTGTTTATGCTCTGAAGCATTTTGAAAGCACCCAAAACAATATCTAAAGGAATCCAAATAGAATGAAAATTGACAGAGAGCTAGACAAATACAAAAGCTATAACTTTCCAGTTGATAGCAAGGGCTGATTCCCAACACATGGACTTTCACAAGCACAACAACATGAGAAGAAAATATAAGCAGATTCTCAGACTTAGTGAAAATCACAAATTTTCACTAAACTGGAATTTCAGCCACATGCCTACTTTGACTAGGCACAACTTGCACATAAGAATTACTAAGCATGAAACAAAATCAACATGCTATAGAGGGGTTCACCCTCTAATGCCACAACAAGGAATGAACCTCTTCGGCTCCTCACATCACATGGAACCAAGCTCTAAACATTGAACAAAACAGAAATATGTCATGCACAGAAAGAGTTCCAAAGTGGAATCTGAACCCACCATTGGAATCCTGGGATGATTCTACCCCAAAAACATATATAATACATAGGCACTTGCATAGAACAATTGGGCACAAACTTGAAAGCAAAATCGACATGGAATCACATGAGGTGAATAGTGCATCATCACATGTGCTTCCACTAACTCATCACCTACACATGCATATGCACGCTCTCACAAGTCCAATGGTGCACATGAGGGTGGACCTCATGTTCATGTGCCTTAGCACACCACCACACACACACACATACATCAAGCACATGCATGAAAAGAACCTACACATGCTAAATAGAACACCCAACTAACTTATACTCACATCATGCTTTCTACCCACACACACAAGCTAGCACATGTGCTCATCAAGGCACACCAAGCCTTGGGCATGTGTGTGACACAAACACACAAGCCCACACAATATCACCTCACACACATGCTAAACACACTCACATACATGTGCACCTACACACACACAAAGTATGTGGGGGGAAACCCACACACACACACATACAACACACTTTCACATCATAATGCACAAGATCAAAACCATGAGGATACGCAGCACACACACATGCACCACACTAGGCTAGTGCAAAACACACATATATACATGATCTAACTCTCACAATACACTTGTACTTAAACCTACACATGCCTACTACACATGATATATCCACACCTGCTCTATAGTATCAAGAACATGGTCAACCTGCTGCTTGGGAGGCAACAAAATACCCCACATGAAGATCTAGCACACCACATACATCTATGCAAGCACACAATGCAAAAACAGAAAAGGAATGCTACAAATAAAATAAAAGGGATGGGGAGGGATCGAACCCTAGACCCCCTGGTCTCACCAACAAACAAGCCACCACTCTGCTACTATCCAGGCACTCGACAGACAGGGGAAGACGTACAAGGTAAGCCATCCTACCTGCGCTACTGTGCCGAAACAAGAATTAATAAGGGGGCAACACTAGGACTCGCACCCACGATCAGCTGACCCACAACAACACACTGCACCACTACGCTACGCTACGGAGACTTGACAGTTCAGAGAGATCTAACAATATAACCTATCAAGATCGCCGGAGACGCCGATGGTGACGATCGCCGGAGCATGCCTTCTACTGCTACTGTTTCTATACGTGGGGAACACAACGCTACTGCTACTTCGCGGTTGGAGGCCCCTGCTCTGCTCTGCACCTGTCTGAGCACACCAAGACAACGAACCCACATGCACAACAACACAACATCTCGTGCTCTTCTCCGAACAGAGAGTCACGGCCACCACCCCTACTCCGCATCTACCGAGGGGGAAGGGAGGAGGAGCTAGGCTCACCTAGAGAAAGGATTGGAGAGGGATCCGATCAGAGGAGGCAGCCTCGAGAGGACTGGAGCGGATATGAAGAAGACTGAAGAAGCCTGATGCAAAACCAACTTAGAGGAACAGGGCCGCCGGGAGCACGTCGGAGACGAGCTCCTGCCCGTCGATGTGGTCGCTCCCCGACCTCAACGACGGCGGGAATGGAGCACGGGGGTCCTCCTCGAGCCCCCGGACATGGTGGCCGGCGCCGGAGACGACGGAAGCACGGTGGACGACGGCGGTGCACTCTTCTCTCTCTGTGCTACTAGATCTACAGAGAGCATACGTGGGGAGGAGGGGAGATGGAGGGAGGTGTGGCGGCGCTAGATGGGGGAAGCGCGGAACCCTAGGGGAAGGGGGCACGGACGCTAAGGCTTATATGAGGGCCTCAATGGGACGGCACCGTCAAACTTCTCGGTCTCTCTCTGAAGCTCAAACGGAAAGCAGACACAAGGCGACGACGGCATCACCAAGAAGGAGGTCGCGCTAGGTGGGCTGCCGCACGGGAGACACAGAAGGAGTACCGGGCCTCGGGAGGGAGAAGAGAGGCCCAACTGGCGGCTGATAGGAGGAAAATAACCCACTGGGTTTTCTAGTTAAAACCAACACCAGAAAAGAAAATAAATGCACAGGCTAAACAGATAATGCTAAAAATAAAGCAAAAATACCCCTGGTCATAAGGAATTATTACCTATTTGAATAAAATGTAAAAGTGATTTTTGGAGTCTATAAATATTTACAAAACTGTATTTAATCCACTGTTTTGTGAATATTTTGCACCTCTCAATCAAAGTTCAAAACAGCAAAATCATAGCATCATATCTACCACAAAACATACTAATTCATGGACATTTTTAAAACAGGGATGGAGCAAGTGAATATTGGGCTTGAGATAAAAGAGAGGGAGTTTGTTTTGACTGCTATTGCAAACCAAAAGTACATCCTACTATCAAACTACATCCACATCATTTCACATAACACCATCACACCATCACATATTCCTCACACCACATACACAAGACATGGATGAATGGAATGGATGCATGCATGCAAGGAAAGGCAAGACAAGGTGACACATGAAATAACACATGCAATATGCTGTCATTGGAATGACAAGATGGACCCACATACCAGAAGGTTCCAAATATGGCAAGTTACACTCTTGGGGCATTACATATATGTTCCTGCAAGATGCGTGTATGCATGTTGGATGGTCACGTTCTAGTGCAGTAGCTAGCTAGTAAGCATTGTTTGTTTAGTGCTCTCCTGCTTGGTTGGCTAAACATATTCATTTGTTTGATTTGGCTTCACATTTACATTTTTTGATTTGAACTTGGCCTATGTTTATGCCCCGTTTCTGTTAATTATCTTCAATGGTGTGGTACCGTGTCTATGCATGCACAACTTCCTCACACAAAAAAATAAGTGCATGTCTCTCTCACTTTTGTTTGCATTTCTTTTGACATCATCTTCACGATGAACACAAATCTTTTTATTTCTTATATTTTTTTATATTTATTTCCTTTTGATTGATTCATTTGCAGTGTAATGTTCTTGAAGGATAACAAGTTGTCGCATCTCGAGCATGTCTCATAGGAGAGTGGAATGAAGTCCATTGTACTGTTGGGATAGTAGCACATGTTGCCATTGTTCTATTTTGCAATTTTGTCCGTTCTTGCTATTTTTTGTGTAAGAAAATGTATTCATGAGATGAGTTATTGTGTTATGTAAACTTGGGAGATGTATTATGTGATGTTATATGATGGATGGTTTTAATTCGACTTGGAGTTTTCTTGATTTGAATATGAAATAGTGTTGGATTTAATATTGGACATATAATTGGGTTGAAAAGGCCCAACAAATAAAATGAAACCAAGTTCTCGAACAAAAAGTTGCTGAATTCAAAAATGAAAAAGGCCAAAACTGAAACTAGACCAAATGTATTTGGGCACTAAAAGGTCAGGGCCCAAATTATAATGATACAAATAAATTCGAAAAAATACTGGAAGTGGTTGTAAATAGGCTAAGGTTCAAAAAGAAGCCCAAGAAGAAAAAGCCCAAAAAAATAAAACCAGCCCATGTGATCAATTGAAATGGGTTCGGCTGATTTCAACCATGACGTTTTGATTTCGTATAATTTTGCCACATATGACTTCCACGTAGGATTGGGTTAGATTGCCAACGATGATTTAGGATCGTTGTAAAGGTTACGACGATCAAGGAATCGTCGTAAAAGTTACGACGATTTCGATCAAAACGTCGTTGCTGTCAGTTTTTGACGCTTCATTTTCGACGCTTTGTTTTTCATCGTAAGATCGTCGTAAATTAAAAACCATGACGATGTAGCAACAGAAATATAGCATCGTGTATTAGCATATTTCTTGTAGTGTGAGCAACCAAATCTCAAGGACGAGATTTATTTAAGGGTGGACGGTTTGTCACACTCTGGATTTTGGCCCTTTCTTTTTGTTTTGAATTTTTTTAAGATTTTACTTGAAATTGATTTTTTGTGGCTGTGTGGTGTGGAAATTAGGGAAGATCATCTCTTCCAAGTCTCCAAAGTGGCTCGGCATCCTAAAAAACTTCCCAAGACCATGTCATTTCCATCTTATCCCCTAGCCAAATTCTTTTTCATGGGAACATTCCTTTTTCTATTAAAGGAATAACCCGATTTTCTCTATGTTGTGAAGCAACCTATATTTCTGTTTCTCCCAAAATTCCCAAATAATTCTCATAAATTGTTTGGGTCATATCGTCCCCAAATATGTCAAAACCCTTCCTTGTCTAGTTTGGTGGAGGTAGTGTCACTTCTAGATTCTTGATTTCCTATTCTGCCCTAAATAATTCAAGGATATTCCTTTTCCTATTCTGCCCTAAATGGCACTTTGTCAAGGTAGTGTCACTTCTAGATTCTTGATTTCCCTCAAAACTTTGGTGGAGTCATGCCTACCCATATTAGGGCATCATGCCAAAATTGAACTCTATTTGCCTAGTAAGTTTTCCCGAGGTAATTAGGCAAGTTTTTGTGTAGAAAGGAACTTTGTGAAGGAGGTACTAGCTAGTCATATCCAAATGATTTGAAATTTGGACATGACCTTCATATGCTCAAATAATAGCTCCCCTGCAAATTTGAGCATCATTCCATCATCGATGTGAACCCGGCATCAAATCCTAGTCTTTGGTCAGACTTTTAGTTTGTGAATCAACTATATTTTATATTGTTTCATTATTGCTGAAAATTTACCACGACCTTCTCCTACCTATATAAACGCTCTCTCCATCAAATTTGGGATCATTTCATTGAGCCAATCTTTCTCTATGATTGTTTTAAGATTCTATCCAAATAGAAGCATTATCAGGAAAATACCATTTTGGTGTATCCCAATGGTATAATTTTTTTTACAGTGCATCCATATGCCCAAATAGCTCATCTCCCCCAAATTTCCATGCAACCCAATCAAGCATATGAGTGCTTATTCATATTTTGCATTTCTGTCTAGTGGAGGTACATTGTATATCATGTGCTCTCTAGGTTCATGCTATTGAGCTGAAAATTTGCATAGATGATCATCTTAGTGATGGATCACCCTATGTAAAATATCAGCATCTTTCTCGAGACTAATCTTCTTCAGTAAGCCACAAACACCTTGTTATTCCGTTCTCTTCTAGCAAGCTGTGGTCAAGTCTTGAGTGCGTGTGCTTGTTCATTTGCACTTTGGCACTCATGAGTGAATGACCAATCGCACAAACAAGGTTTGGCTGATCACACTGCGTGTCACGATCGCGTTCATGTGGTGACTATGCGTCCGACATGCCCTTGTCCGCGCTCTGGAAGTTGGACCCCTCCCCCTCATCTGTTTCTTCGAGCCCTCGACACCTAGCCATGTCTAGGAGCTGCATCTTGGCCACACCTTCACCCCGAACTCCTATCCCCCTCTAGATTCTTCATCTACGTCATCCCCGTCATGGAACAGACAATGGCCGTAACCTCTATCGTCTTCCTATGCCATGGATTGTTGCCCATGGTGCCCAGAGGATTTCCGAGCTCTCCCCGATGCTATTTATAACATGCCCGAGCTCTCCCGTATCTCTACAACACCTACCCAAGTATATGGAGCTCCCTAGCCCTCCAATGGCCGAAGTTTCCGCCATCTATCCCCGCGGCCAAGCTCCTCCACGAGGCCCTCCCCCTCCCTCCTTTGTCATGGGCGGCGTCCCCTAGAGTTGACGAAGCTTTCACCGCTCTCTGCTCGGTTGGGGAGGAACTGTCGGTGCCGCTCACTGAGAAGACCTCTAGCCATGGTGCCGGCTCGTGGCACCGGCGCTGCAGGCTGCCCCGAGCGATTCCTCGACCACTAGTAGGTGCGGATTGAAGACGCCGAGCCCCTGCGCTTGCCGGCTGGCCCTCTTAGGCGTTGAGGCGACGTCCTGGACTAGCACCCGACACCATCTGCCTCTAGTCAAGAGGAAGAAGACGACCAGGAGGAGAGAGGCACGATGGGTCCTGCGTGTTAGCGGCTCATGCACTGACCGAACTGTCCTGTTGACCGGTAAGTGAAAGCGCAATTTGGTGAGCGTATTTTCCTGCGGTGAAAATGTATTACATTTCGGCCTGGAACGAGACTACGTTTTCTCTAACTGAAAGCGTATCTCCGGAAAGGTGCTTTCAACCCTAGCCTGCTGGCCAAATCTATTAGTCTGAGAATGTTCGCCTGTTAAGAGTAGAAATGGACAAATTTTTGTTTGCTTTTGTGCCTAACGAGCGAACAACCTTATCTTTGCGACCATAATTCCGAATCAGGTGATTCCAAAGCCTGCGATCTCATCTCGTCGAACCCATCCTTTTGTTACCATTTGCACTATGTTGTCACATATTTAAAATGACCATTTTCCCTTTCCCTAGTTTAGCCCCCTTCGAGAGAGAGATGTTTCGGGCGCATTGTTCCGCGAGTTTCTCACACTTCCTGCTAGTGAATCCTTCATCCCCACGCAATCCAGGACAACCATTTGCATGATGACCTTGTAGTAGCCATGGTTTCATACTTAATTATTTAATATTTGTTTGCTCATCTACTATTGGTATCTCTGTTTTGGTATGCTTGTGGATTCATGTTCATCTTCATGCTTTGTGCTTGTGCACTGATACGTCTCCAACGTATCTATAATTTTTGATGGTTTCATGCTATTATCTTGTCAAACTTTGGATGTTTTGCATGCCTTTTATATATTTTTTGGGACTAACTTATTAACTCAGTGCCAAGTGCCAGTTCCTGTTTTTTCCATGTTTTTGACCCCTTTCAGAGGAGATTTTGAAACGGAGTCCAAACGGAATAAAATCCCCGAAAAGAATTTTTCCGTAACGGAAGAAGATCAGGAGACTTGAGAGCCAAGGCAGGGGGCCCCAGGGGCCCCACAAGCCCTCACCCCACGGTCAGGGGGGAGGCCGCGGCCCACAGGCTTGTGGGCCCCGTGGACCTCCTTTGCCCTAGGGTTTGCGCCTATATATCCCCAAAAATTCCACAAAAAATCAGGAGATCATCGAAAGTACTTTTCTGCCGCCGCAAGCTTCTGTCTTCGCAAGATCCCATCTGGGGCACGTTCTGGTGCCCTGCCGGAGGGGGATTCGGATAAGGAGGGCTTCTTCATCAACACTATGACCTCTCTGATGATGCGTGAGTAGTTCACCATAGACCTACGGGTCCATAGCTAGTAACTTGATGGCTTCTTCTCTCTCTTGGATCTTCAATACAAAGTTCTCCATGATCTTCATGGAGATCTATCCGATGTAATCTTGTTTTGCGGTTTTTTTGTCGAGATCCGATGAATTGTGGATTTATGATCAGATTATCTATGAATCTTATTTTAGTTTCTTCTGATCTCTCTTATGCATGATTTCATATCCTTGTAATTCTCTTCGAGTTGTGGGTTTTGTCAGCCCAACTAGATCTATGATTCTTGCAATGGGAGAAGTGCTTGGTTTTGGGTTCATACCATGCAGTGACCTCGCCCAGTGACAGAAGGGGTAGCGAGGCATGCATCATGTTGTTGCCATCAAGGGTAAAAAGATGGGGTTTTCATCATTGGTTTGAGATTATCCCTCTACATCATGTCATCTTGCTTAAGGCGTTACTCTATTTGTCATGAACTCAATACACTAGATGCAGGCTGGATAGCGGTCGATGTGTGGAGTAATAGTAGTAGATGCAGAAAGTATCGGTCTACTTGTCTCGGACGTGATGCCTATATGTATGATCATTGCCTTAGATATCGTCATGACTTTGCGCGGTTCTATCAATTACTCGACAGTAATTTGTTCACCCACCGTAATACTTGCTATTTTGAGAGAAGCCTCTAGTGAACACTAGGGCCCGGTCTACTCCACACCATATTTTCAGCCTTACACTTTTTACTTCGTTGCACTTTCCGCCTTCAGATCTCACTTTGCAAACAATCTTGAAGGGATTGACAACCCCTTTATAGCGTTGGGTGCAAGCTCTTTTGTGTTTGCGTAGGTACTCTGGACTTGACGGGATTCTCCTACTAAATTGATACCTTGGTTCTCAAACTGAGGGAAATACTTACTGCTCCTGTGCTACATCACCCTTTCCTCTTCAAGGGAAAAGACAACGCAAGCAAGTCTCCGTCAACGTGTCAATTTCTGGCGCTGTTGTTTGAGAAGTAGCATGCACCGTGTTAGTTATGTGACTACTTGCTAGTATTATTCTCGTATGTCATGCTTGTTATTATTACATGTGTCACACCCTGTTTTTCTACCACATTCTGTGTAATGAAAAAAATATGAGCTTGTTAAAACTTCTTCAAAACTAATGATGTGAATGCCATGATTGTCATTGTATGCTTGTGTGTGTGATCATGTGATGATAAAAACCCCATTTCACAATATTGAATTATTTCTAAAAACCCTTACTTGTTTCTAATCAAGGTAAAAAAACCTACTTTGAGTTGCACTACATGCCCTTGATAGCAAGAAGTGTTTCTACCCAAAGTTGGTGATTTGATTTTAACTTATCTTTATATTCCAAAACCACAAAAATAATTTTTTTATAATTGTTTTCCTAATTTAATTGCATGTCCATTTGTGAGGCGATAATTGGTATTCCTACATGGAAAAATACTTTTCTGCCTTAGAAAAATCTGATTAAATTTGGAGATGATCAGAAGGACATATATTTTCCATACATCAGATTTAAAACCCTATTTATATTATAATTATTTGAATAAAACCCCAAAAACCATTTCTGTCTGTTTTGACCTTTTGAAATATTTCCAAAGGAAATATTCTCAATAAAATCCTAGAAAATTCCAGTGGTATCCCTAAGCCATATTTGGTGTCCACATAAAGTTTCACCTTGATCCAAGGTGATTAAGGACCCCAAATAACCCTAAACCCCCTTCTATCTAGATTGAAGTTAGAGCAACTCTACATAGAAAATTTTGTCCAATGATGCTGAAACTTTGCCGGAGTGCCTAATACGTCAAATGAGGGTTCCACATCAAAAATGGGATTTGTGGGACTTAGTTTGCCCACACTCTCTTTGGAAGAGACATATCTGGTCATATAGAGGTGTTTCCAAGTTTACAAAGCTAAACTTGTCCAATGGAGCTCAAACTTGGTGAAACCACATGTTTTAGCACCAAACCCAAACCTGTTAAGTTGCAGCACCAGTGGTGGGGTGCAACCTCCTCAAACCACTGTCGACCACCTTCTGACAGATGGGAAAAAGCCCTCTGCTACACCCAAACCCTTTGCTCCAAACTCATAGATTAGGTCGCCAGTATCAATACCCAACCCCAGTCAACTGGCCCCTCACTAGTTCAAAGTGGAAAGGCCAAAACCCCCAATTTAAGCTTCAGTTCAAAGCTGACAGCACGAGTATTTATTTTCTCCCTTGACCAGCCGAAGCTCCCACGAGACCCAAACGGCTAGTCACACTCCCACCAGTGCCATGACATGCTAGACACGTCCAAAGTGCCTAAGAGCACACCAGCATGTCGTGGCATGCCAAAACTGCGCTCTGGGCGCGCTACAGGAAGCCACCGAGGTGGGGGCGACGCTCTCGACCAGTTCCGGCCTACCATGAGGTGTCCAACCTCTTTCCCGACAACCCCTCTGTGTCGAGCAACCATCAGGGGCCCTCCTCTCCCACGCTAGAGCTCGTGCGACGCGTGCCCGCGCGCACCAGAACCGGCCAAGGTTGCACGACCACGGATGCTCGACTCATCCCTCTCTCCCTCCGTAGCAGATGGTTCTGGCAGTCCAAAACCATGTCCTGAGACCGTGGTTTTGACCCCAGCCCTCTCTGCACCCCCATGCATGCCACAGTGAGTCACCGGCGCTTTTGAATAGGCTCACCGTCGCGGCCTATTTATAGCCCTCCCCCTCGTTCCAGCACCCCTCAGACAGCTTCACCACGACCACTAGCACCTCCCTAGCCACCCCAGCAAGCTAGCAGAGCCCCGGTGCTCGAGATAAACCGAGGCCCCTCCGCCTTGGAGCTCCGGTCGACCTCCGGCTACACGTTGTCTCCTGCGTTCCCCGACCCACCAAACTGATCCCCTAGACCCTAGGAAGCTTTCCCCCAACTTTCTAGAGCATTTCCGTGCCCCTAGCTACCTCCTCGACCACCTCCGAAACTCCTCCGCTGCGGCCTTCTCATTGTCGGCGAACCCCTGCCTCTCCATCGTTGTTTCGACCACCGGCAGGTAGGCGGCGTCATACTGAACCCATTCATGTCCTTGTTGGGGCTTGAGAACGTCGGCAGCCTCGTCGGCGTGCTCCTCCTCCTCTCTAGCCAGAGGTACGAGACGACCCCGGCAGGTGTGCCCCACCTGTCGGTTGCCCAGCCTCCTCCCCCACGCTGCCCGCAGCCGCTGACCGCAGGGCCCCGCACGTCAGGTTCAAACCTGATGGCGCGCGCGCGTGGGCAGGCTGTCGGCTGGCCATGGGCCAGCCCAGTTCCCGGCCGATCCAGGCCTGGATCTTAGCCCATTTTTATTTATTTAAAAAATATGATTTCAAAGATTTTTAGAAAAATATTTAACCAGTGTAAAAATATATTTTTTCCACTCTTATTCTTCTAAAAATATGTAGTATTTAATGAGATGATTGGATGAATTGTTCAAACAACTATTCTGCTTGCAATATGAGAAAAACACTAAATTGGAATAGTTTTGCTTGTGTTTGGTTAATTTAAAAATATTCCTTCATGAAAATTTGGGGAAATTATTTTTCAGAAAGATAACTTAGATTTATCAGTAGTACAGAATATTTTTGAAATAGCTTGGTGATCTGTTTCTGAGTGAGCTATTTCTTATTTATTCTTTTATCGATGATAGAAAATCCATGTGACGAGGGAATCAGAGCGGAAGACCTTGAAGACCCCGGATACCTAGCTGACCAAGGCAAGCAGCCCTTTGACCATGGCTGAGCATATGTCATATTGCATGTTAAGATAGCAAGTATTTCCGTTGCATATGATCATAAGTGTCGGTAAATCATTTGATGTGATGTTACCGATGGCTCCTCCGGAGCACATGCATCGTGCTTGATCCTACCCCCTTTTGAGGGTCATGCTAGTATCATGTTGACAAGTAATGCTAGATTAAATAGCATGAGCATGTTGTTGGTATAAATGATAGACTTATGAAAACCCCGTCGGGTGCCACTAATGCCCGGGGTGATGATGAGTTTGTGGCCACTTTTGGTAAAGTGGTAAACCGGGTATTTGTGTGAGTATGGTTTCGGAAATGGGAATAGATTTATGATGTGTCGACCGTCCCAACCTTACCAGTACGACCACGTTACCCCTTATGGGACGGGGCTATGTTGATTACTCTGGTTAGTGCTAGCAAAGAGCTACATTACTAGTGGCGGGAGTGATGTGTGGTCACTCTCGTGATGGGGTCGTGCCAGGTAGGACGACTATGCCATTTTTATGAGTTCCAGGCACACTGTTGGTCCCCACATGGTTGATACTGTTTAGAGTCGGTGCTCGTAAGACGTAAACCATGTGGGCTAGGTACCAATCCAGTGGACCTCTTTGTCTAGGATCGTCAGGGGAAAGGCATTGATCGGGTACTTATCTCGGGTTTGTTATATAACGCGAGTCGTGGATGACACTGAAGTTTCCCACATCTCGTGGGTCTAGCGTACTACCTCTGCAGAGTGTAAAACTATTCGAATAGACATGTCCACGGTCAAGGACAGTTGGGTAAACCTGCTTAAACTACGTCCAGTTGTTTCCGCATAAACCAAGTGTGTGTGAGTGGTGATCAAAAGGTGTTGTTATGGAAGTAATGATATGACCATGTTTGGTGAGTTGGCATATAGGGTGAGCCTGGATGGTTCAACCCTCGACAGATATATTGATGTCCGTAACCTGTTCTTCAAACGTAATTCTTTAACTTGATGCATATTCATGATCATTCCACCCAGATGAACTCCACCAAAGATGCATGATATTTTTATCCTTCACTTTTATTGTTCATACCATGGGCTGTTTGCGAGTACATTCAAAGTACTCATTGGCTTTCCACTGGTTATGTTATTGACCAGACATGGAGGGACCAGAGTTTGGAGATGAGTACGTATTCGGAGACGCCCCTGCGAACCAGGACACTTCCGAGTCAGAATGCTTGTCGGTGTAGGCTTGATGGCATGGGCACCCGCTTAGCCCCTATGGTATCCACTATTAGATGTATTATTATGATTTGGCCTTAGGCCCTATTTGTGAACTTGACCATTCGGTCATGTGTTGTAATAATCGGTACTTGGATGTAAGACTCTTTTATTCGGTATCTGTGTTCGGTGAGCATTGATCTCTGGGGTTACTGAGCATGGCGTTCTCGACTTGTAAGTCGGGGTCCCCACAACATGCTGGTGATACTATTGTTCATCTGATGCATGATTATCTTCAGTTATGAGAAGTACATTTGATATTGATGATCATCACGATGCCATGTTCACCTGCATCGAGTTGTCTAAGTGATTTATTATTGTTGATCCTAATCCTTCACATGTTAAATGGTTATACTTCCCATCGATGTTTATGATGATATCATGCTCATGTGCATTGCCATTTCATCCTTTTTTTTATTATGACTCAGCTCATTACTGTTCAAGTTTAACCGGATATTAACTGAACATGAACATTTGTTGGCTGAGCCATCATGCCATCGAGTCACGTTGACTAGTGCCGCCACACTTGTGTTTATTGGAAGACCTTAATGCGGTCTATTTTCATTCCTCTAGTGTCAGGACCCCGATCCTAAGCCATAGGAATCCAGCGTGTAACACATCGCATCCCTTTGTGGTCTCACGCATGGTTAACTCCACGGCTGCAACCTTACCTTAGCCGGGACCGTTTGCGTCTTTTGACTCACGTATGCGATAGTGTCGCTAGTAATCCAATGTCAAAGAACCCGGATCGACATGTCTAGTCATAAACCAAAGTGGCAGTACCGCACAAGGACATGCATACATGACCCAACAAAGCAGGTGTCGGTCATCAGCGAATGTAGACGAGTCGTAGCAAGCTACAAGGACTCCATTACATCGCGTGACATTTCCCCAAAGGGGACAGACACAGCAGCTAAGAAGGACACATGCCGGTCAACCAATGCGTGCGGAGCAGTAGCGAACTACCAAGGCTCGTTGGATCACAAAGGGGCATTTCCTTGTAAGGAGTGCTACTAAAGATCACGACTAGGTAATCAAACCCCATACATATCAAGCATGACACATGTACGCATGGCATACCAATATGTATAGATACATCGATGGCATCACAACATAACCATAAACATACAAGCTTTATTTAAGAGGCTCGGAAGAGCCACACACATAATATTACACATTAAGGTCTCTCGACCCATAATAGCAGTCATACAATACAAGCCAGCAGAAGAGTTATAAACTGTCTGGGAACAGGCAGTGCAACTAGAAGGCACATGGCCTGACTATACTACACAGCCGACGTAGGGCCAGATCGTAGCTGGGACACTAGCTACTCGTCGTCGTCGATGTCTACGAAGAACCCTCCATTAGGGTCATTAGCAACCTCTGCAACATTTATTAAGCAAACATGAGTACGAAGGTACTCAGCAAGACTTTAGGAGAACTAACTACTCATGCAAGGTATCAAAAGGTATTGTGGGGTTTCATGCGGGAAGCCAGCATTTGACTCGTGTCTAGACAACTTGCATTTTGAAATTAGTTTTGACAACTTGATTTCTCGCACACGAGTCCACTAACACCACAACAATACACTATCGTGGAATCATTCCGTCTCCATACGGAAATGCCGTCCACGACACTCACGCTTATGTTGGCAATTTTATGAGTAGCCATTGAAGTTATCTATGAACAACATATGTCTCCAAGTAGTCCATATCCGCGGACGCGGCTATTCGAATAGATCATAACCCTGCAGGGGTGTACTTCGTCACACACGCTCTCGCCACTTATCGCTATGTGCACGTCATGCACCTCGGCAACCTTCAAGCGGAAGCCTAGCGAGGGAGTCGGCCACGACCGTTAACCACACTAGTACCTAGTCGAGGTTTATCGCCTATATGAGAGTAACCCGTACGGAAGTCCGGCCGAGGTTTCCGCCACGGCCTCAAATGATGTGCGCAGGGTTCCCAAGCCCACCATCCGGGTGCCACTTGGTACACCGTGCCACTGCCTACCGCATCACGGCCCACCTCTCAGGTCAGCACCATGCACGGCCTCCAGCATTACTATAAACACCAGAAACTACTTGCAACTCCTAGACCGGGTACTACGCGATTAATAGGCCGAGCGGGGTCATATTTCAGGGCCCAGCATGTGGTAGTATCTAGTCTTGGAATACATACACAGAACTCAGTTCCTAAGGACGGTTCCAATGAAACAACCCGCCATGTACTCCTACACAGCCTTTCACCGGTACCTTTACCAAATCAAGTTCAACACACAACCTTTGCTCACCGAACACATTCCACATTTCTGTTCATCTCCCAGATGACAGACCATACACAACTCTAAGCATAGCATGCATAGCAGGATAAGGCACATCATAGTTCAAGCAACTACCAGGTATGCTAGGTTGCAAGGTTCGGCTATTTACTGTGACAAGGTTAAGTCATGCAAAGGAGGTGGGTTCAACTATCGTGGCAAAAGTAGTTGAAGCATTTGATCTTAAATGCAATAAATAGGTGCAGGAGCGAGAATATGGGATTTATCGGGATGATCAAAAGGGTTGCTTGCCTTGTTGCTCAGAGGAGGAACGATATCCGTCAGACGGATATTCGGTGGAATCCGGGGGTGCGGAGCCTACCTAAATGAATGGCAACATTAAATAATAATCATATGCACTCAAAATGATGCATGAGCATGGCATAAGAATGCAAGGTGATAAGTTATTATTTTCAACATGTATTAGGTTTAGAGTTGATTTGAATCACATTCGGATAGCAATTCAAACGGGGTATTCTCGGATACCGGTTTAATTGATTCGACCTGATGCTCAGATCAACTTGATGTTAACATGCATGAAATGTCATGTTATGATACTGATTTGTAATTAGGACAGTGGTGATCATTGCAATCATAATGAAATTTGAATATTTTTCCAAATTCCATTTAAAAAGTAATTATGAGAATTGAATTATTCCTTATTCCACATTTTAGGGTTCTGTAACTTTTTCAAACATAGTTGAAAATAGCATAATCAGAATCCTTGAATTTTTCTGATACTTTTTCATACATAAATTATTTTCATTGGAGTTACAGATTAATTTCTATGATTTTTACAAGTTTTAGCAATTTCCTGGAATTAGTTTTATACTGGAAATTCTAATTATTCCATCAGACTGACGTCAGCAGGTCAGCCGACCTGTTCAGGTCAAACCTAACAGGGGGGCCCCACTGGTCAGCCTCTCTAGGACTAATCCCGCGCTGACCAACCCTAACTGAGGTTTGACTTGGCCTTGGGCCCACTTGTCAACGAGTGATTAGGTCACTAAGCTGCTGGGTTAGCTTGTCACGTCGACCCCCACCGGAGGGTGGTCGCCGGCAACCAGGCCCGCGGCGGAGGGCTCGCCGGAGGCGACCTAGACGGCGCTGCACAACACCAAAACACACGCGGTTTGCAGCTACAGCATGCTCGCGAAGTGGCCGATCTGGCAGGACCATCTGGGAAGGCTAGGGACGCCGAAAGAGGCGTCGGCGACGAGCCGGAGCAGCGGCCGAAGCTCGGCCTTCTATGAGGGGCGGTTCTAGGGCACGGGGAGGGCAGCTGGAGGGCTCGACACGCTCCTGGAGGCTCCAGGAGCTCGAATCCTAGCTCGGGCGCGTGGATCGGTCATCACAGCGACGGCGGCGACATGGCCGGCAGCGAGAAGCTCTCGGCCTTGGTGGGGAACTAGGATACGATGCACGGGAGAGCGTGGGGCGAGAGGGAAAACGACGACGAGCTCACGGCGGTTCCGATGGCGCTGAAGAGGGGCTCGGGGATGCGTCGGAGGGAGCGAATCGACGGGAGAGGTCCGGCGGCCGGAGGTGGAAGACGATGGCGTTGGGGGCGATGCAGAGCTCGAGGAAGCTTCGGCTTCTGCAGAGATGACCAGGGCGACGAGGCGGAGCTAATGGCGTGCTCTGGGAGGGAATCCTATGGCCGGGGGCACGGGCAGCTCGAGCTCGAGCTCGGCTCTAATGGCGGCAGCAAGGAGGAGGAGGAGATCCGGAGGAGGAAGAGAACCGAGGCGGGGAATGGATAGGGGAGGCTCTGGGGAGCTTATCCCCGTCGTCGCCAGCGCGAGGCGGCGGCCAGGCAGGCACGCAGGTGCGTGGCCGCGCCGGAGGGGGCGGCGGCCACCTCCTGCTGCCTACTGGCGCGAGGGAGGGGACGAGCCAGGGATGGGCCGGGCCAGGCTTAGGCGACATGTAAGGTTTTTCCATTTTTTTCTGTTTTTGTTTTTCTGTTTTGCTAATTATTGTTTTGCTAATTAATTCAGCTCCAAACCAAAAAGTAAAAACTATTTTAGACCTCCTGAAATATTTGTTATAATATCCCCAACCATTTCCAAGGTTTTCAACATTTTTGGAAATTTATAGTTTCTGATTTCGAATTTAAAATTTGAAACCAGTAGCCTTTTTCATTTATTCAAAAAGCTTAAGGTGTCAAGAAAATAATTTTCCCCAATGCTCATTTACTTTCATGATTTATCAGAAAGTTTGAACATTTCTTGAGGCCATTTTGGGTTCATTGATTTTGAACTAGTTTGAGATTTCCTTTAATTGAAATGGTGGCTAGGGTTTTGAGTTTTTCCTTTGCCACTTTGTTGCTTTTGTTGAAACTTCTTAGATGCAAATGCAAAGAATACATGAGCACAATGCTATCTTGCTTAAGGGTTAGGGATGTGACAACTCACCCCCACTCAAAAGAATCTCGTCCCGAGATTTAGAAGTCGTCGGGAATAACGCCGGATATTCAAGTCGGAGACGATCCTCTCTTTCCCAAGCTGCCTCCTTTTCAGAATGATTTAACCATTGAACTTTAAGAAACTTGAGGTTTCGACGTCGAGTGGTACGCTCAGCTTGATCAAGAATACGCACGGGGTATTCTCGGTAAGAAAGATTATCTTGGAGATCAAGCGTTTCGTGGTCCACTTCACGGATAGGATCCGAAAAGCAACGCCTGAGTTGCGAGACGTGGAAAAACATCATGAACCTTGGAAAGATGCGGCGGAAGTTCCACCTGGTTGGCAACTTCTCCTCGTTTGGCAAGAATGCGAAAAAGACCAATGTAACGAGGAGCTAATTTGTCCTTGATACCGATACGATGGGTACCCTTCAAAGGTGTAACCCGAAGGTAAGCCTTCTCGTCAACTTCAAAGGTTACAGCCTTATGATGACGATCATATTGGCTCTTTTGACGAGACTGGGCTGTTTTCAACTTTTCACGAATAATGCGAACCTGCTCTTCTGCATCCTGGATCATATCCGGGCCAAAGAGTTGCCTCTCTCCGGTTTCTGACCAATTAAGAGGGGTTCGACATCTTCGTCCATAGAGAACTTCAAAAGGGGCTTTGCCCAAGCTTGATTGATAACTATTGTTATAAGCGAATTCGGCGAATGGAAGGCACTTCTCCCAATTCATACCGAATGAAATAACACAAGCTCGGAGCATATCTTCTAGGATTTGATTCACTCTTTCTACTTGACCACTTGATTGAGGATGGAAAGCAGTGCTAAAAGATAAGTGAGTCCCCATGGCATTCTGAAAACTTTCCCATAAGCGAGAAGTAAAGATACTTCCACGGTCCGAGTTAATTTCCAGGGGAACACCATGAAGAGACACTATTCGAGAGATATATAACTCTGCTAGCTGGCTAGCTGTTATACTCTCACGAACAAGAAGAAAATGAGCCACTTTGGAAAGACGGTCAATGACCACAAAGATAGCATTATTACCTTTCTTGGTCTTGGGAAATCCGGTAATAAAATCCATGCTAACTTTATCCCATTTCCATTCAGGAATAGCTAGAGGTTGAAGGGTGCCAGCAGGCCTTTGATGTTCTGCCTTAACTCGACGACAAACGTCGCAGTTAACAACGAACTCAGCAATTTCTCTCTTCATCCTAGTCCACCAGAACCTCTGGCGTAGGTCCTGATACATCTTAGTACTACCGGGATGAATGGTGAGAGGAGAATCATGAGCCTCCTTAAGAATTAACTGCCTTAGATGTGGGTTCTTAGGAACCACTAAACGATTCTGGAAGAACACAACACCTTGATCATTCATGGAAAATTCTTTAGCGTTTCCGCTAAAAATATTCTCCTTGATCCGTGATATACCCTTGTCACGCTTTTGGCAAGCTATAATTTGATCCTTAAGAGTGGGCTTCGCCACCAGGGTAGAAAGGAATCCTTGAGGAACAATATGAAGATTCAACTTCCGAAAGTCCTCATGGAGATGTGGTTGACCTTGTTGTAGCATCAAATTGTTACAATAAGATTTACAACTTAGTGCATCGGCCATAACATTGGCTTTCCCCGTGGTGTAAGTTATTCCTAAGTCGTAATCCGAGATCAACTCAACCCACCGTCTTTGCCTGAGATTCAAATCCGGCTGGGTGAAGATATACTTCAGACTTTGGTGATCAGTGAATATTTCGCAACGATTACCCAAAAGGTAATGTCGCCAGGTTTTTAGTGCATGGACCATAGCTGCAAGCTCAAGGTCATGGGTGGGATAATTATCCTCATATGGACGCAACTGTCGAGATGCGTATGCGATCACATGACGATCTTTCATGAGAATGCAACCTAATCCTTGTCGCGAGGCGTCGCAATAGATAACAAAGTCCTTAGAAAAATCTGGTGGTAGCAACACAGGTGCGGAAGTCAGGCGTCTTTTCAGTTCCTGAAAACTATGCTCACACTGTGGTGTCCACTCGAACTTTTTATCCTTCTTGAGGAGTTCAGTTAGAGGCTTTGCAACCTTGGAGAAATTCTCGACGAAGCGGCGACAATAGCTCGCTAGACAAAGAAAACTCCTAACTTGCTTAACCGATTCAGGTTGAGTCCAATAAGGACAGCTTGAACTCTCTCGGGATTGACAGCAATGCCCTTACCAGATATTACGTGGCCTAGATAGGTCACTTCTGGTAACCAGAATTCATATTTTGAAAATTTGGCATAAAGGCGATGCTCTCGAAGTTTCATCAATACCAGCCTTAAATGCTCGGCATGTTCTTGTTCATTCTTCGAGTAGATGAGAATATCATCGAGGTATACCACGACGAATTTATCCAAATACTACATGAAGATTGAGTTCATCAGCCGAGAGAAAGTGGCTGGGGCATTGGTTAAACAGAAGGACATAACGGTGTACTCATATTGGCCATAACGAGTAACAAAAGCCGTTTTTGGAATGTCCCCGTTCTTAATCTTGATTTGATGGTATCCCAACCTCAAATCCATTTTGGAGAAGACTGAGGATCCAGCGAGCTGATCGTACAGATCGTTGATCCTGGGGAGCGGATACTTGTTCTTAATGGTGACCAAATTAACTGGTCGGTAATCTACAACCATCCGATCCGTTCCGTCTTTCTTCTTGACGAAGAGGACGGGACAAGCCCAAGGAGAAGATCTAGGACGAATGAAACCTTTGTTCAAGGCCTCATCTAATTGCTTCTTAAGTTCGGCTAGCTCTAGGGGTGCCATCTTATAAGGTCTTCTGGCTATTGGGACTGTTCCCAGAACAAGATCTATCACAAACTCTACATCTCTGTCAGGTGGAATTCCTGGCAGTTCCTCTGGAAAAACATCCGGGAAGTCACGGACTACCGGAATGTCTTCAAGTTCCGGAAGAGGGTTGGCATTTAGGGAATAGAGCTGGCATTTGGCAACTCGAGTAGAGACATTTACTATCTCACCCGAGGGATGGGTAAGTTGGACATTTCTAGAGTGAGTATCAATCTTGGCATAGTGAGCTGACACCCAGTCCATGCCCAAGATGATATTAATATCCGAAGATTTCAATGCTATCAATGAGGCTAGAAAAACTAGCCTGTCTACTAGAATTTCATTGTCATAGGTTATCCTAGAGGTTTGCCATTTACTACCAGGGGTTTGGACGACCAATGGGATTGGCATATCACAAAATGACATGTTATGCAACTGTGCATAACTTTCTGAAATGAAGGAATGAGAAGACCCAGTGTCAAAGAGAACAGACGCTGGGTGATGATTAACAAGAAGCGTACCCAGCATGACGTTGGGATCCTCTGCAGCTTCTTCTGCTGACACATAGTTCACACAGCCACGTGTAGGAGTTGGCTTCACATAATAAGCTTTGCCCGACTTGGCCTGCCCGACGGACTTTCCGGGTTGCTTGGCACCCACATTCTAAGGACACTCACGGGAATAATGCCCTGGTTCTCCACACTTGTAGCATATCACCTGGTTGGCACGTGGTGCAGCATTGCTAGCTAGACCACCATAAGCTTTTGCTGGAGGGTTGGCCTGATTCGTCTGAGGCGCCACGTAGGATGGCCTCGGAGTGTATCTTGGCGGCAGAGAACTGTTTGGAACCCACAGCCTGCATTTTGGAAACGCGGAACCAGAAGATGAGCCAAAGTCACGGGAGTGCTTCCTTGTGGCGTCGAAGTCAGTATGACCAGTCTAGGCACTGATCGCTTTGTTGACCAGGGCTTGAAAGCTTGCACACTCATGGAGGCGTAGATCACGACGGAGCTCAGGGCTCAGACCCTTACGGAATCTTGCTTGCTTCTTGGCGTCAGTAGACACCTCCTCTGTTGCATAGCGGGCGAGGTTACCGAACTCGTGGCTATAGGCATCCACAGATAACTTGCCCTGAGTGAAGGCACAAAACTCCTCTCTCTTTCTGTCCATCAGGCCCTCTGGAATATGGTGCAGACGAAAAGCTGCACCGAAGTCTGCCCACGTGGCCACTGGTTCAGCGGGACGCATAGCTTCAAAATTCTCCCACCACAGATTGGCGGGTCCCTCCAGGAAATACGCCGCAAAGGTCACCTTGTCGGCCTCAGACACATTCGCCGAGTGAATCTTGCGTGAGATGCTGCATAGCCAGTCATCAGCGTCGAGGGGATCGACGGAATGATGAAACTTTGGAGGATTCAGCTTCACAAAGTCATTGAGGGACACTGCAGCGTTCCTAGACTGTCGAGCCGTATTCTGCTCAATACGCTCTAGTAGTCGGTTGGTCTCCCTTTTGTTTCTTTCTGCCTCAAGCATCACTTCTACCAGAGAAGGTGGGTGAGGCAGGTCTTCCTGCGACGCTTGACTACCCTCACCTTGCTCATGAGCAGGGGCACGGTTCAACCTGGTGAACACCATCCTGACAAACAAACTCATAGCTTAGACCAATATCATATCAATACTAGCTATGGATTAAGAATGTACTGAACACACGGTATGCGGAAATGAATATTCGAACTACATGGTAACAAGCAACTGCTATATATACACCATGGTTCATACCCACCCTTACATAGTTCAGTACAAGCTTACTCGAAGAGCAAACTACTGAAATGGTGGAACTACTCATCAGAGGCTTACAAGCTTCCTATACATTATTTATCTAGGCCTCCGGAATTCATTTCACATTACTACCATACTTCACAAGTCACGCAGGACTGTGAACGTACGGCTACTACCATACTAACCTTCCGCTCACAGCTTAGGCATCCGCATAGAACATCTCATAGGGATTACCTCCATGACCTGGAAGCTCAACCTGCGGATCAGGAAACACTCTAGCCTGAGATCCCTGGGATCCATAAGGACATGGATGTGGCCTTGGTCCCCTGACTGGTGGTAAGAGGGGTCCCCGAAGAGGTGTGACTCCTCCTATAGCTGGCCAGTCAACGTGGGTCGGAAGATGGGTTCTAACAGGGTTCAGCATCTCCATCTCTGCATACCCTGTCTGGACTACCGGTGCCAGCTGCGTCAAAGCTGTCCACAGACGGGCACGGGTAGCATAAAGCTCCATGCGGAGAGCACGAGCATCCCTGTCTCTGTTCTCCAGCATCTCAACAGTGGACTGCAGAAGTGGATCCTCCATAGAAGAATCAAAATAGACTCCACTGAGGTATCCCTCTTCACCAGACCGAGAGTCCGGAACATAGCAAAACTCTGAATTCTGCAGCAGTGCATGTCTTGCTCTCATAATAGTCAGCATTGAATAGGCAGCATCCTGAACTGCCATGTCAACGGTGACCCCCAACCCATAGGACCAATGGATTGGCTTCTCAGCTCCAGGGTAGTCTGGAAATACCCTAACAGTGCAGATCTACTGGCTCTGGTTGAAGTCTCGGTACTGTTCCGCCACTGTGTACTCGGGGTACCAGCGGTAACCGCACACCGACATCACCCTGACCAGCATGGCCATATGACCCGGTACATCAATGCACCTGGTCAGACGTACCACCTGACGAGAAGGACGGCCAGGCATCTGTAAATAGAGAGTAATGCAAAGGCATTAGAGCTCTGAATGCAAAATTGGGCAGCATAACGGCTGTAAATGCTCAAAACAAATTTGAGACAACCCAACATGGAATAGCGTAACCACTCAACTATCAAGTTCAACTCTCTGATCATCAAACTTACTTCCTTTTTCCTAGGAATAAAAGAAACCCAATATCTCTTGACCCGTAGTCCTATAATCTACTGATCAGAAACACGAGCCTAGGAGAAGATGAGTAACCTAGTCCTTAATTCCTGCAGAAAAGACGAGGATGACCAGAATAGAATAACTTGAGAAGAGAACAAGAGTCTTACGTTCCCTTCCACAAACAATTCCCTTATATATAACTAAAGGAATTCTAGACTCAACTTCGACCAGTTTGGCTTAGTAATCCTACAGTCAGTCAGGCTCTGATACCAATGCTGTCGGGACCCCGATCCTAAGCCATAGGAATCCAGCCTGTAACACATCGCATCCCTTTGTGGTCTCACGCACGGTTAACTCCACGGCTGCAGCCTTACCTTAGCCGGGACCGTTTGCGTCTTTTGACTCACGTATGCGATAGTGTCGCTAGCAATCCAATGTCAAAGAACCCGGATCGACATGTCTAGTCATAAACCAAAGTGGCAGTACCGCACAAGGACAGGCATACATGACCCAACAAAGCAGGTGTCGGTCATCAGCGAATGTAGACGAGTCGTAGCAAGCTACAAGGACTCCATTACATCGCGTGACATTTCCCCAAAGGGGACAGACACAGCAGCTAAGAAGGACACATGCCGGTCAACCAATGCGTGCGGAGCAGTAGCGAACTACCAAGGCTCGTTGGATCACAAAGGGGCATTTCCTTGTAAGGAGTGCTACTAAAGATCACGACTAGGTAATCGAACCCCATACATATCAAGCATGACACACGTACGCATGGCATACCAATATGTATAGATACATCGATGGCATCACAACATAACCATAAACATACAAGCTTTATTTAAGAGGCTCGGAAGAGCCACACACATAATATTACACATTAAGGTCTCTCGACCCATAATAGCAGTCATACAATACAAGCCAGCGGAAGAGTTATAAACTGTCTGGGAACAGGCAGTGCAACTAGAAGGCACATGGCCTGACTATACTACAGAGCCGACGTAAGGCCAGATCGTAGCTGGGACACTAGCTAGTCTTCGTCGTCGATGTCTACGAAGAACCCTCCATTAGGGTCATTAGAAACCTCTGCAACATTTATTAAGCAAACATGAGTATGAAGGTACTCAGCAAGACTTTAGGAGAACTAACTACTCATGCAAGGTATCAAAAGGTATTGTGGGGTTTCATGCGGGAAGCCAGCATTTGACTCGTGGCTAGACAACTTGCATTTCGAAATTAGTTTTGACAACTTGATTTCTCGCACACGAGTCCACTAACACCACAACAATACACTATCGTGGAATCATTCCGTCTCCGTACGGAAATGCCGTCCACGACACTCACGCTTATCTTGGCAATTTTATGAGTAGCCATTGAAGTTATCTATGAACAACATATTTCTCCAAGTAGTCCATATCCGCGGATGCGGCTATTCGAATAGATCATAACCCTGCAGGGGTGTACTTCGTCACACACGCTCTCGCCACTTATCGCTATGTGCACGTCATGCACCTCGGCAACCTTCAAGCGGAAGCCCAGCGAGGGAGTCGGCCACGACCGTTAACCACACTAGTACCTAGTGCAGGTTTATCGCCTATCTGAGAGTAACCCGTACGGAAGTCCGGCCGAGGTTTCCGCCATGGCCTCAAACGATGTGCGCAGGGTTCCCAAGCCCACCATCCGGGTGCCACTTGGTACACCGTGCCACTACCTACCGCATCACGGCCCACCTCTCAGGTCAGCACCATGCACGGCCTCCAGCATTACTATAAACACCAGAAACTACTTGCAACTCCTAGACCGGGTACTACGCGATTAATGGCCGAGCGGGGTCATATTTCAGGGCCCAGCATGTGGTAGTATCTAGTCTTGGAATACATACACGGAACTCAGTTCCTAGGGACAGTTCCAATGAAACAACCCGCCATGTACTCCTACACAGCCTTTCACCGGTACCTTTACCAAATCAAGTTCAACACACAACCTTTGCTCACCGAACACATTCCACATTTCTGTTCATCTCCCAGATGACAGACCATACACAACTCTAAGCATAGCATGCATAGCAGGATAAGGCACATCATAGTTCAAGCAACTACCAGGTATGCTAGGTTGCAAGGTTCGGCTATTTACTGTGACAAGGTTAAGTCATGCAAAGGAAGTGGGTTCAACTATCGTGGCAAAAGCAGTTGGAGCATTTGATCTTAAATGCAATAAATAGGTGCAGGAGCGAGAATATGGGATTTATCGGGATGATCAAAAGGGTTGCTTGCCTTGTTGCTCAGAGGAGGAACGATATCCGTCAGACGGATATTCGGTGGAATCCGGGGGTGCGGAGCCTACCGGAATGAATGGCAACATTAAATAATAATCATATGCACTCAAAATGATGCATGAGCATGGCATGAGAATGCAAGGTGATAAGTTATTATTTTCAACATGTATTAGGTTTAGAGTTGATTTGAATCACATTCGGATAGCAATTCAAACGGGGTATTCTCGGATACCGGTTTAATTGATTCGACCTGATGCTCAGATCAACTTGATGTTAACATGCATGAAATGTCATGTTATGATACTGATTTGTAATTAGGACAGTGGTGATCATTGCAATCATAATGAAATTTGAGTATTTTTCCAAATTCCATTTAAAAAGTAATTATGAGAATTGAATTATTCCTTATTCCACATTTTAGGGTTCTGTAACTTTTTCAAACATAGTTGAAAATAGCATAATCAGAATCCTTGAATTTGTGTGATACTTTTTCATATATAAATTATTTTCATTGGAGTTACAGATTAATTTCTATGATTTCTACAAGTTTTAGCAATTTCCTGGAATTAGTTTTATACTGGAAATTCTAATTATTGCATCAGACTGACATCAGCAGGTCAGCCAACCTGTTCAGGTCAAACCTGACAGGGGGGCCCCACTGGTCAGCCTCTCTGGGAGTAATCCCGCGCTGACCAGCCCTAACTGAGGTTTGACTTAGCCTTGGGCCCACTTGTCAGCAAGTGATTAGGTCACTAAGCTGCTGGGTTAGCTTGCCACGTCGATCCCCACCGGAGGGTGGTCGCCGGCGACCAGGCCCACGGCGGAGGGCTCGCCGGAGGCGACCTAGACGGCGCTGCACAGCACCAAAACGCACGCGGTTTGCAGCTACAACATGCTCGCGAAGTTGCCGATCTGGCAGGACCATCTGGGGAGGCTAGGGTCGCCGGAAGAGGCGTCGGCGACGAGCCGGAGCGGCGGCCGAAGCTCGGCCTTCTATGAGGGGCGGTTCTAGGGCACGGGGAGGGCAGCTGGAGGGCTCGACACGCTCCTGGAGGCTCCAGGAGCTCAAATCCTAGCTCGGGCGCGTGGATCGGTCATCACAGCGACGGCAGCGACATGGCCGGCGGCGAGAAGCTCTCGGCCTTGGTGGGGAACTAGGATACGTTGCACGGGAGAGCGTGGGGCGAGAGGGAAAACGACGACGATCTCACGGCGGTTCCGATGGCGCTGAAGAGGGGCTCGGGGATGCGCCGGAGGGAGTGAATCGACGGGAGAGGTCCGGCGGCCGGAGGTGGAAGACGATGGCGTTGGGGGCGATGCAGAGCTCGAGGAAGCTTCGGCTTCTGCAGAGATGACCAGGGCGATGAGGCGGAGCTAAAGGCGTGCTCTGGGAGGGAATCCTATGGCCAGGGGCACGGGCAGCTCGAGCTCGAGCTCGGCTCTAATGGCGGCAGCAAGGAGGAGGAGGAGATCCGGGAGGAGGAAGAGAACCGAGGCGGGGAATGGATAGGGGAGGCTCTGGGAGCTTATCCCCGTTGTCGCCAGCGCGAGGCGGCGGCCAGGCAGGCACGCAGGTGCGTGGCCGCGCCGGAGGGGGCGGCGGCCACCTCCTGCTGCCTACTGGCGCGAGGGAGGGGACGAGCCAGGGATGGGCCGGGCCAGGCTTAGGCGACAGGTAAGGTTTTCCATTTTTTTTCTGTTTTTGTTTTTCTGTTTTGCTAATTATTGTTTTGCTAATTAATTCAGCTCCAAAACAAAAAGTAAAAACTAGTTTAGACCTCCTGAAATATTTGTTATAATATCCCCAACCATTTCCAAGCTTTTCAACATTTTTGGAAATTTATAGTTTCTAATTTCAAATTTAAAATTTGAAACCAGTAGCCTTTTTCATTTATTCAAAAAGCTTAAGGTGTCAAGAAAATAGTTTTCTCCAATGCTCATTTACTTTCATGATTTATCAGAAAGTTTGAACATTTCTTGAGGCCATTTTGGGTTCATTGATTTTGAACTAGTTTGAGATTTCCTTTAATTGAAATGGTGGCTAGGGTTTTGAGTTTTTCCTTTGCCACTTTGTTGCTTTTGTTGAAACTTCTTAGATGCAAATGCAAAGAAGACATGACCACAATGCTATCTTGCTTAAGGGTTAGGGATGTGACATCTAGCTGGTTCCTCCAACTAGGGAAGGGTATGTGCATTGGCTACCCTGATCAGGTAGGTGGCCATAAGCCTTGTGTGCCCATGTTAGTATTAAGCTCTTATCCCCATTTGGGACCATTTTTGTTTTGCCACGACGGTGGGCTTTGTATGTCCAGAGTGGCATCACGTCCACCCATGATTTATCTCAAGGGTGTTTGTCGGAGTGGCTGGGAGATTGGTTTTGTCGGAACGCCGCTGGTCCACCCAAATGGGAGCACGAGACCTTGGGTTCCATGGTGTGGGTACAGTGTACTAACCTATGTAGAGCGTATAACAATCGATAGATGCGCCCACGGACAAGGGCCCAGTTCGTAGTAAGTCACACTATGAGTCAACATTATTAATAACTTGCTTAATAAACAACCCTAGTTCAATGAGGAAAGAAGTTGGTTGATCTTTATGATCATGAGAGGACCAAAGTGGTATCATGGTGTTGGTGAAAGGATCGACACCTATGGGTGCCTCAAAGGTCCCCCTTTGCTGGTTTGGCGGGGAGAGGGGTCGCGGCAAGAGCAGAACCAACAGTCAGGGCCCGGCAAGGTCTTTTTTACCCAGGTTCGAGCCACGTGGTGCGTAAAACCCTACTCATGCATGAGTTTAGTTATTCGTTTTGGGTTATTGTAGATCAGTCCCTATTACAGCCTTTCGATTGGTCAAAAAGCCAAAAAAATCCTTTCTACTGAGCCTCGGGCCTCCTTTTATAGGCGAAAGGGTCACCGCAGTGGCTCAGGGGGTGAACGGTGGGTTCACAAGTGGAACATCACCGACCAACAACCACAGTGTTACTTTGGTGCATTAAATGCTTCGACAGACTTCCCTGACCTCTTCAAGGGGGGTTGGACACATACCCACACGGGGCAATTTCGGGGTGTTGCGCTGGCGTCTGGGTGGACACGTGATCCATGCATCGGCGGTGGCATGTTCGTCGGTGGAGGCGCTCACAGGACACGAAGTCGCCCTGGGCCCGGGCCTCTCCTCTGGCTTTCTCTTCCTTCCCGACAGGGTTACCTTGCCGGGGGCTCTTTTTGTTCCTCACGGCAGGGAGGTGATGGCCTGCCGAGGCCTTTTCAATCTTCCCAGCAAGGATGGATTACCGGGGCTCAGTCCTCCTTCCTTGGTGGGAGGGTCTCGCCTTGGCATTGTCTATCTCCCTGGCAGGGAGCTCCTGCCGGGATCTCTTCTTCATTCCCAGCAAGCGAGTGCTTGCCGAGGGCTTGCAATCTGTACTTGGGGGGCTTTTGAGTCTTGCTTCCGCCCTAAGCCCCAGCGACGCGCCTTGCCACTCCAGAGGGGCTGCCGGTGTCCGCACACTAGTCCGGGGCACTGGAGGCCCCAGACTTTAGTGCATCCATGATAGCCCCCGAGCCTGGGCCACACACACAAGCGAGGTCTTGTTGGGCCAGAGCCAAAGTGGTGCGCGGACTCGCGGGCGCCGGCCTTATCGGAATCGAGCCATTACAGGCTTTCTTTCTCCATGTCGCGCATTGAATGCGCGAAGTGGGAGGGTGCGCGGCGTGCGTGCAGGAGCCGTTAGTTGGGCAACCAAGGGCCGCCCTGCGTTCCTCATAAAGGAAAAGAACAAGGGGCGCAGTTGCTTCCTTACTTTTCTGTTCCTCCAATCTCGCCGCCGTTGTCGTCTTCTTCCTTGAGACCGAGCCTCTGCTTCCCGGTTCTCCTTCCCGAAACCGCTTCCCCTAGTAGCAGCCCATTCTGTCGTCGACATGCCACCGGAGGGGAAGCCAGCCAACACGGAGGAGGAGATGGTGAAGAAGCGGCAGGAGCTCGCCTTCTTCCCCCCGAGGATTGAGGCGCGCACCTTGTCGTAGCGCTACCGCTTCATGTGGGCGGTGAAGAAGATGGCGCATCCGGCCACCATCGTGAACGCCGGGGAATCGGGCCCAGAATCGGATAAGTACCCGTTCTTCACTGATTTCTTCTATTGCGGGATCTTCCAACCCTTCTCGGAGTTCTTCATCGATATCATGCAGACCTACGGCTTTCAGCTTCTGGATTTTACGTTGAATGCCGTGACGTGCATGTCGATATTTGCACATCTCTGTGAAAACTTCGTCGGCATTGTCCCCAACACCGCCCTCTTCCGCCACTACTTCATCCCTTGTTTCCAAAAAGGAGACACCCTTTCTGGCTCCATCACGTGGATTCCGCGGACCGGGTGCAAGGAGGCATATTTGGAAGGGACCCTCCGGGAGAAGTGGGAGGAGTGGCGAGGGAAGTGGTGTTGGATTCGGGAAAAGGGGTTGTTGCCCTTCTGCGAGCCCAGGACCTCCAAGATGGATGACCGGGGCGATGACTGGATCAGCCTTGATCCAGACGACGAGAAATTAGCCATCCCCGTCACCAGGATCCTGCATGTGAGAGCCGCATGGCTGATGATGGATATGGTGGCTTCTGATTTCATCCGATTGCAGATTGCCCCCTTCAGCATAGAGGGGGGAGGCTGGCGTCGGCGTACTCGAATGCGGCAAACATAATGCGGCTCCGGCCGGGGTTGTATAACAACCTGACCGTCCTGCAGCACGCCTTCGTCTACGGCCAGCTGTTCAAGTTTGACCCCAAGCTCCGACTTCCGGCGGGCGTTATCCCTCTGTTCATCAGCCCGGCCCTAAGCGCGCTAATGGCAATGATGCCGGAGTGGAATGCCCATGGCGTCCTTCCGACCTGGGCTCAGCCGTCGGATGAGGACATCTTGTCCTTTTTTGACCGCTTGTCGGAGAAGGTCGCCAGGGTGGAGGAGGTCGTGCTCATCTGTCCCACCACCGAAGAGGCGGTGGAATTTATAGCCAGCCAGCTTCAGGGAGGTCGGGTCCTTTGATGAAGAAGAATACGACAAGGAGTTGACGACGGAAGCAGATGTGCTTGCCAGGGAAGCCGACAGATCATCTTCCTAGGGCCCTCCGTTGTCCATGTGCCTGAAGAGGCAGAGGAGGAGGAGGAGGAGGCCGAGGAGCCTTTGGTCCACTAGAGGCCCAAACGGGTCCTTCGACGCGCCGATGATACGTCCATTTTGCATCATGCTTTTATGTTGATATTTATCGCTTCTTGGGTTGTTATTTCACTTCACGGTACAATACTTATGCCTTTTATCTCTTATTTTGCAAGGTTTACATGAAGAGGGAGAATGCCGACAGCTGGAATTCTGGCCTGAAAAAGGAGCAAGTTTGAGATGCCTATTCTGCGCAACTCCAAAAGCCGTGAAAATTAACGTGGATTTTTTTGGGAATATACAAAAAATACTGGGCCGAAGAAGTGCCAGAGGAGCGCAACTAGGGGGCCACAAGCCTGGTAGGCGCGGCCACCCCCTGGTAGCGCCTAGGAGCTTGTGGGCTCCCTGCTGGCCAACTGGCCCCCTCTTTTGCTATTAGAAGGGTTTCCATCTGGAAAAAATCAGGAGGAGGCTTTTCGGAGGATTCGTCGCCGCCACGAGGCGGAACTTGAGCAGAACCAATCTAGAGCTCCGGCAGGACGATCCTGCCGGGGAAACTTCCCTCCCGGAGGGGGAAATCATCGCCATCATCATCACCAACACTCCTCTCATCAGAGGGGACTCATCTCCATCTCATCTCCAAACCCTAGTTCATCTCTTGTAACCAATCTCCGTATCGCGACTCCGATTGATACTTGTAAGGTTGCTAGTAGTGTTAATTACTCTTGGTAGTTGCTGCTAGCTGGATTACTTGGTGGAAGAGTTTATGTTCAGATCTTTGATGCTACTCATTACCTGTCTGGTCATGAATATGATTATGCTTTGTGAGTAGTTACTTTTGTTCCTAAGGACATGGGATAAGTCATGCTAATAGTAGTCATGTGAATTTGGTATTCGTTCGATATTTTGATGTGTTGTATGTTGTTTTTCCTCTTGTGGTGTTATGTGAACGTCGACTAAATAACACTTCACCATTATTTGGGCCTAGAGGAAGGCATTGGGAATTAGTAAGTAGATGATGGGTTGCTAGAGTGACAGAAGCTTAAACCCTAGTTTATGCGTTGCTTCGTATGGGGCTGATTTGGATCCACTAGTTCAATCCTATGGTTAGACTTTGTCTTAATTCTTCTTTCGTAGTTGCAGATGCTTGCGAGAGGATTTAATCATAAGTGGGATGCTTGTCGAATTAAGGGTAGTACCCAAGCGCCGGTCCACCCACATATCAAACTATCAAAGTAACAAACGCAAATCATATGAACATGATGAAAACTAGCATGACATAAATTCCCGTGTTTCCTCGGGAGTGTTTTCCCTCCTATAAGACTTTGTCCAGGCTTGTCCCTTGATACAAAAGGGACTAGGCCACTTTTCTGCACCGTTGTTACATTTGTTACTTGTTGCTTGCTATGAATCATCTTGTCACACAACTACTTGTTACCAATAATTTCAGTGCTTGCAGATTTTACCTTGCTAAAAACCACTTGTCAGATCATTGTGCTCCTCGTTGGGTTCGACACTCTTACTTATCTAAAGGACTACGATAGATCCCCTACACTTGTGGGTCATCAGCCGACACCGGTATCTCGGTGCGGCAACCTCCAGTCTCTGTCCCCGCCAAGCGCTCAAGAGGCCCGTCGCCTCCTGCCGGCGGCGAGGAGGATCTGAACTTCGACTTCTCGACCTTCATTTCGGAGGAGGAAGAAGAGTACGTAACCATGCCTTCATTCTTCCATTCTTGTTATCTCTCAAGAGACTTGTCTTGACCTTGGCCTCTTGTAGGGAAACGGAGACGCTGGCACTGAGGATGGCCAAGAGGGCAAAGGTGTCGATGATCGACATACCCTTGGCTAGCATCTCCAGGGCGTCGAAGTTGATTTCAGTCAGCCCCCAGCATGGGTCCACCGTCGGTTTCCCCTTGCCGATTACCGGGGACGCGGTATTCACTACTGACATTGCTCATCGTGCAGGGAAGGCCCGGTAGAAGGCGGAATCTCCGAGGGCCATGCCAGACGGGGGCGACCCCCCTGCTAGGGCTAGTCCTGCAAGGAGGGCCCGATAGTATTGGAGGCTGAGGACCTCGTGCCGGTCGCTGACATCGCCGGAGAGAGGGCAGCGACCCTGCCCCCGCTCGAGGAAGGTGAGTATCCCATATGGGGACACGTGCACTTCCCTTCCCTTCCTTTTCTTCTTCTTCTTCCTGGACCTCAGGCTCTTTCCTCTTCTCGTTTTGATTGGGCGAGGCAGATGTTGACCTCGTCATTCAGGAGATAACACTGGACGCCGCGGCCCAGGTCGACAAGGTTGCTGTCAGGGAGACCACAGCGGAGGTGCGGGAACAGACCGCCCAGAACTCGATGGAGAAAAGTGCCAAAGAGCCTGAAGGGCATGCTGGCAGTTCCTGTGCTGCTGCCACGGAGGAGGCTGCACCGGACGCGGGCTCCCCGCTCGTCGACGAGGGAGCTGGGGGAGACCATCCTTCCTCCTCAGCGGTCCCTCCTTCCGGCGAGTACATCCGAGCAGGCAAGGGGCAATTTGTTAGGTTCCCGGGGATGACTCGCATTAGCGAGATCGTGGCGGGAGTGACCCTTGACGGAGAAGTCTCCACCGCCGATGGGCCCGAGGTCGTTACAGGGCTGGAGGCTGGCGCCAGCAAGCTCGGCGAGGGGCAACTCTTCCTGTCCATGGAGGACAATTTGAGCCAGCTCGAGGCCCTTTATCATGCCCGGAAGGAGAAACTAGACTCCCGGGCGGCAGTTGTTGAGGCGAGGGACGAGGCATTCCAGCGGTGCTTCGATCAGGGGCAAGAAAAGCTCGCTAAAGCCTTACAGGAGCTGCAGGAGGAGTGCGCCCGGTCGAAGACCAAAAGGTAGGAGCTCCTCCTAAAGTCTTACGACATCCAAAAGGAGGAGGAGGAGGCGAAAACTCGCCACGCCGCCGAAGAGGTCCACCTCAACTCCCTCCGTATAATCCTTGACGCAACGAAGGAGGACATCGCTGGCCGCAAGAGGGCGCTCAACGCCCGCCTTCATGCAAAAGACGAGGAGGTCGAGCATCTCGTGGTGCAGCGTACCCAAGAGTTAGCGGAGCAGCACAAAAATTCCCTTGCCACCCAGACCTCCGACTTTACCATGGAGTTGAAGAAGATGGCGGACAGGGCCGTCATCGCTGAAGAGGCCAAGGAGGAGCTTGCCGCACGGGAGAGGTCGCTTGAAGCGAACCTTGTCGAGCTCAAGAAGGAGGTCTTGGAGCTCAGGACCGAGAGGGGAAATTACCCTCTCTAGCTTGAAGGGGGCTCAAGCCGCTGCCTCCAACACTTCTGCCACGCTCCTCTCCGCCGACAATGTTGTCGCCGTGCTGCAAGGAAAACCGGCCTCTTCAGAGCAAGCTCTCCAAGACAGCCGTTATTGCGAGGAGGCCCTGGCCGTGAAGCTCTAGGGCGAGGCCGACGACCTAAAGTCAATTTCAGCGGCCCGCGCAGCTTATGCGCGCGACGTCGAGTTGTGGACTAAGCGTCTTGTCGACGTGGCCGGAAGGGTTGACGCGCTGATGTCTGCCATGGGCATCCAGGGCTTCGGCTACCCTTCGGACCCAGCGGTGTCCCATAGCGCCTGGTTGACCTTGTTATTCGAAGGCGTGGAGCATGCTTTGAAGCAACGCCAGCCCGGTGAGTCAGCGTGCCTTGCTAACGAGTCCAGTGGGCTCTTTCGAGGCGTTCTATTGAAGGTGCAGACCAAACTAGCGTACCAAAACCCCGACATGAGCTTCAGTTTTGGGCGCATACCGGAGGGCGTGGACCCTCAAGGCGCTCGAAGAGCTCATCATGCCCATCGTCAACAAGGTGGACCAAGTCAAGAGGGTGCAAGGCTCCCACCAGGATTAATGGCTTCGTGTACCCCTGTCCCTGCGATCTTAAACTCATGGGCACTTTTAAGCTTAAAATGCTCTTATCAACGTTTGTAATATACTCGTTATTTTTCTCGACTGGGTGTGATTTCTTTTAGCCGCCCTTTCTCCATATGGTTTATCCCTGTGTTGTGTTTCCGCTGGTATGTCTTGCCGGGGATGTCACGAGAGATAGGCATCGTCCTCCTTGCCGGAGTCGTTACCATCGGCGAGGCGCCTTGCCACCTCTGGGTTTTGCCTTCGCACTATCGAGCACGTCCCTTTTCAACTAGGCGGCCATCAGAGGCCGCTAGTCGACATGCGGGCTTCCAGATAGTATTCAAGGCACCTATGGCTATGCTCTTCGGCGCACAAGTTTTCCATATACGAGTTTTGAAGGGGCTGGTAAGGAGCCATACCTTGAGCCAGGAGTTTATTCGGAGTTTTTGTCACCTATCACTTGGACCGCGACTCTCCTTTTGACTCTAGGCTCGTTCTTGTTCCGTATGCTGTATGCCTCCTCCTCTTCTCCCCCCGGCAAACTTGTGCGCGGAGGAGGACCTGTCCTTTGTGGTAAGACATAAGAGAAAATAGACATAGATATCTTGGTGCTTGTCAGTTTATGCGCTATACCAAACCCTAGATTATATGCATGCATGATTTTAATCATGAGAAATCTAGATGATGCATGATGCTAAGCTTTATTTGACTGCGCTCAGGGTCTTCGCCTCGCTTTGTACAAAGCATTGCATGCAACATCGGCAAGACTTGTAAAAATGGTGGTGGCCGGTGTACCCGGCGGCCTCTCCCTACGGGTACAACTTGCGAAGATGTTCAATGTTCCAGGAGTTGCTCACCGGAATTGCATCCTCTGTCTCCAGCCGGACTATGCCAGGCCTGGTGACTTGCACTACCCGATATGGGCCTTCCCACTTCGGCGTCAACTTGTTTGAGTTCTTGGCCGACTAAACGTGCTGAAGTACAAGTTCGAGCTCGCACCTTGCGGCTGTGGTAGCAACGTAGGGCTTGCTGGTAGCGAGAGGATCGCACAGCTGCCTGAAGATGGCTTTCCTCAAGGAGCACGACGTCATTTCGGCGTTGTTGCTCTTGCTCGAGCTCATCGTGAGAGAGCACACGCGGCGATCCGTAAATGAGTTTCGTGGGAAGAACTGCCTCCGCCCAGTAGACCAGGGAGAAGGGTGTCTCGCCGGTGGCTCGATTTGGCGTCGTTCTGATCGACCAAAGAACCGCCAACAGCTCATCAATCCATCTCCTTCCATGTATCGCAGCTTGTCAAAAGTTCTTGTTTTCAGCCCTCGCGACACTTCAACATTTGACCTTTCCGCTTGCCCATTGCTCCTTGTGTGGGCAAGAGAGGCAAAGCATATTCGGCTTCCGAGGTCTTGGGCGTACTGCATGAAGGCGCGGCTTGTGAATTGCGTGCCGTTGTCCGTGATGATCCTATTTGGGACACCAAAACGGCAGACTATCCCCTTGAAGAACTTAATGGGTGATTGTGCAGTCACCTTCCTCACTAGCTCCACTTCCGGCCACTTTGTGAACGTGTCGATTGCCACGTACAAGTACTCAAAACCCCCGACAACACGGGGAAAGGGGCCGAGTATATCGAGCCCCAGACGGAAAATGGCCAGGAGAGAGGGATTGCCTGGAGTGCTTGAGCTGGATGATGAGCTTTCTTCGAATGGAACTTACACGCTTCACACTTCGTTACTAGTGCCATTGCATCCTGGAGAGCTGTGGGCCAAAAGAAGCCTTGCCGGAATGCTTTGTCGGACATCGCTCTTCACCCTATGTGGCAGCCACATATGCCTCTGTGTATCTCGGCCAACAGCTCCAGGCCTTCGTCTTGGGGGATGCATGATGACCCACAAGTCTAGGGGATCTATCGTAGTCCTTTTGATAAGTAAGAGTGTCGAACCCAATGAGGAGCAGACGGAAATGACAAGTGGTTTTCAGTAAGGTATTCTCTGCAGGCACTGAAATTATCGGTAACAGAAAGTTGTGTGATAAGATAATTCGTAACGGGTAACAAGTAACAATAGTAACAAAGGTGCAGCAAGATGGCCCAATCCTTCACGTTAGCTACTTTGATAGTTTGATATGTGGGTGGACCGGTGCTTGGGTGTTGTCCTTACTTGGACAAACATCCCACTTATGATTAACCCCTCACGCAAGCATCCGCAACTACGAAAGAAGAATTAAGACAAAGTTTAACCATAGCATTAAACTGGTGGATCCAAATCAGCCCCTTGCGAAGCAACGCATAAACTAGGGTTTAAGCTTCTGTCACTCTAGCAACCCATCCTATACTTATTACTTCCCAATGCCTTCCTCTAGGCCCAAATAATGGTGAAGTGTCATGTAGTCGACGTTCACATAACATAACTAGAGGAAAGACAACATACAACACATCAAAATATAGAACGAATACCAAATTCACATGACTACTTATAGCAAGACTTATCCCATGTCCTCAGGAACAAACGTAAGTACTCACAAAGCATAATTATGTTAATGATCAGAGAGGTATTGAATAGCATTAAGGATTTGAACATATGATCTTCCACTGAGTAAACCAACTAGCATCAACTAGAAGGAGTAATTAACACTACTAGCAACCTTACAAGTACCAATCGGAGTCGCGAGACAGAGATTGGGTACAAGAGATGAACTAGGGTTTGGAGATGAGATGGTTCTAATGAAGATGTTGATGGAGATGAGTCCCCTCCGATGAGAGGAGTGTTGATGATGACGATGGCGATGATTTCCCCCTCCGGGAGGGAAGTTTCCCATGCAGGACGGCCCTGCCGGAGCTCTAGATTGGTTCTGCTCAAGTTCCGCCTCGTGGCGGCGGCATTTCTTCTCGAAAGCTATCTCTTGATTTTTTCTGGGACGAAACCCTCCATATAGCAGAATATGGGAGCCGGAGGGGCAACAGGGGGCCCACGAGCCCCCAGGCACGCCCAGGGGGTGGGGCGCGCCTGGCAGGCTCGTGACCTCCTGGTGGCTCCTCTCCAGTATTTCTTCCACCATGTATCTTTTATATATTCCAAAATAATTCCTCGCTGATTTTCATGGCTTTTGGAGTTGTGTAGAATAGGTATCTCAAACTTGCTCCTTTTTTAGCCCAGAATTCCAGTTGCCGGCATTCTCCCTCTTCATCTAAACCTTATAAAATAAGAGATAAATGCATAAGTATTGTACCCTAATGTGTAATAATAGCCCATAATGCGATAAATATCAATATAAAAGCATGACGCAAAATGGACGTATCAACTCCCCCAAGCTTAGACCTCGCTTGTCCTCAAGCGGAAGCCGAGATCAGTAAATATGCCCACATGTTTAGAGATAGAGGTGTCGAGAAAATAAAATACAGACATGCAGGCATCATGATCATATTTAGAACAACAATATCGTCATATAATCTCTTATGCTAAAGTGACAATTCCTTCACAATGTAAAGTATGGATCAAGAACCTTATTGAGAATTAACAACCAATAGTCTTTAGTCGTTGAGGCAGTTGCAATTTATCATAACATCGCAAAGAGTCAAATAAGAGCTTGTGAAGCAAATCCACATACTCCATCATCTTTTAGTCTTCTACAATTGCTAATACTCACGCGGTACTCATGAGATCAAAGTTTCAGTTGGACACAGAGAAAGATAGGGGCTTATAGTTCCGCCTGCCAACTATTTACCTCAAGGGTAATGTCAACAATAATAATTCATGATTACTTACTTCCAAGCTGATATATGAATATAGATATTTCCCTAGCACATGACGCTAGCCAAGATAATGGTGAAATAAGGAATTGGTGTCGATCACCATGAATCTTTTAAAGATAAAAAGTAAAGATACAAGATAGGCCCTTCGCAGAGGGAAGCAGAGGTTGTCATGCGCTTTTGAGGTTTGGATGTGTGATCTCTTAGTGTGAAGGAACGTCACTTTTATATTGCCTCCTGTGATAAATAACTTTATTATGTAGTCTGTCGCTTTTATGTCTTCCTCATCACAGGTTCGTACAAAGCTTATTTTCCACACACTTATAGATCATACATATTTAGGGAGCAATCTTTTTATTGTTTCCACAGATGACAACTTACTTGAGGGATCTTACTGAATCCATAGGTAGGTATGGTGGACTCAAATGACAAAACTGGGTTGAGGGTTTATGGATGCACAAGTAGTATCTCTACTTAGTGCTGAAGCTTTGGCTGGTATGAGCTGGAAGCAAGCGTCACATGCTAAGGGATCTCTAGTCATATAACATTGTTTGGAACCAAGCAAACATAATTCATTATGTTGTCTTCCTTGTCCAACATCTACTTCTTAGCATGTAATAGTTTAATGAGTGTTCACAATCATAGATGGTGTCAAAGATGATATATTATATGTGAACCTCTCTTTCTTTATTACTTCCTATTAATTGCAACAATGACCAAGGTCTACGTTTGTCCACCCACAACAAGTTTCAATCAACATTCTTTTTATATGTGAAACCATCACTTCCAGTAAGATCATCACATGATCTTTCATGCTTTTGTTCTTTTATTATTATTTTCTTTAGATCATGGCATGAAGCAAGGCCCTTAACTCAAACACTCCTTATTATATAACTCACGAACTCGATTACATTGGGGGTAACATAAAGCAAAACTCAAGCCTAGATCATACTAAGAATTTTATTCTACTAGATAAAGATATTACCAAAAAGGATTGAACTAAGATAAAGGTAAAGGCAAAAGATGTGATGGTGCTACGATACGGGGGCAACTCGACCAAGCTTGGCACAAGCCAAGGGGAGTGCCCATACCCGTGTTTAATTGTCTTCCTTCGAGGGTGATGGTGATGAAGCAATCCTGTGTGCTAGTTCCAAGAGGGCCATCAATCTTCGATTTATACTTTGGAGCTCTGTGATTCGTTTCTCCTGCAAAATAAATTCACGGGTGAGATAAGTATTGTGAACACGAGTTATTTCACATAACCGCAAGAGTTCGATCAAGGATGGGTATAGCAGGTGGAGGTAGGGTTGGAGGAAATCCTCTTCCTCAACTTCTTCCTTGTTGAGCACAGATTGACCTTCGTCCGATGCCGGATTCTCCTCCTTAGTTTTGCCCTTGGTTTCTTCCAGCATCTCTTCCTTAGCCTCCGTGACTTCCACCCTTTTCAAATCAGCATTTCCTTCTTCATAGGCTTGAGCGAAATCATTCTCCCCGACAGATTCTTGAGACAACATACTTTCCCTAAATCTGCTGCTGAAACAGGCTCGAAACATAAACAGAGGATATTTGCGTGATACGAGGGTCAGAACATTCGGGAGATTATATAATGAATTTTTACCGACTGTAAGGAGTATTCCACAAGAAAACGGACTTCAGGAGGCATACGAGGTGCTCATGAGCCCCCCAGGCGCGCCCAGTGGGTGGGGCATGCCTGGCAGGATTATCACCTCCCCGTGTGCTTTCCGGACTACTTTAAATTTTTCTATTTTTCTAAATATTCCAGAACGGAGAAAAATTGTTATTGGAAAAGTTTTGGAGTCGGTTTACTTACCATATCACATACCTCTTCGTTTTTGGAGTCTCAAACAGGGTGGTAAACATCCCTTATGTACTCCTCCGGGGTTTTGGTATTAATTATATTGCTTTCGACATTTATGGGAGTACCTGAGATAAAATGCTTGATTCCTTGCCCATTCACAACTCTTGGAAAAGTGCCTTCCACGTTGTTGATTTTGATGTCGCCAGAACGATACACTTCTTTGACAATGTAAGGACCTTCCCACTTAGAGAGAAGCTTGCCTGCAGAAAATCTTAAACGAGAATTGTATATAAAGACATAATCACCTACATCGAACTCACGTTTTTGTATCCTTTTATCATGCCACCTCTTAACTTTTTCTTTAAACAACTTGGCATTTTCATGTGCTTGAGTTCTCCATTTATCAAGTGAGCTAATATCAAATAACCTCTTCTCACCAGCAAGTTTGAAATCAAAGTTGAGCTCTTTGATTGCCCAATAAGCCTTATGCTCTAGCTCAAGAGGTAAATGACATGCTTTACCGTAAACCATTTTATACGGAGACATGCCCATGGTATTCTTATAAGCAGTTCTATATGCCCACAGTGCATCATCAAGTTTCTTAGACCAATTCTTTCTAGACCTATTAACAGTCTTTTGCAAAATTAATTTAATTTATCTATTACTTAACTCTACTTGACCACTAGACTGAGGATGATAAGGAGATGCAATTCCATGGTTGACATCATACTTAGCAAGCATTTTACGGAAAGCACCATGAATAAAATGTGAACCACCATCAGTCATTATATATCTAGGGACTCCAAATCTAGGGAAAATAACTTCTTTAAGCATCTTAATAGAGGTGTTATGATCAGCACTACTAGTTGGAATAGCTTCTACCCACTTAGGAACGTAATCAACAACAACTAGAATATGAGTATACCCGTTGGACTTTGGAAAAGGTCCCATATAATCAAAGCCCCAAACATCAAATGGTTCAATAACAAGTGAATAATTCATAGGCATTTCCTGACGGTTATTGATATTACCTATTCTTTGACATTCATCACAAGACAAGACAAACATACGCGCATCTTTGAAGAGAGTAGGCCAATAAAAACCGGATTGCAATACCTTGTGTGCAGTTCTATCTCCCGCATGGTGTCCTCCGTAAGCCTCGGAGTGACACTTCTGTAGGATATGTCCCTGTTCATGCTCAGGTACACAACATCTAATAACACCATCTACTCCTTTATAAAGGTGAGGATCATCCCAAAAGTAATGTCTCAAATCATAAAAGAACTTTTTCTTTTGTTTGTATGTGAAACTAGGTGGTATATATTTAGCAACAATATAATTAGCATAATCAGCATACCATCATGGACTACGTGAAGCATTGATGACATTCAATTGTTCATCAGGAAAGCTATGATCAATATGTTGTGGGTCATCAAGAACATTCTCTAACCTAGACAAGTTATCTGCTACGGGGTTCTCTGCACCCTTTCTATCAACAATATGGAAATAAAATTCATGTAGCAAGAGAACCCATCTAATAAGTCTAGGTTTAGCATCTTTATTTTCCATGAGATATTTAATAGCAGCATGATAAGTGTGAATAGTAACTTTGGAACCAACAATATAAGATCTGAACTTATCACATGCAAACGCAACTGCTAAAAATTCTTTTTCAGTAGTAGCATAGTTTCTTTGGGCACTGTCTAGAGTTTTACTAGCATAATGAATAACATTTAATTTCTTATCAACTCTTTGTCCTAGAACAGCACCAACAACATAATCACTAGCATCACACATAATTTCAAAAGGTAGGTTTCAATCAGGTGGTTGAACAATAGGTGCAGTTATCAAGGCCTTCTTAAGTATTTCAAATGCTTCTTCACAATCATCATCAAATACAAATGGAATATATTTTTGCAAGAGATTTGTGAGAGGCCTAATAATCTTAGCGAAGTCTTTAATAAACCTTCTATAGAAACCAACATGACCAAGGAAACTTCTTATACCTTTAATGTCTGTAGGGCATGTCATTTTCTCGATCGCATCAACTTTAGCCTCATCGACTTCAATACCTCTTTCAGAAATTTTATGTCCTAAGACAATGCCTTCATTAACCATAAAGTGTCACTTCTCCCAATTCAAGACAAGGTTAGTATCTTTACATCTCTGCAAAATTCGATCAAGGTTGCTCAATCAATCATCAAAAGAAGATCCGTAAATGGAGAAATCATCCATGAAAACCTCAACAATCTTTTCACAAAAGTTAGAGAATATAGCCATCATACAACTTTGAAAGGTAGCAGGTGCATTACATAAACCAAAAGGCATACGTCTATAAGCAAAGGTACCGAAAGGGCAAGTAAAAGTGGTTTTCTCCTGATTAGATTGTGCAACATGTATTTGGGAGAAACCATAATAACCATCTAGAAAGCAAAAGTGTGTATGTTTAGACAATCTTTCTAGCACTTGATCAATAAAAGGTAAAGGGTAATGATCTTTCTTAGTAGCTTTATTTAATTTCCTAAAATCAATTACCATCCTATAGCCAGTAACATTTCTTTGTGGGATCAATTCATCTTTATCATTAGGGACAACGGTAATACCTCCCTTCTTAGGGACACAATGCACTGGACTTACCCAATCACTATGAGCAACACGATAAATAATACCTGCTTCGAGTAGCTTTAGTATTTGTTTTCTTACCACCTCTTTCATCTTAGGATTTAATCTTCGTTGATGATCGACAACTGGTTTGGAATCAAAATCAGTTTAATTTTATGATGGCATAGAGTGGGACTAATGCCCTTAAGATCATCAAGAGTATATCCAATAGCAGCACGGTGCTTCCTCAGAGTTTTCAATAATTTCTTTTCTTCATGCTCTGAAAGGTTAGCACTAATAATAACAGGATATATCTCTTTTTCATCAAGATAGGAATACTTAAGAGTATCAGGTAATTGTTTAAGCTCAAACATAGGATCACCCTTTGGTGGAAGTGGATCTCCAAGTAATTCAACACGCAAATTATTCTTAAAGATAGGACATTGTTCAAAGATAACTCTATCTATCGCATTCCTTTCATCCATATGCATATCATTTTCATTTTCAAGCAGGTATTGCTCCAAAGGGTCAGTAGGAGGCACATCAATAGAAGCAAGAGCAATAATTTCATCCTTACTAGACAATTCTTTTTATGAGGTTGTCTACCAAACTTAGAAAAATTAAATTCATGTGACACACCTTCAAAGCCAAGAGTAACAGTTTGTTTCTCACAATCAATCTGAGCATTAACATTATTGAGGAAAGGTCTACCAAATATGATGGGACAAAAGCTATCTTGTGTGGTAGCAAGAACGAGAAAATCAGTAGCATACTTAGTTTTACCACACAAGACTTCAACATCTCTAACAATTCCCACAGGGAAGATAGTATCTCTATTTGCAAGTTCAATAGTAATATCAATAAATTCCATCTCGACAGGTGCAATCTCATCTTTAATTTCATTATATAAAGATTGAGGTATTGCACTAACACTAGCACCCATGTGACATAAACCATGATAACAATGATCTCCTATCTTAACAGAAATAACAGGCATGTCAACAACATGTTTATGTTTGTCTCTAGCATGAGGTTTAGCAATTCTAGCAGCAGCTTCACAGAATTGAATAACATGCCCATCAACATTATCGTCCAAGAGATCTTTAATAATAGAAATACTAGGTTCAACTTTAACTTGCTCAGGGGGTGTAGGTGTTCTAATGTAGCCCTTACGTATCACAGTTGAAGCTTGAGCATGATCCTTTATTCTAAAAGGGAAAGTTGGTTTCTCAATGTAAGCACTAGGAACAATAGAATCATTATAAGCAATAACTTTCTCTTCAACTGGATTGGGTGTTACTACATTGACTTCTATGGGAGGATGATATTTAAACCACTTCTCCTTAGGGAGATTAATATGAGCCGCAAATGATTCACATAACGAAGCTACTATCTCAGAGTCAAGTCCATGTTTAGCGCTAAAATCACGAAAATTATTTGTTTCAACGAAGGATTTAACGCAATCGAACTAAAGATTCATACCTGACTCCTTACCTTCGTCAAACTCCCAATCTTCAAAGTTGCGTTTAATTCTTTCCAATAAATCCCATTTGAAGTCAATATCTCTCTTCATAAAAGAACCGGCACAAGAAGTGTCAAGCATGGTGCGATTATCATGAGAAAGTCGATCATAGAAGTTCTGAATAATAATTTCTCTTGAGGGATCATGGTTGTGGCATGAATAAAACATTGACTTAAGCCTCCCCCAAGCTTGAGCGATACTTTCTCGATCACGAGGCCAATAATTATAGATATTGTTCCGATCATGATGTACCAAATGCATAGGATAAAACTTTTGATGAAATTCCAATTTCAATCGGTTGTAGTTCCACGATCCAGTATCATCACATAGCCTATACCATGTCAATGCTTTATCCCTCAAAGAGAATGGAAAGACCTTCTTCTTGACCTCACCCTTGGGAAAACCTGCAAGCTTAAATAAACCACAAACTTCATCTACATAGATTAGATGCAAGTCGGGATATGATGTTCCATCTCCTCTAAAAGGATTAGCCAACATTCCTCTAGCATACCCGAAGGAATTTCATAATAAATATTTTCAGTAGGTGCAGTAGGTTGAGGAGCAATTCTTTGTGCTTCCGGTCGAGGTGACGATACCCCGAACAAGCCCCTCAAAGGATTAGTTTCCATAGTGACAAGTGACAATAAATTTCAGCACACTATATAAATGTTTCCTTACCAAATTCCACTCACCAAAGGCGCTTCACTCCCCGGCAACAGCACCAGAAAAGAGTCTTGATGACCCACATGTGTAGGGGATCTATCATAGTCCTTTCGGCAAGTAAGAGTGTCGAACCCAACGAGGAGCAGAAGGAAATGACAAGTGGTTTTCATCAAGGTATTCTCTGCAGGCACTGAAATAATCGGTAACACACAGTTGTGTGATAAGATAATTCGTAAAGGGTAGCAAGTAACAATAGTAACAAAGGTGCAGCAAGATGGCCCAATCCCTTTTGTAGCAAGGGACAAGCCTGGACGAACTCTTATATAAGGTAAAGCGCTCCCGAGGACACATGAGAATTTCTGTCAAGCTAGTTTTCATCATGTTCATATGATTCGCGTTCGCTACTTTGATAGTTTGATATGTGGGTGGACCGGTGCTTGGGTGCTGTCCTTACTTGTACAAACATCCCACTTATGATTAACGCCTCCCGCAAGAATCCGCAACTATGAAAGAAGAATTAAGACAAAGTCTAACCATAGCATTAAACTGGGGGGTCCAAATCAGCCCCTTGCGAAGGAACGCATAAACTAGGGTTTAAGCTTCTGTCACTCTAGCAACCCATCATCTACTTATTACTTCCCAATGCCTTCCTCTAGGCCCAAATAATGGTGAAGTTTCATGTAGTCAACATTCACATAACACCACTAGATGAAAGACAACATACAACTCATGAAAATATCGAACGAATACCAAATTCACATGACTACTTATAGCAAGACTTATCCGAGGTCCTCAGGAACAAACGTAAGTACTCACAAACCATAATTATGTTCATGATCAGAGAGGTATTGAATAGCATTAAGGATCTGAACATATGATCTTCCATCGAGTAAACCAGCTAGTATCAACTACAAGGAGTAATTAATACTACTAGCAACCTTACAAGTACCAATCGGAGTCGCGAGACGGAGATTGGGTACAAGAGATGAACTAGGGTTTGGAGATGAGATGGTGCTGATGAAGGTGTTGATGGAGATGAGTCCCCTCCGATGAGAGGAGTGTTGGTGATGACGATGGCGACGATTTCCCTCTCCGAGAGGGAAGCTTCCTCGGCAGGACGGCCCTGCCGGAGCTCTATATTAGTTCTGCTCAAGTTCCGCCTCGTGGCGGCGGCGTTTGTTCCCGAAAGCTCTCTCTTGATTTTTTTGGGACGAAACCCTCTATGTATCAGAAAATGGGAGCCGAGGGGTAACAGGGGGCCCATGAGCCCCCCAGGCGCGCCTAGGGGGTGGGGCGCGCCTGGCAGGCTCATGACCTCCTCGTGGCTCCCCTCGAGTATTTCTTCCTCCTAATATTTTTTATATATTACAAAATAATTCCTCGCTGATTTTCATGGTTTTTGGAGTTGTGCACAATAGGTATCTCAAACTTGCTCCTTTTTCAGCCAAGAATTCTAGCTGCCGGCATTCTTCCTCTTCTTGTAAACCTTATAAAATAAGAGAGAAAAGGCATAAGTATTGTACCATATTGTGTAATAACAACCCATAATGCAATAAATATCAATATAAAAGCATGATGCAAAATGGACGTATCACCGCTGCAGAGGGGCTGTCGGTGTCCGCACACTAGTCCGGGGCACTAGAGACCCAAGTGTGTAGTGCACCGACACATGGATACCAAGGTTCGTTAATATTTTTGATACATGTGGTGGTTACGAGATAACCCCAATGAGAGTAAGTTGAAATATGAAAGCTTAAACATCATGCATGCTAGTATCATCATATGCTCATCTCGTATTGTTCTAGCGATATCATGTTCATCATTGATCTGTAACGTATAAATACCATGCTATTGTTTGTCTTGATATATTTTGTTGTCGTGAGATTCCAAGTACATTCAAAGTACTCACCTGGTTTTTCATGCCAGTTTTTAGGTCATGCCATGATTGATTGCGTGACGAGTTGGCGGGCTAGGATATGCGTTCCAGCCAGAGTCCCTACGGAGTGGCATTCGTCACTGTCATCATTGTACCACTGCTAGAAGTGATTCCACTAATTAGATTTGTTATGCTGCAAGCATAGAGAAACGTGAGCAGGCATAGTGTCGCCATGCCCATGTAATTTGTTCTGATATCACAACCTTTGTATGCTCGTGTATTTTTAATAAAAAGCTGATTTTTTCTATGCCAAGCAGCGTCGTATTCCAGAAGACTTATTCTCTCGATTGGAATACATGGTGTTCTAGTCTCCCTGAGCCGGGGTGCCACAGGAGGCAGTTGATGCGGGTTCTCTTCACTTGTTCCATTGCATCGACCTTGCTCGAAGGCAGTAGCAGGGGTGCTCCTATTGGCAACCATCACGGGAAAACAAAACACATGTCTTAGAGAGAGAAGACATAACTCTATCATAAGAGATACATAATGTACTAGACTATATGGAATGTAGGGATGACCACTCAAACAACAAGGTAACAAGCAAACTGCCATATATATACCATTGTTCATACACACCATAGCATTGTTCAGTACAAGCCCAAGCTGAGGTACAAACTATGGATACGATGATACACCTCATTAGAGGCATTCCAAGCTTCATATACATTATTTATCTACTCCACCAGAACTCAACACAAATCTCTGTTATATCCCACAAGATATGCAGGACTATGGCAAATATAACTGGTACAATACTACTACGACCACACACTAACTTAAGTGTCTATGTAGAACATCTCATACAGGTACCCCTATGACCTGGAAGCTGACCCTAAGGGTTTGGAAACACCCTAGCGTGAGATCCTTGGGGTCCATAGGGACACGGATGTGCCTCCAACATCGAGCCAGTCTACGCGAGCCGGAAGATGAGTCCGTAATGGATTCAACATCTCCATATCTCCATAACTAGTGTGAATGATGGGCGCAAGCTAGATTAGCGCTATCCAAAGATGAGCGTAGGTAGCATAGAGCTTCATACGAAGTGCACGAGTGTCTCGATCCCTATTCTGCAACATATGCACGGTAACCTGAAGTCTCGAAGTGTCCTGAGAGGAATCATAATTAGCTCTACTAAGGTATCACTCCACTCCTGGCAGTGATGCTGGAACATAGAAGAAATCCGTGTTTTGAGGTACACCATGGTTAGCTCTCATGATAGTCAGCATCAAATAGGCGGCATCCCGAACCGCCATATCTATGGTAATGCCTACCCCATACGACCAATGGAGTGGCTCAACGGCTCAAGTATACGACAGGTAGATTCTAACGGTGCGGAGATACTGACTCTGATTGAAGTCACATAACTACTCCTCCACTATCTACTCAGGGTACCAACGGTAATCAATCTCCATCATAACTCGAACCAGCATAGCTGTGTGACCCGGTACATCGACGCACCTGGTCAAGCGGACAACTTGATGTGGAGGACGAGAAGGTATATGTAATAGAGAATCATGCAATTGCATTAGAGCTCCTAGCATAAATCGGGCAACATAACCGCAATAAATGCTCAAAAACAATCCTGAGACATCCTGCAAATGTTTGGGTAGCATAACCGCTCAACATCATGGTTTCAAGGTTCCATAACCAAGAGTTATATCATACTGAAAACTGGATATGAGACTCAGAACAACCATTCCTACAAGTCTATGGAGTAGTAACTCATGATCCTAAGAAATCGGCGAAAGTCTAGTTCTTAATCCCTGTAGAAAAGATGAGGGTGACTCTAAATAGAATGATTCGAGAAGATAATTAAAAAGAGCCTTATGTTTCCTTCCAAAATCAATTTTGTTACATAGCTAATGCATTTCTAGACTCGACTTCGACTAGTCTGGCTTGGTAATCTTACAGTAAGTAAAGCTCTGATACCAATGCTATCGGGACCCTAATCCTAAGCCATAAGAATCTAGCATGTAACGTATAAGATCCTTTTGCAACCTCACACACGGTAATCCCTAGGGATGTCACCTTACTTGGCCGGGACCGTTTGCGTCTTTTGGCTCACGTATCTGAATATGTCGCTAGCATTCAAATGTCAGGGAACCCAGGTCGACATGACTAGTTATGAACCCAAATGGCACATCCATATAGGAATAGATATATGTAACCCAACAATGTAGGTGTCGGTTAGCAATTGCGTGTTGACGAGTGATAGCACGCTACATGGACTCCATTGCATCGTGGGATATTTTTCTCATCAACTGCGTGTAGACGAGTCATAGCAGGCTACATGGACTCCATTACACCATGTGACATTTCCCTGTAGGGACAGACACAAAAGCAAAGAACGATACACTCCGGACAATCAATGTGTCCAGAGCAGCAACAAGCTACCAACGCTCTATGGAAGCACAAATATGCATTTCCCTGCAAAGAGGGCTATTAAAGGCACACAACTAGGTGTCAAATCCCATAGAACCAATTGACGTCACACGTACACACAACATGCACGATATGTATATATACAACATGTCATCACAACAAAAATTTACAACACATCATTTATTTAAGAGGCTGAGAGACCCTTGCATAATAGGTTCATATAGGTAGGGGTCACATGCCCCGACACTCAAGTCTCACACACAAAGTCTTAAAAACCATATAGAAGCATAAAGTTGTCTGAGTACACACAGATGAAAGTATAAAATGCACGTGACGTGACTATATACAATCCCCTTCCGAAGGGGCTTGGTCGTATCTGTGATACTAGCTACTCATCATCCTCGACGTCTAGATAGAACCCACCAGATGGATTGTGTGTCTCGCTTCCAACAGTTTAGTAAGCAAATGTGAGTACAAAAGTACTCAGCAAGTCTTTGACATATGTAACTACTCATGCATATGTATCAACAATGGGGTTGTGGGGTTTCCTGCAGCAAGCCAGATTTGACTCTTGGCTATCCTATATTATTACTACCAGTAGTTTGAATAATTGAGATAGTGCACACGATTCCACTAATCACCACAAAAATATACCACCATGGATCCTCCCATCTCCCTACGAGAGTGCTATCCACACTACTCACACTTGTCTTGAGTCTTTATGAGTATCCATTAAAGTTATATATGAACAACATATGTTTCAAAGTAGTACATATCCAAGGAAGCGGCTATTCGAACAGTTTGATAATCCTACAGGGGTGTATTTCTTCACACATGATATCGCCACTTATTGCCACACGCACACCATGCATATCAGCAAGCTTCAAGCAAAAGCCCAGCGACGGAGTCGGCCATGACCATTAACCATACAAGAACCTAGTCCAGGTTTATCGCCTAATTGAGACTAAACCCACACGAAAATCCGACCAAAGTTTCCACTATGACCTCAAACAATGTGCGCCGGGTTCCGAAGCACACCGTTCGGGTGCCACTTGGTACACCATGCCAATTGCCAGCTGCGTCATAGCCCACCCATGAGGTCAGCGTTGCACATAGACTCCAGCATAATCTACAAACACCAGAAACTACATGCAACTCCTGGACAGAGTACGAGGCGATAAATAAGTCGAGAGGGTCAATTAAGTATCCCAATGTTTGGTAGTAGCTAATCTTGGATCACATGCAGATAATTCCGTTCCTAAGAGCAGTTCCAATGAGACAACCCGCCATGTAATCCTACATGGCCTCTTATCGCTACATTTAGAAAATTGGGTCCAACATTTAACTCTCATCATGAGAACACATTTATTTCACTTTGGTTCATCACCCAGATGAATCTGACCTAACACACATCTAAGCATAGCAAGCATACAAGAGTGAAGGCACAACACGGCTCAAGCATCTAGCAGGTATGCTAGGTTGCTTGGTTTAGCTATTTACTGTGAGAATGATAATTCATGCAGAGGAATGGGTTCAACTATCGAAATATTTAATGGTTGAAACGTTGTTGTCCTAATACAATAAATGAGAGCAGGAGTGAGAGCATGGGATTGTATTAGAATGCTCAAAAGGGTTGCTTGCCTCTGAGGTCAATGGCAGGGTACTGCCCTTTAGCTAGATATTGATGGGTATCCTCAGAAGCAGGACCTCTGATGATACAAATGAAGAAACAATCAACACACGACAAATGCAACAATATGATGCATGATCATAACATGGCATAATGAATTTGGATGAGCTAATGCATCTATCATCATGTTGGTCCGAGCTAGTTTGAATCAAAGATTCAAATTCAAACTCGAAAGGTGGTATTTCAACTACCTTTTAACTTACTTGACGTGATAAACAGGTTCAACTTGTTCTAGCATGCATGATTGTAGTACCAATGTATAGATTGGATTTCAAAGATCATTTTCATATATAAATATTTTCCATCTGAACTATGGTTGAATTTATACGAGTTTTTGAAGTTTTAAATATTTTATGGAATTTCCCGATTAACTTAAATACGAGAAAAAAGGTTTACTACGTGAGCATGAAATCATCTTGACGTCAACACGACAACTAACCGTTCTAGGTCAAACTAACAGCTAGGTCTCACATGTCATAGACACAGATATTAACACGGGTTGTAACTTAATCTTAACCCTAGTTAACATGGCTGGGTCCACTCGTTAGTGGGTGTGGAGTGGAACTGATTGGTGATTGGCCTTAAGCTAATCACTTGACTACGAGGGTCCACATGTCAGCAGCCCACCGACGTTTAACCGCAGTAGCACACCGGCGGTGACAAAAGCGACGGTGGGGCACTCGGGTTTCACACCCCGGTGACCATTCGAGCGACGGAAGGCATCTGCGTGACCCCCACGCTCTCTTGCGTGAGTGGAACCATGGGCAGCGCTGGGGTGGCTGGAATCTTCCATGCCGACGAGCTTTACGAACACAGGAAATTGGTGTGCTCGGGTCCGAGGCTGCAGTGGCCGTGGCGGGGCAATCTTCCTACCTACATCTTCTACGCAATCTTACGAACCTACCAAACGGTTTGGTCAGATCGGAGGGGCACCGTAGTGGTGCTGACGTTGAGCCTGCATGGCAGAGCTCCTTGCGCTCATTGAAATCAGCGGTCAGGGCTGGAATCCAAGCACGGGAAGAGGGGGAACGTCGTAGGGCTCACAGTGAGGTTGTACGGTGGCTCAGCGGGCTCGGGGAGGACCGAATAATGATGAATTGAAGATGGAGATCTCGAGTGACCAAGGGTTGAAGACGATGTCTTCTGGATGTTGCATGATTTCTGGCGTTGAACAACTCAGGGTGGTCGATGGACAAGATGAAGGCAGAGCTCTTGGAATCATAGGAGGGGTGAGGAGAGCATGGAGGCTGTGGCTATGGTGATGATGAGCTAGCGATGTTTTGCCATGGTGACCGAGGTGAGGGAGAGAGACATGGGGCGATTGGAGGGCCCTCTCAATCGGGACGCCTCTCTAGGGCATATCACCATCGTCGGGACATGGCAAGATAGCCACACGGGCTGCGTGTTTCATGGAGTGTGTGGCAAGCGTTGTGGCATCCTTCTCCCCTGCCCACTTGGGAGAGGAAGAGTCCGACTGGCCATGGTCCAGGTGGTCCAACCTCCTCCTGGCCCACAAGTAAGGTTTCTTCTCTCTTATTTTTTTTTCATTTAGTTCTTTTCTAATTTTTCTCTCTGTTTTTCAAATGTTTGAGCAAAAACCCTAAAGGGAAAAACCCTAGAATTCATTTTGGGGTATATGGGTATTATACCTAAGCCCCACAATAAGTTTTAGAATTTTTGGAAGAACTAAAATAATTATAGCCATTCAATTAAATTTTTTGGGTGCATTTATAGATTATTTAAAAATCCCAAATGAGTTATTTAAAAGTGCATCACCTCTGGTATGTTGTTTCCAACATTTATCAGAAATGATGAACATTTTTAAGGCCATTTTGGATTCATTGAAATTTTTAATCAATGGAATTTGTTTATTCAATTAAGTGATAGGGTTTGTCAATCCCCATTTCAAGTTTAATAAAAAGTTAAACATGATGCACACTCTATCTAGCACAAGCACAAGCGGGAAATCTAGGGATGTGACAGCCGGCCTAGAGGCAGTTCCGTCTGTGTACAAGTAAGGCTACTAATAGACCCATTCTTTAGTACATCGACAAGCTACAACATTTGTCATCTCATGACTAAGAGGCTTGACAACAATCGGATTGAAACCAACATGCACAACTGGGTTATCATCTACAGACACAACAGAAACAATAACATACAGAGACTCCTCGCATCATGCTCTTCTTTCCGAAGCTGAACTATCCTCGGTTGCAACATGGTCTTGTGCAATTTCTCCATGTGAACAATTAGAACCACATCGTACATGATCTTGTCATCTGTTATAGGCTTAAAAGTTCTCTATTTTCCATCATTCTTGAACGTATATGTATTGGATCTCCCTGTATGCATAGTATTGAAATCATACTACCACAGACGCCCAAGTAACACTCCACACACCTCCAATGGCAACATATCACACTCTACCTTCTCAACATCCTTTCTACCTATGATTGTGTTGGGATTTCCTTGAAGAGGAAGCTCTATCTAGTATAGTAGAGAAAATTATCCTCCACAGTTATGAACCAAGGATTATCGAACCAATAGGAGATCACCTAAAGGACGGTCAATAATACCTGCATACACACAAATAAATACTTGCACCCAACACAAGAAAGAGGGTTGTGAATCCCCCTGTTCTCATTAATTGAAAGGATTAATTATGATAGTGAAGGATGGATAGTACAAATTGCAAAACCAAATAAAAGTTAATAAATCACAGCAAGGATATTTTTAGGGTTTTAGTAAATACATATGGTGAATGGACTCGGGGGGCCATAACTTTCACTAGAGACATCGCTCTCATGAACATAGCGACGGTGGGCGAATAAATTACTGTTGGGCAATTGATAGAAAAGCGAATAATTATGATGCCATTCATTGAATGATCACATAAATAAGCATTACGTTGTAGACAAGTAGACCAAAACTATTCAGCATCTACAACTATTGCTCCACTAATCGACCGCTATCCAACATGTATCTATGGTATTAAGTGCATAACAACATAGTAATGCTTGAAGCATGATGACATAATGGAGACAAAGTAAGACCAAATAATATGTTTGAACATCATGATTTTATCCTTAGTAGCAACAATACAAATATGTGTGTCGCTACTCTGCGTGTCATAGAGTGAGGACACTACAAGATTGAACCTAGTACTATGCACCACTTCCTATTAGGATCTACTCATCAACTTGGCCAAACAAAATTCATAGATTACATAGCATATATAGCTATAATAATCATACATAATAAATCTCAGAGAGGATTCAACTACTTTCAATAAATAATCTGATAAAAAAGCACATATGATCGGATCCCAACAAACACACTTCAAAGATTATATCGAATAGGTCTCCGGAAACATCATTGTATTGAAGATCAATCGAACACACACTATGTGAGAGAGAGGGAGAGATAGAAAGAGAGATAAAGAGAGAGAGAGAGAAGTCATCTAGCTACTACTATGGAGCCGCAGGTCCCGTGGGAACTACTTACAAGGTTCATAAAGATGACTTCTCTGATGGATTCCCCCTCCAACAGAGTGTAGAAAAAGGCCTCTAGATGGCACCATAGAAGAACGCACGCTTGCGGCAGTGAAAAAATTGTGTTGGATGCTCCCTGAGGGTTTATGAATATATGCGAGTTTATAGGCCGGAAATAGGGAAAATGGAGTAGCATGGGACCATAAGGGAGAACATATGCCTACCTCCGAGGGCGCACCCTCTGCCTCTTCGTCGCCTCGTGCGGTGTCTGGACTCCTCCTAAAGCTTCCGGGGTCGGTTGTGATTCATAAAACATCATTAAAAAGGTTCAAAATGTTTGTACTTCATTTGATATGGATTTATGTAAAAGCATAAACAAGTAGAAAACAAAAACTAGTGCTTGTCATTCGATAAATAGGTCAGTTCCCAAAATTGATACAAAATGGTGTATAAAGTATACATGATTGATAAGATAGTAACCGGAAATAATGAAAAATTATAGATATATTGGAGATGTATGAGAAGCCCCAAACTTAACTTGTGCTCGTCCTCGAGTAAGTAAATGATGTAATTTGTTTTTGATGTTGAATGCTACCTAAGATGTCTTAATCATGTAATCTTTTAGGTCTGAATGTTAAGAACCGATGACTTAGTAAATATTCAAACAATAATATAGATGAATACTAGAAAATAACAATCACCTTCCAAAATAAAAATGCTATATAATATTAACCCTTCTCATTTAATCATGTAAGCAATGGCATAACTTGGTGTACATCATGTAAGGCAAAAATCATTTATACCATGGTGTTAAACCAAGCAATTTACTCATAGTTTTTCACGAGCTTTAGCATTTTCATCTTCACTCAATAACTGAGCATGAGCCATAGACTTAGCACTTTAGGTGGAATAGAATGATGGTAGGGGTTCATAAGGGAAAAAAAATAAACAAACTCCCACATCAACTCGGCAAACCGTTAGGCCATGGTGACCCCTTTAGATTGATGTCGATGCTAGGAGTAGGGATTGATATGCAACCGGTGCATATGAGCTATAAGTGTATGAAAGATCTCTATTGAAACTAAGTGGGTGTGCATCCAACTTACTTGCAAATGAAGACATTGGGAATTGGAGGAAGCCTCTCATCGAAATATGCAAGTCAAGTTCTAGTAATATTAAAATTCCCACTAGTATATGGACGTGTCAAATCATGAGGACTCTCTATATAAAGAACATGGTGCTACTTTGAAGCACAAGTGTGGTAAAGGATAGTAATGCTGCCCCCTTTATCTATTTCTCTCATTTTTATATCGTCCCATGTAGGGGAAACACTCTAATAATGATGATCATCAGAATTATATTTAATTACAACTCGATAAACCTAAAAAATGATATCACTACATATGAATGCCTTTGGAAGTGTAGGAGGATGCGCAATGATACTTGTGTAACATGTATAACACTGATGAATGGTGTCTTTGCCACATATATCATGTCATCTCTATGCTCATGTAAAGGAAAATGACAATGAATGGTCAAGTCATGTGAATAGTAACAGTGGAAGTTGCATGGCAATATATCTTGGAATGACTATGGAAATGCCATGATAGGTAGGTATGGTGACTGTTTTGAGGAAGATATAATAAGGCTTTGTGTGATAGAGCATATCATATTACGGGGTTTCAATGAATCAACTAAGTATGTAACAATCTCGAGGTGATAATGGGCAATGCAAGGCACCCAAGAGGCTAGCAAAATATGAAAAGGATGGAAATGCTAATAGTCCGCAAACTCACATTAGTCATAAAGAACTCATATATGTATTGTGTTATTTATTAACCCTCGTAGAAAAGTACTACTTGCATTCCCCTAGGGAGGAGGTTGGGAGGAGTGAACCATCGCTTGGCACCGAGTTGGAGAACACAAGGCAGCAATCATGGAAATAAAGCACTCCAACTTCCTAGTCATGGCACGACCGACACTTTAATGAATAGTGATTCACAAACCTGAACACAATTGTTATTACTAATTAATGTTTAAAAAACTAGTAAGCCTCAAAAGTAAAACTTAATTACCATTGATCATATGTTTCTTATTTAGTGATCTACATGGAAGGTTTTATTATATCCCTCTTGTATACCTATCATTTCCCGACTAAACATATAAGTCGTGCAAATTATCACTTCCTATTTAAACTCTAAAAAGGTAAAAGTGAAGCATGAGAGTGCATAACGATTTCTATAAAATATATTACCACCATGGTCTAAAGATATAAGTGAAGCACATGTGCAAAACTGCCTTGACAAAACATATATAAGTGAAGTGTATAGAGCATTCTAATAAATCTCAATAATATGCGTATCTCATAATGCGTGTGTCCAGAAAATAATGATTGTGACAAACTAAAAGGAAACACAATAAAACTATAGCACACAACCATCCAAGCGAAACACATATCATATGATGAATTGAAATATAGTTCCAAGTAATATTACCCATGGATAGTAGACGAAAGAGGAGATGCCTTCTAGTGCATCCCCAAGCTTAGTCGCTTGGGTATTTCTTGAATATTACCTTGGGGTGGCTTGGGCATCCAAGCTTAGGGTCTTGCTACTCCTTATTCATTCATCCATAGTGATGTCACCCAAAATTTGAAAACTTGAGCATACAAAACTTAAAAGAAACTTTGTGACATTCGTTACTATAATCAAATAATTATTCACCTTAGGTACTATTCTAAATAGATTCATAATTGCTCTTAAATAGTACCTACCGTATTCTAACTTCTCCATGACTTATACCTCCCGATATAATCCATGACATCATCAAAATTAGCACACTATGCAATGAAAATAGAATCTATCTAAAATAGAACAACCTGTGACGATCTAGACTAAAACTATACTTCTATAACTCTTAAAATTCTAAAACTTTTTGACAACGCACAAATGTCTATATCAATATTGTGAAAAATTTCAGTTATTTATATTGTTCCAGTAAAAATAATCCAAATAACGGGTGTAAAATTTTCTGTTTCTGCACCACATCAATTCAACTATCACCAACGTCATCCTAAAGGGTTTGCATGGCACAAAACTCAAAACAAAAGATAAAAATACAATAAAAATAGTTGTAATCATCATGATGACCCAAGAAAATAAAATAAGTAAAAGGATAAATACTGGATTTCCTCCGAACAAGCATTATTGTTTAACGCCCATAGCTAGGCATAATGCATAGTTTCAAGTATTGCCGTCCTTATCCAACATCCTCTTATAAATAATATCATCATAGATATTCCTCTAGAGTTATCTTTTTTCAGTAATAGAATTTCTATCCATGGAACTCAATTAGTGGAAAGGACTATCCTCTGTAATTTTAATATGAACGGTATCTATATATTGAGGAATACATTCATCAAGGGACCTGTCATGAGTAACCGTGACATGATCCGCCAAAATGATCTTAGCATTCTCAAAGCAATACTCATCAATCATGATATCCTTGTTGGTTTCCTCTAACATACTTATCATTGGTACTATAAACATATGTTGGATCAAAGGTAGATGTGGAACTTTCTTCTTTACATGTTCTCTATAAGCATCATCGTTTTCAGCAGCATGCATAAGCATAAATTCTTGTTAATAGAGAATTTCATGTCTCAAAGGATGTTCATAATTGATATCATAATGGTCAAAGATTTCCTGGCTTCATGAATTATGTAATTGTTCGTTCATGAGAATAACCGTGAAATCTTCCTAGTCCTAGGATCATTAATGTTGGGTAACTCAAAGCACAATCGTTGCAAAATGGGATGAGTATGAATAAACTTCCTTTCAATTTTAACTACGAGTGTGGAGATAGCATTTCCATAAGTGTAAATGATGCACGTAGCTTATGTGTAACATCATACCATAGATATTCAACGAGTCGAGAAGCTTAGGTTCTGGAATAAGCCATGTGGACAGCCCTAACAAGGCCACCATTCCCTTGGTTATGCCATTAGTATAGCTACCACCATCAATCATAAACCTACACGCCTTTCCCTTTATCATGCACTACATCTAAATTAGTTTCCAATGATGCCCTCTATCAACTATTATCCAAGCATAACCATGTTTCCCCTTGAGTTTCCCACTCAACCCACTTAATGGTACAACTTGATTTACCATATTCATGTCAACATTAACCTTCTTCTCATGGGAAAAAGGAAGCATTGTCACTACCTTCTTGACATTATCCACAAGAACAACAACTTTTCGTCAAAAAAAATCATGATGGAAATTTTCATAGTATTCATGGGAAATCTTTGAATGAGTTTCTTCAATTCTTCCTCCATATCTGTAATGATTTGTTCCGTGTTGGCATTCTGAGCCCAAGCAATATTTTAGAACTATCATCCAACCAACAAAACTAGGTCAAAGGAATGTGTCCAATCCATCAAGACAAAATAAAATCAATATTTTTGTGACACAGACTCACGTACGAGGAAACAAACATAGTTGGTAAAGAATTTCCGATCTGATACCATACATGTGTCCAACTAATGAATCTTATTTGAGTAACTCTCCTTTTTTATTCCTGTCCACAATAAAATTTGGACCTGACTCCAGACCGTACGTAACTCCTCCTCCTAAATGCACGGACCAAAAGATCTCACAAACCAATCCAATCTGCACCAAATCCTCCTTGATCTTCTTCTTTTTCTAACACAAAAGGTTGCACCAAAGTCAAGAGAGATAATTCGCTTATCATGTACAAGAATGTGAATCCTCTCTTTTATTGCGACACATAGTTCCTCCGAAAGTGGATAGATTGATTCAAAGAAAACTCCTTTTTTCTTTCATTTTCTCTGGTCCACCACACGGGGGAAATGGATCAATCCAAGCTCCTCTTATCGATCTGTAGACCAATGTGCTGCCTGGACGTGGAAAAGAAATTATGAATTCCTATAGCTTGCCTCACCACCGAAAATTTGTGTCATCACATATTCATCCAACAGATTAGTGATCATCCTAGCAATAAGTAGAGGCAAATGATCGAACAACAAGACCTAGATCTTTAGGCAACATCGGATCAAACTCCCAACATTCAACAAACAAGTAGATCAACTAATCTTGAGCAAGACTAGCAGATCAATCTCAGAAGTAGATGCTCGCAACGATAAACCAAGTAATATGATACCACATGATTAGGATCAACGTGATTATCCTAATGTTTATTGCTGATCTTTCACTGCAAGACAACCAAATAGTGAACCATCTAATCTCAGGATCAATCCATGAACATGTGTAAATGAATCCAACAAACAACATGGAGATGAACAACACGTCTAAGCTTGCCATAATAATCCTTGATCACACAAAAACCTTTGTGCAATGATTACATTATTTGACAACTGTCAACGCCATCTATAAAGGGATGATTCACCGTGTGGACAAAATATAAATTTTGAGCTCCCTTAACCTTAGTCGATGGGCCCTTTATATTGGAAATCAGAAACCATGTCGGTTGGGCAAGGCCAAACTAAAACACACAAATAAAAATTCTAATTGGCACACAACATGACTTGAAAAAATATAGATAACTAAAAATGCAACCTACCCAATTAGAATGGTTCAATCACCCCCTTGGCACACCTTTAACTTGGTGGAGTGTTGAAGTAGGGTTTCTCCTCCTTGTTCATGGGAACAATAGGAGGTACGGGGATGACCCCATGAAGGCTGGATATGCAATCAAATTCTTTAGGATAGGAAATCATGCAACTGATAAAATGCAACAAGTAACATAGAATTACACTAATAAGATAAGTTTCAGGACAACAATATAAAAGTAAAAGAAAGCATAAGTAAAGGAAGTGGAATAGCAAAGTATTTAGTGAAGAGAGGAGATGGATAAAATTATTCAGAACATGCAAATTAATTAAAGTAAACATAAGTGAAAAATATGAAACTAGTTGCTCGGAGAAGACACTCAATGTTTTACACGAGTTCAAGTTGTCATGACAAATCTATGTATGGTTGGAGGATCTGAGACTTAACTTAGAAGACCAAGTCTTTACCTTATTCTACTTGAGCTAAGATAATTTAGACCTGGCTAAATAACTAGTGGTATATCTTCAAGCAATACCTCCTAACCTTCAGATACTTGTTCTTTGGTGACCCACAATGACTCTTGGATGGTTTGAAATGACGCCCAACCATTTGGAACATCAAAGTATTCAAGATTAATAAATATTTTACTCACTAGAACAGTTATGCGTGATGCTCAATCACATTGAATTTTGGGTATTAGGTTTATCCTCACAAATATTCGTTCAAATGCTTAGATATGATGGATTTCTCAAGCAACAATGGTTTAAAACTCACATGGGGCGGCCAACCAACAAATGACATAGATGGGTGGCCATTTATAGCTACGAGTGACAACCTGAGACACGATGTGCCAATTGGATGGGACATGCCTACCAACCAGTTGTCGGTAGTGATGCATTGGTCAGAAATATGCACTCTCAAATTCCTCAATGTAGGAATACTCTGCGAAGACTCCATCTAATATGTCCAAAGAATATGATCCCAGAAAATGAAGAAAAAGAACTATGTTCAAAGACATTTCTAAAGTCCTCACTCTAAGAAATTGGTCTGGATTAAGCACACTTTAGGTATACTATCTTTGTATCACCGCGAATCCCTTCAACAACATATTTTCCCTATGAATTAATGTAGAATAGAAGGAACTATAAAAAATAGCAAGTCTTCATGATACATTTTTTGGATAATCCGTGAGAGAGGGTGCACCGTATTCTTCATAGATTCCTTCACATTTTTAGGTCTCACATACGATGGTTAAGTGGAACCTTCAGGGACTATCACCTATGTATACTCACAAAGACATTAGTCGCTTGGCCAGTTTTGTCCTTGATACTCCAAAACCACAAAGGAGGCACTGGATGCACTTATAAGGATTGACTCTACTTGGTCTGCTAGCACACATTGATGTCCTGCAAGTGCACATAGTTTACTTCTAGCATTTTGAAGTAATCGTATCAATCCCACATAGAGCACATAAATTGGTCTTGTCAATCATAGTGATTAAGATTATAGTGCAAACAAGTTAGTTGCGACCCCAAGCAAAGTGGAGTCGGAAGTTTAAAGTATTGAGTTGTTTATGAGAGCATAGAAATAAAGAGCAAAAGTAAAATAAAAGGGCGCAAGACGTAAGCAACGGTTGTTGGAATCTATATGAGTAAGAAATTCTTATGGTGTCCAAATTCCCAACTAGTATGTATCTAAAATTACCAATTCCTAAGCATAATTCTAATTCGGATTGTTAAGGCGCACTATATGTTTCTACAAGTGTGTGTAGACAAGTACAAATATGTGCATAGACCAGTACCATTCATCCCCACATAGTTAACAAATGGTAATAAAGAATTTCCATGTGGATGCAACTAAGGCTATCTCCGTTTGTTCCCCTATTGAAATTATCTGGGGTGTAGGGTGATTAGGGCTTCCACTATGGACCTCTCCTTCCCACCTTCACACCAATAGTCATAACCTTCTATCCAACAGAGGTATATGTTGGATGGTTGACTTCACCCAACATCAAGAATATTATTAACATAATCATCTAAAGAGGATATTAAATCCTACTCTTATTCAAATTGTAAGCATAGTAGGGTTCCTCCATATCCTCAAGTACTAGGGAAACTACTCACGCATATAAGGCATAAACATCAGAGAGTGAATCATGATGACCATGTAAATAAGGTCTAAATAATAAAAAAGAGAATCTAGACCAATTAATGTGTTATCAATAGATGGATATGGGATAGCGAGGATAAAGACATATGGTGATGATATTCTTTTGATGTCATGAGGCTCCGATAGAGTTCCTACAACAATTATGCCTCTCGAATCCTTATGGAGTCTAGAAGTCTCTATCGGTGTTTGATTCCAAAACCTATTGCACATGGGTAAATAGTCGACCAGCAGATGGTGGCGGCAGTGGTACGAGCGCAAGGCCGCCAAGTACTCTAGTTGCACTGCACAACTCCCAGCTTCTATCAAATACTTCTATATTCCATGGTAGTTATTTATCACATTTATTTACGTGATTTCATCACCTTTTCTTGGTTTTCTTTCCTTAAAAATCCAAACACATCTGAAAACACCATCCTGGGTAAAATAGGCAAAAGAAATGTGCGAACACGATAAAACCCAATAAAGCCTACCATGTAGGGACAAAATAAAGGGTAAAAACATCACATTTTTGGACTCATCAACTACCCCAAGCTTAGAGGTTTGCTCCTCCCTGAGCTAATGTCATAGCTTGTACGAACGAGATAATCTTGTTCGTGAGGTACGGATAAGTAATACACAAGTGCATTGCTTGATTCGAAAATTGATGCTAGATATATGACAATAATGGGTATAATTGTAAATTAACTTATACGCATTATAATGAAGGCTTGCATACCTCAACTACTCTATCAACTAGCAAAATATCACAACTTTATGTAATAATTCACTATTATTTCAGTTTACCAAGTAGCAACAATCTCTCTTTTTGTTTCAAGGTGCCAGATTTGTGTTCCCTTTTTATTTTAAGCCTAGTGTTAAGTACCCATCTCACAATCATTTTTGTTCCTACGCAACATGAAATCTAAGCATGCACCCCTATAGTGAGGTCTGGATTTTGAAAGGATTAAGCAAGATACTTCCATCGCTACTTGCTCCTATCTGTTTTTACGATTAGACTTCTGTCGCTCCGCAGGAGCGGAAGAAGAAGCGCAAGCACGGGCAGCGCCGGTGCGAGCTGGAGCGCAAGCTGCAGGAGCATCCCCTGTGTGGTGGGGGCCACGGGAACCCCTTGGCCAAGAAGCCGCAGACGTTGGTTGAGCCCCTGACAATGGCTCTTCCGGGCGGTGCTAGTGGCTCGGCGGCGGCTCCGATCCCAGTCGAAGAGGAGATTGGCTCGGAGTGCTTCAAGTGTGGGAGGACGGGTAATTTCCAAGCTAAATGCACCTCCCCCCTCTGTGTGATCTGCAAGCAGGAGGGACATGCTTTTGCCTACTATCCGACCAGGGGCAAGCATCTCCACCTCTAGATCACGGGCAGTGCTATCCCTGGGGAAGGGTTCTTCTGCATGGAGTTCGAAGAAGATGAAGAGGACGTGGGTTCCGATCTGAAGGCCTTCAACGGTGCGATTCTATCTGCTGAGCCGGGTAAACTGTCAATCCATACGCTCAAACAAGAGCTCAAGCATATGGTGTCCGGGGAGTGGGATTGGCAGATCTCCCAGGTCGGGGACGATGATTTCTCGGAGTTTTTCCCCTCTGCGGATCTGCTGCACATGGCCAAATCGAGCGGCAAGCTTTTTCTCTCTATCAATGATATCACGGTGAAGGTGCGCGACACTATTCATGAAGAGATTACTCCTCTCTCTATGCCAGAGGTATGGCTCCGTCTGTACGGCATCCCTAAGAAGCATCGTCGTGTCGCTCGGCTAATGGAGGGTCTAAAGATACTTGGGCGGCCTATTGTGGTGGACGAGCCCTCCCTTATTCGGTTGGGGCCCGTGAGGATGAAGTTCGGTTGCAAAGTTCCATACAAGATGATGGGTTCGTCCAGGTTTGGTTCAACCATGAAGGATACAACATCAAGGTCGAGGAGGAGCGGCTGCCAAAGCGCCCAGGGGATGGGCCGACGGCGCCTGGCCCTAGTGACGCTCCCCCACGGCCATCTGACAACAGTGGGGTCCCTCTGGGGGCAAGACTGGCTTGGGGGCCAGTGGTTCGCTGAATCAGAAGAAGGACGGCCAGGGCCAGGGAGGCACTTCTGCTGGTGAGATCAAGGATGTGTAGATTGTGTGCCGTGATGATGAGCTCGAGGACAGGTTTCCTGACACTTCCATTGACACCGAAACTTCGAACAGGCTGGGTATCAACATCCATGACCTCCCTGGTGACAAGGAAGCGTTGGAGGCCGGTGCGCTTGCGGTGCTGGACATGGCAGGGAGCAGCCCCCCTTGGCTTGTTCCCTCGAACGTTCCTTTGATCAGTACGTTTCTAACCTGGTGGTGGCTACTGTCGCTAAATCTGCTGGGGGCGGTGTTGTAGTGGTTGGGGCTGCTGCGACCATCGTGCCATCCCCACTTGGGCTCCAGGGTTCCGACGTAGAATGTGTGCTGAATGGTCCTCGCATATGTACCCCACCGTCATACCGCCGTAGTTCAGGCGGCTCTAGACGCGCCCCAAATATGACGGCAGGCCGGAAGCCGGCATCGAACCCTTCTATGATGTCCCTCCTGTCGTTGGCCGCCCTCTCTAGTCGTGGCCTCCAGGCTGCGCTGGGCTCGGCGGGTGCGAATGCGAAGGCCAAGCGTTCCAAGGCGACTCCGATGTCCGAGCGGGCTCCAAGTGCCAGATCTAAGGTGGCGCTGGGCAACCTTTCTTCTCTGGAGAGTGCTCAACTTCGTCTCGCCGACAAGAACCTTGAGACCTTAGGTAATCCCCCTCCCTCCTACAAGATTCTGAATGCTTTTTTTGATCCTCAACTAGTTACGATCCTAGACGACAGAGGTTTTGCGTTAGGCTCTGAGGGTAGTCCGGTCGTCCCTATGATTTGTGCGCGCGAAGAGGCCCAGGCGGCTCTTGCGGAGGTTGCAGATGCGGCTAAGGCCAGGGAGGCCAACGACACGGCTGCCTCGACCGTTGATACAGTAGGGGCTGTATCCGGGGCCCTGATGCCTGTTTTGTTGGGTGGAGAGGCTAAAGTAAGGGAGGCTGATGCGACCCCCTCCACCAGCCGTGCCCCCACCAAGAAAAGAGTGGCAAAACCCATGACCTCCGGAGGGGTGCGCCTACGTAATTGTATCATCTAAATGCGCTACCTCTTCTGGACTATTAGGGGCTGCGGTCATGCGGGTTGTCGTACCCAACTTAGAAGAGGAGTATTGGCGCTGTAGGGGTGGTGTCAAGTTGATCACCAAGCCGAACATGGTGTGTTAGTTAGCCAAGCTGATATCACTACCCACATATACAATTTCTTTCTCAAACTGCTCGGAACAAAGGATGAGAAATTGTTGTGTTTGCATGCTGATCTTTGGGGAGAGGACGAGCGTGTTTCGCAAGTGGAAAATGACCTCGTGGCCATGTCCTTTTCCACCTAGGAAATTGACTTGGTTGTGGGTTCGATTAAGATTGACGGCTGGCCCGTGGCTTTCTTCCGCCGGTTTTGGCCCGTGTTAAAAGAGACGTTCTACGATATCATCAACGACTTTGCGTTAAGCACTGTAGACATCTCCCGCCTGAATTTCAGCGTTATTAGCTTAATCCCCAAGGTCAAGGGGACCGACTCAACTAAGCAATATCGCCCTATTACTCTTATTAATGTTCCTTTCAAAGTCTGTGCAAAGGCCTACACAACGCGTCTCGCTCCCGTTGGTCAGTGTGTGACTTCTCAAGGGCCGCAATATCCTAGAGGGTTTGGTAGTGCTTGAGGAGATAGTTCATGAACTGAAATGTACCCGACAGCTGGTCGTGCTCCTCAAGCTAGACTTCGAAAAAGCATACAACCGCGTGAACTGGGAGTTCATTCGGGAGGTACTAGATAGAAAGGGATTCTAATCCGGTTTTGTGCACTCTATCATGCATCTCGTTTCGGGGGGCCAGACTCCAGTGTCCATTAATGGAGAACTTGGGAATTTCTTCCGCAACAAGAGAGGACTCAGACAAGGACACCCTTCCTCACCTCTAATTTTCAATCTTGTTGTGGACGCCCTCTCTACCATGATCAAGGTTGCCGGTCATATTCTCGGTGTCGCCCCTCACCTTATCCCCGGAGGGGTCATGCACCTCCAATATGTTGACAATACCATTCTGCTCTTTGAGCCAAATGACCATGGTATTGCCTCGATCAAACTTATCCTCCTCGCCTTCGAGATGCTCTCTGGCTTAAAGATGAACTTCCTCAAGAGTGAGGTGATCGCCATGGGGATGGTCGATCACGCTGCCTCCCGTGTGGCCAATTTACTTAACTGTAATCTTGGGAGCTTCTCGATTAAGTATTTGGGGTTACCTGTCTCGGACAAACACATCTCCATCCATGAGTGGGAACCCTTATATGGCAAAGTGGCAAACCGTGTTAGCCCTTGGCGCGGTAGGTTCATGTCGTCGGCTGCTAGGCTTATCTTGACAAACACTAGTCTCTCCTCCTTGCCCATGTTCACCATGGGCATGTTTCTGCTTGAGGACGGTGTACACCCCAAGCTCGACACTCCTTGCTCCAAGTTTTTCTAGGAAGGAACTAGAGCTAAAAAGAAATACCACCTGGTCAAGTGGGCAGCACTATGCCGGCGAAAGAAATTTGGCGGCCTAGGAATCATAAACTCCAAACTAATGAATGTGGCCCTTCTCGCTAAGTGGTCGTGGAGACTTTCCAAAAATGAGCAGGGGCTCTGGGCGGATATTCTCTGGGCAAAATATTTCCCCGATGGGAACTTTATGACCTCTAAGACCAAGGGTTCGGATTTCTGGAATGGGATCCAGGCGTTCAAACCAGCCTTCGGAAAAGGAGCCAAACTCAGTGTGAATGACGATAAATCTACGCATTTTAGGTTTGACCATTGGTTCGTCTCAGAGCCGTTATGGCGCAGCCAATCCTCCGTTTACCAACTTGCCACCGGTACTTATATCCTGGTGGCCGATGCACTTAGATCCCCCCCCCCCCGCTGTCTCCTTCAAGCATCTTCTTCTGGAACTTGAGTGGGCTTCTGGGATGGTCTATGTACTGCGCTTGACAGCATGGTGTTGCGACCAGTACGTGACAAGGTCTCCTGGTCCATCACGAGTTCCGGGAAGTTTTCGATGAAGTCGTTTTATTCTAAGTTAACGGAGGGTCCGGCGCTCGACAGAGCTAAGGGGCTATGGAAAGAGTCTATCCCCCTAATAATCGAAATCTTCATGTGGCAAATGTTGTGTGACCGTCTCCCATCCTCTAACAATATTGCCAAGCGTAATGGGTCGTCCGATAGCAACTGCGTGATATGCGCGCTCATGAGGATGCAAATCATATCCTTTTTAACTGCCAGTTAGCTAGGTTTGCCTGGAGTGCACTACGTGAAGCCTTCGGTGAGAACTAGAATGCTCACTCGGGCAATGAGCTTCTCGCTATTCGTAGGGCCAATAGGGGTGGTTACGCCTGATTTTTATGGTGTTGCGTTGGGGCGCTTTTATGGTCTTTGTGGACTATCAGAAACAAATTTACTATCGAACAAAAAATTCCTTCTCACCCTGCTGACATTATCTTCAAATGCCATATGTTCCTCCAGGCATGGATGCCGTTGGGGAAACAGTGGGACTCTGAGCGGTTGCAGGAGGCCATGGAGCAGATTCCCCTGATTTAGATCGCTGCCCGACACTAGATGATGGTGGTGTGCTCCTTTTGTCGGTCGTGAGCCTCATTCTAGTTTTTTCATCTCTTGCAGGCTTCGGCCGGTTGCATGTATCTGACTTGGGCTTTGGCCATCATGTCGTTGTTGGTTTTCTCTCTGCTATTGTTATCCGGATGCTGCCTGTTATGTGGGCTTTATAAATTTAAAGCCAAACTCTTCTTGCGTCTCCATTCTAAACTATTGTCACACACCAGTATTTTTAATTTTGCAAAATTATTATGGGAAGAACAACTCAAATAAAGGTGATTTATGTCATACTCTTTTCACCTTTCCTACCCGATCCACATCGGAGATGTGGAAGACTTATACTCATCACTAAGTGAAACCATATTAGCACACCTATCAAACAATGCTTCTTATATAACTATAGGAATAATGTAATCAACCATTCATTTAAAATGGTTGTTACTCATCGGATAACAAGTCTCCCCTCAATTAGAATATATAGATGCTAAACTTTATTTTAGGCGCGCATACTAAAAATTAAACAAAAAATCCCTATGGAAAGCAACAAAATAAGATAGAAGGGATTAGAAATCTCCCCAAGCTTAATATTGTAAGATGATGAGATTCATTCGCCCCCCTTATTGTCGATACCGGGGTCCTTTAATGGTGCAGGTTTGGGGGAGCATGTGGTATCGAGAAGTGGTGTCTAGAGGGGGTGAATAGACACTTACCAAGACAAATGAGCAGTTTTTAGTTTGCTTGAATTTTAAGAAGATTTTGGCACAAGTTAATATACATCCAAAAGTTCCGACACATACATATCTAAAGATTGAGCAGCGAAAATAAAATATCATGCAAGTGTAAGAGGGTAAGGTGTGGTATAGTTAGGAAGATCAAACAGAATGAAGACACGATGATTTTGTCATAGTTCTGATAGGTGGTGCTATCGTATGTCCACATTGATGGAGACTTCAACCCATGAAGGGTAACGACTGTGCGAGTCCAGGGAGGGCTCCACCCATCGAGGGTCCACAAAGAAACAACCTTCTCTATGTCATCATGGCTTGCGTCCACGAAGTTCTTAACCTCACTAGGGTAGATCTTTACATAATAGGTGATGTCCTTGCCGTTAGAGACTTCTTAGTTCGACTCCACATGACTTGGAGGCTCCCAAGCAACACCTAATGTGGAAGTGCGTTATATCAACCAGAGAGGTGGTGGGGTGATTGGGTGAATTTCAGAAATTCTTCACTTAGAAATTGTTGGATGAAGAAACAACGGAGTGACAAAAATCAATGCGTCAGATAAGTACTCACGCATATGCAAAATACATGAACATCATATACATCATGATGAATTGAAGCATATGAGTGAAAGAGTAACTTGAGATCACAATAAGTGCATCGAATGAAGAACTTGGAGTGATGAAATAGAGAAGGTCTTGTATCAAAGTCTGCACAAACAAAACAAGCAATTTTTTCAAGATGCAAGTAAGTAAGCGAGGGGTTGAATAAATAGAACTAGGAAGCATGGTGAAGACAATGGATTTGTTCGACTAGTTCCAACTACTGTGATAGGTGTATGTCTCGTTGGGGCACTTGAGCTTGCACTCTATAGACACTTAGTCCTCACCGTATACCCCTTGGGCTAAAGTCACAGAGACTCCATGCAATGACTCTTGGTAAGTATTCAAGGTAGAGTTCCAAACCTTCCCATACTTGGTGACCCAAAAATCCACAATTACTCTTGGATGATGTGGACTATGATGCCTAATTGTCTCGAAGATACACGGTCTTCAAAGGTAACAGTGGTCGGTTCCGCACATGACAGTTTCTTTAGTGGTGCTGTATCACTTTGAGGCGCTCGGTGTATGTGTTTTTCCTCATTTTGGTTTCTCTCTAAGTCATCAGAGAATGGGTTGCCCTAAATGAAACTTTTCAATCTCTTTAGGGGCTATGGACCAAATAATGGTTGTGGGGGGAAACCCGATGTGATATGATATAAATTCCTCTATAGATATTACTGTTGTTAGGATAAGATCCTTTGGATAGATTGTGTTAAGCACAACAACAGTCAGAAATTTGATCTCACAAGTTCCTCGGGGTTGTCAGATTCCTTACGATAGGCAATTCACACTGGCAAAATCCTAACTCCTGAGTTAGACCATTTTCCTCAGAGACGAGAATAACATCATCTCTATCATAGAAGAACTTGGCTACACGTTAAGAGATTTGCGAAGTCTTCACTCGAAGGAATAGGTAGGTGTAGGTTTTGAGAAGAGCATCACTTGGAAATACGCCTATGTATCGCCTCGACCCCCTTTAATTTTATGATTTTTCCTACAACTCAAGAAAAAAAGATATGAAATATGAAAATGAAAGTCTTCAAGCTTTAAGTTCTCACATCAATTTCTTGAACGTCACACTGAATTCTACATGTCTATTTGTTCGTGAACGGCAGCAAAGTCTTCACATGAAGAAATACATTTTAGGGGTCGTTTCTTCGGTTAAACCGAACTCCCCACGAACTATAATACGTGTGTACACTCATTAAGGAGGCAACGAGGTGGACAAAGACAACTTATGTCATGGATCCCCCCTCCAACAGAGTGCAGAAAAAGGCTTCTAGATGGGACTATAGAAGAAGAGAGGCTTGCGGCAGTGAAAAAATTGTGTTGGATGCTCCATGAGGCTTTATGACTATATGCGAGGTTATAGGCCAGGAAATACAGAAAACGGAGCAGCAGGGGGGCCAGAAGGGGGCAACGCGTGCCTACCTCCCAGGGCGCACCCCTTCCTCGTCGTCCCCTTGTCAAGTGTGTGGACTCCTCCTAAAGCTTTGATGGTATATTTTGATCCATGTAAAAATGTAAAAAAGGTTCAATGTGTTTGGACTTCATTTGGTATGGATTTTATGTAAAAGCAAAAACAAGCAGAAAACAAAAATTGACGCTTGTCACTGGGTTAATAGGTCAGTTCCCAAAATTGATTCAAAATGGTGTATAAATCATACATGATTGCTAACCTAGTAACATGAAACAATGAAAAATTATAGATACATTCGACATGTATGAGCAACCCCAAGCATAATTCCTGCTCGTCCTCGAGTAAGGAAATGACCAAAACAATTTTTTTGATGTTCAATGCTACCTAACATGTCTTAATCATGTAATATTTTAGGTATGAATGTTAAGAACCGATGACTTAGTAAATATTGAAACAATAATATAGATACTAGCAAATAACAATCGCCTTCCAAAATAACAATGCTAAATAATATAGATACTAGCAGCCCCGGTGCCCCACCGCCCCCGCGCTTTGCCCCACAACCTCGCCACCACCGTGCCCTGCCACCTCACGCGCATCCTCGAGGCCCCTGCCTCACCACCTTGTCGGTGTCGGGCGCACGCGCATCCCCGGCCCACCACCCTCGCGCTCTGCCCCGACACCTCGCCACCGCCCACGCGCCACCTCGCGCACAGCCGCGGCGCCCCTGCCCCGACACCTCGTCGTTGCCCAAAGCACGCGCTGCCCCGGTGCCCCACCGCCCCCGCGCTCTGCCCCGCCACCTCGCCACCGCCCCTGCCCCGCCACCACGCATGCAGCACCGACGCCCCATCTCCCCGACGCCCCACCGCCCTGGCCCCCACCCCGATGAGTTTTTTTTCTGTTTAACTGTTAGGTTATATTAGATTTAGTGGTAGGTTATATTAGATTAGATTTTTTCTGTTCAAGTGTTAGGTTATATTATAATTAGTGGAAGGTTATTTTTTTCTGTTTAGTGGTAGGTTATATTAAGAAGTAGAGAAAATGAAAAAAGATGAAGAAGAAAAGAATAATAAGTAGAAGGAAGAAGACGAAGAAGAAGAGGATGAGGAGGAGGAGGAGGACAAGAAGAAGAAGAAGAGGAGGTGAAGAGGAGAAGACAGAAGAGGAAAAAGGAAAAGAAGGAAGAAGAAGAAGAAGAAGAAGAAGAAGAAGAAGAAGAAGAAGAAAAGAAGAAGAGGAGAACGAAATAAGAAGAAGTAGAAGAAGAGGATATGAAGAAGAATAAGAGAATAAGGAAAGAAGAAGAAGAAGAAGAAGAAGAGGAACTGTCAATTCTTTAGGCGATGTGATGTGATTAGTAATATTCTTATTTTTCATAGTTTGAACTGTCAATGCTTTATCTGATGTGATGTCCTAAATTTTTTTCACTCGATAAAATTGACAGGATTTGTGCTATTTCATCGCCTTGGAGCCATCATCGTCGAAGATTTTGTTCGACTACTTCCTCTATAGCCGAGGGTGAGCTACGAATCCACCTTCACCTGCTACGCTCTTTTAATCATGTGAGTAGATTTCATTTTTATGCTAAGTCACGTAACCTAGGCGTCTCCCGTCCGAAAGGGTTGCATCAATAAATATGCATTCAGTTGCATAGTTATCACCGTAACTCATTAAGATTGTCCAGCGATTTCAATGAACAACCTGAGTATGTGTAGAGTGAGTACGTTCTCGATGCTCTACCCCATTCCAAGACAAATTTTGGCAGCGCCTCCGCATTGTTATTCGGATGCATATTCTCTCAACTTTTTGCCAAGACGTGTATTTGGAGAACAGTGGGGAGTAGCTACCAAAGTTTTGTCTCAGAATGGGGTAGAACATGGAGAACATACTCAGTCTACACATACTCGGGTGGGATTAGGACCTATGTTTACTATTATCGTGTAGGTTATATGGATGCAATAAAATTGACAAACTAGATTAATTGGTGAATATATATGCTGAATTATATATATATATATGGTGTATTTAGCACCTAGGCAAGATGAGTGATCGTGCGTGGATGTACACCAGTCACACTAGTCACATATAGATGACCAAAGAATGGTTTATAAAAATCTAGGAGTTTGTGAAAACTATAAAAAGAGGACAGAGGCTAAAATGACTAAACACCTGCATAGGAGGGGTTTTAAGCCTAGTTACACGGTGTGAACATTTCATGGTTAGTCTAGACAATGAACCAGAGCTCAGGTGGTTCGTCGTTGCAGCGACGATCATGGTATTGGGATCGAAAGCATGGTGCAAGACTTAGATCATGCTCGAGATTCAGACCATGAGATGGAGAAATCTGCAAAGGCCTGTTATTAAATGTTGGAGTCTTCAAAATGTACTCTCCACGAGCACGCTGAGCATTGTCAGCTGGATGCCATTGCACAAGTAATGGCTCTGAAGGCTCGGTTTAACTTGGGAAGGGAATGCTACAATGCGATGATGACACTATTTGGACGCTTTCTACCCAAAGGCCATGCCATGCCTGCAAACCTGTACCAGTCGAAAAAAATATTTCATGTACTTAAGGTGCCCTATGGGAAGATACATGCCTGTGTGAAAGGATGTGCCTTATTTAGGAAGGAGTATGCATACTTGTACAATTGTCCCGTTTGCAAGTCTTCCAAGTATGTTGTGGTAGACAACGGTTTGGGTGAGAAGAGCTAGACCGAAATCCCGGTTAACGTTCTTCGTATGTGCCAATCATACCATGGCTTCAACATCTTTTCATGGTCGAAGAGACATCCAAACAGATGACATGGCACAAATTGGGCAAAACAACCGAACTAGATGTACATGGGAATAAGATGGCGATACACACAGCGCATGGTGAAGCATGGAAGGACTTCGATGCATTACATCCGGATAGAGCGGCAGATCCAAGGCGTCCTCGAGTCCGCATCGCCATGGATGGGTTTAATTCCTTTGGTATGATGGCAACCCAATACAGTTGTTGGCCTGTATTTTTCATTCCACTAAATCTCCCCATGGACAAATTATGCAAAGTAAGAACATATTCGTGATGTTCATAATTCCAGGGGCCAACTATTCGTGGAAGAATATGAATATGTACATGTAGACGCTTCAGGATGAATTGCCAGAAGCTTGGGATAACGGGGTCAAGACATACAACGCTGCTAGAAGAGAAAACTTCAAAATGCATGCCTAGTACATGTACTCGATGCATGACTTGCCGGCGTATGCGCTATTCTCTAGATGGTGTGTGCATGGAAGGTTCTCGTGCCCCACGTGCACGGTAGCTCTTCAGTTTCATTGGTTGCAGCAAGGTTGGAACTATTCTTGCTTGGACCTGCATAGACAGTTCCTGGGTCCTCACCATCAGTTGAGAAAAGACAAGACGAACTTTGCCAAAGGTAAAGTTGTCAAAACATCGACACAGCCTGCGGTTACAGACAAACAGATCCTGGATCAGCTAAACACTCTCGAGCTTAATCTAGAGCGACAAGGGTATTTCAAGGGGTATAATTCAGAACATGTGTGGACTCACAAGCAATGCTTGTGGGATCTGCCTTACTTCAAAGACCTCCTTCTTCCACACAACATCGACATGAAGCACACTGAAAAGAGTATCGGAGAGGGCACTTTTGGTATATTATTCGGCACGGACGGAAAGTAAAATGATAATCTTAAGCATAGATTGGATCCAGATACTCGATGTCATATACCGTTACAGAACATGCGACAATCGAAAGGAAATCAGAAATGGTCGAAGCCAAAGGCCAGGTTCAATCTTGGAAGACCAGATATCAGGGAATTATCTCGTGGGTCAAAATGCAATGGATGTTCCCCAGTGGGTATGCAGCGAATCTAAAGAGGGGAGCGAGTCTTGAAAAATTGAAAATATTGGGTGTGAGGAGTCATGATTGGCTCATATGGCTTGAGTGGGTAATGTCGGTCATTTGGCTTTATACCTGACGATGAATGGCTAGTACTGGTAGAGCTGAGCTATTTCTTCCGTTTACTGCTAGAGATGAGTTGTCCCCGTAGTTCGTCTGCAAGTTAGAGAAAATCTTTCCATCGGGCTTCTTCAATCCAATGCAGCAGTTGATTTTACATCTCCTAACCAAGGCAAGATTGGGTGGGCCCATGCAAAATCATTGGTGCTCTGCAACCGAGAGGATGCACAAGACGCTTCGAGCTAATTGTAAAAATAAATATATAATTGAAGCATCGATGGCCGAGGCATTCATTACTGAGGAGGTGGCGAACTTCGTGACAGCAAGCTACGAAGCCAAAAATCGTCATTTGCGTAATCCGAAGCCTCTGTACAATGATGGCGACCCTAGAAAAGATGGATCCAACCTCAGCCTATTCAAAGGGAAGCTCGTACCAGCCGGTGCTTCGAAACCAATAACGTTGGATGTCGAAGAATGGCGAACCATTTCGTTGTATATCTTTAACAACCTAATAGAAGTGCGGCTGTAGATCATGTAAGTTTTCGATACATTTTCCGCAAATTAAAATTCCTTTGAACTGCTCTTATTCCTGAATATTTGATACAGTCGATACGTCGCCAAATTCTTGGATGGAGAGGCCATCCAAATTGATTTCGTCGAAGAGTATGAGCTTATGGCAAAGCATGGAGGCGGATAACACGGTTTCATCTCTTGGTTCAAACAAACGATACTTATCAACAATGGACCATTTGATTTACTGGTCTAATTTGCGGCTAATGCAACAATCATTTCGTATTAAACTTGTAAGCTAATTCAGAGTCCATGGATGCTGAATTGAGACAAGCTGCTAATGATTTTGACTATAAGGTTTGTTCATTTGAGAAATACAACATCAACGGGTATCGCTTTCGTACCTTTGGCAAAGAGCTATCTATGCCCGACTGGAAATCTACAAACTGCGGCATCTCTGCTATCGGCAAAGGAGGTACCGAGTATTATGGAAGAGCTGAAGCAATTTATGAACTTCAATTCTATGGTGAAAACCCACCGAACGTCGTAGTCTTCAAATGTTATTGGTTCCAACCAAAGGAGACTAGAAGGTCTCATGAACATATAGGGCTAGTCGAAATAAAACAAACCACACATTTATATGTTCCCGATGTCTATATTATGACTCAATAGGTGACCCAAGTTTTCTATCTACCGTGGACCTGTGAAACTAATAAGAATCTGAATGGTTGGGATGTTGTTTATGAAGTGTCGCCACGTGCTAGACCACCTCCCCCATATGAAGAGGATTATGAACCTCATATTAACCCAGACACATATGATGAATAATTCTTCCAACAAACACGTCTTTTGAAGAAACATTTCAAGAACCGTTGTACTTCACCCCAGAACATGGAAGTAGACAACGACAGTGAATCTGAATTCACCCCTGAGATGGAACCAGCAGAGCCAGAACTAGAAGAGGTTACTGTTGCAGATGACCTGTCAATGCTTGACCGATTACAAAAAGGCTTAGCACAAGTTGATGATGGTGAACCCGATGAGCACGTCATTCATGAAGACACGATTGATAGTGACGATGATGATACATTTATTGATCCTACTAGTTTGTATGCATCCCTACTTAAATTATATATGTAAATATGATTATTCATGTGAGGTATTCAATTTTTGTTGTTGTACTTACTTCTTTTACTCTTTATCATGGCATGTGTTGAAAGATAGTGGGCGCGGGTCCAGATCGCTTGGTGGCACGCGTGAGGGGTTTTTACATTCCACCCCAATCTCTCCATAGAGTCTTGGCAGACAGTCTAGGGACACCCGCGGTTGCTTCTTCATCGGTGTCGTTGCCCACCGGGAGAGGAGGTCGGGCAGGAGGGAAGAAGGAGAAGGGTACAGGACGTGGCCGCGGGAGAGGTAGAAAGATTGCTACGCCGACCTCCCGCCACCCCCAACTGATTCACCCGAGCTCATCACTACTATGGTGGACCCGTTTGAGGTGGAGGCTACCGAGACTACGGTGCAGGAGCCTCGGGTCGACGTGCATTAAACCCCTGAGACTATGGTTCTTGAGGCTTCGGCCCACGAGACTCCTATACTAGGGGCTACGTCCCAGGAGACTCCCGCCCTCGAGGCTTCGGCCAGCGCAGAGATGTCCGGATGTGATAATTGGCCGGATCGAACTGAGGGGCCAGGTGGCCCTTCTGATGGAGGCGGGGAGGCAGGTGACCAGTCTAGTAATACTGAGGGCGAGGTGGTTGAGGGGGTCACCGTGTAACAACGTGGTATTACAAATCTCCAAGTCGTGCCGGCAACCGCGAGCAGAGGCCGGTGATTAGACCTAAGGGGACAAGTAAGTGCGTTTACTATTTTTGTACCTTTTGCATTCAAGTTTCTTCAAATATCTAATGTGTTGACCTTGCCATATTGCAGGGGTTGGGATCACCCCCTTGGAGTCCAGAAGCCAAACACCGTACTTGGTGTGCTTTGCCGGGAAAATTTCCCGTGGTTTGTCATGTTGCCTGGTGAGGGTGAGCCTCCTACAGTAGGATTTACCTCGGAGCACTACCAGGCTGCCCAGGCCCCGCCGGAGGATATTATCGATGGTGTCTTTTGCCACACGAGGGTCGTGATGGTGATTAACAGATTTTGGGTAATTTCTCCTTTTACACAATCTAAAATTAACAATATAGCTAGTTATTGTACTAATTAGTGTTGTCTTGTTTGATTGCAGACCTTCTACACAAGTGAAGAGGGATATGAGGAGCCGACGGCCAATTTTACCAAGGCCGCGTGCAAGCGGTTATTATAGAACTTAGGCCATGAGGCTCAGCCACAAGCTGTTCGAGACTACTATGCCATGCGTGGTATTAGGAAGGACAAGAGGTTGTGCCGCGCAAAGTATCTGAAGAAAGAGCAGTACATGAAGGAAAATACCTATTCTTAAGGCCTTGTATGTAGTTTTCCTGTTTTGATTCGTAGGCGTAGCGCTCAAATTTCTCCTTACTAACTTATAGGTACCCCCGAGATGGTGTGCGGATCAGATGGATTGTTGGGAGGCGTTGGTGGATGAGTGGTGCACATTCCAATGGCGAGCCGTCCACAACAATGCGAAGGACCGACATGCCCAAATGATTAGTGTGCCACACCATCAAGGCAGCGCCAACTTATTTCAGTTCGGACAGAACTGGGTATGTGGTTTTCTTCATGCTTCATGCAATTCATTCTTCATGCTAGGTTGAGCCCTTTACTAATACTTTGTTACTCTCTTTTAGGCGCACCACAATAAGACGGAGTTGCCACATTTGTACGACCTCTATGGCATGGCCCATACTGCCTCATAAAAGAAGGCCAAGGCATTCTTCTTTTTCTCCTCCTTCTTCTAGTCTTCTTCTTCTCCTCCTCCTACTTCTTCTTGTTTTATTCTCCAAAATTACATACTTAGCTAACTATCCTCCAAAATGACATAATTAGCTTATTTAGTTCATTTATGACATAATTAGCTTAGTTAGGTTAAAAATTGCACAAGAACCCTAGTTATCTAATAACTTAGTGCATCTTGCTCAAAAATGCCATAATAAGATCAACATAACATATGTAATCATCTTCACCTTCTTCTTCTCCTTCTTCTTCCTTTTCTCCTCCTTCTTCTACTCTTCTTCTGCTCCTCCTCCTTCTTCTTCTAGTTTTATTCTCCAAAATGACATACTTAGCTAATTATCATCCAAAATGACATAATTAGCGTATTTGGTTCATTTATGACATAATTTGCTTACTTAGGTCAAAAATAGCACAAAACTTTGGTTAGCTCATAACTTAGCGTATCTTCCTCCAAAATGGCATAATAAGCGCAAAATAACATAAGTAATCATATTGAACTTCTTCTTCCCCTTCTTCTTCTTTTTCTCCTCCTTCTTCTAGTCTTCTCCTCCTCCTCCTCCTTCTAGTTTTATTCTCCAAAATGATATACTTAGCTAATTATCCTCTAAAATGACATAATTATATTATTTAGTTCATTTATGACATAATTATCTTTGTTAGGTCGAATATAGCACAAGAACCTTGGTTAGCTAATAACTTAGCGTATCTTCCTCCACAATGACATAATAAGCTCAAAATAACATAAGTAATCATCTTCACCTTCTTCTTTTCCTTCATCTTATTTTTCTCATCCTTCTTCTAGTCTTCTCCTCCTCCTCCATCTTCTTTCTTCTAGTTTTATTTTCCAAAATGACATACTTAGCTAATTATCCTCTAAAATGACATAATTAGTTTATTTAGTTCATTTATGACATAATTATCTTAGTTAGGTCGAAAATAGCACAAGAACCTTGGTTAGCTGATTACTTAGCATATCTTCCTCCAAAATGACATAATAAGGTCAAAATAACATAAGTAATAATCTTCGCCTTCTTCTTCTCCTTCTTCTTCTTTTTCTCCTCCTTCTAGTCTTCTCCACCTCCTCCTCCTTCTTCTACTTTTATTCTCCAAAATGACATACTTAGCTAATTATCATCTAAAATGACATAATTAGCTTATTTATTTCATTTATGACACAGTTAGCTTACTTAGGTCAAAAATAGCACAATAACCTTGGTTAGCTAATAACTTAATGTATCTTCCTCCAAAATGAGATAATAAGCTCAAAATAACATAAGTAATCTTCTTCTCCTTCTTCTTCTTTTCTCCTCCTTTTTCTAGTCTTCTTCTCCTCCTCCTTTTCCTCATCTAGTTTTATTCTCCGAAATGACATACTTAGCTCATTATCCTCTAAAATGACATAACTAGCTTAGTTAGGTCGAAAGTAGCACAAGAACCTTGGTTAGCTCATAACTTAGCGTATCTTCCTCCAAAACGACATAATAGGCTCAAAATAACATAAGTATTCATCTTCACCTTCTTCTTCTCCTCCTTCTTCTCCTTCTTCTTCTAGACTTCTCCCGCTCTCGCTCCTCCTTCTTCTTCTAGTTTTTATTTTCCAAAATGACATACTTAGCTAATTATCCTGTAAAATGACATAATTAGCTTATTTAGTTCATTTATGACATAGTTATCTTAGATAGGTCAAAAACAGCACAAAAACCTTGGTTAGGTCATTACTTAGTGTATCTTCCTCCAAAATGACATAATAAGAGCAAAAATAAGATAAATAATCATCTTCACCTTCTTCTTCTTCTTATCCTTCTTCTAGTCTTCTCCTTCTTGTCCTTCTCCTCCTTCTTCTCCTTCTTCTTCTTCTTCTTCTTCTTCTAGTTTTCTTCTTCTTCTTCTAACGTTATTATTCTCATTTTGCAGATTTGATTCACTTCATGGAAGCCAGCACTGATGGACTGCTACTATTTACTTTTGTTTTGATAAATAGTGTGAAACTATGTGTATGTATGGAGATAAGATAAGATAAGTATGTGTACGTATGATGATTGAAATTATGTGTATGTATTGGAAGCTAGCCTATTTGTTGTCTTGCTCTTATATGATGTTCGATACATGGCCTATATGCTGCTTATATGATATGTGTACTTTGAAACTTTATGTGGGTGTTAGAAACTATATATATTATATCTGTATTTTTAAAATGCAAGGAAATATCTAAAAGCAAACAAAACAGTGGCAATGATGGTGTTTTACCGTTTGCCAGCGGAAGGCAAAGGGTTTTACCGTCGGCCAGTGGATGGCGAAGGTGCCACGTGTCACTCGCTTGTGCAACTTGGGGCAACCGGCTGGACCATATGGCCACTTTGCCGTCCACGGCAGGCGGCAAAGGGGGTCACCACATAGACGGAAAAGGGTGGCCAAAAGTCAGACGACAAAGGAGGGGCGCCTCGGGCGGCGCCTGGTAGACGGCAAAGGGTGACCACAAGGCGGACGACAAAGGAGGGACGCCTCGGGTGGCGCCTGGCAGACAACAAAGCGTGGCCACATGGTAGAAGACAAAGGTGTGGCCGTGGATGACGGCAAAGGTTTGGCCCCAGCAGACAACAAAGGTGGCGTGCAAGGGAGATGACAACTACTCCGTTAGCCACCTAATGGAGTAGGTGCGTGTGGGCTACCGTCTAATATATCTGCCGTCTGCTTACCATCGACGACGGATGGCAAAGGCCTTTGCCAGCCGCTACGTACAGTCTGACGGCAAAGAAGGCCCTTCACCAGTCCAAGCAGCCGTAGAAGTTTTGCCGATTGCCGGCGGACGACAAAGGGCTTTGCCGTCCGTGGAGTAGCCCTTTGTCGTCTGCCATGGCAGATGGCAAAGAAGCGGATTCCTGTAGTGGTGCTACTTTGAAGCACAAGTGTAGTAAAGGATAGTACTGATGCCCCTCTCTCAATTTCTCTCATTTTTATGTCCTCACATGTAGGGGCAACACTCTAAAATGGTAATCATCATAATAATATTTATTTAGGACTTGATAAAACTAAAAAATGATATCACTACATATGAATGCCTATGGAAGTGTAGGAGAATGTGCAATGATACTAGCATAACATGTATAACAATGATGAAGGGTGTCTTTGCCACACATATCATGTCATCTCTTTGCTCATGCAAAGCAAAATGATGACGAAAGCTCAAGTCATGTGAATAGTAAGAGTGAAAGTTGAATGGTAATATATCTTGGAAGACTAAGGAAATGCCATGATAGGTAGGTATGGTGACTGTTTTGAGGAAGATATAATAAGGTTTTGTATGATAGAGCATATCATATCACGGGGTTTCACTGCATCAACTAAGTGTGTACCAATGTCGAGGTGAGAATGGACAATGCAAGGTATCGAAGAGGCTAGGAAAGTATGAAAATGATGGAAATGCTTATAGTCCACAAACTCACTTTAGTCATAAAGAACGCACATACGTATTGTGTTATTTATTAACCTTCGAAGCAAAGTATTACTTTCCTTCCCCTAGGGAGGAGGCTGGGAGGAGTGAACCATCACGCGGCCCATGCCCGGAGAACACAAGGCACCAATAAGGGAAAAACACTCCAACTTCCTAGTCATGCCACGAACGACACTTAATGAATAGTGAATCACAAACCTGAATACAATTTTTACTACTAATTAGGTTTAGCAAACTAGCAAGCCTCAATATTAAGACTTAAATACCATTGATCATATGTTTCTTATTTAGTGATCTACATGAAAGTTTTTATTATATCTTTCTTGTATACCTATCAGTTTTGACTAAATATATAAGCCATGAAAATTATCACTTCCTATTTTAACTCTAAAAATATATAACTGAAGCATGAGAATGCATAATTATATTTATAAAATATAATTACATCTATGCTCTAAAGATATAAGTGAAGAACATATCCAAAACTGCCTTGACTCAACATATATAACTGAAGTGTAAAGAGCATTCTAATAAATCTCAATGAATATGTGTATCTCATAATGTGTGTGTCCAGAAAATAATGATTGTGACAAACTAAAAGGAAACAATATAAAACTATAACACATGACCCTCCAAGAGAAACACATATCATATGATGATTAAAAATATAGTTCCAAGTAAAACTACCCATGGATAGTAGACGAAAGACGTGATGCCTTCCAGTGCATCCCCAAGCTTAGTCGCTTCAGTATTACTTGAATATTACCTTGGGGTGCCTTGGGCATCCAAGATTAGGGTCTTGCTTCTCCTTATTCCTTCATCCATCATGATGTCACCTAAAATTTGAAAACTTGAGCATACAAAACTCAAAAGAAACTTTGTGAGATTCATTAGTATAATCAAAAAACATTCACCTTAGGTACTGTTATAAATAGATTCATTATTTCCCTTACAAAGTATCTACTGTATTCTAACTTCTCCATGACTTATATCTACCGATATAATCCATAACATCATCAAATAAGCACACTATGCAATGAAAATAGAATCTATCTAAAATAGAACAACTTGTGATGATCCAGAATAAAACTATACTTCTGTAACTCTTAAAATTCTGGAAATATTGGACAATGCAAGAAATTTATATGCTCTAGTAAAAATAATACCAATAACGGGCATAAAATGTTATGTTTCTGCACTGCATCTGTTCAACTATCATCGACGTCATCCTAAAGCATTTACATGGCACAAAACTCAAAAGAAAATACACAAATATAATAATCACAATTGTAATCATCATGCTGACTCAAGAAAATAAAATAAGTAAAACGATAAATAATGGATTCCCTCCCAACAAGCGTTATTGTTTAGCCCCCATAGCTAGGCATATAATGCATAGTTTCAAGTATTATCGTCCTTTTCCAATGTCCTCTTATAAATAATATCATCATACACATTCCTCTAGAGTTCTCTTTTTTCAGTAATAGAATTTCTATCCATGTAACTCAATTAATAGAAAGGACTATCCTTTCTAATTTTAATACGATTGGAATCTCTTTATTGAGGTATAAAGTCATCTAGGGACCTATCATGAGTAATTGTGATTTGATCCTCTAAACGGATCTTGACATTGCTAAAGCAATACTCATCATTCATCATATCCTTGTTGGATTCCTTTAACAATCCAAGCATACTTATCATTGGTTTTCAGCAGCATGCCCACAGATAAATTCTTGGTTACAGAGAGTTTCATCTATCAGAGATGTTCATAATTCATGTCATCATGGTCAAAGATTTCATGGCTTCATGAATTATGTAATTGTTCATTCATGAGAATAACTGTGAAATATTCTTAGCCCTAGGATCATTAATGTCCGATAACTCAAAGCACAATCGTTGCAAAGTGTGATGAGTATGCATAAACTTCCTTTCAAGTTTAACTTTGAGCGCACAGATAGCATTTGCATAACTGTAAATGACGCATGTATCATACCATAGATATTCAACTAGTTGAGATGCTTATGTTCAGGTATATGCCATGCAGACAACCCTAACAAAGCTACCATTCCCTTGGTTATGCCATCTGTATAGCTACCACCATCAATCATTAACCTGGACGCCTTTCCCTTGATCATGCACTACATCTAAATTAAATTCCAATGACGGCATCTATCAACTATTATCCAAGCATCACCATGTTTCCCCTTGAGTGCCCACTCAACCCACTAAAAGGTACAACTTCATCCACCACATTCGTGTCAACATCAACCTTATTATTTTAGAAAAAAGGTAGCGTTGTCATTGCCTTCTTGACATTATCCACTAGAACAACAACTTTCCGTCAATAAATTTCATGAGAGACATTGTCATAGTATTCAAGGGAAATCTTGGAATGAGTTTCTTTAATTCTTCCTGCATATCTATAATGATTAGTTTAATATCGGCATTCTGAGCACAAGCAATATTTTTAGACCTATCATCCAATCCATAAAGGAAAAATAAAATATGTATTTTTTGTGACATAGACTCACGTACGAGGAAACGAACATAGTTGGTGAAGAATTTCGGATTTGATATCATACATTTCTCCTACTAACCAATCGTATTTGAGTACCTCTCCTTTTTTAGTCCCCATCCATAATACAATTTGGACCTGACTTCAAACTTTATGTAAGTCCTCCTTCTAAACGCATGGACCAAATCTGACAAACCAATCCAATCCGCACCAAATCCTCCTTGTTCTTCTTCTTTTTCTCACATAAAAGGCTGTAGCAAAGTCAAGAGAGATAATTCACTTATCATGTACAAGAATATGAATCCTCTCTTTTATTTTCCATGCATAGTTCCATCGAAAGTGGATACATTGATTCGAAGAGAACTCCTTTTTTATTTTATTTTTCTCCGGTCCACCAGATGGGGGAAATGGATCAATCCAACCTCCTCTTACCGATCTATAGACCAATGCGCTGCCTGGACGTGGAAAAGAAATTACGACTTGCTACAGCTTGCCTGGCCACTCACAATTTAGTGTCATGACACGTTGTTTCAACGGATCAATGATCAGCCTAGCAATAATAAGAAGCAAATGATCGAACAACAAGACCTAGATTTTCAGGCAACATCAGATCAAACTCCCAGACTTTAACAAACTAGTAGATCAACTAATCTTGAGCAAGACTAGCAGATGAATCTGAGAAGTAGATGCTCGCAATGATAAACCCAGTAATATTATACCACATGATAAGGATCAACGTGATGATCCTACTATTATTTATCGATCTTTCGCTGCAAGACAACCAAATAGCAAACCTTCTAATCCCACGATCAATCCATGAACATGTGGAAATGAATCCAACAAACAAGATGGATATGAATAACACCTCTAAGCTTGCCAGAATAATCCTTGATCACATAAAAACCTTTGTGCAATCATCACTTTAATTGACAACTATGAGCGCCGTCTATGAAGGGATGATTCACCGTGTGGATACAATGTAAATATTGACCTCCCTAAACCTTAGTCGATGGGTCCGTTATATAGGAAACCAGAAACCATGTCGGTTGGAAAGGCCCATACTGAAAAACGCAAATAAAAATTCTAATTGGCGCACAACATGACTTGCAATAATGTAGATGACTAAAAATGCAACCGATGCAATTAGAATGGTTCAATCACCACCTTGGCAGACCTTTAACTTGGTATATTCTTGAAGTAGGGCTTCTCCTCCTCATTCATGGGAACCACAGGAGGTACTGGCATGCCCTCATGAAAGCTTGAAATGCGATCAAAGTATTGAGGTTAGGAAATCATGCAACTAACAAAATGCAACAAGTAAACTAGAATTACACTAATAAGATAAGTTTGAGGACAACAATATTAAAGTAAAACAGAGCATAACTAAATGCAGTGGAATAGCAAAGTCTTTCGTGAAGAGAGGAGAGGGATCAAATTCTTCAAAACATGCAAATTAATTAAACTAAACCTAAGTGAAGAATACAAAACCAGTTGCTCGGAGAAGACAATCGATTTGTGACACCGGTTCAAGTTGCCATGACAACTCTATGTTTTGTTGGAGAAGCTGAGATTTAACTGTCACACCCTGTTTTCCCCTCACCTTGCCTCTCTTTCAAAATTTGGTTTAAATTAAACTTTTGACTAAATGCCATGTATGCCTTGTTTTTCATTGTTGTATGTGTGTTGCAAGTAGATCCTTGAAGAAAATCAGTTTCCAAAAATATTATCTTCTTAAAAATCCTTTTTAGTTATTTTGGTAAATCAAAACCTTGCTTTGGGGATTGCACTGCAAGACCTTGAATACAAGGAGTGCCATCAACCAAAGATTATATTTTGGTTCTGATGTGTTTATAACTCTTCAAAACCATTAAATAATTATTTTTAAAGTATTTTTTTATATTTGATTTATATGTCCCTTTCTAAGGATAGAAATGGTATTTCTGGGTGAAAAATTATGTTTCACCCTTAGAAAAAATTTGAGAAAATTTAGGAATACTAAGAGGACATATATTTTCCAAACATAAGAGTTTCAACCCCTAGTCCTGTTCAAACTAATTGAGCAAACTTTTGAAAACCAATTCTGTCTGATTTGAACTTTTGAAATATTTACAAAGGATATATTCTCAATAAATTCAAAAACCTATATTTTGTGATCATGCCGAGTTTCACCTCCATCCAAGGTGATTTGAATCACCAAATAATTCAGAAACCTTTCCTGTACATAATCAAGCTGGAGGAACTCTACATTGTGAAGTTTGTCCATTTGTTCTCAAACTTTGCAGGAGTGCTAAACACCTCAAATAAGGTGATCATGCAAAAAATTAGATTTGTGGGAATTGATTTACTCACACCTTCTCACACAAATGTTGATTAGCCCATTTGAGGGTATTTTCAAGTTTACATTGTTAAACTTGTTCAACGGATCTCAAATTTGGTAAAACCTCGTAATTATACCCGAGACCAAATCCTGTTAACTTTCACTCCATTTGGAGGAAGTTAGCTACCCCAAACACCCATGAAACACCTTCTGCCAGGATTGTAAAGCAGCATCTAGCAACCACTACACTCACTCCCTTCAGTCCAAATTCATTTCACAAGTAGCCTGTGCCCCTCCTCGACTACAGACGAGAGGACCAACTATGGTTCAAAGAGAGGAGGACAAAACCTCCATTTTAGCTCTTGGATCAAGGTTGGAAGAGCCGCTTTGGCCCTCTCTCTTTGGCTAGTTTGATCCTCCCCGGTTCCTATCACCCAAAGAGCATCTACCCCATCTCCCAGACATGCTAGACATGGCTAAGATGCGCCAGAGCGCGCCATCATGTCGTCGCATGCCAAAGCTGCGCTATGGACGCGCTACAGGGCACACTCGAGGCCTAGGGGACCAGCTCCGGTCGGTTATCGCCTCCCTCCCGTGTCCCTCTTTGACTGTGCGAACGACCGCATCCAGGGCAGTGTCGGGCCCCTCCTTTCCCGCTCTCATCTGCCCCTGGAAACGCGTGCCGACTGGTGGCCAAAGCGGCCAGAAGGACATCTCCACCTCAACGGGCCAAGGAGCTGCCCCCGCTCCTCCTAGAGGTGTCGTGCAGTCCCAAACCACGTCCACAAACCACGGATTCCCACCCGAGACCTCTCTCCTTCTCCTACAGTCGCAGCAAAACCACCGGCGTTCCCCCGCCGGGTGCCTTGCCGCTAGCCTGTAAATAGGCTGCCCCCACCCTTCTACCACTCCAGGCCTCTCCCTCCAACCACAAATCGACCACCCCCATGCCCCATTCAATCTAAGAGAGCCCCGACACCCGAGATCGTCCGAGGCGCCGCCGCGTTGGCGCTTCGTCGATCTCGGGCTATAGGCACGCCCCCGAGCTCATCTCTCCTCCCCCGTGACCATTGGAACCTCCTGAACCTTCTCCACCACGCCCACGTACATTTCCCTGCCCGTAGGACCGGTTCCAACACATTCCCAAAGGGTCTCCGCCGCGGCTTTGTCGTCGCTAGCGACACAGGCCATCTCCATCGCCCCTCGACCATCATCTTGTAGAGGGAGGAGCCATGAGTCCGTTCCCGCACTCGCCAGACGTCGAGAGCCCTGGAGCTGCCGCCGGTGAGCTCCCCCTCCACTTTGTCCTAAGGTATAAGACGACCCCGACATGGGGAGCCCACCTATCGGTGGCCGTCTTATCTCTCTCTCCCTCCCCAAAGTCACAAGCCACGGCCCCGCAAGTCAAGTTTAAACCTGATGGCGCGAACACCTAGGCTGGCTGGCTGGGCAATTGGCAAGTTGGGCAGCCGAGCCACTGGCCGAGCCAGGCCAGTGAGCTGTAATTTTTCCTTTTATTTTTAATCCTGTTTTTCAAATAAATGTTGGGGAACATAGCATGGTAAACAAAAATTCTCCTACGCACACGCAATAGCTATCCATGGCGATGATCATCTACGAGAGGGGAGAGTGAATCTACATACCCTTGTAGATCGCTAAGCGGAAGCGTATATAACGCGGTTGATGTAGTGGAACTTCTTCACGATCCAAATCGTAGCCCATCCCGTGATCTCATCACGATCCGTCCTGCGATCCCATCACGATCCATCGAGATCTAGTGCCGAACGGACGGCAGCTCCGCATTCAGCACACGTAGGAAGATGAGTTCTCCAGCACGGCGACATGGTGGTGGTGGTGTTGAACTAATCCTGCAGGGCTTCACCTAAGCACCACCAAAATAGACTAGAGGAGAAACAAATCAAGAGAGAAGTAGAGGGAGCACATGTTAATTAGGGTTAGCCCTCACCTCTAAAACCTCTAGTATATATAGAAGGGAGGGAGAGGAGGAGGCAGCCTCAAACCCTCAAGGTTTGGCCAAAATTGGAGGTGGAGGAGTCCTAATGCAATCCTACTAGGAGTAGGATTCCTCCTCTCCACTTGGAAACTCTTTCCACCTTATCCACCTTTGGGTTTATTTCCTTCCCACCTCCAATCCGCCTTGGGCTTAGTGGAGGCTTTGGACAGCCCACTAAGGGCTGGTCCACGTCATCCCACAGCCCACATGACCTTTTTGGGTGGGTGGGCCTACCTGGTGGACCCCCAGAACCCATTCGTCACTCCCAGTACACTACCCTAAATGCCCGAAACTTTTCTGAAGTTCAAAACCCACTTTCCTGTGTATCATTCTTTACCTCCGAACCATTCCAGAGCTCCTTGTGATGTCCGGGATCTCATCTGGTACTCCGAGCAACTTTCGGTTACCAAACACACACAACTCAATACTAGCAAAACATCACTGAACCTTAAGTGTGCAGACCCTGCGGGTTTGAGAACTATGCAGACATGACCTGAGACACTCCCCGGGCGATAACTAATAGCGGGACCTAGATGTCCATATTGGCTCCTACATATTCTGCGAAGATCTCGATTGGTAGAACCTCTATGTCAAGGATTCAGTTAATCCCGTATATTGTTCCCTTTATCCTTCGGTATGTTACTTGCCCGAGATTCGATCGTCGGTATCTCCATACCTAGTTCAATATCTTTACAGGCATGTCTCTATACTCATTCTGTAATACAAGATCACGTGGCTAACTCCTTAGTCACATTGCTTGCAAGGCTTATTGTGATGTTGTATTACCGAGTGGGCCCCGAGATACCTCTCTATCGTACGGAGTGAGAAATCTCAGTCTTGATCCATGCCAACCCAACAGACACCCTTGGTCCCTGCATGGATGATACAGTCTAGAGTTGGTGCTCGTAAGACGTAGATCATGTGGCATGGGTACCAATCGAGTGGACTCTTTGTCTAGTATCGTCAGGGGAAAGGCATTGATCGGGTACTTACCTCGGGTATGTTATATACCGGTTGTCATGGATGGCGCGGAATTTTCCCGGATCTAGTGGGTACAACGTACAACCTCTTCAGAGTGTCAAACTATTTCAATAGAGGTGTCCATGGTCAAGGACAGTTTGGGTGGTGTTGCTGTAACTACGTCAAGTCATTTCTGCATAAACCAAGTGTGCGTGTGTATGAAGGTGTTACATGAGAAAGTAATTATTTGGTCAAGTTTTGTGACTTGACATGAAGTACGAACATGAACTATTCAGTCCATGGTGTAATTAAGTTAATATATTTAGCCGGTTCCAATGGTTACTATTTTCTACTTGATGCATGACTACCTAAATACTTAACCATGTTTATACACTTACAAAACCTGCTTTCCGTAAAGTCTACATTGTAATTCATTTTGCACTCATTTACATAATCAACATCATGGGTTGTTTGCGAGTAAAATAAAAGTACTCATTGGCTTGCCACAGATTATTTTATTGACCAGACATGGAGGAACCAGAATATGGAGAGGAATTCGTCGTCACTGACGAACACGCAAACTAGGACGGTTCCCAGTCGGAATACCTTTTGGTTAGGCTGATGGCATGGGCTCACGTTTACTACCAAGACTTCCGCTAGTACTAGAGTTGGTGTGATTGGCCTTCATGGCCCTATCTATGTAAGACTTGACCATAATGGTCATTATTGTATCATACGTTAATCATGTATGTAAGACTCTAGTTATTCAGTATCCATGTGTTCAGTGAGCATTGATCTCTGGGATCACTGTACACGTTCATTCGGTGATCATGACTCGTAAGTCGGGGTCCCCACAGGGTTGGTATCATAGCCATCCTGACTGTAGGAAGCTTAGGTAGCATAGACGTTAGCCGGAGCGAATAACACACTCAGTCCTTACATTTGGGTTCTATACACCCCTACAACCTTTTGATACGTCTCAAACGTATCTATCATTTTTGATGGTTTCATGCTGTTATCTTGTCAACTTTGGATGTTTTATATACCTTTTATATATTTTTTGGGACTAACTTATTAATTCAGTGCCAAGTGCTAGTTCCTGTTTTTTCTGTGCTCTTTTCAGATCTGATTTTGGAACGGAGTTCAAACGGAATAAAATCCCCGAAATAAATTTTTCCAGAACACAAGAAGATCGGGGGACTTGAGGGCGAATGCAGGAGGCCCACAGGGAGCCCACAAGCCCTGACGCCACGGCTAGGGGGGCCCGCGGCGACCAGGCTTGTGGCCTCCGTGGCACTCCCCTGCCCTAGCTCTTTGGCCTATATATTCCCTAAAATCCTAGAAAAAATCAGGGCGTCCACGAAACCACTTTTCCGCCGCCGCAAGCTTCCGTTTCTGCGAGATCTCATTTGGAGACCCTTCCCGGTGCCCTGCCGGAGGGGACTTTGGAGTTGGAGGGCTCCTACATCAACATCATCGCCTCTCCAATGAATCGTGAGTAGTCCACTTCAGACCTACGGGCCCGTAGTTAGTAGCTAGATGGCTTCTTCTCCCTCTTAGATCTTCAATACAAAGTTCTCCATGATCTTCATGGAGATCTATCCGATGTAATCCTCTTTGGCGGTGTGTTTGTCGAGATCCGATGACTTGTGGATTTGTGATCATATTATCTATGAATTATATTTGAGTCTTTGCTGATTTCTTATATGCATGATTTGATATCCTTGTAAGTCACTCCGAGTCTTGGGTTTTGTTTGGCAAACTAGATCTATGATTCTTGCAATGGGAGAAGTGCTTGGTTTTGGGTTCATACCGTGCGGTGACCTTTCCCAGTGATAGAAGGGGCAGCAAGGCACGCATCGTGTTGTTGCCATCAAGGGTAACAAGATTGGCTTTTATCATATATTTGAGATTTTCCATCTACATGATGTCATCTTGCTTAAGGCGTTACTCTGTTCTTTTGAACTCAATACACTAGATGCATGCTAGATAGCGGTCGATGTGTGGAGTAATAGTAGTAGATGCAGAAAGTATCGGTCTACTTGTTTTGGACGTGATGCCTATAGATATGATCATTGCCATAGATAACGTCATGACTTTGCGCGGTTCTATCAATTGCTCGGCAGTAATTTGTTCACCCACCGTCTACTTGCTTTCATGAGAGAAGCCACTAGTGAAAACTACGGCCCCGGGTCTATTCACAACTATCGTCTCCACTTTCACTTTTACTTTGCTTTGTTTACTTTTTTGCTTTCAGTTCTCACTTTGCAAACAATCTATAATGGATTGACAACCCCTTCATAGCATTGGGTGCAAGCTCTTTGTGTTTGTGCAAGTACTTGTGATTTGACGCGATCCTCCTTCTAGATTGATACCTTGGTTCTCAAACTGAGGGAAATACTTACCGCCGCTGTGCTACATCACCCTTTCCTCTTCAAGGGAACACCAACGCAAGGCTCCAATGCCGCGGGGGAATCCTTTGCATATTTGCCAAGGAAGTCCCTATAGGCGTAGCCCATAGCAGAAGGATTCCTGGCGCCATTGCCAGGGAAGGTCTTTTGTTGCCGTAGCACCTTTCTATACCAATCACGACTTTCTGACCACTCTCCTAAAAACCTTGTAGATGGTCGTCGTACATGAGACACTCCTAGAAACTGGCTTTCCCCTACTTCTAGGGGATAGCTTAGAGAAGTGTCAAGTACGACGAACACACGTTTACCTCTACCACAAGCATTGGGTCAATGCTAGCACCAAGGAATATCACATGGACATGATAGTGAAGGAAAATGACTCTCCAACCAGTTGTTTCTTTGAAGGACAACAGATAAAGACTCTAGTATTCGCAGTTGAGAAGGCAGCATGAGAGGCGCTCGTGCACATCCGCGACTTCATTCCAGAGATGGCTGATGAACCAGCAACCCGCCACCTACCTTTCGTTAAGGATGAAGCTGACGGGAGTTGGATGCTAAACCCACCCCCGGACGGAGGAACGCCACTCAGGTTTCAGACCTACTTCAGCCTATGTGCTGACAGCCTGGTGCACAACCTGATCAAGGAATCATTGGTACATCGCCAAGAACTCCATCGTGTCAAGGAGCTAATCCGCCAAGAAAATATTAAGGCAACCAAGATTAAGAAAGAAGGAACACTCGAAGGACAGCCTGCTGTCACATTCAGAGGAGGAATACCACCGCATAAGGTCACTCCTATTCTGAGTCGCCGCTTGACCATCGAGGAATTTACAGAACTCTTCACCGCCTCTCCAACGAAGCACCGTCGGGATGGATTACACCCGCACACATGATGATGAGGAGGAAGAACCTGAGGAGCGCGAGTACGAGACCGAGCAATCCGCTACTTAGTATGGATGTCTTAAGGCAAAGTAGAAGTCCCCATGCGGAGTCCAGTGCGCGTGATGGTTCATATGAAACCATGTATGCATGTAGTGTGTGTTTTCTGTTTGTGTCTCAATGCAAGCCGTACTTTTGCCCTAGGCAACGTTTAAATGGCTACATCACTTATCTTAAATAGATGAAATTTCATAGGGATCCCCGACCCTTCTTGTTTAACACACTTGCACCATACCAAACCCTCCCTCATATAGGCATGTTTCTCCCTTACGCTTTCCTTTCGACCGTTTTGGGATATTAACGTGACTGCTCCAAACAGGATGGTAACTTCTACTTACACCAGTACCTTCGGCCACCCCAGCAATGCCGAATCTAGCCAACAGCCAGGAGCCGGTGGGTTTGTTCAAGCTGGAGTTCATCAGGAGCAGCCGCAAGGCGACATTCCCCTGCCACCGCCTCTTCCGGAGAATCTGATTGTGGCTCAGTTCCTCTCTGAGAGGAATGCCAGGCCAACAATGCCGCTAAACAGTAGATAGCTCAGGCCTTAGTGAACAACCCGCCACACGGCGGGAATAGCAATGGTCGCTCCACTCTGTCACAGTTCATGAGGACTACACCTCCAATATTCACTAAGACAACTAAGCCTTTGGATGTCGATGACTGGATCCGCACCATTGAAGACCTCCTTGTGTTGTTTAAGTGCAACGACGACCATGAAAAGGTCCTCTATGCCTCTCACTATCTCGGAGGCACTGCCAGGGCTTGGTGGGACGGTATCCCCACAGATATTGGTTGTTGAGGTGGAGTTGACGAGGAACATACCGACTATCCAGCCCGGGTCTTCCCGGGCTTCCTCTGCGGAGATGTGGTTCACACGTCCCCAGATGTGGTATTGCTGATTGCGGGGGGGGGGGGACTGATTCTTGTTTGCTGCTCCATGACCTTGATTAAACGCATTGGGGCACGGTGCATCGGGCTTCTTGTTGGGGCAATGCCTGGAGTAGGGCCCAGGCTGTCCACACCTGAAGCAAGTGACTTGCCCAGGAATGTTGGGCTTGCCCCGCTATTACCGGGCAGGTTGAATGCTCGCTTGGGGTTGGCATAATGCTACGACTGAAAACTTGGGTGAGGTGGAGGAGTCTTGTACTGCTACTGCTGGTAGTTTGGCTTTGCTGGGGCGGTTTGCTACGGACAACCCTTCTGGTAGATGGAACCTATATTGCCTATTAGGTTGCTCTTGCGAGTATCATCCATGGCGGCGCTTGTCCTCCAGCATGAGGGCCTTATTCACCATATCATAGAAGATCTGGCAGTCACAGACGACCAGTTGGTACTGTAGCGACTGCTCAAGTCCCTCCATGAAGCGTTCCACCTTCGCGGCCTGAGTGCTCACATCCTAAGGCACATACCTCGACAAGAGGTTAAACTTCTACAGGTACTCCTTGACTGTGCTGCTTCCTTGCTTTAGTGCACGGAACTCCCGCTTCTCGATAGTCATCATCCCTGGAGGAATGTGACCAGCGGGGAATCCATCCTTGAAGACAGCCCAAGTGATAACATGTGTGCCTTGCATGAGTTGGAACCCAAAAGTCTGCAATAACGAGTGGCTTGAAACCTACATTCCTAAAGGGTCGAATGGTTGTACAAACCTCGGGTGCAGTATTGAGGACCAACATAGGATGTAGGGGAGTTGGGATAAGCAGTAACAAAGTAGACTTCATCGCAGATCTCATCGTCCTGAAGTCGCAATGCTTGGACGTGATCCTTGGCATGGACTGGTTGGCCAAGCACCAGAGCATACTAGATTGCGCCAATAGGGCTATCACCATGACCAGTGACCAAGGAGTTGAATTCAAGTATGTCTCTGAGCATACCTCCTCTCGAGTCTCTCAGGTTAGTTGCATTTCGCGAAAGGAGCTGTAACAAGTGCCAGTGGTATGTGAATACCCGGGCGTCTTTCCCTGTGAACTGCCAGGGATGCCTCCTGATCGAGACATCGAGTTCATTATTGAGCTCATCCCCACATAAAGGCCTATCTACAAGAAGCCCTATAGGATGGGATTTGAAGAACTCGCAGAGCTAAAGAAGCAGCTAGCCGAGCAACTCAGGAAAGGATTTATTCGCCCTAGTGCCTCAACTTGGGGATCACCTGTTCTATTTGTGTCCAAGAATGATAGGTCTATTAGACTCTGCGTCGATTACCGCTCCCTGAATGAAGTCATGATAAATAACAAGTACCCACTTCCCAAGATCGAAGACCTATTCGACCAGTTAAACGTTGCCAAGATGTTCTCCAAGATTGATTTTAGATCTGGGTACTACCAACTAAAGATTTGGCCTGAAGACATACCAAGACGGCATTCGTGACCAGGTATGGCCTGTACGAATGCACAGTCATGTCCTTTGGGTTGACCAATGCCCCAGCCTACTTCATGTACCTCATGAACAAGGTCTTCATGGAACACCTGGACAAGTTTGTTGTCGTCTTCATCGACGACATACTTATCTTTTCCAAGTCTGAACAGCAGCATGAGCAACACTTGAGGATGGTGTTGGAAAAGCTTCGAGAGCATCAACTCTATGCCAAATTCACCAAGTGCGAATTTTGGTTGCCCGAAGTTGGATTCTTGGGTCATACCATGACGGTTGATTGATTGGCAGTCGATCTCACGAAGATTACCACGGGAACAAACTGGGAGTCGCCAATCAATGTGAAGGAAGTCAGGAGCTTCCTCGGGCTCGCGGGATATGAGCGCAAGTTCGTGGAAGGATTCTCCCACATCGCTCGACCAATGACTCAACTCTTGAAGAAAGGAAAGAAGTTAGAATGGACGCTAGAGTGCGAAGAAAGCTTCCAAGAACTGAAGAAGAGGTTGACCACCGCCCCGGTATTGGCCACTCCAGATATCAACAAGGAGTTCGTGATATATTGTGATGCATCAAGAATCGGGCTCGGTGGTGTTTTGATGCAAGACGGCTGGGTCGTCGCTTATCTATCATGGCAACTGCACCCTCATGAAGAGAACTACACCACTCATGATCTCGAGTTGGCGGCCGTGGTTCATGCCTTGAAGACATGGCAGCATTACCATTTGGCGAAGCGCTGTGAAATATACACCAACCACAAGAGTGTGAAGTATATTTTTATGAAGAAGGAATTGGATATGAGGTAGCGAAGATGGTTGGAGTTGATTAATGACTATGAGGTCAGCATTCAATACCATCCTGGTAAGGCCAATGTGGTAGCACATGCCTTGAGCCGAAAGGCTTGCACCTTGAATGCCATGATCAAGGAAAGGCTACGCGCTTTATATGAGGAGCTGGAAAGCTTCGGGTTGGAGCTAGTTGAACAAGGATTCATGGCCATCCTCGAAGCGAAACCCATGTTGATGGACGACATTAAAGAGGCCAAGAAGGGACACGACAGCATTGAAGAAATTAAAAGGAAGACCAAGGTAGGCAAGGCCTCAGGATTCTCGGCGGATGAACATGGAGTTGTGTGGTTTGGGAACCGCATATGCGTACCCAAAAGGGCTGAACTCAAGATTCTAATCTTGCAAGAAGCCCACGACACTCCATACACAATTCACCCTGGTGGGACAAAGATGTACCAAGACATCAGAGAAATATTCTGGTGGCATGGCATGAAGAGGGAGATAGCTTCATACGTCGCCAAATGCGACACATGCCAGCGAGTCAAAGCTGAGCACCAGAAACCACTTGGGCTGCTACATCCACTCCAAGTGCCCAAATGGAAGTGGGATAAAGTCGGTATGGACTTGAAAACTGGTGTGCCTAAGTCAGGCAAGGGACACGACTCAATATGGGTCATTGTAGACCATCTGACCAACGTGGGCCAGTTCATCCGTGTCAGCACCACGTATGATGGTAGCCAGCTGGCTAATCTATAAATCCATCGTATCGTGAGTCTTCATGAGGTTCCCAAGGAAATTGTGTCTGACCGAGGCACGCAGTTCACCTCAAGAGTTTGGAAGAAATTCCAAGAAGCTCCGGGAACCAAACTCTCTTTCAGCACCGCCTTCCACCCGCGGACTGGCAGACACACGGAAAGAGTAAATCAAATATTGGAAGACATGCTCCGTGCGTGTATCCTGGCACACGAAACCAAATGGGAAGATTGTCTGCCTTTCGTTAAGTTCTCTTACAACAACTGCTATTAGTCTAGTCTCCAGATGGGTCCATTTGAGGTATTATACGGACGTAAGTGCGACACTCGCTAAACTTGTCCAAGACTGTTGAAGGATTGATTTTTGATCCAGATGTTCTCTGGGAAGCTGAATAAAAGGTGCAACTCGTCACGGAACAACTAAAGACTGCCAGGTCACAACAGAAGAGCTACGTGGATTCACACCGCCGGGAAGTGGAACTCAACCGAGATCATGTGTACCTCCGCTTCACACCTTTCAAGGGAACGAAGGGGTTCCATGTCAAGGGAAAGCTTGCTACAAGGCACATTGGACCTTTCAAGGTCACTGCAAGGCATGGAGAAGTTCCCTACCAGTTGGAGCTACCTCCAGAACTTTCGGGTGTGCACAATGTCTTCCACGTGTCACAACTCCGGAAGTGCCTTCAAATGCGAAGCCGTCCGTATCTTTATAATGACATCAACCATAAAGCTATTGACCTTTGACCGGACCTCACCTATCGCGAGAGGGAGATCCGCATCCTGAACGAAGCTGAGCGTTGTACCCGTAGACGAATCATCAAGTACTTCAAGGTCCACCGGAGCAACCACACCGAAGCAGAGGCAACATGGGAACATGAAGACTATATTAGATCCGAGATTCCGTACCATTTTAGCACCAAGCTTAGGAATCTCGGGGAAGAGATTCCTTTAAGGGGGATAGGTGTGTCACACCCTGTTTTCACCTCACCTACCTCTCTTTAAAAATTTGGTTTTAATTATAACTATTGAGTTAATGCCATGTATGCCTTGTTTGTCATTGTTGTATGTGTGTTGCAAGTAGATCCTTGAAAAAACCAGTTTCCAAAATATTATCTTCTTAAAAATCATATTTAGTTATTTTGGTAAATCAAAACCATGCTTTGGGGATTGCACTGCAAGTTCTTGAATACAAGGGGTACCATTAACCAAAGATAGTATTTTGATTATGATGTGTTTATAACTCTTCAAAACCATTAAATAATTATGTTTAATGTTATTTTTCTATTTTATTTATATGTCCCTTTCTAAGGTCAGAAGTGGAATTTCTAGGTGAAAAATTAGTTTTCAACCTTAGAAAAATCTGAATTTTTTTTGGAATACTCATAGGACATATATTTTCCACACATAAGAGTTTCAACCCCTAGTCCTATTCAAAATAATTGAGAAGACCTTTGAAAACCAATTATGTGTGATTTGACATTTTGAAATATTTCCAAAGGAAATATTCTCAATAACTTCCCAGAAAATTCTAGCATGCCCACATGCTATAGTTGGTGATCATGCCAAGTTTCACCTCCATCCAAGGTGATTTGATTCACCAAATAATTCAGAAACATTTCTTGTGTACAATCGAGCTGGAGCAACTCTACATTGTGAAGTTTCTCCATTTGTTCTCAAACTTTGCACGAGTGCTCAACACCTCAAATAAGGTGATCATGCCAAAAATTAGATTTGTGGGAATCGATTTACTCACACCTTCTCACACAAATGCTGAGCAGCCCATTTGAGGGTATTTTCCTGTTTAGATTGTCAAACTTGTCTGATGCAGCTCAAATTTGGTAGATCCTCCTAATTATTCCTGAAACTAAATCCTGTTAACTTTCACTTCATTTGGAGGAAGTTAGTGAAAGTGCGTTATATCGACTAGAGGGGGTGAATAGGAGATTTTTAGAATTTCATCACTGAGGAAATTCCTTTTGAGGAAATTCCTCACTGATGACTAACTTACAGCGGAAACAGTAAAGGATCGGGAGTGCAAAGTTTCACTACAGCAGTTTTTCAGGATGAAGAATGTGAAAACTGATTGCACAGTAAGCAGGCACGCAGAAAAAAAATGAGGATTAACTTGCGTGAAGAATTTGGGGTTGAGGAATTTCAGAGAAAGTCTTCAGCAAATTCGTCAAACAGCGACAGTGAAAATCATCAACACATAATCAGAGGAAGACAAAGAGTGGAGGAATTAGAACCCGTTTCACAGCGAATATAGTAGTTGATGACCCAGTTCCAACTGCTGTGACATTTGTACATCTGGTTTGGAGCGGCTTGGTATTGAAACCAAAAGACACACAGTCCCGGGATACACAGTCCCTACCGTATTCTCCTTGGGCTAAGAACACACAGTCCTCGCCCAACACTCGTGGTAAGTCTTGAGGGCAGACGTCCAAACCCTCACAAACTTGGTCACCCGTCGATCCACAATCGACTGCTGGATTGCTCTAGATCATGACGCCTAACCGTCTGGAGGATGCACAGTCCTCAAAGGTAAAAGGCTTCAGTCCCACACAGGAACAACTTCTTCAGTGATGCTCAATCACTTGGTTTTCGGTTTGTGGTTTGGTGTTTAGGGTATTTCCTCACTGATGAATTACTCTCGAAGACTCTGAGGAATTTGGGTTGCTCTTATGACAAGTGGCAGTTTCTAACGGAGCAGCCAACCAGCTAATGGTTGTGGGGGGCGGCGATTTATAGCCTGGGAGCATCCCGACATGATTTGACATTAATGCCCTTAAATAATATGACCGTTGTTGTGGATCAGACCAATGATGTGGCGTGGCTATCGAAACTGTCGGGACCCTCAACTGTGAGAGTCCTCATGTCACTCATATTCCTCACTTGAGGCTTTTGGTAGGATTAGGATTGGGTTGAGCATCATGAGGAAATTCATTCCAATGTGTTACCTCGACCCCCTTTAACGGTACGGTGTTCCTATTACTCAAGTGTGAAGAAAACAAAACAGAAAGAGTAAATCTTCATGCTTCAAAGTGTTCAGAATGATTTTCTTCAGGACACACCAAATTCCTCAATTTCAGTATCTTCATGAGGAATATCAATTTCATTGCAAATTCTTCGTGATTCAAATCTTCAGCTTCAGACCAATTTCTTCAACCAAAGATATACATTTTTAGGGGTCGATATTCATCGAATATTTCAAACTCCTCAGCGACTTATAGATCCTGTGTACACTCATGAACACATTAGATACTTAACCTATAAGTCTTCAAACCACCAAAAGCACTAAGGGGCACTAGATGCACTTACAGTTAGCTACCCCAAACACCAATCAAACACATTCTGTCGGGATTGTAAAGCAACATCTAGCAACCACCGCAATCACTCCCTTCATTCCAAATTCATGTCACAGCTAGCCTGTGCCACTCCTCAACTGTAGACAAGAGTCCCAACTCTGGTTCAAAGAGAGGAGCAACAAACCTCCATTTTAGCTCTTGGACCAAGGCTGGTAGAGCCACTTTGACCCTCTCTCTTTGGATAATTTGATCCTCCCCGGTTCCTATCCCCCAAAGAGCATCTACCCCATCTCACAAACACTGTAGACACGGCCAAGATGCGCCAGAGCGCGCCAGCATATGGTGGCATGCCAAAGATGCGCTCTCGACGCACTACAGGGCACACCTGAGGCTCAGGGGACTAGCTCCGGCCGGTTCTCGCTCGAGCCCTCTCCCCCTCTCCTGCAGTCGCAGCAAAACCACAAGCGCTCCCCCGCTCCTTGCCTTACCGCTAGCCTATAAATAGGCCACCGCCGACCCTTCCAGCACCCCAGGTCTCTCGCTCCTACTACAAATCAACCACCCCCGTGCCCCATTCAAGCTAAGAGAGCCCATGTACTCGAGATCGACCGAGGCGCCACCACGTCGGAGCTCTGTGGATCTCGGGCTACTGGCGCGCTCCCAAGGCCATCTCTCCTCCCCCGTGACCACATGAACCTTCTGAATCTTCTCCATCACTCCCCCGTCCATTTCCCTGACCGTAGCACCGGTTCCGACACATTCCCGAAGGGTTGCCGCCGTGGCTTCGCCGTCGTCGGCGACACGGCCACCTCTGTCGTCCCCTCGACCATCATCAGGTATGCGGAGGAGCCACGAGTCCATTTCCGCACATGCCGGACCTCAAGAGCCCCGGAGCTGCAGCCGGGGAGCTCCCCCTCCTCTTTGTCCTGAGGTAGAAGATGACCCCGACACGGGGACCCCACCTATCGGTGGCCGTCTCGTCTCTCTCTTCCTCCCCGTAGTCACTTGCCACAGGGCCCCGCACGTCAGGTTTAACCGTGACCGCGCACGCACCTAGGCTAGCTGGCTCGCTAGTTGGCCAGTTGGGTCGGCCCAACCACTGCCCGAGCCACGCGAGTGAGCTGTAATTTTTCCTTTTATTTTTAATCCTATTTTAAAAATAAATCCAGAGGATTAAATATTTACCCAAACTGAAATATTTTTCCACCATAATTCTTGTAAAATTATGTAGTATTTAATAGTGGTGTTATTAAAAAAATTATAACAACTTTCATGCACACGTTCATTTTAAGACCTAGTTTAAGTATTTTTTAACTTCCTTTAAAAATATTTTAAAAATACATTTTTAGCTCAAAACCAAAAATAAACATTTTGATAAATAATAACAGGATTTTACAGATCAGGTCAACATTTTTGATGAGTATTTTTACTCTGTTTTTGGTCGTGGTCCTTATTATTATTATTATTATTATTATTATTATTATTATTATTATTATTATTATTATTATTATTATTATTATTACGACGATAGATCACACGTTTGACACAGGACTTGGACCAGACGACCTCGAAGACCCCGGATACCTAGCTGATCAAGGCAAGCATCGCTTTGACCGTGTCTGAGAAAATGTTTTATGCATGCCATGTTGAATACTTTATTCCGATGCATTTAGTCATGATTAATTGGTACACACCTATATGGTGATATCAATGGCTCCTCTGGAGCACTTGCATTTGAGAATGACCTTACCATCTATGAGGGTCACTCTAATAAAATGTTGACAAGTAGACAGTAGTGCTACACATAGGATGAGAATATGCTTGGTAATGGTAACACAAAGGTGAATACAAAGGTTATATGAAAACCACGTCAGGCGCCACTAATGCCGAGGGTGATGGTGTTGAGCTGGATGACCAATTCAGAAAGAAGTTGTATACCGGAAATGTTTTGTGTGAGTGGTCTCGGAAATCGGATTAGATTTAAGATTTGTCGACCATCCCAACCTTACATATGCGACAACGATACCCCTTTATGGGATGGGGCTGTGTTGATTACTCTTGTCGAGCTAGCAAGGAGCCCGCATTACTAGTGTCGGGAGTGATATGTTCACTCTCGTGATGGGTCGTGCCAGGTAGGATGACTTTGCCGTTTTTACGTGTTCCAGGCACACCATTGGTCCCTGCATGGATGATACGGTCTAGAGTTGGTGCTCGTAAGACGTACATCATGTGGGCTGGCTACCAATCGAGCGGACTCTTTGTCTAGTGCCGTCAAGGGAAAGGCATTGATCGGGTAGGTATGTTATATACAACGACTCGTGGATGACACGGAAGTTTCCTGGATCTCGTGGGGACAGCATACAACATCTACAAAGTGTCAAACTATTTGAATAGCCATGTCCAGGATCAAGGACAGTTGTGTGGTGCTGCTTAAACTATGTCTAGTCGTTTCCGCATAAACCAAGTGTGTGTGTGTGTATAAAGGTGTTACATGAGAAAGTAATTATTTGGTGAAGTTTTGTGACTTAACATGAAGGACGAACTGTTGGGGAACGTTGCATGGGAAACAAAAAAATTCTTACGCATAGGAAGATCTATCATGGTGATGTCCATCTACGAGTGGAGATTAGATCTACGTACCCTTGTGTATCGCGGAGGGGGAAGCGTTAAGAAATGTGGTTGATGTAGTGGAACGTATTCACGTCCCTCGAACCGTCCCGCGATCCATCCCACGATCCGTTCCGATCTAGCGCCGAACGGACGGCACCTCCGCATTCAGCACACGTACAGCTCGACGATGATCTCGGCATTCTTGATCAAGCAAGCAAAATGGAGAAGTAGATGAGTACTCGGGCAGCATGACGGCGCTCCGATGGTGGTGATGATCTACTCCTGCAGGGATCCGCCTGAGCTTTGCAGAAATCTGATCTAGAGGTAAAACTATGTGGAATAGGCTAGAGTTGCACATGGCAAAGTTGTGTCTGAAAATTCCCTAAACCACCACTATATATAGGAGGGAGGGGGAGGGTCTGGCCTTGAGGGACAAGCCCCTCAAGGTGCGCCGACCGCCAGGAGAAGGAGGACTCCTCCTCCAATTTGGTTTGGGAAGGAGGAGTCCTCCTCTTCCTTCCCACCTCCCTCTTTCCTTTTTATTTTATTTTCTTATGGTATTTTATTATATGGCGCCATAGCCCTCTTGGGCAGACTCCACCAGCCCACTAGGGACTTGTGGTGCCACCCTAGGGCCTTGGGCTCACTCCCGGGTGGGTCGGCCCCTCCCTGTAAACACCCGAAACCCATTCATCACTCCCGGTACACTATCGGAATTGCCTGAAACTTTTTGGTGACGAAATGAAACCATCCAATATATCAACCTTCGTTTCCGTACCATTCCGGAAACTCTCGTGATGTTCGTGATCTCATCTGGGACTCCAAAAAACATTCGGTAACCACACATATAACTCAACTATACTAAAACATCATCGAACCTTAATTGTGCAGACCCTGCGGGTTCGAGAACTATGTAGACATGACCCGAGGCACTCCTCGGTCAATATCCAATAGAGGGACCTAGATGCCCATATTGGATCCTACATACTCTTTGAAGATCTCATCGGTTGAACCTCAGTGTCAAGGACTCATAAAATCTCGTATGTCCTTCGGTATGTTACTTGCCCGAGATTTAATCTTCGGTATCCGCATACCTATTTCAATCTCGTTACCGACAAGTCTCTTTATTCGCTCCGTAATACAAGATCCCATAACTTACACTTAGTCACATTGCTTGCAAGGCCTGTGTGTGATGTTGTATTACCGAGTAGGCCCCGTGATACCTCTCCATCACATAGAGTGACAAATCCCAGTCTTGATCCATACAAACTCAACGGCCACCTCCGGAGATACCTGTAGAGCACCTTTGTAGTCACCCAGTTATGTTGCAACGTTTGATGCACACAAGGTATTCCTACGTTGCTAGTGAGTTATATGATCTCATGGTCATAGGAATAAATACTTGACATGCAAAAAACAGTAGCAATAAAATGACACGATCAATATGCTACGTTCATAGTTTGGGTCTAGTCCATCACATGATTCTCCTAATGATGTGATCCAGTTATCAAGCAACAACACTTGCACACAGTCAGAAAACCTTGACTATCCTTGATCAACTTGGATAGCCAACTAGAGGCTTATTAGGGACATTGTTTTGTCTATGTATCCACACCTATATCTATGTTTTCATTCAATACAAGTATAGTATGGATAATAAAAAATTATCTTGTAACATGAAATATAATAATAACTATTCATCATTGCCTCTAGGGCATATTTCCAAGAGTCTCCCACTTGCACTAGAGTCAATAATCTAGTCCTCACATTGCCATGCGATTTACATTGTAATAAATCTAACACCTTGGTTCCTTTGCTAAAGTAATGGCACCGGTGTTGTCACAGAGCAGAGTTATTGGATTTAGTACGCTCGGCACAACTCCAAGAGCCGTCATGAACTGCTTCATCCAGACACCCTCCTTTGCTGCCTCCGAGGTAGCCGTGTACTCTGCTTCACATGTAGAATCTTCTACGACGCTTTGCTTGGAACTGCACTAGCTTACCACACCCCCATTAAGAATAAATACGTATCCGGTTTGCGAATTAGAGTCATCTGGATCGGTGTCAAAGCTTGCGTCGACGTAACCCTTTACGACGAGCTCTTCGTCACCTCCATGAACGAGAAACATTTCCTTAGTCCTTTTCAGGTACTTCAGAATATTCTTGACCGCTGTCCAGTGATCCACTCCTGGATTACTCTGAAACCTGCCTGCCATACTTATGGCCAAGCTGACGTTTGGTCTAGTGCACATCATTGCATACTTGACAGAACCTATGGATGAATCATAGGGGATGAAACTCATTTGTTCTCTATCTTCCGCAGTTGTTGGGCACCGAGTCTTACTCAATTTTATACCTTGTAACACAGGCGAGAACCCTTTCTTGGACTGTTTTGTTCCATTTGGAACTTCTTCAAAACTTTATCAAGGTATGTGCTTTGTGAAAGTCCTATCAGGCGTCTCCATCTATCCCTATAGATCTTAATGCCTTTAATGTAAGCAGCTTCTCCTAGGTCCTTCAGAGAGAAACTTTTATTCAAGTAATCCTTTACACTCTCCAAAAACTCCACGTTGTTTCCAATCAGCAATATGTCATTCACATATAATAATAGAAACACCACACAGGTCCCACTCACTTTCTTGTAAATACATTATTCTCCAACCACTTTTATAAACCCAAATGCTTTGATCACCTCATCAAAGCGCTTATTCCAACTCCGAGATGCTTGCACCAGTCCATAAATGGATCGCTGGAGCTTGCATACTTTGTTAGCATTCTTTGGATCGACAAAACCTTCGGGTTGCATCATATACAACTCTTCCTTAAGAAAACCATTAAGGAACACCGTTTTGACATCCATCTGCCAGATTTCATAATAGAAAAATGCAGCCATTGCTAACATGATTCAGACGGACTTAAGCATCGCTACCGGTGAGAACGTCTCATAGTAGTCAACTCCTTGAACTTGTGAAAAACCCTTTGCCACAAGTCGAGCTTTATAAATGGTCACATTACCGTTCGCGTGTGTCTTCTTCTTAAAGATCCATTTGTTGTGAATAGCCTTGCGGCCTTCAGGTAGTACTTCCAAAGTCCATACTTTGTTTTCGTACATAGATCCTATCTCGGACTTCATGGCCTCTAGCCATTTGTTGGAATCCGGGCCCACAATTGCTTCTTGATAATTTGTAGGTTCATTGTTGTCTAACAACATAATTGATAAGACAGGATTACCGTACCACTCAGGAGTAGTACGTGATCTTGTCGACCTGTGAGGTCCGATAGGAAGTTGATCCGAAGTTCCGTGATGATCATCATGAACTTCCTCCTTAACCGGCGTCTGCACGGCAGGGGTTTCCCCCACCCCGTGCCACCATCTAGAGGTACTAGAGGTTCGATAAACTCATAAAGTTCTATCTTCCTCCCACTCAATTCTTTCGAGAGAAATTCCATCTCAAGAAAAGATCTGTTTTTAGCAACAAACATTTTGCCCTCAGATTTGAGATAGAAGGTGTACCCAACTGTCTCCTTTGAGTAACCTATGAAGACACACTTTTCCGCTTTGGGTTCCAGCTTTTCAGGCTGAAGCTTTTTGACATAAGCATCACATCCCCAAACTTTAAGAAACGAAAATTTTGGTCATTCGCCATACCACAGTTCGTATGTTGTCGTCTCACTAGATTTTGATGGTACCCTATTTAAAGTGAATGCAGCTGTCTCTAATGCATAACCCCAAAACGATAACGAAAAATCGGTAAGAGGCATCATAGATCACATCATCTCTAACAAAGTATGATTACGACGTTCGGACACACCATTACGCTGTGGTGTTCTAGGCGGTGTCAACTGTGAAACAATTCCACATTGTCTTAAGTGAGCACCAAACTCGAAACTCAGATAGTCACCCCCACGATCAGACCGTAGGAACTTGATCTTCTTGTTATGATGATTTTCAACTTCACTCTGAAATTGCTTGAACTTCTCAAACATTTCACACTTGTGCTTCATTAAGTAGATATATCCATACCTACTCAAATCGTCAGTGAAGGTGAGAAAATAACGATATCCGCCGCGCGCCTCCACACTCATCGGACCGCACACATCAGTATGTATGATTTCCAACAAGTCACTTGCACACTCCATTGTTTCGGAGAACGGAGTCTTAGTCATCTTGCCCATGAGGCATGGTTCGCACGTGTCAAGTGAATCAAAGTCAAGTGACTCCAAAAGTCCATCAGAATAGCGTTTCTTCATGCACTTTACACCAATATGACCTAAGCGGCAGTGCCACAAAAACATGGCGCTCTCATTGTTAACTCTAACTCTTTTGGTTTCAATGTTATGTATATGTGTATCATTGCTATCAAGAATCAATATGAACAATCCTCTCACATTGGGTGCATGACCATAAAAGATATTACTCATAGAAATAGAATAACCATTATTCTCTGACTTAAACGAGTAACCGTCTCGCAATAAACAAGATTCAGATATAATGTTCATGCTTAACGCAGGCACTAAATAAAAATTATTTAAGTTCATAACTAATCCTGATGGTAACTCAAGTGAAACCGTGCCGACGGCGATTGCATCAACCTTGGAACCATTTCCCACGCGCATCGTCACTTCATCCTTCGCCAGCCTTCGTTTATTCCGCAGTTCCTGTTTCGAGTTGCAAATATGAGCAACAGAACCGGTATCGAATACCCAGGCACTACTACGAGAGTTGGTTAAGTACACATCAATTACATGTATATCAAATATACCTGATTTTTCCTTGGCCGCCTTCTTATCAGCCAAATACTTGGGGCAGTTGTGCTTCCAGTGACCCAGTCCCTTGCAATAATAACACTCTGTTTCAGGCTTAGGTCCAGCCTTGGGTTTCTTCGTCGGATTGGCAACAGGCTTGCCGCTCTTCTTTCAGTTACTCTTCTTGCCTTTTCCGTTTCTCTTGAAACTAGTGGTCTTATTGACCATCAATACTTGATGCTCTTTCAGGAGTTCTGACTCTACGACTTTCAGCATCGCGAATAACTCGCCGGGTGACTTGTTCATCCCTTGCATGTTATATTTCAACACAAAGCTCTTGTAGCTTGGTGGCAGTGATTGAAGAATTCTGTCAGTGATATCCTCTTGCGGTATTTCAATCCCCAGCTCAGTTAGACGGTTTGAGTACCCAAACATTTTGATCACATGTTCACTCACAGACGAATTCTCCTCCATCTTGCAAGCATAGAATTTATCAGAGGTGTCATGCCTCTCGATTCGGGCGTTCTTCTGAAAGATAAACTTCAACTCCTAGAACATCTCATATGATCCATGACGCTCAAAGCGACGTTGAAGTCCCGGCTCTAAGCCATAATAGACTACACATTGAACTACTGAGTAGTCCTCCTTACGCGTTAACCAAGCGTTCTTAACATCATGGTCAGTCGTAGCGGGTGGTTCATCTCCTAGCACAGCATTAAGGACATAATCCTTCTTCCCAACTTGCAGGAGCAACTTAAGATTACGAGCCCAGTCTACAAAGTTGCGTCCATCATCTTTCAACTTAGAATTCTCTAGGAACGTATTAAAATTCAGGGTGACAATTGCGTGAGCCATTGATCTACAACACAAATATTGCAAAGTGGACTTAGACTATGTTTAATATAATTAGAGTTTAATTAATCAAATTACTAAAAAATCCCACTCAAAAAGTAAATCTCTCTAGTCATTTGAGTGGTACATGATCCAATTTCAGTAACTCAAGTCTGATCATCATGTGAGTTGAGAGTAGTTTCAGTGGTAAGCATCTCTATGATAATCATATCAAGTATACGATTCATGCTCGACCTTTCGGTCTCATGTGTTCTGAGGCCATGTCTGCACATGCTAGGCTCATCAAGTTTAACCCGAGTGTTCCGCGTGTGCAACTGTTTTGCACCCGTTGTATGTGAACGTTGAGTCTATTACACCCGATCATGACGTGGTGTCTCGAAATGACGAACTGTCGCAACGGTGCACAGTCGGGGAGAACACATTTCGTCTTGAAATTTTAGTGAGAGATCACCTTATAATGCTACTGTCATTCTAAGCAAAATAAGGTGCATAAAAGAATTAACATCACATGCAATTCATAAGTGACATGATATGGCCATCATCATGTGCTTCTTGATCTTCATCACTTAAGCACCCGCATGATCTTCTTGTGACTCGCGCCACACCATGATCTTCATCATCATGATCTCCATCAACGTGTCGCCATCGAGGTTGTCGTGCTATCTATGCTATTACTACTAAAGGTATGACCAAGCAATATAGTAAAGGCATCTAGAAACACAAATGGTAGTTTAAAGACAACTCTATGGCTCCTGTCGGTTGCCGTAGCATCGACATGCAAGTCGATATTAACTATTACAACATGATCATCTCATACATCCAATATATCGCATCACGTCATTGGCCATATCATATCACAAGCATACCCTGCAAAAACAAGTTAGACGTCCTCTAATTTGTTGTTGCATGTTTTACGTGGCTGCTATGGATATCTAGTATGATCGCATCTTACTTACGCAAAAACCACAATGGAGATGTGCAAATTGCTATTTAACCTCTCCAAGGACCGCCTCGGTCAAAACCAATTCAACTAAGTTGAATAAACAGGCACCCGCCAGTCATCTTTATGCAATGAGGTTGCATGTCAATCGATGAAACCAGTCTCTCGTAAGCGTACGAGTTATGTCGGTCCGGTCCGCTTCAATCTAACAATACCGCTGAATCGAGAAAAGACTGAGGAGGGCAGCAAATCTAACATCACCGTCGACAAAACTTTTTGTGTTCTACTCGAGACAACATCTATGCATGAACCTAGCTCATGATGCCACTATTAGGGAACGTTGCATGGGAAAGTAAAAACTTTCTATGCACACGAAGAGCTATCATGGTGATGTCCATCTACGAGTGGAGATTAGATCTACGTACCCTTGTAGATCGCAAGCCGGAAGAGTTAAGAAACGCGGTTGATTTAGTGGAACGTATTCACGTCCCTCGAACCGTCCCATGAACAGTCCCGCGATCCGTCCCATGATCCGTTCCAATCTAGCACCGAAGGGACGACACCTCCGCATTCAGCACACGTACAACTCGACGATGATCTCGTCCTTCTTGATCCATCAAGCAATATGGAGAAGTAGATGAGTACTCCGGCAGCATGACGACGCTCCGGTGGTGGTTATGATTGTCGGGACCCCGATCCTGAGTCATAAGAACCCAGCCTGTAACACATCACATCACTTTGCGGCCTCACGCACGGTAAACTCCACGACTGCCACCTTACCTTGGCCGGGACCGTTTGCGTCTTTTGGCTCACGTATATGAAAATGTTGCTAGCGTTCAAACGACAAAGAACCCGGGCCGACATGACTAGTTATAAACACAAGCGGTACATCCGTTCAGGGACAGGCATACATAACCCAGCACGGCAGGTATCGATCAACAACGTGTGTAGACGAGTCGTAGAAAGCTACAAGGACTCCATTACACCGCGTGACATTTCCCCGAGGGGACAGACACAGCAGCAAAGAAGGATACACGCCGGTCAATCAATGTGTCTAGAGCAGTAGCAAGCTACCAAGGCCCGATAGAAGCACAAAGAGGCATTTCCCTGTAAAGAGTACTACTAAAGGCACACAACTAGGTGTCGAATCCCGCACATATAATGCATTTCATAACATACACACAATATGCACGATATGTGTAGATACAACATGGCATCACAACAAAACTCTATGACTCAAGCTTTTATTAAGGACTCATAAGAATCAACATAGTGTGATATTACAAACAGGGGTCCCATGACCCGACACTCAAGTCATACAAACAACAAGCGGAAGCAAAACATGTCTGGGTACAGACATCTACTAAAAGTGGCTGGTAGAGCCTGAAAAGCTACTACGACCCTACCAAAGGAGCCAGACCACAGTCTGGGATTCCCAAGCTATTCTGGTCAACATCGAACACATCGCATAGAACCTTTTAAAGAGACTAAATATTCTCTGCAAAACATAAAAAAAAGCAACCGTGAGTACAAAGGTACTCAGCAAGACTTACATTAGAACTATCTACATATGCATCATGTTTCAATGAAAGAATTGTGGGGTTTGATTGCAGCAAGCCAGCTTTGACTCTTGGCTAACCTCTACTACGACTACAAGCTCTTTCTTTGAGGTGGGATAACGCACACGAGTCCACATATTCACCAATCAATACACCACTATGGATTCACTCTCGTCTCCCTACGAGAAGGCCTTCCATAGCACTCACACTTATCTTGCATGTTTTAGAGTATCCATTAAAATCGTCTATGTACCACGTAATGCTTCGAAGTAGTCCATATCCGAGGACGCGGCTATTCGAATAGATTGATTCACCCTGCAGGGGTATACTTCTACACACATGCTCTCACCACTTAGCACCATATGCAAGTCATGCATCTCAGCAACCTTCAAGCGGAAGCACTGGCGTGGGTGTCTGCCACAACCGTTAACCACACAAGACCCTAGTCCATGTTTATCGCCTATTTGAGACTGAACCCGCAAGGAAGTCTGGCCAAGGTTTCCTCTACGGCCCCAAACGATGTGCGCAGGGTTCCCAAGCTCTCCATCCGGGTGCCACTTGGTACACCGTGCCACTGTGTATCTACCATAGAGAAGCCTACCCCGTCGGGCAGAGCTAAACACGGCCGCCAACACTTTTCCTAGAAACACCAGAAACTAGTTGCAACTCCTGGACAGAGATCTAGGCGATTAATAAGCCAAGAGGGTCAATTAAGTATCCCAATGTGTGGTATTATCTTGTCGTGGATAACATACAAAGAAATCAGTTCTTAAGGACGGTCCCAGTGAGCCAACCCACCATGTACTCCTTCATGGCCTCTCATCGCTACGTTTACCAAATCGGATTCACACTTTTACTCTCACACTGTAGGACATGATCACAACCATTCCGATTCATCATCTAGATGGATTAGACCCGACACGACTCTAAGCATAGCAGGCATTGTAAACAAGCATGGATGAGTAAGCACAACCAGGCTCAAGCAGTTGCTACTCATGCTAAGTGGTTTCAACTATTTACTGTGACAAAATCAGGTCATGCAGACGAATGGGTTCAACTACCGATAACATGTACAATTGAATCATGTTTGTCCTAATGCAGTAAAAGAAAGCAGGAGCGAGAGAGTGGGCTTATATCAATATGCTCAAGGGGGTTTGCTTGCCTGTTGATCAGAAGAACTTAGCTATTCTTCAATGCCGGTGATAACTACATCTCGCAAGGTCTATCGACAGATCAAACAAGAAGAAATTAATCACAACGAATGCTTCACAATGATGCATGAGCATGGCAAGTTATCATGACGTTGATTTCATCTAATGCAAGTGATCAAAAATTTATTGAAGTTTATTCGATCTATATAATTCATTTACAAAATCCAATTATATCCATTATAAGCCTATTGTGATTTTGTCATATTCAGTAAGGTTAAAATGTCGAAACATGTGTACAAATTCCACCATTGGATTCCTTGCATTTTTCTCATAATTTTTCATATATAAATTATTTTCATCCAAGTTATATTTTAATTTCTATGATTTTTACAAGTTTTAGCAATTTCCTGGTTTAAATTAAATTAGAAAAGCTATTACTACATCACTGTGATGTCATCACTGCGTCAGCAGTCAACAGTGCCTAGGCCAGGTCAAACCTGACCAGTGGGGCCCACTGGTCAGTTACCCAGGGCTAAAACCCGCGTTGACCCTCACTAAGTGAGGTTTGACTCACTAGTGAGGCCCTCTGTCAGCGTGTGAAGCAGATTAATTAGGGTCCTAATGACCTACCACGTCGACGGCGACCGGAGGGTGGTCGCCGGCGACCAAACCAGCGGCGGAGGCTCGCCGGAGTTGCGCTAAAACGCATTACAGTGCACCAAATCGAGCGGGGTTTGCTGCTATAGGTTGTTGGCGAAGCGCCTGATCGACCAGGGCCATCAGAAGGAGCTACGGTCGCCGGAGAGAGTGCCGGCGACGAGCCTGCGCGGTGGCCGGAAGTGGAGCTCGTCGGGGAGATGCTCTAGAGGGGGATTTCAAGTGGGAGAGAGAGGGGAAAGCATCGGAGGCTCACAAGGGATCCATTCCTGGCATCGGCAAGGTTGGAGGGGCTCTCTGGCCGACGAATCGACAACGGCGAGTTCCGGTGGCCGGAGGGGAAGAAGACGGCGATGCGACGCTATGGAGGCCCTGGAGCTCGGGGTTGTTGATGATGAGGAACAACACGTCGGGGCGGAGCCGTAGAGCACTTCAAGGAGGCGAGGGGTGGACGGAGGCCAGGGTGGCGAGCTCGAGCTCTAGCTCGGCAATGGCGGCAGGAGAGGAGAGCAGAGTAGAGGAGAGAGGGAGAAATGGAGGGGAGGAGGAGGAGATCGGGACGGCTCTTCTAAGCCTATCCCACTCACCAAGTCGGCGGGGAGGCCAGGCAGGCAGGAGGCGTGGCGCTCTCGCGAGCTCGCCTTCCCCTGCTTCTCCTCTGCCTTTTGGCAAGAGGTAGAAGACAGGGGTGCCCCTGGTGGGCTGGGCCGACCAGTTAGGCGACAGGTAAGGTCTCTCTCTCTCTTTTCCTTTTTCTATTTTTATTTCATTCTGGCATTTAGGTTTAGGTTTTAAATAAAAATTTAAAATATTTTATAAAACCCAAAATTAGTGTTATGTGACAGAGATAAAAATAATCAATGCCACATAAAAGTTGCAACATTTTTGAAACTTTAAAATAGAAGGAATCAAAATAATTCCATTCCAATTAGCTATTTGGTCAACTCAAAAATCCTTTTTCAAAGGTTCGTGTGACCTAGAATTTTGGTTTGACAAATTTATTTCATGTCACTATTTTGCCAAGTATTTGGAACATTTTCTTGGTCCCTTTTAAGGTATTAATTTTTATTTCCTTGTTGTCAATTTTACAAATCATTGGGGTTTTGATCACTTCCTAATTCAAACATCAAAGTTTTTATAATGCATGCATGAATGCTTGGCAAACAAATGAAAGCTAGGGCTATGACAACTCACCCCCACTAAACAAGAATCTCGTCCCGAGATTCAGGCGTAGTCGGGAAGAGGAAAAGGGGCACTAGACTATGGGAATCTTCACGATCCAATTGCTATTCTTGAAGGTGTTGATTCATTGCATCAGGTTGATCTTAGCATCTTTGGCTTTGAGGTCTTCATCTAACGCGAAGATAAGAACAGGAGGACTCTACAAGACTTGATATTTTCGAAGATGGGGCAACTCATGATCGACTCATAGAATGAGATATAGAGACGTCCCTTGAGCTGAAACACAACACTCATGACAGAAACGAGGAAGTGAGGCATATGACAAAGGTTCAATTGGTAGGCAACAATCCCACGCTTAAATTAGATGGAGACGAGGGTTCAAAGTAGCGAGGATTATGTTACCCTACATACCATAACGGGGCACCATAGGAGGGTGACTCGTAGAGTTATTCCCTTAAGTCGCAAAAGGAATTACTTTTGATACAGAGATCACTGAAACTCTTCATACCAGGGTAAGGAAATTCACAAATGATTGTTTGAAGGAATTTGAAAGAATGGCATACTCAGGTTGGAAAGAAACTAGGGTTATAGAACAACTGAGCGAGCGGAAAGCACATTCCAATTACTACCGAGGATATAACCTAGTGTTTGAGCGTGCTCTCAAGAACTTGAGCATTTCCATATTCATCAAAGTTTTACCAATATCTGTGCCAAGATCTTGGTGACAAAACATACTACCATGATGAACAGTGATGGAGGATGCAGATGCAAAGGAAGACAACACTTGCTCAGATTTCACCTTAGCTATGCCAAGGAAACGAAATCTAGATAATCGACCGAGAGACATTTAGAACTCCGATTCTAATGTTCTCCTTGATGTACTAGCACAACCCAATTATAGGTCATGCTTGATATCTAGCACATCAAGTATAGGTCGGACTTCGGGCTCAAAGGGGATCCATGAGGAACAACTTCCAGAATAAGTCATACAAAAACCTCACGGAAGATGACTAAGATTGCTGAGGCAAGATATTATAATATCAAGTCTTCCGGCTAGGTGTGTTAGCCATTACATCACTTTACCGGGTTACATAGAGACCAATATTATAATTCTTGGGGAAAGTTCCAACCATTATAACTGCATGAGATTCAGCTCCGGTTGGTGACACGATGCTTCAGAGTCAGCACGTCTGAAAAGAAGGTTTGCAACAGAAATTGACGAGATAACGTTGCAAGATTCTCAGGAAATGAACTATGGAAGACAACTCCAAAACGTGAGCTGGATTGCAAGACACATGTGAACACACTGCCCAAGACAATTATGAGCACATGAAAAGTCTTACAACAAACACTGCCGTGTTCTGGTTTGGGAACCATCATTGCGGATATCGAAGCTATGTGCAAGTCCGTCTGGGCCCTTTGGGAATAACACCTAACTTCTTTTCCATGAAAAATCAATCAGTGGCTTGATGTGCTAGGAGATACATATGGAGTGAAGATGATCAGTCTATCAAACCATAGAATACTTCACACTTGCATGATTGACTTGGGATGATTCCGAAGAAACAAATTAACTTTTCTTGAATTCACGGCGGCAACTTGCATCAGATGCACATGAATTAGAGGAAGTCACTTCTTACACCTAACATATACCTCGTGCTCCAGAGACGAAGACAATGTCTACAAAGTTTCCAGTAATAACTTAATGTCCAACATAGATCATGGAACAATTGAGAATGTTGTTGATGGGCTCAACAAGAATTCATCAAGATACCCATATAAATGGATTTCCACAACTATGTGAGCAAGATAATATCATTGGTCAGATCAAAGAATACAATAGTGTAGGCTCAAGGGAAACCCTGAGTAAGACACCGTTACGAAAATCTTTGGTTCTGAGTTTGATTTGACAATAGCCCATACTCAAATCAAGATTGGACAAGATAATATATGCAACAATTGATCACACGGATCAACCGATGACAATATCATCTTTCTTCAAGACTGTCACAACAGGAAAGATATCCCTTTTTAAATGAACTAGGTTTAGGCAAAGCTTTTATCTTCCAATACTCCAAGGTGTTGTTTAGCTTAACCAACTAGCTCGGGGTATCCAACACAGATTCTTGGAGAAGATGGCTTATAGAGAAACCAACTTGATCACAAGCTCTTATCATAACAGTGAGGAAACAACCTGGTAATACTTCCGAGAAGATATTCGCAAAATTAGGAACCATCGATATATTATTAAGCTCGGAAACAATCTCGCTTTTCAGGGCAAGATGATGTGATCAATAGAGCGAGGGATTGACACAATCCTAACCCATCGATCGAAAAGTGCACCATGAAACATGGACTGGGTAGCACGGTCATTCTTAGGATGAAGACTTAATCACCATCACCATAAGAGTGAAATTATTGTCTAGTAGCTACCAAGAAATAACATTGCTAGGAGTATTGATTTCACACATCATGGTTCACTTGTCGATATTCCGGTTACAACCAACACGAAAACCGAGGAATGAACAATGATAGCGAAAAGTATCACTACATTAAGAGCTCATAAGAGATGGTGCAATTCTCATAATATTCTTGACAAAAGAAGATAATACTCCAAGATAAAACAGAACAAAACCCAGATTGGCATTTTGATCTGCGGATTACAACTACTTTGACCCAATCCAAGAAATGGATGAGGTATTGGAGTTTACTTCTCCCAGTCAATTGGAAATACCACAACTTGACAAACTACAGGAATAACATACATCGAGGACACGAATGCACAACTACTCTTGACTATCCTCTCATGGATGGAGGTTAGAATACAACTAGACAGGGCCAACTCAAGAGCACACGATTTCTTGAGTTGTGGATGCATGGATTAGAATGTCGAACGAGTTCAACATAATTCTTCCAGATAACCCATGTAGAAGATCGAAGTTGGCAAAATCACAATATGGAGTAGAGAACTCATCACGAGCACTCTTGTTATGATCTTTAGTTCACGGAGAACTTCTACCAGAGATGGTCCATGGTGTTGGAAGAATGACATACCACGAACTTTGGAAACTACAACAAGGTTACTAACCATTCTAAAGGAACTAGAAACACTATCAACAGAGATGAGCAGAATGATCCTTGGATTCAAAGACCCAGAAATAGAATATCTAAAAACTAAATAACATCACGAGATGTTTTTCTAAAATCATGGCCAGAATTATCGCACTGGAAACATAGCACACATCTAGAATTTTGGGTAGTTTTCGAGGTCACATGGTTTACTAATACATCAACAATAGGTCGAGGTAATAAAGTACCTCATCACAATGATTAGTGTGCTTTGTCTGGCCAATGACATTGGAAATAAGAGGAAGGAATTTGCAATTGCATCAGACTATTTGGGAACTTTGGAAAACTCGTATAGCATAACGGCTATACGGGCATGAAATATGAGGCAACCTGCAAGAAAACTAGCAACATAACATTGAATTCTTATGGAGACACTGATCCAGGAAGACAACAACTTTTCTATAAGTCTCCAGCATAATAACTCGTCATCCTAATGAATAGATGAGAAAGCCTAATTCTTAAACCCCGTAGAATAAAGAAGCGGGTGACTCAGAATAAGAATGACACAAGGAAAGGAGTAAAAAGAGCCTTACGTTCCCTTCCACAAACAATTCCCTTATATAACTAAAGAGTTGCTAGACTCAACATCGACCAGTTTGGCTTGGTTATCCTACAAGCAGTCAAGCTCTGATACCAAAGTTGTCGGGGCCCCGATCCTGAGTGATAAGAACCCAACCTGTAACACATCACATCACTTTGCGGCCTCACGCACGGTAAACTCCACGGCTGCCACCTTACCTTGGTCGGGACTGTTTGCATCTTTTGGCTCACGTATATGAATATGTTGCTAGCGTTCAAACGACAAAGAACCCGGGTCAACATGACTAGTTATAAACCCAAGCAGTACATCCGTACAGGGACAGGCATACATAACCCAGCAAGGCAGGTGTCGATCAACAACGTGTGTACACGAGTCGTAGAAAGCTACAAGGACTCCATTACACCGCGTGACATTTCCCCGAGGGGACAGACACAACAACAAAGAAGGATACACACTGGTCAATCAATGTGTCTAGAGCAGTAGCAAGCTACCAAGGCCCGATAGAAGCAGAAAGAGGCATTTCCCTGTAAAGAGTACTACTAAAGGCACACAACTAGGTGTCGAATCCCACACATATAATGCATTTCATAACATACAAACAATATGCACGATATGTGTAGATACAACATGGCATCACAACATAACTCTATGACTCAAGCTTTTATTAAGGACTCATAAGAATCAACATAGTGTGATATTACAAACAAGTGTCCCGTGACCCAACACTCAAGTCATACAAACAACAAGCGAAAGCAAAACATGTCTGGGTACAGACATCTACTAAAAGTGGCTAGTAGAGCCTGAAAAGCTACTACGACCCTACCAAAGGAGCCAGACCTCTGTCTGGGATTCCCAAGCTATTCCGGTCAACATCGAACACATCATGTAGAACCTTTTAAAGAGACTAAATCTTCTCTGCAAAACATAAATAAAGCAACCGTGAGTACAAAGGTACTCAGCAAGACTTACATCAGGACAATCTACCTATGCATCATGTTTCAATGAAAGAATTGTGGGGTTTGATTGCAGCAAGCCAGCTTTGAATCTTGGCTAACCTGTACTACGACTACAAGCTCTTTCTTTGAGGTCGGATAGCGCACACGAGTCCACATATTCACCAATAAATACACCACTATGGATTCACTCTCGTCTCCCTACGAGAAGGCCTTCCATAGCACTCACACTTATCTTGCATATTTTAGAGTATCCATTTAAATCGTCTATGTACCACGTAATGCTTCCAAGTAGTCCATATCCGAGGACGCGGCTATTCGAATAGATTGATTCACCCTGCAGGGGTATACTTCTACACACATGCTCTCACCACTTAGCACCATATGCAAGTCATGCATCTCAGCAACCTTCAAGCGGAAGCACTGGCGTGGGTGTCGGCCACGACCGTTAACCACACAAGACCCTAGTCCAGTTTTATCGCCTATTTGAGACTGAACCCGCAAGGAAGTCCGGCCGAGGTTTCCTCTACGTCCCCAAACGATGTGCGCAGGGTTCCCAAGCCCACCATTCGGGTGCCACTTGGTACATCGTGCCACTATGTATCTACCGCAGAGAAGCCTACCCCGTCGGGCAGAGCTAAACACGTCCGCCAACACTTTTCCTAGAAACACCAGAAACTAGTTGCAACTCTTGGACAGAGATCTAGGCGATTAATAAGCCAAGAGGGTCAATTAAGTATCCCAATGTGTGGTAGTATCTTGTCTTGGATAACATACACAGAACTCAGTTCTTAAGGACGGTCCCAGTGAGACAACCCACCATGTACTCGTACATGGCCTCTCATCGCTACCTTTACCAAATCGGATTCACACTTTTACTCTAACACTGTAGGACATGATCACAACCATTCCGATTCATCATCCATATGGATCAGACCCGACACGACTCTAAGCATAGAAGGCATTGTAAGCAAGCATGGATGAGTAAGCACAACAAGGCTCAAGCAGTTGCTACTCATGCTAAGTGGTTTCAACTATTTACTGTGACAAAATCAGGTCATGCAGAGGAATGGGTTCAACTACCGATAACATGTACAGTTGAATCATGTTTGTCCTAATGCAGTAAAAGAGAGCAGGAGCGAGAGAGTGGGTTTATATCAATATGCTCAAGGGGGTTTGCTTGCATGTTGATCAGAAGAACTCAGCTATTCTTCGATGCCGGTGATAACTACATCCCGCAAGGTCTATCGATAGATCAAACAAGAAGAAATGAATCACGGCGGATGCTTCACAATGATGCATGAGCATGGCAAGTTATCATGATGTTGATTTCATCTAATGCAAGTGATCACAAATTGATTGAAGTTTATTCGATCTATATAATTCATTTACAAAATCCAATTATATCCATTATAAGCCTATTGTGATATTGTCATATTCAGTGAGGTTAAAATGTCCAAACATGTGTACAAATGCCACCATTGGATTCCTTGCCTTTTTTTTATAATTTTTCATATATAAATTATTTTCATCCGAGTTATATCTTAATTTCTATGATTTTTACAAGTTTTAGCAATTTTCTGGATTTAAATTAAATCATAAAAGCTATTACTGTGTCACTGTGATGTCTTCACTGCGTCACAAGTCAACAGCGCTTCGGCCAGGTCAAACCTGACCAGTGGGGCCCACTGGTCACTTACCCAAGGCTAAAAACCGCGCTGACCCGCACTAAGTGAGGTTTGACTCACTAGTGGGGCCTATGTCAGCATCTGAAGCAGATTAATTAGGGTCCTAATGACCTGCCACGTCGACGACGACCGGAGCGTGGTCGCCGGCGACCAAACCCGCGGCGGAGGCTCGCCGGAGTTGCGCTAAAATGCGTTACAGTGCACCAAATCGAGCGGGGTTTGCTGCTATAGGTTGCTTGCGAAGCGCCTGATCAACCAGGGCCATCAGAAGGAGCTAGTGTCGCAGAAGAGAGTGCCGGCGACGAGCGTGCGCGGCGGCCGGAAGTGGAGCTCGTCGGCGAGATGCTCTGGAGGAGGATTCAAGCGGGAGAGAGAGGGGAAAGCATCGAAGTCTCACAAGGGATCCATTCCTGGCATCGGCGAGGTTGGAGGGGCTCTCTGGCCGCACGACGAGTTCCGGTGGCCAGAGGGGAAGAAGACGGCGATGCGACGCTGTGGAGGCCTTGGAGCTCGAGGTTGTTAAGGATGAGGAACAACACGTCGGGGCGAAGCCGTAGAGCACTTCAGGGAGGCGAGGGGTGGACGGAGGCCAGGGTGGCGAGCTCGAGCTCTAGCTCGGCAATGGCGGCAAGAGAGGAGAGCAGAGTAGAGGAGACAGGGAGAAATGGAGAGGAGGAGGAGGAGATCGGGATGGCTCTTCTGAGCCTATCCTAGTCACCACGTCGGGGGGGGGGGAGGCCAGGCAGGTAGGAGGCGTGACGCTCTCGCGAGCTCGTCGTCCCCTGCTTCTCCTCTGCCTTCTCGCAAGATGTAGAAGACAGGGGTGCCCCTGGTGGGTTGGGCCGACCAGGTAGGCGACAGGTAAGGTCTCTCTCTCTCTTTTCCTTTTTTTATTTTTATTCCATTATGGCATTTAGGTTTAGGTTTTAAATAAAATGTTTAAATATTTTATAAAACCCTAAATTAGTGTTATGTGAGAGAGATAAAAATAATCAGTGCCACATAAAAGTTTCATCATTTTTGAAACTTTAAAATAGAAGGAATCAAAATAATTCCATTCCAATTAGCTATTTGGTCTACTCAAAAATCCTTTTTCAAAGGTTGCTGGGACCTAGAATTTTGGTTTGACAAATTTATTTTATTTCACTATTTTGCCAAGTATTTGGAACATTTTCTTGGTCCCTTTTAAGGTATTAATTTTTATTGCCTTATTGTCAATTTTTCAAATCATTGGGGTTTTGATCACTTCCTAATTCAAACATCAAAGTTTTTATAATGCATGCATGAATGCTTGGCAAACAAATGAAAGCTAAGGTTGTGACAATGATCTACTCCTGCAGGGCTCCGCCCGAGCTCCGCAGAAATCCGATCTAGAGGTAAAACTATGTGGAATAGGCTAGAGTTGCACGTGGCAAAGTTGTGTCTCAAATATCCCTAAACCACCACTATATATAGGAGGGAGGGGGAGGGGCTAGCCTTGAGGGACAAGGCCCTCAAGGTCCGCTGGCCGCCAGGAGGAGGAGGACTCCTCCTCCAATTCGGTTTGGGAAGGAGGAGTCCTCCTCTTACTTCCCACCTCCTTCTTTCCTTTTTATTTTTATTATCTTTTGGTATTTTCTTATGTGGCATCATAGCCCACGAGGTACTTGTGGTGCCACCCTAGGGCCTTGGGCTCACTCCCGGGTGGGTGGGCCCCTCCCGGTAAACACCCGAAACCGATTCGTCACTCCCGGTACACTTCCGGAATTGCCCGAAACTTTCCGGTGACCAAATGAAACCATCCTATATGTCAATCTTCTTTTCCGGACCATTCCGGAAACCCTCGTGAGGTCCGTGATCTCATCTGGAACTCCGAACAACATTCGGTAACCACACATATAACTCAATTATACTAAAACATCATCGAAACTTAAGTGTGCAGACCCTGCGTGTTCGAGAACTATGTAGACATGACACGAGGCACTCCTTGGTCAATATCCAATAGGGGCACCTGGATGTCCATATTGGATCCTACATATTTTCCAAAGATCTCAAAGGTTCAACCTCAGTGTCAAGGATTCACATAATCCCGTATGTCATTCCCTTTGTCCTTCGGTACGTTACTTGCCCGAGATTTGATCGTCGGTATCCGCATACCTATTTCAATCTCGTTACCGGCAAGTCTCTTTATTCATTCCGTAATACAAGATCATGTGACTTACGCTTAGTCACATTGCTTGCAAGGCTTGTGTGTGATGTTGTATTACCGAGTGGGCCCGAGATACCTCTCCGTCACACGGGGTGAAAAATCCTAGTCTTGATCCATACTAACTCAACGGACACCTTCGAAGATACCTATAGAGCACCTTTATAGTCACCCAGTTACGTTGGAACGTTTGATGCACACAAGGTATTCCTCCGGTGCCACTGAGTTATATGATCTCATGGTCATAGGAATAAATACTTGACACGCAGAAAACAATAGCAATAAAATGACACGATAAATATACTACGTTCATAGTTTGGGTCTAGTCCATCACATGATTGTCCTAATGATGTGATCCAATTATCAAGCAACAACACTTGCACAAAGTAAGAAAACCTTGACTATCCTTGATCAACTTGGCTAGCCAAATAGAGGCTTACTAGGGACATTGTTTTATCTATGTATCCACACATGTATCTATGTTTTCATTCAATAAAAATATAGCATGGATAATAAACGATTATCTTGTAACATGAAATATAATAATTACTATTTATCATAGCCTCTAGGGCATATTTACAACACGAACATTAAATGTTCAGTCTGTGGTGTACTTAAGTTAATATCTGTAGCCAGTTCCCATGGTTACTATTTACTACTTGATGCATGACTACCTAAATACTTGACCATGTCTATACACTTAGAAAACTTGCATTCCGCAAAGGCTACATTATAATTCATTTTGCATTCATTTACATAATCTGCATTAAGGGCAGTTTGCAAGTACAATCAAAGTACTCATTAGCTTGCCACTTGTTATTTTATTGACCAGCCATGGAGGAACCGGAATATGGAGAGGAATTCGTCCTCAATGACGGGCACACAAACTAGGACGCTTCCCAGCCAGAATGCCTGTTGGTTAGGCTGATGGCATGGGTTCACATTTACTACCAAGATTTCGACTAGTACTAGAGTTGGTTTGATTGACCTTCATGGCCGTATCTATGTAAGATTTGACCATAATGGTCATTATTGTATTAGACGTTAATCATATAAGACTCTTGTTATTTAGTATCTGTGTGTTCAGTGAGCATTTATCTCTGGGATCACTGTACACGTTTATTCGGTGATCACGAATCGTAAGTCAGGGTCCCCACAGAGCTGGTATCAGAGCCATCCTGAATGTAGGAAACCTTAGGTAGCATGGACGTTTGGCGGAGCGAATAACACACTCAGTCCTTACATTTGGGTTCTATACACCCCTACAACCTTTCTATACCAATCACGACTTTCTGACCACTCTCCTAAAAACCTTGTAGATGGCCGTCGTACCTAAGACACTCCTGGAAACTGGCTTTCCCCAACTTCTAGGGGATAGCTTAGATTAGTGTCAAGTACGCGGAACTCCCGTTTGCCTCTACCATGGGCGCTGAGTCAATGCGATCACAAGGAATATCACGTGGACGTGATAGTGAAGGAAAATGTCTCTCCAACGAGTTGGTTGTTTGAAGGACCACAAATAGAGACTCTGGTATTGGCAGTTGAGATGGTAGCACAAGAGGCGCTCTTGCACATCCACGACTTCCTTCCAAGGATGGACGATGAACCAACACCCGCCACCTACCTTTCATTAAGGATGACGCTAACGGGAGTTGGACGCTAAACCCATCCCCGAAATGAGGAACACCACTCAAGTTTCAAACCTACTTCAGCCTATGTGCTGACAGCCTGGTCCACAACCTGATCAAGGAATCAATGGTACATCGCCAAGAATTCCATCGTGTCAAGGAGCTACTCTGCCAAGAAAAGATGAAGGCACCCAAGATCAAGAAAGAAGGAACATTGTAATGATAGCCTGCTGTCACATTTAGAGGAGGAATACCATCGCGTAAGGTCACTCCTATTATGAATCGCCCCTTGACTGCCCACGAATTTACAGAACTCTTCACCGCCTCTCCAAGGAAGCGCCCTCGGGATGGATTACACCCGCACACATGATGATGAGGAGGAAGACCCCGAGGAGTGCGAGTACGAGACCGATCAATCCGCTGCTTAGTATGTACGTCTTAAGGCAAATTTGAAGTCCCCATGCGGAGTCCAGTCCGTGTGATGGTTCATATGAAACCATGTATGCCTGTAGTCTATGTTTTCTGTTTGTGTCTTGATGCAAGCCGTAATTTTTCCCTAGGCAACGTGTAAACGGCTACATCACTTATCTTATATTAATGAAATTTCATAGGGATCCCCAACCCTTCTTGTTTAACAAACTTGAACCATACCAAACTGTCCCTTATATAGACACATTTCTCCCTTATGCTTTCCTTTCAACCATTTTGGGATATGAACGTGACTGCTCCAAATAGGATGGTGATTTTTGCTCGCACCAGTACCTTCATCCACCCCAGCACTTGCAAATCTAGCCAACAGCCAGGAGCCGGTGAGTCTGTTCAAGCTGGAGTTCACCAGGAGCAACCGTAAGGCGACATTCCGCCGCCACCGCCTCCCCCAGAGAATCTTACTGTGGCTCAGTTCTTCCAGGGTCTCCGAGAGGAACGCCAGGCCAACAATGCCGCTAAACAGCAAATATCTCAGGCCTTAGTGAACAACCCGCCGTAGGGCGGGAATGGCAATGGTCGCTTCACTCCGTCAGAGTTCATGAGGACTACACCTCCAATATTCACCGAGAGAACTGAGCCTCTGGACGTCGATGACTGGATCCGCACCATTGAAGACCTCCTTGCGTTGGTTAAGTGCACCGATGACCGTGAAAAGGTCCACTATGCCTCTCACTGTCTCAGAGACACTACTAGGGCTTGGTGGGACGGGGTCCCCACAGATATCGGTTGCTGAAGTGGAGTTGACGAGGACGTACTGAGTATGCAGTCCGGGTCTTCCTGGGCTTCCTTTTCGAAGATGTCCTTCACACATCCCTAGATGTGGTATTGTTGATTGTGGGGGGCATGATTCTTGTTTGGTGCTCCATGTCCTTGATTTCGGTGCATTGGGGCGCAGTGCATCGGGCTTCTTGTTGGGGCATTGCCTGGAGTAGTGCCTAGGCTGTCCACAACTGAAGCAAGTGATTTTCCCAGGAATGTTGGGCTTGCCCCCACTGTTACCGGGCAGGTTGACTGCTGGCTTGGGGTTGGCATACTCCTACAGCTGATAACTTGGGCGAGGTGCAAGAGTCTTGTACTGCTGCCAATCGTAGTTTGGCTTTGCTGGGGCGTTTTTCCACGGACGAGCCTTCTAGTAGCTAGAACCACTATTGCCCATTATCTTGGATTTGCGATTATCATACATGGCGCCGCGCTTGTCCTGTAGCATGAGGGCCTTATTCACCTGATCACAGAAGGTCCGGCAGTCACAGACAACCAGCTGGTACTGCAGCGACTGCTGAAGTCCCTACATGAAGCGTTCCACCTTGGCGGCCTCGGTGCTGACATATTCATGCGCATACCTCAACAAGAGGTTAAACTTCTGCAGGTACTCCTTGACTGTGCCCCTGCCTTGCTTTAGTGCACGGAACTCCCACTTCTTTATAGTCATTATCCCCGGAGGAATGTCATCAGCGCGGAATCTATCCTTGAAGACAGCCCAAGTGATAACCTGCATGCCTTGCATGAGTTGGAACCCAAAAGTTTGCTACATAGAGTGGCTTGAAACCTACATTCCTAGACGGTCGAATGGCGGTACAAACCCCGGGTGCAGTATTGAGGACTAACGTAGGATGTAGGGGAGTTGGGATCAGCATTAACAGAGTAGACTTCATCGCAAATCCCATCGCCCTTAATTCGGAAGGCTTGGAGGTGATCCTTGGCATGGACTGGTTGACCAAACATCAAAGCATAATATATTGCGCCAATAAGGCTATCACCATGACCAATGACCAAGGAGTTGAAGTCAAGTATGTCTCTGAGCATAGCTCCGCTCGAGTCCCTCAAGTTAGCTGCCTTTCGGGAAATGAGCTGGAACAAGTGCGAGTGGTATGTGAATACCCGGACGTCATTCCCGATGAACTGCGAGGGATGCCTCCTGATCGAGACATCGAGTTCGTCATTGAGCTCATCCCCACATCAAGGCCTATCTACAATAAGCCCTATAGGATGGGATCTAGAGAACGCACAGAGCTAAAGAACCAGCTAGCCGAGCAACTCAAGAAAGGATTTATTCGCCCTAGTGCCTCACCTTAGGGATCACCTGTTCTAGTTGTTTCCAAGAAGGATGGGCCTATTAGACTCTACATCGATTACCGTTCCCTCAATGAAGTCGTGATAAAGAACAAGTACCCACTTCCCAAGATCGAAGACCTATTCGAACAGTTAAACGTTGCCAAGGTGTTCTCCAAGATCAATCTTAGATCTGGTTACTACCAACTAAAGATTCGGCCCGAAGACATACCAAGACGGCATTCGTGACCAGGTATGGCCTGTACGAATGCACAGTCATGTCCTTTGGGTTGACCAATGCCCCAGCCTACTTCATGTACCTCATGAACAAGGTCTTCATGGAATACCTGGACACGTTTGTTGTCGTCTTCGTCGACGACATACTTATCTTTTGCAAGTCCAAAGAGGAGCATGAGCAACACTTGAGGATGGTGTTGGAAAATCTTCGAGAGCATCAACTCTATGCCAAATTCAGCAAGTGCGACTTTTGGTTGCACGAAGTTGGATTCTTCGTTCATACCATGACGGCTGATGGATTGGCAGTCGATCTCACCAAGATTACCGCGGTAACAAACTAGGAGTCGCCAATCGATGTGAAAGAAGTAAGGAGCTTCCTTGAGCTCGCGGGGTATTACCGCAAGTTCGTGGAAGGATTCTACAACATCGCCCGACCAATGACTCAGCTCTTGAAGAAAGCGAAGAAGTTCAAATGGACGAGGAGTGCGAAGAAAGCTTCCAAGAACTGAAGAAGAGGTTGACCAGCGCCCCGGTATTGGCCACTCCAGATATCAACAAGGAGTTCGTGATATACTGTGATGCGTCAAAAAATTGGCTCAGTGGCGTTCTGATGCAAGATGGCAGGGTCGTGGCTTATCTGTCAGGACAACTGCACCCTCATGAATCAAACTACACCACTCATGATATCGAGTTGGCGGCCGTGGTTCATGCCTTGAAGACATGACGACATTACCTTTTGGGGAAGCGATGCGAAATATACACCGACCACAAGAGTCTGACGTATATTTTTACCTAGAAGGAATTCAATATGAGTCAACGAAGATGGTTGGAGTTGATTAAAGACTATGACCTCAGCATTCAATACCATCCTGGTAAGGCCAACATGGTAGCAGATGCCTTGAGCCGAAAGGCTTGCAACTTGAATGCCATGATCAAGGAAAGGCTACCCGCTTTATATGAGAAGGTGGAAAGCTTCGGGTTGGACCTAGTTGAACAAGGATTCATGGCCAACCTCGAAGCGAAACCCATGTTGATGGACGACATTAAAGAGGCCCAGAAGGGACACGAGAGCATTGAAGGCATTAAAAGGAAGATCAAGCTAGGCAAGGCCCCATGATTCTCGATGGATGATAGTGGAGTTGTGTGGTTTGGGAACTTCATATGTATACCCAAAAGGGCTGAACTCAAGAATCTAATCTTGCAAGAAGCCCACGACAGTCCATACTCAATTCACCCTACTGGGACAAAGATGTACCAAGACCTCAGAGAAAGATTCTGGTGGCATGGCATGAATAGGGAGATAGCTTCATAGACCGCCAAATGCGTCACATGCCAGTGAGTCCAAGCTGAGCACCACAGACTAGCTGGGCTGCTAAAGCCACTCCAAGTGCCCAAATGTAAGTGGGATAAAGTTGGTATGGACTTCAAAACCGGTCTGCCTAAGTCAGGCAAGGGACGCGACTCAATATGGCTCATTGTAGACCATCTGACCTTCATCCCAGTCTGCACCATGTATGATGGTAGCGAGCTGACCAATCTATACATCCAGCGTATCGTGAGTCTTCATGGGGTTCCCAAGGAAATTGTGTCCGACCGAGGCACGCAGTTCACCTCAAGATTCTAGAAGAAATTCCAAGAAGCTCTGGGAACCAAACTCTCTTTCAGCACCGCCTTCCACCCGCACACATGCGGACAGACGGGAAGAGTAAATCAAACATTGGAAGACATGCTCCGCGCGTTTATCTTGGCACATGGAACCACATGGGAAAATGTCTGCCTTTCGCCGAGTTCTCTTACAACAACATCTATTAGTCTAGTCTCCAAATGGCTCCATTAGAGGTATTGTATGGACGTATGTGCCGCACTCCCCAAAACTGGTCTGAGACTGGTGAATGATTCATTTTTGAGCCAGACATTTTTTGGGAAGCTGAAGAAAAGGTGCAACTCGTCAGGGAACACCTAAAGGCTGCCAAGTGGCGACAAAAGAGCTAGGAGGATTCACACCGCCGGGAAGTCAAACTCAACCATGAAGATTTCTCTTGTTAATCAAGATGGAAGGGCTCTTACACTGGGATTTCTCACCAGGCTTAGCCCTGGCTAATTAGGTGAGGCACAAGTTTGGCACCATGGTGCATTTCTCTACTCCTCGGTCGGGCAAAGTTTTCTTTTTGGTGGTTTCTTTCTCTTCGGCCTCCTTCCCTTTGAATGAAGACTCAGTGGGCATTGCTCTCCAATGCTATTTGGGTGGTTTTAGTTCGGGTTTCTCTGTCCGCAAAATCTCTGCAAGAACCTTTCGGTTTAGTGTTGCCAACAACAAAGTGGGTCATTTAATCTATGGGCTCAAAGACAAAGTATGGCCAGATTTTGTTTGTCATTTCCACCTCTTCAAGGGACGTTATGCTCAGGTTATACATCATGATTCTCGCTGGCATGCCGATGAGGAATTGGTTGACATCTCATCTAGGTGGTCTATGGCGATCAAAGCTAACCTAAGTTTTCTTAGAAAAGAGACTGTCATCGACCATGCACCAGTTTTGAGTCACTCTTCGGATTTGGTTCAACTTGATCATATCAACTTTTGCAATTGTCATGGAGGGGAAGCTTCTTCATCACAGGCGGTGGCTCATTCGAGTAGTCCAAGCAACTTGATACATGCAAATTTGAATCACACAACACCATATTCGGAGGAGAGCCCTCATATGCGATTAATGGAGAGTTATGTTGCACTAGCGGATTTGGAGGACTTGGGATTAGCCTTTAATTCTGATTTCCTCCCTTTGGGCAGTTTCTGCTTTCGGATTAATATTCCTTATCCTACACCACCTCAGTGTTTCTTAAAATCAGCTTTTAAATATGCGCCACGGACTACGGATTGGCCGCCGGTTTTAGAGGCTCATCACAAAGCGGACTTAGCTCAAGCCCAATATTCAGTAGAGGAAATCTCGGGATTAGCCATTAATTGGCCGATTTTATGCTCCAGAGGCCTTCAATGGGGCCATCATAGGCGTGACTGTTTCTCGAGATTAATTTGCATTAATTGCTGAGCTCCTGATCATAAGGTGATTGCTTGCCCCGCGCTTCTTAAGCATCATTTGTTGCCAGACACAATTACTTCTCGGGACATTAATACCAGAGATTGCAACCAATCCAAGGTTGTCGTTTCCCGCTCTGTTCCCTATCAGGGCAAAAGACGTCGAGCTACTAGGTGGGACTCGTGTGGGGCATATGGACACGCGACACAATCCTGTCTCAAGAGAGAAAAATATTCTAACTAGATTTGGGTGCCTAAAGTTTCCATATCTACCCCTCACGCTTCGAATTCTACGCCTTCCCAAACAGAGCTCATCACCCTCCTGTCCCCTTCGATATCGCTGCCGTCGCACCCTCCCCTATCTTCTCCACATCGCCGTCACTTCTGCTACCAACCACCTCCATTGCCATGGCCAATTACCCACTGAACCCAGTGTCGTTTCTCCCGTCGGGCTTCACCGTGGAACCTGGTCCGGTCGACAGACTTGTGAGAAGTGGCATGGTGGTAGGGCCGATCCCACCCCTCAAACATGACTTTCTGGCGATTGCGGAGGCAAGCCACTACGTTCCTCTACATCGTCGCGCAGCCATCCGCGCTCAGATTGAAGGTTTGCTCCACGAAGCCCAAATATTCACTAATGAATCTTCTGATCATCCACTAGGTATTGGGATCTTTGGATTTGCGGATTCTTTTTTGAGGGATACCGCCATTGCTACTCCCCTAGAGCTTGAGGAAGAAGACCTCCTCATCACCTTTATACCGCACAATGAAGCTTTGAATCGCCGCAGTACTACCTTTGGGCCTGAACTTTGGATTATGTACTTTGGTTTCCCTTATGATTATCAAACAGAGTACTACATACAGAAATACCTAGGTGGTTTTGGCTCTCTCATCTCCTGGTATAAGCCCAGACAGGATAGACGATTTGTACTGCTCAAGGTGAGAGTTCTTAATATGCGGTTAATCCTGAAGAGTTTTGGAGTTTGGTAGCTTGGAGGGGCTAGAGATTGCTGGACTGTTCAAGTAACTATCCTGCATAGCAATGAATGGAATGGGTTACTACCTGAAGTTCTTCCTGCAGGGGAGGAACCCCTCCTCCTGATGGCAACCCACATCCCCAGTTTGGCCCTGACCTAACTGCTGAGCAAATGTATCAACAGCAGGTGCATAATTGGCTGGTTCAGAATGCAGCTCCTCCTAATGTGGCTCCTCCTGCTAATGTGGCTCCACACTAGCAAGACCAAAATGATGGATGGGGTGTGTGGCCGGCCCAACCTCCACAAGCACCACAACTACCTCCATACCTGTATAATTTTCAGGATTGGCTTGCTGCTCAGGGACTCCAAGTGCAAGATGGTTTAGTCCCTGAATACAACATTTCAGATAGTGCTTCCCAAGCATGGAATGATGCTATCTCTTATTCAAACAGCTCTGGTAGCATAACTATTTCTGCTGGATCCCTGCCTCCATTAGTGATGCACTCTCAATAACTACAGCAACAACACTCTGAGGGCCTTTCGATGATATCTCTTGAAGTTCATAATGAGGGCATCCGCTTTGGTCTATCTGAACATGGAGAATCAGTGCTCACTCTGCTGTTAACTGACCCAGCTCCAAGGCAGCAGTTGAATGACTTCATATTTAGGGCCATTAAACCTCTCTTGGCTTCTAGAGGGCCTTGGAATAATGGATATGGATTCAAGCATGAATGTATGAATGTGGAATTTGCAATGGCTCTGGGAGAGGAAGGTCTGATTTTTAGCAACACATGCTCTACCTTCCCCATGATCAGCTCATCATCTGCAGTTGTGATAGAAGTAGTATCCCCTGAGCAACCAATGCCACCAAGTCTGGATCATCTTGTTACACTGGTGGAAGCAGAGCTTAACAGGGATCAGACTATGGATATATATCCTCAAACCTCAAGAGATATTGTGACTGAGACCTTTCCTGGTTGTGAGGGAGCTCCCCAATCAAGTTTGTCTTCTTCAACAGGGTCCCTAGTAGACAGGATCTCTCAGAAGAACAAAGGCAAAATGAAGACCCAAGTGGACACTGCTAACCTTCGCCGCAGCTTGCGCTCAAAAAAAGATGATGGTTTAAAGATTCCATCACTTGCAGAGGGCAAGATCAATAAGTCCAAAGTCAAGCCCATGGTGATTCCTAATATAGCACTGCAAGATGTTGTCCATGCCCTACAGATCAAGGTGCCCCCTCCTACTGCCATTAACACTATGCAAACCATTGGGACACAGCTCTGTGCCATACCTGAAGAAGAGCTTGCTGCTAATGAGCTTCTTAGAGAAGAACGAGGCGCTGAAGATGACCAAGCTTAAGCTTGTTCTTGCGGTAGAACTTTTATTATTATTATGGTGCTTTTGAATCGTTGGAATGTCTTATGTTGGAATATTCGTGGTCTTAATTCTCCGAAAAAACACTTAGCTCTATCGAATGCTATTCATGACAGTGGCTCCTCTATCATCTGCTTGCAAGAAACCAAAATGCCGTTGTTTGATGCTAATACATTGATGCCGTGTCCCAAACGCTTTGATAAATTTGTCTATATTCCCTCCAGAGGTGCTTCTGGTGGTTTAGTCACGATCTGGAACAACAATATGTTTATAGGAGATGCGTTCGTTGAAGAATATTTCGCCCTAGGGGTTCAGTTTACATCAACGCACTCAACACATAGATGGAAGCTACTGAATATCTATGGCCCTTGTCAAGGGGAACAACGAGTTCGATTCACAACCTTGCTCTTTGACCTTAATATTGTTGCATCCGAGGATTTGCTAATACTTGGGGACTTCAATTATATTAGGGGCCCGGCAAACCGTAACCTACCCAGAGGTGATATCCAAGACATGTTCACATTCAACGAATTCATCAGCGAACAAGCGTTAACAGAGATTCCAATCAAAGGCAGAGCTTATACCTGGTCGAATATGCAACAAAACCCCCTCCTAGAACAACTAGACTAGTTTTTTACCTCTCTGAATTGGACCACTTCCTTTCCCAACACCTTGGTACATCCCTTGGGTCGCCCTGTCTCACATCATATTCCCTGTTTAGTAGAGATTCAAACAAACATCCCTCGAAACAAAACCTTCCACTTTGAAACCTACTGGATTTCTCACCAAGGATTCATGGACACAGTATCACAAGCATGGAATAAATCGATCAAGCATGGTAGAGATAACAATGCTGCTTTGATAGTATGTCAGAAACTTAAAGCGCTACGATTTGCGCTAAAATGCTCGAGCAGAAATATCTCCCGCCTCAAAGTAGCAACTGTCAACCCCAATAATACCTTGCTTGAGATAGATGCCATCAAAGACAAACGAACTCTCACAACGCTGGAAAAACATTTCAGGCCCATTCTCAAAAATCGCCTTCTCAGACTTTTGCAATATCAGAAAGATTACTGGCGCAAAAGATGTTCGATCAGATGGATCAAATCCGGGGATGAGAATACCAAGTTCTTTCAAACGGTGGCGACTGAAAGATATAGGCGCAACTGTGTGGCCATGCTAAAAACTAGGGAGGGCGTCGTGGTTGAGACACATGCAGACAAGGAGGCTCTCCTGTTCGACAACTATAGAATGAGGATGGGCACAACAAGTTCATCAGACATATGATTTGATCTAACACATCTAATGCGACAAGGGGTCGATTTTGAAGCCCTCACTTTCCCTTTTGAAAAGCAGGAAATTTATGCGGTTGTAAAAGAGATGCCAGCCGACAAATCACCAGGGCCGTATGGGTTTAACGGGGCTTTTCTAAAAGCTTGTTGGCCCATCATCAAAAAGGAATTCTATGATCTCTGTGATGAGTTTCATCAAGGTAATCTAAACTTAGAATCCCTCAACTATGGACACATCACGCTGATCCCGAAAACAGCTTCGCCTGAGACGGTAAATGACTATTGTCCAATTACGCCGCTTAACTGCTGCCTCAAGATGATCACCAAGATACTGGCGCAGCGGCTTCAGAAAATCGTCCTGCAGATTGTACATGGCAATCAGTACGGATTCCTCCGAGGTAGATCTATCCATGATTGCCTGGCGTGGGCTTTCGAGTACATCCATCAATGCCAAAGCTCTCGAAAGGAGGTGGTTCTTCTTAAGTTGGATTTCACTAAAGCATTCGACACTGTTGAAGATTCGGCCATGATCAGAATCATGCAATGTATGGGGTTTAACTCGAGGTGGATTCAATGGATCAAATGCATCTTCTCGTCAGGGAAATCATCGGTCCTGTTCAATGGAATCCCTGGCAAACAATTTCCCTGCAGATGTGGAGTAAGACAGGGAGACCCTCTCTCCCCATTGATTTTTGTTCTGGCGGGTGACCTCCTTCAAACTGAGATTAACAAACAGTTGAATCTTGGAACGCTATCGCACACCATCGATCCTAGAGGTAATGCTGAGTTTCCAGTAATCCAATACACTGATGACACCATCATCATCATGACGGCGTGCCCCGTCCAGGCTGCGAGAATGAAACGAATACTTGATGATTACGCTATGACTATAGGACTTAAGATCAACGATCAGAAATCAACCTTAGTCCCCATTAACGTGACAACTGGCGCCTGCAATACCATCCTGTCGATCTTTGGGTGGGCACAAGAATCCATGTCGTTCACCTATCTAGGACTCCCGCTTGGCACATCCAAACCCACTGTTTTGGACATGACACCGTTGGTATGTAAAGCAGAGAGGAAAATCACGGCTGCCATGTCGCTGATGTCGCATGTGGGCAGATTAGCTCTCATGAACTCTCTCATCACGTTGCTACTTGTGTTTTCGATGGGTACTCTCAGAATCCCCCCGACAATCGTGGAGCAATTTGATAAGATCCGGAGGCGGTGCCTGTGGAGGAAGAAGACCGCGGATGGGTTTAAGAGCAATGCCCTAGTAGCCTGGGAATCAGTTTGCCGCCCCAAAGAAAATGGGGGCCTGGGGGTCTTGAATTTCAAGTTGCAGAACGATGCCATGCTCCTGAAGATGCTACACAAATTGTACAACCGAAGGGATATCCCATGGGTATCGTTGATCTGGAACACATACTACGGTGATGCAATACCACACGAGATCAATGTGGCTCCTTTTGGTGGCCGGAACTGACTAAGTTTATGTCGGTGTTTCGAGGAATGACATGGGTCAAGATTAACAATGGGCTCTCATCGCTCTTTTGGAAGGATGGCAGGAACAATGTCGTCTATGCAGACAAGTTCCCCCATGATTTCTCTTTTTCTAGCTTTAAGGATGTTTCAGTCCAGGCCTTCCTGGGAACAAGCTCGCTGCAGGAAGATTTCTCGCTACCGCTGTCGGAGCAAGCGCATGAGGAACTCAAGATGATGCAACAGGAAATAAGAAGTTTTCAACTCAACCCTAGAGGAGACGACTGGGTGTGTGCCTGGGGATCTGACACTTTTACGACAGCGGCGTACCGCCGGTTCTACTTCAGAGGAGACACGGTCCATGCAGCTTTTAGCTGGCTGTGGAAAACGAAATGTGTCCCAAAGATTAAGGTGTTCGGATGGTTCTTGTTGATGGACAGACTTAATACAAGGAATATGCTCAAAAGAAGGCATTACAGTATCGGGTCTACATTGGAATGCATGATGTGTGATCAACGTGTGGAGGAAACCCTTGAACACCCTTTCTTCGGATGTTACTTTAGCCAACGTTGCTGGGATATGTCGAACAACAAGTGGGCGAATCGACAACATAGACTGGAGATACTGCAACATCAGAAGACGACGCACCCCTGAAGCATGTTCATGGAGATTTTTCTAGTGGCTGCCTGGAGTTTGTGGAAAGAGGACAATAACGAGTGCTTTGAACATTTAACCCCCTCCCTGGGAGCTTGGAGGCGTTGATTCGTTATAGACTTCTCCAACCTTAGATATCGTGTGCCTGCTAGCAAGGTGTAGATCATACATAACATTGTTGCAAACCTAGCTGACGCCTCCTAATATGTAACTCTTCCCACCCCACCTCACCCCCCTCCCACAGCCACCCACACCCTCTCATGTATATGTGTAATTGTTGGTTTAATATATACATGTAGTAGGAGCATATCCTATTGTCTTACATTCAAAAAAAAGTCGAACTCAACCCTGGAGATCACTTGTACCTCCGCTTCACACCTCACAATGGAACGAAGCGGTTCCATGTCAAGGGAAAGCTTGCTCCAAGGTACATTGGACCTTTCAAGGTCACTTCAAGGCGTGGAGATGTTGCCTACCAGTTGGAGCTACCTCCGGAACTTTCGGGGTGTGCACAACGTCTTCCACGTGTCACAACTGCGGAAGTGCCTTCAAACGCTAAGATGTCTAGATCTTTGTACTGAGATAAACCATCAGGCTATTGACCTTTGACCGGACCTCACTTATCGCGAGAGGCAGATCCGCATCCTGGAAGAAGCCGAGCGTTGTACCCGAAGCCGAACCATCAAGTACTTTAAGGTCCACTCGAGCAACCACACCGAAGTAGAGGCAACATGGGAACGTGAAGACTATCTTAGATCTAAGTTTCCGAACATTTTTAGCACCTAGCTTAGGAAACTCGGGGACGAGATTCTTGTAAGGGGGATAGGTCTGTCACACAATGTTTTCACCTCACCTTGCTTCTCTTTTAAAATTTGTTTTAAATAAGAAATTTTGAGTGAATGCCATGTATGCCTTGTTTGTCATTGTTGTATGTGTGTTGCAAGTAGATCCTTGACTAAAAACCATTTCCAAAATATTATCTTCTTAAAACTCATTTTTAGTTATTTTGGTAAATCAAAACCTTGGTTTGGGAATTGCATTGCAAGTCCTTGAATACAAGGAGAGCCATTAACCCAAGATAGTATTTTGATTCTGATGTGTTTATAACTCTTCAAAACCATTAAATAATTATTTTTAAAGTTATTTTTCTATTTTATTCATATGTCCGTTTTTCAGATGAGAAATGGTATTTCTGGGTGAAAAATTATTTTTCAACCTTAGAAAAATATGAGAAAATTTGGGAATACTCAAAGGACATATATTTTTCATACATAAGAATTTCAACCCCTAGTCTTGTTCAAAATAATTGAACATACCTTTGAAAACTAATTATGTCTGATTTGACCTGTTGAAATATTTCCAAAGGAAATATTATCAATAAATTCCCAAAAAATTCTAGCATGACCACATGCTATAGTTGGTGATCATGCCAAGTTTCACCTCCATCCAAGGTGATTTCAATCACCAAATAATTTAGAAACCTTTCCTATGCAGAATCAAGCTAGAGCGACTCCACATTGTGAAGTTTGTCCATTTGTTCTCAAACTTTGCAGGAGTGCTCAACACCTCAAATTAGGTGATCATGCCTGAAATTAGATTTGTGGGAATTCATTTACTCACAACTTCTCACACAAATGTTGATCAACCCATTTGAGGGTATTTTCAAGTTTACATTGTCATACTTGCCCGATGGAGCTCAAATTTTGTAGAGCCTCCTAATTATACTTGAGACCAAATCCTGTTAACTTTCACTTCATTTGGAGGAAGTTAGCTACCAAAAACACCCATCAAACACCTTCTGCCAGGATTGTAAAGCAACATCTAGTAACCACCACACTCACTCCCTTCATTCCAAATTCATGTAACGGGTAGCCTGTGGCCCTCCTCAAGTGCACACAAGAGGCCCGACACTGGTTTAAAGAGAGGAGGGAAAAACCTCCATTTTAGCTCTTGGACCAAGGCTGGCAGAGCCACTTTGACCCACCCTCTTTGGCTAATTTGATCGTCCCTGGTTCCTATCACCCAAAGAGCATCTACCCCATCGCCCAGACACAGTAGACACGGCCAAGACATGCCAGAGCACGCCAGCATGTCGTGGCATGCCAAAGCTCCGCTCTCGACGTGCTACAGGGCGCACCCTAGGCTTAGGGGCTTGCTCTGGTCATTTCTCGCCCTCCCTCCCCCCTTTCTTGCAGCCGCAGCAAAACCACGAGTGCTCCCCCGCTCGGTGCCTCACCTCTAGCCTATAAATAGGCCACCCCGACCCTTCCAGCACCCTAGGCCTCTTGTTCCTACTACAAATTGACCACCCCCGTGCCCCTTTCAAGCTAAGAGAGCCCCGGTACTCGAGATCGACCGAGGCGCTGCCGCATTGGAGCTCCATTGATCTCGGGCTACACGCACGCTCCCGAGCTCATGTCTCCTTCCCCGTGACCACACGAACCTCCTGAACCTTCTCCACCACTCCCACTTCCATTTCCCTGCCCGTAGAACCGGTTTCGACACATTCCCGAAGGGTCGCCACTGCGGCTTCGTCATCGCCGGCAAACACATGCCACCTCCGTCGTTCCCTCGACCATCATCACGTAGGCGGAGGAGCCAGGACTCCTTTCCCGCACTTGCCGGACCTCGAGAGCCCCAAAGCTATAGCCGGTGAGCTCCCCCTCCTCTCTGTCCTAAGGTAGAAGACGACCCCAGCAAGGGGACCCCACCTGTCGGTGGCCGTCTCGTCTATCTCTCCCTCCCCGCAGTCACTAGCCACACGGCCCCGCACGTCAGGTTTAAATCTAACGACGCGCGCGTCTGGCCTGGCTGGCTAGTTGGCTAGTTGGCCAGTTGGGCTGGCCCAGCCACTGGCCGAGCAATGCGAGTGAGCTGTATTTTTTCCTTTTATTTTAATCCTGTTTTTAAAATAAATCGAGAGGATTACATATTTACCCAAACTCCAATATTTTTCCACCATAATTCTTGTAAAATTATGTAGTATTTAATAGTGGTGTTATTAATTTTTTTATAACAACTTTCATGCACAGGTTTTTTTAAGACCTAGTTTATGTATTTCTAACTTCTTTTAAAAAGACTTAAAAATACATTTTTAGCTCAAAACCAGAAACAAACATTTTGATAAATAATAATAGGATTTTGCAGATCAGGTCAACATTTTTATGAGTGCTCTTACTCTGTTTTTGGTTGTGGTCCTTATTATTATAATTATTATTATTACGACGATAGATCATGCGTTTGACAAACGAATTGGACCCGAAGACCTCGAAGACCCCGGATACCTAGCTCATCAAGGCAAGCAACCCTTTGACCATGTCTGAGAAAATGTTTTATGCATGCCATGTTGAATACTTTATTCCGATGCATTTAGTCATGATTAATTGGTACACCCCTGTATGGTGATACCGATGGCTCCTCTGGACCACTTGCATTTGATCATGACCTTACCAACTATGAGGGTCACGCTAATAAAATGTTGACAAGTAGACAGTAGTGCTACACAAAGGATGAGCATATGCATGGTAATGGTAACACAAAGGTGAATACAAAAGTTTTTATGAAAACCCCGTCGGGAGCAACTAATGCCAAGGATTATGGTGTTGAGTTGGTTGACCAATTAAGAAAGAAGTGGTGCACCGGAAATGTTTTGTGTGAGTTGTCTCGGAAATGGATTAGATGTAAGATTTGTCGACCATACCAACATTACATGTGTGACAATGATACCCCTTTATGGGACGGGGCTGTGTTGATTACTCTGGTCATGCTAGCAAGGAGCCCGCATTACTAGTGGCGGGAGTGATATGTTGACTCTATTAATGGGGTCGTGCCAGGTAGGACGACTATGCCATTTTTACGTGTTCCGGGCACACCGTTGGTCCCTGCATGGATGATACGGTATAGAGTTGGTGCTTGCTGCCTCTTGAGCTTGCATTTGTTTTTCCCTTGAAGAGGAAAGGGTGATGCAGCACAGGAGCAGTAAGTATTTCCCTCAGTTTGAGAACCAAGGTATCAATCCAATAGGAGAATCAAGCCAAGTGTCCAGAGTACCTGCGCAAACACAAACGAGCTTGCACCCAACGCTTCCCTTCAAGATTGATTGCAAAGTGAGATCTAAAGGCGGAAAGTGCAACGAAGTAAAAGTGAAAGGCTGAAAATATGCTGTGAAGTAGACCCGGGGGCCATAGTGTTCACTAGAGGCTTCTCTCAAAATAGCAAATATTACGGTGGGTGAACAAATTACTGTCGAGAAATTGATAGAACCGCGCAAAGTCATGACGATATCTAAGGCAATGATCATACATATAGGCATCACGTCTGAGACAAGTAGACCGACACTTTCTGCATCTACTACTATTACTCCACACATCGACCGCTATCCAGCATGCATCTAGTGTATTTAGTTCGTGAGGAACAGAGTAACGCCTTAAGCAAGATGACATGATGTAGAGGGATAAACTCAAACCAACGACGTAAAACCCATCTTTTTACCCTTGATGGCCACAACACGATGCGTGCCTCGCTACCCCTTTTGTCACTGGGAGAGGTCACCGCACGGTATGAACCCAAAACCAAGCACTTCTCCCATTGCAAGAATCATAGATCAAGTTGGCCAAACAAAACCCACAACTCGAAGAGAATTACAAGGATATGAAATCATGCATAAAAGAGATCAGAAGAAACTGAAATAAGATTCATAGATAATCTAATCATAAATCCACAATTCATCGGATCTCGACAAACACACGGCAAAAGAAGATTACATCGGATAGATCTCCATGAAGATCATGGAGAACTTTGTATTGAAGATCCAAGAGAGAGAAGAAGCCATCTAGCTACTAGCTATTTACCCGAAGGTCTATGGTGAACTACTCACGCATCATCGGAGAGGTCATGGTGTTGATGGAGAAGCCCTCCGTATCCGAATCCCCCTCCGGCAGGGCACCAGAACATGCCCCAGATGGGACCTTGCGGAGACAGAAGCTTGCGGCGGTGGAAAAGTATTTTTGTGGATCTCTTGCGCAGTTTTGGATTTTTCAGGAATTTATAGGCGGAATAGGTAGGGCAGACGAGCCACAGAGGGCCCACAAGCCTGCTTGGCGCGGGCCCCCCTGGCCGCGCCTAGGGGGCTTGTGGAGTCCCCTGATGACCTCTGCCTTGGTTCTCATGTCCCGTGCGTATCCTCTGTTCTGGAAAAAAATCTTTTCAGAAGTTTTATTCCGTTTGGACACCGTTTAAAATCTTCCTCAGAAAAAGGTCAAAACCACGGAGAAAACAGGAACTGGCACTTGGCACTGAGTTAATAAGTTAGTCCCAAAAAAGATATAAAAGGCATACAAAACATCCAAAGTTTGACAAGATAATAGCATTGAACCATAAAAAATTATAGATACATTGGAGACATATCAAGCATCCCCAAGCTTAACTCCTGCTCATCCTGGAGTAGGGAAGTGATAAAGACTGAATTTTTTATGTGGAATGCTGCCTGGCATAGTTGTCCTTTGTAACTTCTTTCATGTGACATGAATGTTCAGATCCATAAGATTCAAAACAATAGTTTTATGTTGAGATGAAAACAATAATACTTCAGGCAAACTAGCAAGGTAATCATGAACTTTCGAAATAACAAGGCCAAAGAAAGTTATCCCTACAAAATCATATATTCTCGCTATGCTCAATCATCCCCACACAACTAATTTAAATCATGCACAACCCAGGTATTGGGCAAGTAATTGTTTTCGCACTCTTACTTTCCCAAACCTTTTTCAACTCTCAGGCAATACATGAGCGTGAGCCATGGATATAGTACTATGGTGGAATAGAGTGTGGGGGTGGTTGTGAGACAAAAAGGAGGAGATGGTCACATTGACTCGGCGTATTAAAGGGCTATGGAGATGCCCATTAATAGATATCAATGTGAATGAGTAGGGATTGCCATAGAAAGGATGCACTAGAGCTATAAGTATCTGAAAGCTCAAAAGGAGAACTAGTGGGTGTGCATCCAACTTGCTTGCTAACGACGACCTAGGGCAATTTTGAGGAAGCCCATCATTGGAATATACAAGCTAAGTTATATAATGAAAGTTCCCACTAGCATATGGTGGTGACAAAACAAGAGGCTCTTAATCATGAAGAACATGGTGCTATTATGAAGCACAAGTGTGGAAAGAGATAGTAGCATTGTCCTTCCCTCCTTTTTTCTCCTTTTTTTGTTTGGGCTCTTTAGCCTCTTTTTTTTCTCTTTTTTTATGTGGGCAACTTTGGCCTCTTTTTTCTAATTTCCCCACATGGGACAATGCTCTAATAATGATTATCATCACACTTTTATTTACTCACAGCTCAAAGCTTAGAACGATGATGACTCTATAGGAAATGCCTCCGGTAGTATACCGGGATGTGCAACGATCTAGCTTGGCGTATGACGTTGAAACATCTCGCTAGCTATCATACGATAATGCAATGGCAGTATGAGAGTGATGGTACAAGTCATGAGACGGAATGGTGGGAGTTGCATGGCAATATATCTTGGAATGGCTATGAAAATGCTATAGTAGGTAGGTATGGTGGCTGTTTTGAGGAAGGCATATGGTGGGTTTGTGCACCGGCGTAAATTGCACGGTACTAGAGAGGCTAGCAATGGTGGAAGGTGAAACTGCATCTATACTATGGACTCACATTAGTCATGAAGAACTCATATACTTGTTTTGAAAGTTTTTATTAGTAATCGAAACAAAGTACTAAACGCATACTCCTAAGGGAAGGGTTGGTAGGTGTAAACCATCGTGCGATCCCGACCGCAACACAAAGAATGACAATCTATAGATCAATTATGCTCCGACTTCGTAACATAGCGGTTCACCATACGTGCATGTTACCGGAATCACTAACTTCAACACAAGTATTTCTAGATTCACAACACCCTACTAACATAACTCTTAATATTACCAAATCCACATCTCAAAACTAATTGAAAGGGATCAAACTTCTCTTTCTACTCAATGCACATGAAGATGGAACTTTTATTATATCCTCTTTGGATACCTATCACCTTTAGGACTACTTTCATAGCACAAGACAACTACCAAGTTACGCACCGTCGTGCTCTAAAAGATCTAAGTGAAGCACATAGAGCAGCATTGTTTAGCTCAAAAGATATAGGAGAAGCACAATGAGCATTATAGAAAATTCGTGATGTGTGCGTGTCTCTCTCAAACGGTGTGCAGCAAGGATGATTGTGACACAACAAAAATAAAAGACTCCTACGATACAATACGCTCCAAGCAAGACACATATCATGTGGTGAATAAAAATATAGCTCCAAGTAATGTTACCGATGGATTGAAGCAGAAAGAGGGGATGCCTTCCCTGGGCATCCCCAAGCTTAGGCTTTTCTGTGTCCTTGAATTTGGCTTGGGATGCCTTGGGCATCCCCAAGCTTGAGCTCTTTCCACTCTTTATCCCTTTTTCCATGAGAACATCACCCAAAACTTGAAAACTTCACAACACAAAACTTAAACAAAAACTCGTGATATCATTAGCACAAGAAAACAAACTACCACCTCTTTAGGTACTGTAGAAATCTTGATTTCTATTTATATTGGTGTTAGGTTACTATATTCTCACTTTTCCATGGCAAGTACCCCCGATACTATCCGTAGTTTCATCAAAACAAGCAACCAACACAACAACAACAGAATCTGTCAAAAACAGACCAGTCTGTATCAATCTGTATACTTCGTATACTTCTGGTACCTCAAAAATTCTGAAACATTACGACAGCCTGGGAAAAAGGCATATCAAACAGCATAAAAAAGAATCATTTCAAAAGCTCTTTCTGAGTAAAAATGAAAAATCTTTTCGTTAGCGAAAAGTTTCTGTCTTTTTCCAGCAGGATGAAAGAACCAACACCAAACTAGTCATAAAGGTTTTGCTTGGCTCAAACACAAAAAGAAACACAAAAAACACAATCATAACAGAATTATGATGGTGTGGATGCAACAAAACATAAATAAAAAGATAAATTCATTGGATTGCCTCGCAACAAGCGCTATTGTTTAACGCCCTTAGCTAGGCATAAGGTGATGGAATCACGTATCGTCATCTTTGTACTCAAACCATAAGTAGGGTGATCGCTCATCATCTTAAGGTCTTCATCTCTCTTACTAGATGGTTCACCACTATTTTTAGGAACGAAAACAGACTTGGTGGCCTTATTGTGGGCAAAATTTGGAGTGTTCTGCACAGCGGCAAAAGCGGAACCCAAGTTGGTTATAACATCCTCTAGTTTGCCAATCATAGAGGAATCATGACCTAGTTTTTTGTTAAATGTGGGTTCCTTCTCCTTTAAATTTTTCAAAGCCATTCCCACCTTGGATCCGTACTGAGTTATTTGATTGTGGATCTTTTTATCCAAATTCTCAATGAGTTCGATCGTGGCAACTTTATTTTCGATGATATCCAGCCTACACATCACATGTTCCAGAGTTAAGGTAGTTCCATTTACCATGAGTGGGGGTGAGCCTACCAAATTTATTAAAGCTCTGTAAGAATCAACGGTATGGCTACCCAAGAAATTTACACCTACGATGGTGTCAAGAATATACCTATTCCCAGGGGAAATACCCACATAAAAGTTGCGAAGCAGGACGGTAGTAGATTGCTTACAAGTAGATCTACTCTGAGCATTGCAAATCCTATATCAAGCATCCTTTAAGTTTTCTTCCTCATTTGTTTGAAATTGAGAACTTCGTTCTCAGGATTATCGTTCGAGGCGGTGGGTCTAGCCATGAGGACAGGTGGACTATCCCACACAAGCGAACAGAAAGCAAGCGAGAGAAAAGGGCGGACGAAAAAGGCAAACGAAAAAGGCAAATATTTTTTTAAAATTTTGTTTTTCAGAAGTGGGGGAGAGGAAAACGAGAGGCAAAAAAGTAAATGCAAGAGATGAGTTTGCGACACTTACGTGGATGAGCTTCACATAGAACTTGATCCTCCCCGCCAATGGCGCTAGAAATCGGCACGTTGACGGAAGACTATTCTTGACTTGATCCTCCCCGGCAACGGCGCCAGAAATCCTTCTGCTGCCTCTTGAGCTTGCGTTGGTTTTTCCCTTGAAGAGGAAAGGCTGATGCAGCATAGGAGCAGTAAGTATTTCCCTCAGTTTGAGAACCAAGGTATTAATCTAGTAGGAGAATCAAGCCAAGTGTCCAGAGTACCTGCGCAAACACAAACGAGCTTGCACCCAACGCTATAAAGGGGTTGTTAATCCCTTCAAGATTGATTGCAAAGTGAGATCTGAAGGTGGAAAGTGCAACGAAGTAAAAGTGAAAGGCTGAAATATGGTGTGAAGTAGACCCGGGGGCCCTAGTGTTCACTAGAGGCTTCTCTCAAAATAGCAAATATTACGGTGAGTGAACAAATTACTGTCGAGCAATAGATAGAACTGCGCAAAGTCATGACGATATCAAAGGCAATGATCATACATATAGGCATCACGTCCGAGACAAGTAGACCGATACTTTCTGCATCTACTAATATTACTCCACACATCAACCACTATCCAGCATGCATGTAGTGTATTGAGTTCATGACGAACAGAGTAACGCCTTAAGCAAGATGACATGATGTAGAGGGATAAACTCAAATTAATGATGTAAACCCCATCTTTTTACCCTTGCTGGCAACAACATGATGCGTGCCTCGCTACCCCTTCTGTCACTGGGGGAGTTCACCGCACGGTATGAACCCAAAACCAAGCACTCCTCCCATTGCAAGAATCATAGATCAAGTTGGCCAAACAAAACCAACAACTCGAAGATAATTACAAGGATATGAAATCATGCATAAAAGAGATCAGAAGAAACTCAAATAAGATTCATAGATAATCTGATCATAAATCCATGATTCATCATATCTCGACAAACACACCGCAAAAGAAGAGTACATCAGATAGATCTACATGAAGATCCTGGAGAACTTTGTATTGAAGATCCAAGAGAGAGAAGAAGCCATCTAGCTACTAGCTATCGACCCGAAGGTCTATGGTGAACTACTCACGCATCATCGGAGAGGCCATGGTGTTGATGGAGAAGACCTCCGTATCCGAATCCCCCCTTCCGGCAGGGCACCAGAACATGCCCCAGATGGGATCTTGCGGAGACAGAAGCTTGCGGCGGTGGAAAAGTATTTTCGTGGATCTCTTGCGTAGTTTTGGATTTTTCAGGAATTTATAGGCGGAAGAGGTAGGGCAGACGAGCGGCAGGGGGCCTACAAGCCTGCTGGGCGCGGCCCCCTTGGCCGCGCCTAGGGGGCTTGTGGAGTCCCCTGATGGCCTCTGCCTTTGTTCTCAAGTCCCGTGCTTATCTTTTGTTCCGGAAAAAAATCTTTTAGGAAGTTTTATTCCGTTTGGACACCGTTTAAAATCCTCCTTTGAGAAGGGTCAAAAACACAGAAAAAACAGGAACTGGCACTTGGCACTGAGTTAATAAGTTAGTCCCAAAAAAGATATAAAAGGCATACAAAACATCCAAAGTTTGACAAGATAATAGCATGGAACCATCAAAAATTATAGATACGTTGGAGACGTATCAGTGCTCGTATGACGTACATCATGTGGGCTGGGTACCAATCGAGTGGACTCTTTGTCTAGTGTCGTCTGGGGAAAGGCATTGATCATGTACTTACCTCGAGTATGTTATATACCGTGAGTCGTGGATTAGACGGAAGTTTCCAGGATCTCGTGTGTACAACGTACAACCTCTGCAAAGTGTCAAACTATTCGAATAGTCGTGTCCACGGTCAAGGACAGTTGGGTGGTGCTTCTTAAACTACGTCTAGTCGTTTATGCATAAACCAAGTGTGCGTGTGTATAAAGGTGGTACATGACTTAACATGAAGGACGAACATGAGTTGTTTAGTCCACGGTGTACTTAAGTGAATATCTGTAGCCAGTTTCCATGGTTACTCTTTACTACTTGATGCATGACTACCTAAATACTTGACCATGTCTATACACTTAGAAAACCTGCTTTCCACAAAGGCTGCATTATAATTCATTTTGCACTCCTTTACATAATCCGCAACATGGGATGTTTGCGAGCACAATCAAAGTACTCATTGGCTTATCACTGGTTATTTTATTGACCAGACATGAAGGAACCGGAATATGGAGAGGAATTCGTCTTCAGTGACGGGCACGCGAACTAGGACGCTTCCCAGTCGGAATGCCTGTTTGTTAGGCTGATGGCATGGGTTCACGTTTACTACCAAGATTTCCGCTAGTAGTAGATTTGGTGTGATTGGCCTTCATGGCCCTATCTATGTAATACTTGACCATAATGGTCATTATTGTATCAGACGTTAATCATGGATGTAAGACTCTTGTTATTCAGTATCTGTGAGTTGAGTGAGCATTGATCTCTGGGATCACTGTACACGTTCATTCGGTGATCACGACTCATAAGTCGGGGTCCCCACATTTAACTTAGAAGACCAAGTCTTCACCTTGTTCTACTTGAACTAAGATAACTTAGATCTAGCCTAATAACTAGTGATATATCTTAAAGGAATATCTCCTAACCTTCACATACTTGTTCTTTGGTGACCTATAATGACTCTTGGGTGGTTTCAAATGACGCCCAACTGTTTGGAAGATCCAAGTCGTGAAGAGTAATAAATAGTTTACTCACTAGAACAACTATGAGTTATGTTCAATCACTTTGGATTTTAGGTATTGCATTTATCATCACTAGGATTATTAAAATGCTTAGACATGATGTATTTGTCAAGCAACACTTGTTTAAATCTCACATGGGACAGCCAACCAACAAATGATGGGGATGGATGGCCATTTATAGTTACGAGTGACAACCCGAGACAAGATGTGAAAATTGGACGGGACATGCCTACAAACCAGTTGTCGCTGGTGATGCATTGGTCAGAAATATGAACTCTCAAATTCGTCAAGGTAGGAATATTCAGCGTGGACTTTGACTAATATGTCCAAAGAATATGATCCAAGACAATGAAGAAAAAGAACTATGTTCCGAGACTTTTCTAAAGTCCTCACTTGAAGAAATAGATCTAGATGAAGCACACTTTAGAAATTCTATCTTCGTATCACCTGGAATCCATTTAATAGTATATTTTTCCTACGAATCAATGAAGAATACTCTCTCCGTCCCAAAATAACTGTCTTAAGGTTAGTACAACTTTCTACTAGAGCTAGTACAAAGCTGAGACAGTTATTTTTGAACGGAGGAGTAAAAGGAAGTACAAAAAAAATTAAGTCTTCACGTTCCAGTTTTTTGGATGGTCTTTCACAAAGTGCGCACCTTATCTATACTACTAATAAACAGTCCAACATATTCATCGCTACGTCACCCCAGCCAAAGCTACACAATTTCACGCAGAGGAATTATAACCTTCCGATCAGATCTCCTAATTACATCTAACCGTCAAGATTGTACCAGGCCCACGTTAAATGTACGTTTAGCATATTTTTGAGTGGACGAAAACTCTGCCACAATCGTAGAACACACAACAAAAAAACACGCACAACTCAAAAAAAAGCACGCCCACGCCCAGTGTCCAGCACCTTATACGGAAACAAAAACCAGATATGCTAAATTAGGGGAAGTCATATAAATCTTCCCCGTTCACGTCTAGCACGTGATATAGAAACAAACAACATATATACTAAATTAAGGGAAATCATATCAATCTGCCCCCATTCAACGTTGTTGTCCAGACGTCCAGCAGTTCCTGCGTCATCGCTGCCCTGCGCAGCCGTCGACGCATCCACCAACGGCCGCTAGGACAAGCTCTTCACCAACAGAGCTGCAACCGCCGACGCATCCGCTAACGGCCGCGACGACGAGCTCTTCACCAATAGAGCTGCAGCCGCCGAGGCACCCGTCCAGGGCCGCGACGACAAGCTGTACGCCGTATAAGGTGATGCCTTCTCTCTGCATTGTGATCCATCGATTGCTTTGATTGATCTGCTTGTCTTTTTGCAAATTGTCATAACAACTACATCATGATCCATTTTCCTAACTAATTAATGCAAACTGAATTCAAATGGTTCCATACGCACAACAAGAAAACTTTGATGGTAAATAGTAGGATGTAGTTGAACATGAAACTCTATACCTTCCTGTACAATGGTATGATGACATTCTTCACATTAACAGAGTTGGCGGAGTTCGTATGACACCAACCACTCCCAATGGGATGCGCACCCCGTTCCAGGATATAAGCAACTCCCAATCCTTGGGTGATGATCAATACCTAATCAATCTATTTCTGTTTTGTTGCTCGATTGCTAAATTGTCTCATTTATTACAGACCCTAAAGAAGTAAAAAGGAAGAGGGATAGAGAGCGGTATGCACAAAATAGGGATGAGATTAATAAGAGACGGCGTGAGGCCTATAAACAGAAGAAGATTGCCGCTACCGAGATCAGTGGGGCAAACACACAGCTGACTATATCACAAGGTAATGACGATCAAAAAATGGTATAAGGCCCATATGTATTGATATATAACGATTTGAGATTTGTCTATTCAGACCGTAGTGATATTAAGAATCGGATTGAACATATGCGGTATGCACAGAGTAGAGAGGAAATATTAAAGCAACAACGCCAAGCCCGCGACCAGAAAAAGCATAATGTTGTCGTCCTTGATGGCATTAACCTTGTAACAAAAGTGATGGCTACGAGACAATCAGCGGTCACACAGCTCGTTGACATAACATGTGCAGCTGGTGCAGTACCAAATTCTAGAGAGCTTCTAGACGAAAACGAGAATATTTATGGTGGCGACGAATCCGATTGGTTACACAGAAATGATGAATACCAGATGCAATGAAAGTCTGGACAAGTGAGAGTCACACAAATGGAAGTAGTAGAGAACCCTCAACGCAACCTACCTATCGAAGAAGATTCTTTAAAAAAAAGAGGTTACTTCTGTGACTTATTAATGATGCTAAATTATCAGGTTTGACTTTCTTCTTTATTTTGGTCCTCTGTTGTGGTTTAAGGTGTAGCGCATTTTGAGGATAACAGTCCAATGATGCAACCTACACCATCTGCAGGGCAAACTACTCATAATGAAGGTGGTGTGCGTTTTTTCTAAAACTAGTACATAACAAATGGCTCCGACCAAATATACTTATTCATTGGGACAAAAAATGGTTTCAGGCAACGGCCATGAAGAACATGCATACGGAATACTGGATCCCGATGTCCACACCGTCAACATTGATGGTGTGCATTATGTCCTTTTGTGTTACATCTCCTCAATATTGCTGGACATGAACTTAACATGATTTCTGACCCCTAATGAATTATTCATATCTTCGGTACTAGAATGCGATGGAGATAGGAACCTGATAGAAACTTCACACGTTGACCATGATGAAGAAGCTAGGATCTTCGTAGAACGAGGTATATTGTTGATATCATGAGTTATTAGTAAACTATAACATATGATAATATGGTTTGTATATGCAGTTTCATTAATGCAAGTGTCAAATCTTATCCAGAAGTTGCTTTTGAATTGTACCGACTCGATCAACAGGATGGTCATGGGACTCCCAGTAATGATATTTATGACAGGGTTTACATGAATCTGCCCAAAAAGCACCGTGTGCTTAGGAAAGTTAGTGATTGCCGGCACTGTGGAGCTTTGCGGATTCAATACGAGGGGCCTGTGTTTTGTTGCAGAAAGGGGAAAGTGGATGTATTTACTCCAGATGTTTCTGAAGAGTTGAAAAGGCTGTTTACAAGTCAAGATGATGAGGATGCTAAATATTTTCGAGAAAGTATACGGTATTTCAACTCCCATTTCTCTTTTACAAGTCTTGGAGTCAGACTTGATCGTCGAGTCAGCACTGCAGCAGGAACCGGTGTATATACATTTCGTGCATGTGGGGGGTTGTGCCACGCACTTGACGATCTATTCTCTTCTGATAATGGCCCTCGTCATTTGCAGCTATATATTTATGATACAGATGAAAACTTGTTTCACAGGGTTAAGAGGTCTCCGAATCTTAGGTTAGATCTCATACAAAAGATTCTGAAAATACTAGAGCACAACCCCTATGCTCAAGTTTTAAAAAGCCTTGGTACTGTACCGAATCTAGACGAATACAGAATCTCATTAAATACAAATATCAACCTTGATCAAAGAAGGTACAATGCGCCAACTACCTCTTAGGTAGTAGCAATCTGGGTTGAAGGGAGCGACCCACAAAAAACATTTGATAGAAGTGTTATCGTGTATGCTAAAGGAGACCGTCCCCCGTATATTAGAGCATACTATGGGTGCTACGACCCATTGTCATATCCACTATTCTTCCCACGTGGGGAGATTGGTTGGAATCGTTTGATGCCGTATATTGGGTCGGCCGCTGACACAAACCAGGATTCAGTGGATTATTCTGCACGTCAAGAGAACCAAGCCTGTGTTTTTTCCTTCAGGTATAATGTTCATTATTAGTTTATACATTTGAATAAAATTCAACCTTACTCAGTAATCAATCTTTCAGACGATAATGACACTATAACAGAACAAGTTGGTCATAACGCACACCAACATGACCAGGCCACTGATTTACCTCCAGGTTTGTGACCGGATTGTTGTTTTTATATTCTTATGAATATATTATACCAAATTTAATGATGTTAAACAATTTTTAGATGACAACGAGGATAACCCGGATGAGGATTTTGGTGACAATGAGATGAATGCCACAAAATCAAGGAAATTTGTTAGCGCGAGGGAGTATTATTGCTTCAAGCTGCAAGTCCGGAAGCAGCTTCTTAATATCATCATGGTTGGGGTGCGCCTTTTCCAACAGTGGGCTATTGACATGTACATCAAGATTGAGACAATGAAGCTTGACTGGTACTCAAAGCCAGAGAATCAAAAGGTTATACGCGCTGACCTCTACTAGGTAACGTGCTTGTGTTTGTACCTAAAAATTACATTATAAATGCCACACTCTTTGCTTGAACCATCTATACTAATTGGCGCCAAATATTAATTTATTATAGGGTCATGTTGACACCGTCATCGCTGGCGAGTCACGCGGTGACCGGATTTGAAAGCGAATTGTGCTAGTGGTGATCGTGATATGCAGCACAGGTTCCTGGATGCGATGGCAATAGTTCAGCGATGGGGTAAACCGGATTATTTTATCACAATGACATGCAATCCCTACTGGGAGGAGATAACTCGGGAATTGTTGCCTGGACAGCTGCCACAAGACCGTCCACACCTTGTCGCAAGAGTGCAGAGCTAAACAATGAAGTATGATGGACTTACTGACTAAGGGTAAGCATTCTGGAGAAGTCGCAGCTTATGTACATGTCACTGAGTTTCAGAAAAGAGGTCTCCCTCATGAGCGTATACTTCTGATCATGAAATCAAAAAGCAAGATAAGGACCCCGGATGATTATGATGGGGTGATATCTGCAAGGATACCCGACAAAAAGAAATATCATGTTCTCCATGATCTGGTAGTCAAACACATGTTGCAGGGACCATGTGGTGCACTCAAGAAAAGTTTCCCCTGCATGATAGATGGACAATGTCGGTTTCATTACTTGCGAGATTTCTGTGATGCTACATTACAAGGGAAAGACTCATATCCCATCTATAGAAGGAGGGATGCTGGGGTGCGAGTTAGGATCATAGGAGAAGAATTGGACAATAGATGGGTGGTCCCTTACAACCCCTTTCTGCTGATGACATACAATTGTCACATTAATGTCGAAGCATGCTCGAGCATCAAGGCAGTCAAGTACTTGTTCAAGTACATCTACAAAGGGCATGATAAGGCGTCTTTTGAATTTGAGCAGGATATTATTAGTGATGGGGGAATCATCAATGAAATTCGGCAATATAGGGATGCACGATATATATCTCCTCCCGAAGCTATTTACAGGATTTTCGGCTTCAAAATGTTTGGTGTCTGTCCATTTGTATTGCAGCTCCAGCTTCATTTGCCAAACATGCATACAGTCGCATTTAAGGCACATGAAAATCTGTAAGATGTTGTTGCTCGGCCATCTTCTTCCAAATCCATGCTTACCGAGTACTTTGAGATGAACCAGAAGTACTCGCACGCACGTAAATTGTTGTATAGAGAGTTCCCAGAACATTATAGGTGGATAGCCGGTGGTAAGAAGCGACAGACGAGAAAAAAAAAAGAAATCACACATTGGAAGGCTGGTGTATGCACACCCTGCTGAAGGAGAGAGGTACTACTTGCGTGTGCTCCTAAGTCATCTCAGAGGTGCCAATTCATTTCATGATTTGAAAACTGTAAATGGCAAGCTATGTGGTTCCTTCAGAGAGGCGTGTGAGCACTTAGGCCTCATTGAGCACGACATGACACTTGATGATTGCCTAACGGAGGCAGCAACATTTCAAATGCCTTGTGATCTTAGACGTTTGTTTGCGACTATACTAGTATTATGTGAGAAAACACAAATCCGTCAGTTGTGCGACAAACATCTAGCATCAATGTGTGAAGATTATCACCGTACTCAGTCGAATGAGGTAGCACTTGAGCAGATGGTCTTTAGGGATATCAGGGATCTGTTGCAATCCATGGGAAAGGATATTAAAAGCTATGGACTTCCGGATCTGGTTGACATATATGGTGATTCTGACGTTGAGTATAAAGAGGTAACAGAGGAGAGACAAGTCGAAGTGGACCAAGAACATCTAGACATATTCAGCCGTTTGAGCACTGAGCAACTGGCTGGTTTTAATGACATAATGGATCATGTGACGAACCAAAAAAGCCAGATATTCTTTGTTGATGGTCCAGGAGGCACTGGGAAGACCTACCTATACAAGGCATTGCTTGCAAAGGTCCGTTCGATGGGTCCAATAGCAATCGCAACTACTACATTAGGTATCACGGCGTCGATAATGCCTGGAGGCCGGACTGCACACTCTAGATACAAAATTCCAATCAAGCTCACTCACAACAGTATGTGTAGTTTCACAAAGCAGAGTGGTACGGCAGAGTTGCTTAAACAGGCCTCCTTGCTAATTTGGTATGAAGTTGCTATGACAAAGAGTCTAGCAGTTCAGACACTCGATGGATCACTACATGATATAATGGAATGTGCTTTACCGTTTGGTGGAAAGGTTGCCGTCTTTGGTGGGGATTTCAGGCAGGTCCTCCTCGTTGTGACCCGAGGGACAAGAGCACAGATCACTCATGCTACATTGTTGAGATCCTATCTGTGGGAGATGATCTGCAAGATACGCCTCATGCGCAATATGCGGGCACAGACAAAACCTTGGTTCTCTAAATACCTCCTACGGATAAGCAATGGAACGGAAAAAACAATTGGTGATGACTATGTGTGTCTCCCTGAAGACATTGTGATAACTTATACCAAGGATGAAAAACAAGTTAACAAGCTTATTGAAGATGTCTTCCCATCCCTACACACCAATGCTATGTCGAGAGAGTACATGAGCACACGTGCAATTCTCTCAACAAAAAACGAGCATGTGGATGACCTGAATGACAAGATGATCTCCAGGTTTCCGGGGGAAGAAAAGGTTTACCATAGCTTTGACTCTATTGAGGATGATTTTGAGAACAATATTGACTTTCTGAACTCGAACACACCAAATGGGTTGCCCCCGCATGTCTTGAAGGTAAAAATCAACTGCCCGATCATCATGCTACGGAACCTCGATCCTCATAATGGGCTATGTAATGGAACATGGCTTATGATGAGGGCCTTCCAGGATAATGCAATCGATGCATAGATTGTTGGTGGCGAGCATGCTGGAAAGAGGGTGTTCATACCTAGGATCCCTATGTTTCCCACCTCACTTCCCTTCAAGCTTAAGAGAAAACAGTTCCCCATCTGCCTGAGTTTTGTGATGACCATTAACAAGGCACAGGGTCAAACCATTCCAAATGTCGGTATTTACTTTCCAGAACCTGTTTTCTCACACGGCCAACTATATGTTGCATTGTCAAGGGGTGTGTCAAGAAAGACGATGCAGATTTTAGCCAAGCCTAACAAGGAGATTGATAAAGCTGGGACAAGCACCAAAAACATTGTCTAGAAAGATTTTTTAGAGGGGTGATGTATGTGCAATCTTTCGTGTTTTGTTTGCACCTCTGCTTTTGTACCTAACAACTATTCTGATCTGTTTTTATTTCACACAACATGCAGTGCATTTTGTGGACATTTTTAGTTGCTCGGCAGGTCAGTAATGGAGGGCCTCACCATGCCATCTCATAGGTATAATCCGGCCGCACTACCAAGGACGAGCAATAGTTGGCGGCACAGCCGCAGACGACAAAGAATGGGTATAGTTGTCATTTCTTTTCGTACGCAAGTGGCTTTGAGTACATTAACAAAAGTTTGGTTTATTGCTGGCCATAGGTAGTAATAAAATGCATTGGGAATTTTTGATTCAAAGTGTGACATTTATATTAATTAGTAGTAACATACTGTACCCCTTATAGTATAGTTCTGGTTTTGTGGTTATTATCTAAGAAGTGTCAACATTGAGATTCACTGAGCTGTCCAGATTGTGGATCACTACGGCAAGTCAGTAAGCAACTTCCAGGACTAATTAGCATTACTAAACGCAACCTGGTAGAGCACTGCAGTACGAGGAACGGTGACGTCTGGTAGTGGAGGCCAAGGCTGAGGGCTGGACACTACCTTCTGACCCTCTTTGCTATTCCGCATCACTCTGAGAGCCCTAGGGCTTCGAAGGGGACACTTAGTTCAGGTCAACTTTCATGCATGAACCTACAAGCCCCAGTAAAAGGCACTGAAAATGATAGGAGCATCTCCAATTATCTGCAGTGGAAATAAAACATATTTTTTGCATTCATAAGCCTACAGTTAGCAAAGAAGGATCATGTCCAATGATCTGCGTGGATGCATGCATCTCTCCGATGCTGAGGCCAGGGTCATCCTCCTTCTTCTAAAAAAATGTCCAATGATCTACAGTGGAAATCAAAACTCGCAACGTGTTACTCGAATGTTGAACCTACAGTTACCAGTTGATCAGAACAAGGAGTTCTATAAGAAGAAGAAGAAAATCCAGAACACTGTTGAGCGGCATACGCGTTTAATCAGTTCCGAGCAGTTCCAAGTTTTCTAGAAGCTCCAACATCCGCTCACTATCGCCAACGTGAGGAAAACCAGGCGCCATCTTATAGGTTTTGAGCCGTCAACATGTTGAACACGTGAGATCTACTTTCCTAAGGGAGATTTTTTTTCTCAAACCGCGAAACATAAACACACATTGTTATATGGATATACGTGCGTGCACGTACACATTTGCAGGTTTTGATCGGATCACACCTTTGTAGCACCAAAAACATTGTCTACAAAGCGTTCACATATAAACTGTCCTAAAATGAAAAAGCGTTCACATCTCACCTTATGTTATGATTACTTGTATCATCATTTGGGGAACATACAAATTTCCATTTATTTGGTCAATTCCAGAACTGAAGATCCCTATACCAGCAAAACTTAAGCTGGGCGGGATCACTACGACAAATAATGAATATTGCAAATTTATGATGGTTGGAATTACTAGCGTGTATCTTCTCAATGCAAATTTTTATTTAACACATGACCAGGAATATAAGAAACAGGAGTACGAAAGTCACCTTGATTTTAGTAGACACAAAATCAAAGAAACATTAGAATGAAATTGGACAGAGAGATACTTCAACAGCAAGAAGATAACCTCCATCAGCTGAAAAACAGTGCAAAAAATAAATAAATGAACATGTACATATTAGAGGACCAGAACAATTAAATGAAACATCTGAGTGTTGTCCAACTGAAAAAGGAACACAAGGTATTCCATTCAAGGGCTGCAGTATGAAGCGAAACGGATTGTTGTCGACGACGACGATTCTGCTGAATTGTTTTGACAGGCAAGAAAGATCTTTCACATGCTCCCGGTACTCCCTGAAAATGCACAGCCCCACTGACATCAGAAAATGAACAAGCTCACTACTGTAATTGTTTAAGTTATTGGCAAGCAAGTATTATATGCACTATCAGCCAGTCTTACTCCAACCAAGTTTTATGTGCAAAAACATGCATATGCATGCAGAGCCGAAGAAAGCACCATCCATTCATTACTAAAGACTAGCACAGGGACATGCCTTGTATGCAAGCAGAATTGATGAATTGCTTCTCCTTGTATGCAAGCAGAGCCGAAGGCATGATGAAGGGTATGGATAGACCATGAAGAAGAGACAATAAATCCCTTATATTCTGGCCCCCTGCTGCCTTTGCAGTGTGGCACCCTTCATGTCTAACATTGCACCACAGAGACTCAAGAATTATATTTCCATAGAGAAAGGAAAACTTTCTCTGCATAAAAAGGTAAGAGAAGTAGACACAAAATTAAAGAAACATTAGAATGAAATTGGAGATTACACTGACAAAGCATAAAATAAAATAAGTTATGCGCAAGAGAAACACCCCGTCTACAGTGAGATGACTCATACATCCATAATAATACATGGTGTCGGTTTGCCTTTTTTCTAGCCAAAAATGCGCAAGGTCACAGTGCGATCCTAAAAGCAGTGAATATATCATATATATCATATGTATCTAGAGTATGCAAACTTACTTGCAAAATATCTTCTCTAAGCTCTGTATGCCCAAAACATCATAAACTTTAAGTAATAAGAAAAGGCGGGTGGATTTCCTCATATGATCAATAAAGAATGGAAACAACACCTAATGATAATTTAACAACTATGACACCTAAGGACCACGTATTTGCAAGAAACATCCATAATTATTTCATCATATAGTAAAATAGCTATGGAGACAACACCTAATGAGTAATGGCCAAGTGTGTTTTTAGAACATATTGCATCCAAGTGAACATTTGTTTGTATCAAACATTATTAGAGAGATGAGAGATAAAAACTGACTTAACAACTTATTCATTATATCTTGTAAAAAACATATTCACTATATACATGGTGGTTCATCAAATTGTTCTCAAAGACAGTATGTCACAGAGTCGGCGAACATTAGCACGTGGGAACATGCCCAAAGCAGCTATCATTTTATACAGAAATATCCATAAAAGAAAATTCAACATCATAAGAACTTACAACATATATAGGTCTCTGCTGGTGAGACAACAAAGTGTACTCCTCTGCATAAGTGTAATAACTAAAAAATTGATAACAAGGACAGAAGAACATGTGATAATCATGTGCATGTTGCAGTTCCCAATAAACAACATAAAATATCGAAAGAAACATTACGATGAGTCGAATCCAATATTTCTGTATAAAATATATTACAAAGATAAACCTAGTATTTCTGTATAAAATGTATTACGAAAATAACTCCATTAATTTTGGGTGAGTAGGGTATAAAAAACATAATTTCCTTTCATATCGTGGATGGGTCTGAGATAAATAAAAATAAAAGCATGGGGCCTGAGATAAAGATCACGATTACCTTCCATCCTCACGCTATGAAAGTCCTTCCCATGATTTCCGGGAGGGAAACTGTCTATAACTAACGATCTCGATCAGGAGCCTAATAAGCAACAGTTTTTGCACCCTAGGATTTTCTTCCACCTCTCATTCATCCTCTCTCCCGATCTTGCCTCCACATCCTCACACCCCTCCACCGCATCGGCCTCCAGCTTGTTGTATACATCTGTCTGTGGTGAACCATCGTCCTACATGTCTCAGGGACAATCCTCGGTGGACTCTGCGGATCAATCTGCTATCATCGTGGTAATGATGTCTCTCTGTAGTTACATCCTATTCACGATTCCACATCTACAAGGCAAGGACGAACATAAGAAGATAAGCTAGGGTTTTCAGGAAAGCATCGACAAGGGAGCCAAGGACACATAATCTAATGGAATAGCCGACAAAGATGAAGTGGAGAAAAAGGAGAGCACGCAACCCACCGATTCCGAGGTGACAGACGCATCTTTTCTTTTCCAACTAAGTCCCAAATTGTTTTAATTCTAATTATATTATATCCTGCATACAAATTATTCTTTGTAATGTTTCTCTCAGGAATTAAACTCTAACGAAACAAGTTAAGAGATGCAGCCAGCTCAGAACGAGGAATTAGCCTTCCAGGAAACAAGTGAACAACTGCAGCCAGCTCAAGATAATGAATTAGCTCAAGATGATGACACCAAAGGGACAAAAACTATAGGGGACAGGCTGGAAGAATCTAATGGAATAGCCGACAAAGATGAAGTGGAGAAAAAAATAGCACACAACCCACTGATTCCGAGGTGACAGACGCATCTTTTCTTTTCCAACTAAGTCCTAAATTGTTTTAATTCTAATTATATTATATCCTGCATCCAAATTATTCTTTATAATGTTGCTCTCAGGAATTAAACTCCAACAGAACGACTGAAGAGATGTAGCCAGCTCGGAACGAGGAATTAGCCTTCCAGGAAACAAGTGAACAACTGCAGCCAGCTCAAGATGATGAATTATATCAAGATGATGACACCAAGTATTATATCAAGATGATGATGAATTATAGCCGACACAGATGAAGTGTAGAAAAAAAAGAGCACGCAATCCACTGATTCCGAGGTGACAAACGCATCTTTTCTTTTCCAACTGTGTCCCAAATTGTTTTATTTCTAATTATTTTAGGTCATGCATACGAATTATTCTTTGTAATGTTGCTCTCAGGAATTAAACTTTGCTGGTACAAGTGAAGAGATGCAGCCAGCTCAGAACGAGGAATTAGCATAAACATTCGTCACCAAAGGGACAGAAACTATAGGGACAAGCTGGCAGAATCAAATGGAATATCTGACAACGATGAAGTGGAGAACATGACAAGCACGCAATCCACTAATTGCGAGGTCTCTGAAGTGACAGAGGCATGTGGGGATGAAGAATTAGAACAAACGTCCGGCAGGGAAGGGGCAGAAATTATAGGGGACAAGCTGGCAATGCCCGCGCAGACAGGGAAGTCTATCCGACTGCTTAACAAACCTAAGAAGGCACAAGACTACGTGGTGGCTCCAAAAGGCACAGACTAATACTTCTATGCCCTGGTTTTGTTACATTTGTTTTCTTCGTTATTAATAAATGCTATTACATGCATCATGATATATTACACCTGCACCGACGATGATTGGTCCGTGATTGAAAATATCATGTCTGAACCAAATGATAAAAGAAATTTAGTGAGTATTGACCACTCAAATCTCCAAAGAAGACAGTTGGAACGTCTTTTAGTCCCCAGAGAATTTCTTGGCGACGAAGTAAGTATATGTAGTTTTATGATGAGACGATGCTATTTGAACATGAGTTTCTATTATTTCCTATTACCAAGGTGTGCACTTCATATTTCAGATCATAGACGCATACATACATTGCATAAGTGCTAAAGAGCATCTAAAGATGAGGACAGGTGGAAGTGTGTTCTTAGAGAATGCACTAAGATGATAAAGGAATTTAAGTTTATACGGGATGAGCACTAAGATGGGTGTTAGACAGAGCTACAACTTATTTGGAACATGATATGGTGAGTCTCAGTTCCTTACATATTACTATGAATTCAACCATGGATGAATGTTTGTACAGATGGGACCTAAACTAACAAAAACTCTATTTTCAGATACATGTTCCAGTAAACATTAAAGACTTTCATTGGTACCTAGCAGTTATAAATACCGGGGTGTGACATATCCAGGTGCTCGACTCGCTAGGCCCAGGAATGAACCGCAAAGACCTCATCACTATGGTTAGTTATTACTTCCATTTCACCATCTTTTGATAAGATGATTTATGTTATTCTTCGGTTGTGATGCTAATGCGTTGTCATTTATTCATGCAACAGCTCGAAGGACTCGAAAATGTATTCCAATATGCATCACTTCAAATGGAACTAAAATTTGACAAGTGGAAAGATGTAAACATTACAACATGGCCAAGGGAAGAATGTATTAAGAGCAGTCTGCAGACAGATGGGTATACCTCTTTCGAACCAAACTTGTTGCTCCCATCCCCTTTAGGCACCTCCTTCTACTAATTGCTACATTCTTGCATTGGGTCTAAGAAAAATGCAAGAGAATTAAGTAAATTAACAAAGAAAAGTTACCAAGCCCTGGCATCCACGCAAACAAAACGAAAATGCAAGAGAAGTAAGTAAATTAGCAATGTAAGAATTAGATAAGGAACCGGTTCTTCAGATACACCAAATATTAGCACAAGAATCCTAATTCTGATGACCTGCAAAGTCTGAACTGAACCAAGTTTGTATTCTGAACAGTAGCAGATTTATGTTCATATATAAGCACAGAGGGGGGGTGCAATGCAGCTGAAGAATTTTCTTAGCTGCAAAAAGGCAGAACTAAACCGAACAAAGCAAAACACTGTCAAGTCTGAATCACTTGCAAATTGTTTAGAACCAATAGTGCTAATTTCTCATCCTTGGGAATCAGGACTTACACAGGAAACTAGATTTCACTGAAGAATAGCATTAGTACAGTTTGCCTAACTTAAAATCAAATTGACCAATCCTGATTTCTGAACTAAAGAATATCATGAATAACTGCATGACAGTTGACTTCACATCACACCAGAGAACAATAGACATATGCACACTAATTAAGATCCATCTACAGTAATTAGCACTACATCTGTATCTATAAGAACTAAACAACAGAATTCTCAGCTAAGGAAAGCCGATTTCAGTATCTATTTTAACAAAGGGTATGAACATATGCATACAACGGAACCAATTTGCAAATCACTAAAAAGTTGAGGTGTCTTGAGAACTAACCAAACTTCTCAGGCTGGAGCATGAACTGGACAACCGGTGTGTAGTAGTCGTCGTAGATGATCCGCACATTGGGGTACTTGGGCCGGAGCTTCTCGAGTGCTTTCTTGAGGTGTGCGTTGTGCACCCATGAGAATGTTTCGTACTGACGGATGCACCCGCTCCGTGTGCCATACTCGTGGGCTGGCATGTCGAGCATGTTCAGGTAGACGGGGAAGCACCCGGTGGGCATCACCCCTGGCACAATGTGATCCACTGCCCCCTCGGCGATCAATTCCAGCACCATATTGTTGTTGGAATTACATTTGATGTGACAACGAGCAAATGTACGACTCAAAGAAGAAGCAATTGCTACCTCGACGTCGTCGGGCATGAACTTGTAGGCCTCCGTGAGGCCCTTCCCTGCAAAAAGGGGCACGTTGAAGTCGTTGCCACCAAACTCGCCGACGACAAACAACGAGTTGGCGTAGAACTCCTTGCACTCCTCTCCAAAAACATTGCAAAATCCCCAATCAGTTCATCGCAATCCACCACATATCTAGCTGGCTGCAAAGGTGGGATTCCTTTTGACGTTTTGTTTTTTTATCCATGGTGGAGTTGCAGAAGAAGGGCTTGAGGTCACGGAACCACTGGATTTGGGTTATGAGGGCGCCGGAGTTCCAGACGACGGCACCGAGGCCCCTGGCCTCGAAGTAGGGCGTGTCGAGCGCGGTGGCGCCGGTGATGGCGAAGTTGGCCCCGTACCTGATGTCGGAGTGGTTGGCCTTGGACGGCGGTAGCAGCTGCAGCCCGAACTCCTACGTTGCAGTAGCGGTGACCGATCGGGCAAGCGGCGCGTCAGAATCTCAGGGGCAAAGGAAGCAAGCAAGCAAGAGAAGCGACCGAATCAAAATCGAACACGGTAGTCAGTCAAGTCAACTCACCCAGGTGGTCGACGACGAGGCGGCCGTCGGAGCAGCGTCCGGTGGGGAGGATTCCTCGCAACGAGAACACTAGAACGGATCAAGACTCGGGCTTGGGCTTGGGTGTCGCCTTGGCGTGCTTCGGCCGAGCCGCTGCCGCCTCCTTGTGGCTGTCGCCGGCCTCTGCAGTGATCATGCGGAGCTCGACCGCCCCGCGTCGCGAGGAAGAAGGAGCGCCCGGCGTCGGCGTATGCGAAGAAGGGGCGGGGCGGGGAAGAGCACAGGGCTAGCTCGTGAACCCCCGCGTCCGATCCGCATCGCCAGCGACCATGCCGACGGGGAAGAGCTCGGGGAAGGCCCAATGTCACTGGCGACCATGCCGAGCTCGACCGACCTGCATCGCAAGGAGGAGGGAGGGCCCCGACGTTGGCGTATACGAAGAAGGGGCGGGGCGGAGTAGAGCATAGGGCAGGGGGCTCGCCGACGCTGATGGCGAAGGGGATGGTTGGCTCCCGGCGATGGATATGAAGGGAAGGGGAGGCCACCAGAGAGTCTCGGCGTTGGGTCGCAGTGGACTGAGTGGATATGGATCGGGTGGGGAGAGGGGGGAGTGGGTGAGATTGTGAGCTTTTTGTCTATAACAGAGTTGGGGAGTGGGTGTGGTTGTGAGTGAGTGTGGCTGGTTTTTTTTAGGGGAAGTGCGGCTGTTATAGAGTAGCGTTTATCTTCTAAAAAACATTTTTTTACCAATTTGGTTATTTTGTGTAGGGCATGTCCGAATCACTTGCATGGGTGAGGTTTTTGTTATCACCGCGGCAATCAAATATCTATAATTTAATTTAATTTAATTTAATTTCTATAAAATCACTTTTATGTAAAACATTTACAAAATTGATAAAATATATTTGATATATTTAATTTCTATAATCATATATAGGTCATCTTGTGGTGTGTGGATGATAAATTTTATGGAGTACTTCACTAGAAATGATTTGTCTGACACTCCTACGCAGGTAAATTTTATGTAATACTTATTCTATGTTATATCATTATTTAACTCTTATTTCTACTTTAATAGGATCATATGGCAGATTTTAGAACAAAACTAGCTGTCATTTAGTGGACTCGGAATTGAATGATGATAATCTAAGAAATCGAGACATGGAAGATGACGAAAACAATATAGATCCCACGGATTGTATGATTTTGGATGGATCCCCTAAGAATCCCAAAACATCAAATACATCATTAGATGTTGAGCTCATCTCATAGTCATATATCCTTTCACCGTATGTCAACCCAACAAACGATGACTTAATAGACGAACTGTGCTTGTTCATGAGTATGGTTGATGATGACGCTTTACTAGAGTAAGCCATGATCTTTTAGTTCATTTTGTATTCTACTCCCTCTGTACCACAATATTTGTTGTTGGGGAGAACTAAACTAGTTCTCCCCAACAACAAATATTATGGAACAGAGGGAGTAATAAATTACTCTGATGTCATTATAATTGACAAAAATTTGATTTTACAAGACCGGGTGAAAAGCTCTGATCCTTACCCTTTCAGCTTAAAGTTGAGACAAATAAAAAATATATATTAAACAATGATGAATATATGGATATTGATTGCTTTAACATGGATGTGTGGATACTAGCGCGCCACGAAGTCCAGCTTCTCACAGACATTCCATCTCACTACATGGATCTAAACTTTTGTGTAAGTTAATATAATTGCGTATTACATATTTGTTTCTCATAGCACTATTGTCTTCCTTTTTTGTAGTCCATGTTCCACTATGAACGAGACCCAAGTCAGCATGGAAATATGGACAGTGCTACGTTCAAACGATTGTTTCATAACTGGCCTAACAGCAATGAGTATCATATCTCACAATGTGATATGGTAAGATTTTAATTTTTCGTTTATAACAGTGGTTTATTTGGTTTTAGTTAATATTTCATGTATTTATAAACGTATGAATCATTGCAGATTTTGTTGCCTTGGGATATTTTTGGGCTGTTTCTATTGTTTGTCTTGGACCAAGATAGAAAACGTTATCTCAATTTTTGATCCTATACCAATAGCAACTTTGGGAAAGAATATACTTAAAACCATGGTAAAAAACCTAAACCTCGCACTCCGAGTTGCAAACCCTGCATTCAAGGACGATATCTCTAAATGGGAATGTATAGTTCCTGTTGTTCCAACAAACTCACACTGGTATGAATCTTTTTAATGCATTATAATATTAAATAATTCATTCATTCAACGCACATTCTGTGTTTAATTCATACATGCAGTGCCTTGTCGGGGTATTTGGTTTTTAAGTACATGCACTCATTGTGTGATGGAAAGCTATATTTTCCTATTTACACAATGCTTATTTGTATACACATTGCACATCCAAACTTGTTATAAAAATGTTGTCTAATTCATATGTAGGATTGTTTTGAACTGAGGAAGTAATTTTTAGTGCATATTTTAAAGTATGAAGAAAATGAATCTGAAAACAATATCACGTACATTGAAGCAAGCATCATAGATCACATCTATAGATGGACTTTCATTGCTTCAAAAGATGGACCATAAAGACATGCTTAGTCCTGGTTTTTAAAATATATTTCTGTAACAATTATAATACAATTATTATGTGATCGTGAATTTTGTGCGGAGACATGTTTCTGGATTGTATGTTACGCACGTTCTCATATTGTTTTATATAAGACACCGATAAATGGCTCGATAAAAAAACTCAAATATGTTTTACTATAGATTATGATACGTGTGTTGGATCACAAATATGTCAAAATTTTGAAAATACAATTTGAGTGACATAATAAAATTTTGTAACCGTGTGAAAAAAAATAAGAAATTATTTTACTATGATACATATGAACCCATTTTTTTGAGATGTGCGTTCCACGTGCATGCTTACTAGTTCTTCATTGATTCCTTCACATTTTTAGCTGTCACATACGATGGTTAAGTGGAACCTTGAGGGAGTTTCACCTATGTATACTCACAAAGACATTAGTCGCTTGACCAGTTTTGTCGTTAATACTCCAAAACCACAAAGGAGGCACTAGATGCACTTATAAGGCTTGACTCTACTTGGTTTGATAGCCCAATGTAGCTAGCACACATTGATGTCCTGCAAGTGCACATAGTTTAGTTGTAGCATTTTGAAGTAAGGCTATCGATGGCACATGGAGCACATAAAATGGTCTTTGTCTCTCATAGTGATTTAGATTATAGTACATGCAAGTTAGAAGCAACGCCAAGCAAAGTGGACTTGTAAGTTCAAAAGTACTGAGTTGTTTTTGCGAGCATATAAATAAAGAACACAACTGAAATAAATGGGCGCACGATGTAAGCAATGGTTGTTGGAATCTAAATAAGTAAGAAATTCTTAGGGTGTCCAGATTCCCAACTGGTATCTTTCTAACACAACCAATGCCTAAGCATAATTCTACAAGTACATATGTTAAAACACACTATATGTTTCTACAAGTACGCCTAGACAAGAACAAATACATGCATACGTGCATCAAGCCCGTGTCCCATAGACGAGTACCATTCATCCCCACATAGTTAACAAATGGTGATAAAGACTTTCCACGCGGACACAACTAAGGCGGTCTCCGTTTATTCCCCTATTTCAATGATCTGGGAAGGTGGGTGATAAGGGCTGTCATCATCGACCTCTCCTTCACACGTTCACACCAATAGTAACCTTCTGTCCAACGGAGGCATATGTTGGATGGTTGACTAGACCCAACATCAAGAAGATTATTAACATAAACATATAAAGTGAATATTAAATGCTATTATTATTCAAATTGTAAGCATACTAGGGATCCTCCATATCCTCAAGTACCACGGAAACTACTCACGCATATAGGGCATAAGCACCGTAGAGTGAATCATGACGAACATGGAAAAAATGTCTAAATGTTAGAAAAGTGAAGCTAAACCAACTAATATATTACCAATAGATGCATATGGGATATCGATGAAGAAGACATGTGGTGATGATGTCCTGTTGATGTGATGATGCTGCGACACAGTCCCTGCAGCAATAATGTCTCTGGAATCCTTCTGGAGTCTAGGGTTCTTTGTTTTGTAGGAGTTTGTAGTCTCCATCGGTGTTTCATTCCAAAACCTATTGCACATGGGTGAAATAGTCGACGAGCAGGTGGTAGTTGTGAGTGGTATGAGTGCAAGGCCACCAAGTACTCTAGCTGCTCTGTGCAACTCCCAGCTTCTCTCAAATGCTTTGATATTCTAAGGTAATTATTTATCACATTTATTTATGTGATTTCATCACCTTTTCTTGGTTTTCTTTCCTTAAAACTCCAAACACATCTGAAAACACAATACTAGGTAAAATAGGAAAACGAAGTGTGCGAACATGATAAAACCCAACAAATCCTACCATGTAGGTACAAGATAAAGCGTAAAAACATCACACAATTTGGACTCATCAACTACCCCAAGCCTAGAGGTTTGCTCCTCCCCGAGTAAATGTCATAGCTTGTACGAACGAGATCATCTTGTTCATAAAGTACGAATAAGTAATACATGATTGCATCGCTTGATTCAAAAATTGATGCTAGATATACGACCATAATGGGTATAATTATATCTCAATTTATCTGGATGATAATGAAGGCTTCCTTACCACGGATACTCTATCAACTAGCAAACATATCACAACTTTATGTAATAATTCACTCTTATTTTAGTAGAGCAAGTAGCAGCGGTCTCTCTCTTTTTAATTCAGGGTGCCACATTTATGTTCCCTTTTTATTTTAAGTGCTAGGCTTAAGTACCCATGTCACAATCATTTTTCTTCATGTGCAACATGAAATCCAAGCATGCACCCCTATAATGAGATCGAGATTTTGACAGGATTTAGAGATATTTTTAATGGTCTGACCATTGTGATACACCAATATTTTTATTGTTAATAAATTATTTAGGAAGAACAACTGAAGTAAAGGTGATCTATCTCATACAGTTTTTCACCTTTCCTACCTTATCGACACGGGATATGTGGAAGATTTATACTCATCAGTAAGTGAAACCATATTAGCACACCTATCTAAACATGCATCTTATAACAATTTAAGAATAATATAATCAACCATTCATTTAAAATGGTTGTTACTTTTCGCATAATAAGTCTCCCCTCAATTAGAATATATAAATGCTGCACTTTTATTTGACTGACGCAAAATAATAATTAAACAAAAAATTACGATGCAAAGCAATAGAATAAGATAGAAGGGATTAGAAATCTCCCCAAGATTAAAATATTAAGACAATGAGATTGATTCGTCCCTCTTATTGTCGGCACCGGGGTCCTTTGCATGTGGAGGCTTGGGGAAGCATGTGGGATCAAGAAGTGGTGTCTGGAGTGGAGGCGTGTGAATAGACACTTACCAAGATAAATGAGCAGTTTTGAGTTTTCTTGATTCTAGGAAGGTTTTTGCACAAGTTAAGATATATCCAAAAGTTCCTACACATACATAACTAGGGATTGAGCAGCGAAAAGTAAATATCATGCAAGTGTAATAGAGTAAGATGTGGTATAGTTAGAGAGATCAAACACAACGAAGACACGATGATTTTTGGCATAGTTCTGATAGGTGGTGCTATCGTACGTCCACGTTGATGGAGACTTCAACCCATGCAGGGTAACGGCTATGCGAGTCCTCGGAGGGCTCCGCCCACGGAGGATAATTGTTGCGCGAGTCCACAGAGCGCTCCACCCACGAAGGGTCCACAAAGAAACAACTTTATGTACGTCATCATGGCTTGCATCCATGAAGGACTAGCCTCCCTTGTGTAGATCTTTATGTATTAGGCGATGTCCTCGCCCTTACAAACTTGGTCATTCGATTCCACATGATTTGGACGCTCCCAAGCAACACCTAATGTGGAAGTGCGTTATATCAACAAGAGAGGTGGTGGGGTGATTGAGCAAAATTTGGAAATTCTTCACTGCGAAATTTTTGGATGAAGAAACAGCGGAGTGACATATATCAATGCATCAGATAAGTACTCATGCATATGCAAAATACATGAATCTCATAATCATCTTGATGAATTGAAGCATATGGGTGAAAGAGTAACTAGCAATTATAGTAAGGGCATCAAATGAAGAACTTGGACTAATGAAATTGAGAAAGTCTTGAGTCAAAGTATCCACAAAACACAAAAAGGAATTTTTTCACGGTGCAAGTGTCGGATTTCGTGCTCCGCAAAACCCTTAAGATTCGAACTCAAGGGCATGTACGAAGGTCTCACTGGCTCGCTTCACCTAACTCGCAACTCGCTGGGAATGGCAAGGAACTCACTCGACGGTGAGGAAGACACAGAACACAACAGTTTACCCAGGTTCGGGCCACTGAAAAGCGTAATACCCTAGTCCTGCTTTGGTGGATTGCCTCTCTTGGACGAGGGTGGAAGAACTAGTACAGTCTTCTTGAGGGCCTCCGGAGGCCTGGTGTTGTGCCCGTGGGAGAATGAATGAGTCGGATCCCGTTCTACGAAGCAACCTATCCTCTATATATAGTGGTGGCCCAGGTGCTCTTCCCTTATCATTTCGGGGGGAAGGGATCCCACAACGACAGATTTTGAAGGGGAAGAGGGGAACATGCTCTCCTACCCAAAGGTGGTCTTCGCCTGCAAAGTGACTGTCAGCGCAACACGGTCGGGCAGAGGGATGACACCCGTCCTGCTGGCGGGTGGCAACGGCTTAGTTTCATAAGAAGGGAAACGTTTGGAAGATGCCTTGGAAACCTCGGTACTTCCATGCCCTCTTTGCACTACAGGGGAAACTGCTCCGCCTTGCTGCCTGCTGCTCACTTGTCCTTCCTACACGTCATCCTTGACTCCTGAGGACGGGACTTGCCTCGGTATCTCCGCCACTCCGGAGGGATCCTGAGGAGGCCCCCTGTGGGTCTTGAAGCCGCTCCTCCTCGTGAGGCTTGGACCATCGCGAGGGCCTTGTCTTGGGTGGTTCGGCGCTCGGTTGGTTGGTGAAGCGGGCCAGCCCTAGGGCACCGACAGGCAGGTCTGGGTACCCCCATTCATAGAACACCGAAAATAGCCCCCGGGCCCAAGGTGCTCCTCGGCTCGTTTCCAGGCGAAGCCTTCATGGCGCCCTGAAGTGCCGCGGGCCCTAAACGCATGTGGGCCATGTCTGACGCGCACCACGCGGCTGATGTTGGGTTCCCCTTGCCTTCTGTCTTCACCCGAATTATTAGGGACCTGACTCGCCGCGTTGGTCCGTTATTGCTTTCCCTTCTCCCGCACTTGCTCTTCCTCCTTGGTATCCAACTCTAACCGGCGTTTCCCAGATCTAGTGCCACGCCACTCCCTTGCAAGTTCAGTGATGGCGTTTGCCGACAAGGAGAACTAGAGGCGCAAGGTCCTGTCCCGGCTCCTCGGCTCCTGGAGTGCGCCCTCGCCAACGATGTGGATCTCGCCCCCTTGCTTCCATGGACCGCAGCCAAGTCCAATGAGCACGAGCGGACCCTAATCTTGTCGGGTGCCATTGAGAAGCGACCCGCGTCGAAGGTGGAATAACCCTTCTTCCTCCATAGTGTCTTTTCCGGGCTGGTGCCGCCCTTCTCCTAATTCTTCACCGCCATCTTGAATCAGTACGGGATCGAGGCCCTTCATCTCCAGCCTAAGTCCATCTTGCTTCTGTCCGTCTTTGCTTTCTACTGTGAGGCCTTCGTGGGCGTGCGGCCTTCAATAGCCCTATTACGTCATTTCTTCAGCCTACGCCTACACGACGACACTCATTTGTTAGTGTGCGTCTCCTTCGTAGCGGCCCAGAGCGGCAATCTTCTCCTGAAGGCCAGGAAGAAGGTGGATAACTTCACGCAGCGTTGGGTCCTTATCAGCCTCAAGGACACCAGCCCTCGGCTGGAGGAGCCGAAGGGGCTGCCGGAGAAGACTTCCGCATGGAGCTCGGCAAAGCTCTGTGACCCTCAGGCCGCACTCGTCCTGGAGCACTTCTCCCGTGACATCAGCTCCAAGAGGCTGACCGGTGGGATGATAGTGAAGGAATTCTTGGCGCAGCGCCTGGCGCCCCTTCAGGCCCATTCTAGGCCCCTGTGGGACTACCGTGCTGGTGATGACGAGCTCAGGCTCTGGTCCTAGGACCTCCCCACTGAGGAGCTAAGAAGGGTCGTGTTGATCTTGCTGGGCGGTGAACCTGGTGACCTGCCTGAGGCTCTAGGCCCACTGTACCGTCTTGACGACCGGGTCGACGTGATCGTCGGGCTGCCTGTCTTCGATGAGCGGTGGCTCCTCCCTGCCGAGGGCTCCAGTCGGGTAGAGGTGTCGTCGAGCGACACCTCCTATGAGGGGGACTCGAAGAAGATTGTCGATGACTGCCCCCCAAACGCGCCTCCCCCATCGCAGGCTATCTTTCTGCGTGAGCTCGAAGATGATGACGCCACCGGCGAGGACCCTGCGCTGACCCCCTCGCGCCCGGCTAGGGCCTCCAGAGGGCCCACGTCGACCCCGCGTGCCACGCGGTCCGTGTGTGTGCGGCCCCCCCAGAAGTGCGAGGCTAGGTCACCCTTGGCGCGTCCCGCCTCTGCCGGAGAAAAGCCTGAGGCGCCCGGCTCGCCCCCCTCCGTGGGGGGCCCTGTTGCTCCCAACGTGGCAGGGGCGATGAAGAGGAAGAGGTTGATTGACCCCGAAGAGTGAGTCACTTGTCTTGGCATGCCATGAGCATCTGAAGTCTGCGCTTGGCTGATTCCTTGTTTTGCCTAGTGTCCAGGGGCGTCGTCTCGCCGAGGGATAAGAGGAAGAAGACGGGCGTCAAGCCGAAGGCGAATCCTGACGCACCCTCTGCCCTCTCCAAGGCGTCGCCGCCAGCCGATGGAGAGGGGGCGGCTCGCACGGTGACCTCACATGCCTTGATCATCGTGCCCCCGAGCCCCCGAAGCGTCTTGAGGCGGTTGTGGTGGCGCCGTTGCCTGGGGAGCAGACCCTTGAGGCCCCTCGGTCTTCCGACGCGCCAATGCTCGCGATATTTGTGCAGCCTCCGGAGCCCCCTATCCTCCGCAACGATGTCTCCGTAATGGCACCGCCCGCGGCAGCACTAGATGCTCCTCAGGAGGAGGTTCTGAAGACTTCGGTGTTCACCCAAGGCATATTGACCGACGCCTTCACCGCCCTGAGCAAGGTTGCAGTCGCGATGTCGAAGGGCGAGGAGGAGGCCAAGGCCGCTCGCGCTACATGCGAGGTGGCGGTGGAGGAAGCCACGAAGCTGCCAGACGTTGCGAAGGGGCGGAGGGTCACCTGAAGGTCCTCCAAGAAGAATAATCCAGGCTAGCCGGGCTGCGTCGCCTGTGAGAGGAAGATCTCACGGCCCACGAGGCCAAGCTCGCCACCCGGGAAAAAGAGCCGTCCCAGAGGGAGAATGGCCTGGGCGCCCAGCCGGCGCGCTTGGAAGAGCAGGAGAAGGAGGCCGCCTCAAGGAAGGCCCTCCTTGATGCCCAGGGGGGAGTCCAAGCCGCGCAGAGAGGAAGAAGGTTGCGGAGCTGGTCAGCTTCCCTGAGGTTGAGCTCCGGCTTCGCACGGCGCTCCGCTCCCTCTACCGTGATGGGTTCTATGAGCTACGGGCTACCCCAAAGGGCGGCTTCGCCGCGCTTGCGGTGGAGCTCGTCGTGGCTATGGAGAACGCCGTCGTCCAGGTGGACATGTTCTTGGACAGCGAGTGCTGCAACCTCTTCTTCGCGACCATGACACACATCTTCAGCCACCTTCATCTTCGCGAGCCGGGATTTGACCTCGGTTCCGTGATTCTGCCGGTCTCCGCTGAGATCCGACACAGCGCTGCGGAGGCGGTGAAAGGACCCATGAAGGTGTTGGTGAAGAGGTTCGCCCACGTCGCAGCTCCTTCATCTCCAGATGTCGATGAAGCCGACGGCGAGGAAGGCGACGCTTCTAACGTCGACGACGAGCCGCCCGAAGATGGGGCATCTCGCGATGGCGGCTCCTCCTGATTTCTCCGCCCTATTTTCTCCTGCAATGGACATCATGCCTCGTTTGCATTTTCATGAACTTGTCAAGGATTGTAATAATTGAATGCATGAATGTTTTCCTCGCCTCGTTCCTGTGATGTTTGCAGTGAGGCTCTGCATCGACAGGGCCCGCCCCATGCGTACCTTCTCCGCGGTTGGTCCGACAGGAATTCCAGGACGGCCCAAAAGGCAAAGGGGCTACGGGCGTAGTTAGGCTCGTGGTTTGCGATCCTCAGGGGTCCCCCTTGATGCGCAAGTTGCCCTCATGAGGGGAACGCAGTGAGGATTTTGAAACTTCGGAACATGTTCAGCACTCTACGAGGGCAGGGCCCGCCCCGTGCGTACCTCCCCGCGATTGAACCAACCGGAAACCAAGGACGGCCCAAAGGGGGAAGGGGTTACGAGCACAGTTCAGGCTCCTGAGTCGCGATGCTCAGGAGTCCCCCTTGACGTACAAGCGACTTCCATGTACTTCCTAAGAAGCTTAAAGTTTGAGCCTACTGAACTTCTTTGGCCCTCTTTGTGTCTAGGGCCCGCCCCGCGCGTACCTCCACCGCGATTGGACTGACCGGAAACCATGGACAGCCCAAACAGGGAAGGGGCTACGTGCGCAGTTCAAGCTCCTGAGTCGCGATGCTCATGAGTCCCCCTTGACATACAAGTGACTCCATTATTCTCCCTAAGAGATTTGGAATGGCTTGTCAAGCGCACTAAGCTCTGCGTCGGCAGGGCCCGCCCCGCGCGTACCTCCCCTCGATTGAACCAACCGGAAACCAATGACGGCCCAAGGGGGGAAGGGGCTACAAGCGCAGTTCAGGGTCCTGAGTCGCGATGCTCAGGAGTCCCCCTCGACGTACGAGCGGCTCCGTACCTCCAGTTATCTTTCCCACGCATTGGGCGTGGGCGTAGTCGTAGGTGGACTGTGTTGATTTCCTGGCCGGCTGCGGGCCTAGTCACTGGTGGACTACGTTGATTGCCTCCGTCTTCTCCCTAGCCCGGAGCGTAGGGCTGCCACTAGGCGTGGGGTGGACCCGTCCGCATCGTCGGGGGGCCCTGGGCATATACAGCCTTGGCTCATTATTACGTGAGAGTGTCACGGTGGGGGTGTATTTGGGAGGTCATGAGGACGCTTTGGCTTCACGAGTGTCCCTATCCCCGGGTCATTGGTGGACTGAGCTTCGCCCCAGCGCGGAGCATAGGGCTGCCACTAAGCGTGGGATGGACCCCTCCGCGTCCTCGAGGGCCCCTGAGCATATATAGCCTCGGCTCATTAGTACGTGAGAGTGTCACGGTGGGGGTGTAACTGGGAGGTCGCGAGGACGCTTTGGCCTCACCCTACCCCCGAGTCATTGGTGGACTGAGATTCTTTTGGGTCATTGGTAAACCTTGTTGACTTGTTCTTCTTTGGGAATGAGATCGGGTGTCTGATGCCTCAGCTGGCCTACAAGGATAAGTTTCGACGGGAGCCCCCAAGCGGGGGTCGACTGCTTGAAGACGCAAGCAAAATAGAACGTTAGGGTTTGAAGCGGGTGAGATAGAAACAACCGAAAGATGGTTAAATGAAAGTAGCGGCTGGGAGTGCCCTGAGCTCGTGGAGGCCGCATGCCCTTGTGGGCGCCCTAGGCTAGGGTGAGCTAAGAAGTTACCTGGCAGTAGCCAACAAAAAGTCACCTAGCGGCCATGTCGCTGAAGTGCCGAAAGCGTCGTCCTCACCCGAACTCCTATTTCCACGGTCACGACCCTCACGATTCCGCCGTCTCCCGAGGCTCGGGACCTTCGCTCGGCCCGAGCATCTCCTCCTATTCCTCGCCACGCCCCAGCAGGCCAGGCATTTGCATGGCATGCTGGAGCCGCTGGTAAGTGGCAGCCACGTTCCCCAGCCCAAAGGGCATGAGGGCGTCGGCGCACGGGTTTACCCACCGATGGTCAGGTAGCGCGGGCCAGAAAGGGCCTTGAGCCGCGGCTCTGTCAGCTGCGAGCGTGTTGATGCAGATGCGGGGCCGGTCGACCGTGCCGACGACGGCGACTACGATTGATGGTGCAGGGCAATACCCGCCTCACACGGCCTGGTCCTCTCGAATTTCTCGGATTGCTCTAATGATGGACTCACGGGAGCTGAGCGGACGCGTGTCGGAGCACGCCCTTGGTTTATGCTCGAGCACAACCCTCACCTCACTCCTCAGGCCAGGGACCTCCCCGATGGGAGCCCCCAGCCCCGACCCAAGGGGGGCGCCGAGCGCGCCTTCCTATGCGATGGGAGGCATGGCCCTGTCCCCCGGCATGGAGCCAAAGCCCCAAGGCGCTCCATGGGGAGGAGTTCCTTCTTCTTTTTGCATGGGTCCTCGCAAGGCGACTCGTCTTCTTCGCCGTCTGAGAGCTCCGCCGTCGCTACGTGGTAGGCACGCTCGAGTGTGCAGACGGCATCCTTCTCCTCGCAGGAAATGGTGATGACGCCGCCGCTCCCCGGCATCTTGAGGACGTCGTAGCCATGGTGGGTCACTGCCATGAACTTGGCGAGGGCCGGGTATCCAAGGATCACGTTGTACGGAAGGTGGATGTGCGTGACGTCGAAGACGATGATCTCAGTGTGGTAGTTCTTGCACTCACCGAAGGTGAGTGACAGTTACACGTGTCCGATGGGCACGGTGAACCCCTACATGACACTTGAAAAGGGCTTGGTCAGCAGGATCTGTTCGTACGGCAACTGGAGTTTCTCTAATTTCTCGACCGAGAGGACGTTGAGCCCCGCCCCACTATCCATAAGGGTCTTGGTGACGAGGACGTTGCTGATAGTCGGGGTGCACATCATCGAGAGCTTGCCGGCCATGAACGAGAACCTCAGCTGATCACTTGCGTCAAAGGCGATGCTGCTCTAGGACTAGTTGAGGGGGCGCATCAATTCAGGCCTTGGGAGAGCAGCATTCACCTCTCGTGCAAACTACTTGAAGGCGCAGTTGGAGGCCAGGGTCTCGGCGCAGCCCAAGTTGGAGGCCACCGCCCGAACCTCCTGGAAGCCCCCAACCCCATTGTCCTGCCTGTCTTTATCCCTCCTTCTGGGTGGCGGAGGCAGAGGAGGTAGACAAGTCTCACGAGGGCGAACCTCACGAGGCTGACCGCGTCGTTGCCCCTCATGATGGTCATCGCGATAGTGGTCCGCCTGAGGCTAGCCACGCCACAGTATTCATGAGGCTGCTCGCGCCACCCCTGATGCGGCTCTCGGTCGTCGCAGCGGCCCCCGCCACGACCTCTGCCGTGGGCGGGGCTCCTGTTTGCCCGTCCAGGGCGCGTGCTAGAGTGCTCGGCACGGGCCAGCCAGAGCTCTTGGCACTCGGAGGTATCATGGCCTCTGGTGCCATGGAAGATGCAAATTGGCCCCCCTCGTGAGGGATGCTCTCCTCCTCATCTGTACTTCGTCTCAGGTTTGTCTGCGAGCACCGCAGGAGCCTTGTGCTTAACCTCCTTGGCCTTGGCCTTCTTCTCTTCTGGTTCCGCCGCCTGAGGCCCGAGGAGAGACAGGCGACCTTCTTCATCCCTGGCGCACTTGTTTGCCAGGTTGAACATCTCCAGTGCGGTGCTCATTTCATCACTCGTGGCGAGGTCCTCCTTCATCTTGAGGTCGGTGACTCCGTTGGAGAAGGCCGAGATGACGGCCTCGTCTGACGCCTTGGGGATCTTGAGCTGCATGACAGTGAAGCGTTGTATGAACTTGTGTAGGGTCCCCCCTCCCGCTGCTTGATGCACCGCAAGTCGTTCATGGCGGGGCACGGTCGCGAGTGCCCTAGAAGTTGGCGGTGAAGCACTCGTGCAGGCTATCCCAAGAGGGGATGGACGCCTTTGGGAGGTTGAGGAGCCAAGAAAGCGCGCCACCCTTGAGCGCCATAGGGAACCAACACGCCATGACCTTGTCACCTCCTCCTGCCGCCCTGATGCTCAGCGTGTGGCGTTGCAGGAACTCTGCCAGGTGCATGGTGCCGTCGTAGCGCGGGGGCAGGTCGGGCTTGAACTTGCAGGGCCACGTAGTTGCGCGGGGGCATCCCACCGGTTCGAAGGGCATAGCGCGTGCGGGGGGCGCCCGGGCCCTGTTGCTCCAACGGGTCTGCTTCGGGCGGGGCGAGCTCGCGGTCTGGCACTTACAGCGGCGGGAGCACGCGCGCTGCCGCGTGCGGCTGAGGAACCACCTGACAACTTGCTTCATCACCTGGCCTCGCCCTGGGCTCGCGAGGTTGGTCACGGGGACACACTTTTGCCTAGGCTCAGGGCGCAAATCTTGCCGCGGTGGTGGGGGCGATGCATCTTGTTCCTCGTCGTTTGCTTGGGAGGTCGGGGCCGAAACGAACAGGACAACACTGCAGAGTCGCCGGTGGCGGCCACGAGCTCCTCGATGCGCTGGAGCCAGTCGTTGTGGCGGTCAGGGGCGGGCCGGTAGAGGAGCACCTCGGTGGCCATGGCAAGCGCGAGCTGGCCGCGTGGCATCTCCGACCGGGCGTGCGAGGCCGCCCCGGAAGCTCGGATGAACCACATAGGGGCTGTGTCACACCGTGTTTTTATTACCACTTTCTCTGTAATGCAAAAATCTGAGCTTGTTAAAACTTTTTCAAAACTAATGATGTGAGTGCCATGTTTATCATTGAATGACTTGTGTGATGATCATATGATGATAAAACCCCATTTCACAATATTGAATTATTATCAAAACCTTCTTCTTGTTTCTGATCACGGTAAAACCCTACTTTGAGTTGCACTACTTGCCCTTGATGGCAAGATTGGTTTCTACCCAAAGTAGGTGATCTGATTTTAACTTATTTTAGTATTCTAAAACCACAAAATAATTATTTTTAGAATTGTTTTCATAATTTATCTGAATGTCCATTTTTGAGGCCACAAATGGTATTCCTACATGGAAAAATACTTATGTGCCTTAGAAATTTTTTATTAAATTTCGAGATGATTAGAAGGACATATATTTTCCATATATAAGATTTTAACCCATATTTATATTATTATTATTTGAGTAAAACCCTGAAAACCATTTGTGTCTGTTTTGACCTTTTGAAATATTTCCAAAGGAAATATCCTCAATAAAATCCTGGAAAATTCCAGTAGTATCCCTAAGCCATATTTGGTGTCCGCATAAAGGATCACCTTGATCCAAGGTGATTAAGGACCCTAAATAACCCAAAAAACCCTTCTGCCCATATTGAAGTTAGAGCAACTCTACATAGCAAAGTTTGTCCAATGATGCTGAAACTTTGCAGGACTGCCAAATACCTCAAAAAAAGGTTCCACACCAAAAATGGGATTTGTGGGACTTAGTTTGCCCACACTTTGTTTGGAAGGGACAGATGTGGTCAAATAGTGGTGTTTTCAAGTTTACAAAGCTAAACTTGTCCAATGGAGCTCAAACTTGGTGAAACCCCATGTTTTAGCACCAAACCCAAACCTGTTAAGTTGCAGCACCAGTGGTGTGGTGCAACTCCCTCAAACCATTGTCGAGCACCTTCTGACAGATGGGTAAATGCCCTCTTAGCCACAGCTAAACCCAACCCCTTTGCTCCAAACTCATAGATTAGGTGGCCAATATCAATGCCTAACCCCAGTCAACTGGCCCCTCACTGGTTCAAAGTGGAAATGCCAAAAACACCAATCTAAGCTTGAATTCAAAGCTGATAGCAGCAGTATTCCTTGTCTCCCTTGACAAGCCGAAGCTCCCACGAGACCCAAACGGCTAGCCTCACTCCCAGCCAGTGCCAGGACATGCTAGACACATCCAAAGTGCCTCAGAGTGCACCAGCATCCCGTGGCATACCAAAACTGCGCTCTGGGCGCCCTACAGGAGCCACCAAGGTGGGGGCGATGCTCTCGGCCAGTTCCAGCCTCCCCCGAGGTGTCCAACCTATTCCCCGACAAGTCCTTTGCATCGAGCGACCATCAGGTCCCCTCCTCACCCGCGCTAGAGCTCGTGCGACGCGTGCGCGCACGCACAAGAACCAGCCAAGGTTGCGTGGCCATGGATGCTCGACTCATGTCTCTCTCCCTGTGTTGGAGTTGGTTCTGGCAGTCCAAAACCACGTCTTGAGACCGTGGTGTTGACCCCAGCTCCTCCCTGCACCCCCATGCGTGCCACGGTGAGTCAGCGGCGCTCCCGAATCGGCTCACTGTCGCGGGCCTATTTATAGCCCTCCCCTTCTCTCCAGCACCCCTCAGACAGCTTCACTACGACTACTAGCACCTCCCTAGAAACCCCAGCAAACCAGTAGAGCCCCGGTCCTCGAGATCGACCGAGGCCCCTCCGCCTCAGAACTCCGGTCGATCTCCGGTTACACGACGGCTCCTGCGTCCATCGACCCACCAAACTGACCCCCTCGACCCCAGGAAGTTTTCCCCTAACTTCCCCAAGCATTTCCGTGCCCTAGCTACCTGCTCGACCACCTCCTAAAACTCCTCTGCCACGACCTCCTCGTTGTCGGCGAACCCCTGCCTCTCCGTCGTTGTTCCGACCACCAGCAGATTGGCGACGTCAATGCCGAGCCCATTTATGTCCTCGTTGGTGCTTGACATTACGTCAGCAGCCTCGCCGGCGTGCTCCTCCTCCTCTGTGGCCAGAGGTAGGAGACGACCCCGACAGGTGTGCCCCACCTGTCGGTGGACGAGCTCCCTCCCCCGCGTTGCCCGCAGCGAGTGACTACAGGGCCCCGCACGTCAGGTTCAAACTTGACGGCGCGCGCGCCTAGCTAGGCTGTGGCTGGCCTTGGGCCGGCCCAGTTCCAGGCTGAGCCAGGCCAGGGACTTAGCCAATTTTTCTTTATTTTTAAAAATCTGATTTCAAAGATTTTAATAAAAAATTTAACGTGTGTAAAAATAAATTTTTCCACTATTATTCTTCTAAAAATATGTTGTATTTAATAAGACCTTGAGATGAATTTTTCAACAACTATTATGTTTTGCAATAATAAGAAGGACTAAATTGGAATAGTTTTGCTTCTGTTTGGTTGATTTTAAAAATGTTCCTTCATTGGAAACAGAGACAAATATTTTTCGAAATAACAACTTAGATTTATCAGCAATAAAGAACATTTTTTAAATGACATCATGATCTGTTTTTGAGTGAGCTATTTCTTATTTATTCTTTTGACGATGATAGAAAATCCGTGTGACGAGCGAATCAGAGCGGAAGACCTCGAAGACCCCGGATACCAAGGTGAGCAAGGCAAGTAGCCCTTTGACCATGACTGAGCATATGTTATATGGCATGTTAAGATAGCAAGTATTTCCATTGCATATGATCATAAGTGTCGGTAAATCACTAAGGTGATGTTACCGATGGCTCCTTCGGTGCACATGCATTAAGCTTGATCCTACCACCTTAGAGGATCATGCTAGTATCATGTTGACAAGTAATGCTAGAGTAAATAGTATGATCATGTTGTTGGCATAAAACAAAGATTTATGAAAACCCCGTAGGGTGCAACTAATGCCCGAGGGTGATGATGAGTTAGGTGGCCACTTTTAGTGAAATGGTGCACCGGGTATTTGTGTGAGTATGGTTTTGGAAATGGGATTAGATTTTTGATGTGTCGACCGTCCCAACCTTACCATTATGAACACGTTACCCCTTATGGGACGGGGCTATGTTGATTACTCTGGTCAGAGCTAGCAAAGAGCCACATTACTAGTGGCGGGAGTGATGTGTGGTCACTGTCGGGATGGGGTTGTCCCAGGTAGGACGACTATGCCATTTTTATGAGTTCCAGGCACACCGTTGGTCCCCGCATGGTTGATACTGTCCAGATTCGGTGCTCGTAAGACATACAACATGTGGGTTGGGTACCAATCGAGTAGAACTCTTTGTCTAGTATCGCCAGGGGAAAGGCATTGATCGGGTACTTACCTCGGGTATGTTATATACCGTGAGTTGTGGATGAAACAGAAGTTTCTTGGATCCCGTAGGTCCAGCGTACTACCTCTGCAGAGTGTAAAACTATTTGAATAGCCGTGTCCACGGTCAAGGACAGTTGGGTGGTGCTGCTTAAACTACGTCAAGTCTTTTCCGCATAAACCAAGTGTGTGTGACTGGTGATAAGAAGGAGTTACTATGGAAGTAACGATATGACAAAGTTTCGTGACTTGGCGTATAGGGTAAACCCGGATGGTTCAGCCCTCGACAAATATATATTGATATATGTAACCTGTTCTTCAAAAGTAGTTCTTAAATTATAATGCATTCATGTGATCATGTTTATTTACCACCAAGATATATCCACCAAAGATGCATGTTATTGTTATCCTTCACTTTCATTATTCATATCATGGGTTGTTTGCGAGTATATTCAAAGTACTCATTGGCTTGCCACTGGTTATATTATTGACCAGACATGGAAGGACCGGAATTTGGAGATGAGTACGTCTTCGGAGACGCCCCTGCGAACTAGGACGCTTCCGAGTCAGAATGCCTCTCGGTGTAGGCTTGATGGCATGGGCACCCGCTTAGCCCCTATGATTTACGCAATTAGTTGTATCAGTTTGATTGGGCTTTAGGCCCAACCTTGTGAACTTGCCATTTGGTCATGTGATGTAATAACTCGGTACTCAGATGTAACACTCTTTTATTCAGTACTGTGTGTTCTGTGAGCATTGATCTCTGGGATCACTGAGCATGTTCATTCGGCGATCTCGACTCGTAAGTCGGGGTCCCCACGGAGCTAGTATCAGAGCCATCCTGACTATAGGAAGCCTTAGCTAGCATTGACGATAGCCATGATGACTAGTGCACATAGACCTTAACCTGAGATTCTACACCCACTAAGAACTTTCTAACCCTCTTCTCTACATCTTGTAGATGGCCGCCATACCTGAGATGCTTCTGGAGACGGACTTTCCTCTTCTTTTGAGTGATAGCCTCGAGAAGTGCCAAGTACGCCGCACGCCCATCTTCCTCTACCACGAGCACTGGGTCAACTCCGACACTAAGGAATATCACGTGGACGTGATAGTGAAGGCTAATGACTCCCCGACTAGTTGGTTCTTTGAAGGACCACAGATGGAGGATCTGATGTTGGAGTGGAGATCGCAGTACGAGAGGTGCTCGTGCGACTCTGCGACATCCTTCCTGAAATAGCTGACGAGCCAGCTACTCGTCACCTACCCTTCGTTAAGAACGAGATATATGGGAGTTGGACACTCAACCCATCTTCCAAAGACGGGACGCCACTAAGGTTACAAACCTACTTCAGTCTCTCCTCCGACACTTTGACGCACCTTTTGATCAAAGACTCAACAAAGATTTGCCAAAGACCTGCACCAAGTCAAGGATCTGCTTCACACGGAGAAGATGAAGAACCGCAAGGTGAAAAAGTAGGGAGCACCCGAAGGACCACCTGGCTTCACTTTCCGAGGAGGAATACCACCGCTTCAAGCCACTCCTCTTCAGAGTCGTCGCCTGACCGCGGAAGAGTACACCGAACTCTTCTCTACTTTGCCAACCAAGAGACGCCGTGATGGTCCGCTTCCTTCTCCTACTCCTTCAAAGAAGGGAAGCACTGATGAAGATGAAGATGAAGACGAAGATCCCGTAGAACCCGCTTATGAGACCGCACAGTCTGCCGCTTAGTATTAGTAGAGTAGGAAATTAGGAGTTACTCCCCGAGCGTAGGAGTTCATGTATCGGTGCAGTGAACCATGAGTGTTGTGTAAGCATGTTGGATGCAAGTCGCATTGTGCCTTAAGCAGCTTGTCAGCGACTACATCGCTTGTTTTAAAATAATGCATTAGCTTTCCAAAAACCTTTGGTTTAAAAATTTCACACTAGCACAACACCAGACCCCTCTTTACTAGAGCATCATCCCTCATGATTCAGCCAGTTCGGCAAAATTGACCTGTCTACTCCCTGACAGGATGCAACTCGCAACAACACCTTCGGCAACCCTGGTTGTGCCTCCTCAGGACAGCAGCAGGGAACCGGAGGGGAAGCTCAAGTTGGAGATCACCACAAGCAGCAAGACGAAGTTCCACCGCCACCGCCTCCTCCCATAAGCTTGACTATGGCTCAGTTCCTTCAAGATCTTCGAGAGGAACATCAAGCGAACAATGCCGCTATTCCGCAGCTGGCTCAAACCTTGGGAAACAACCCGCCGCAGAACGGGAATGGCAATGGTCGATCTACTCTCTCTGAGTTCATGCGAACTACGCCACCCATATTCACGGAGGCGACTAAACCATTGGATGCCGATGACTGGATCCGTACTATCGAAGACCTCCTCGCGCTAGTGGAAATGCACTGATGATCATGAGAAGGTCCTCTATGCTTCTCACTGTCTCGATGGCACAGCCAGAGCTTGGTGGGATGGATTTCAGATCCTGTGAGCAATGCAAGTCATCACTTGGGTTGTGTTCAAAGATGGATTATCCGCTGCTCACATTCCTCCTGGAATGATGACCATTAAGAAGCGGGAATTCCGAGCCTTAAGGCACGGTAGTGGATCTGTTAAGGAGTATTTGCAGAAGTTCAACCTCCTCTCAAGGTACGCACCTGAAGACGTCAACACTGAGGCCGCCAAAGTGGAACGCTTTAGGGAAGGACTGGAGCAGTCGCTCCAGTATTAGCTGGTTGTTTGTGAATGCTGGACCTTCAGCGATCTTGTTAATAAGGCCCTTATGTTGGAAGACAAGCGTCGTGCTATGGATGACACCCATAAGCGCAAGCTAATGGGTAGTGGAGGACCGAGTAACTCGAAGCCACGCCCATGGCACTATTCTAGGCAGTGTCCCAATAAGAAGCCTGACGCACCGTGCCCCAATGCACCAAATCAAGGCTAAGGAGCACCAGGCAGGAATCAGGCTCCCCGCAATCAGTAGTATCACAACAGGGGGCGGATTAATCATATTTCTGCAGAAGAGGCACAGAAAGACCCAGACTGCATTTTGGGTACGTTCCTCGTCAACTCTACCCCAGCAACAATATTGTTTGATTGTGGTGCTTCGCATTCTATTGTTACACAAAGATTTGCGGAAAAATTTGGTTTAAAACCTATCCTGCTTCGCGGGCAAATTGAAATTCAAACCCCGGGAGTAGTGTTGAGGACCAACCTAGGATGTAGGAAGGTAGGGATAGTTATCAATAGGATGAGCTTCTCAGCGGATCTCATTGTGCTTAAGTCGCAAGGCCTAGAAGTAATTCTCGGCATGGATTGGTTGGCCAAGCATCAAAGCATCTTGGAATGTTCCAACAGGGCCATTACCATGACAAGCGACCAAGGGGTCAAAGTCAAGTATGTCTTTGAACCAGTACCCGCTCGAGTACCACGGGTTAACAGCCTGTCAGAAGTAGAACTCGAGCGAGTGACAATAGTCTGTGAGTACCCGGACGTCTTTCCTGATGAGCTACCGGGAATGCCTCCTGACCGACACATCGAGTTCATCATTGAGCTCATGCCCGAATCAAGGCCTATCTATAAGAAGCCTTACAGGATGGGATCCGAAGATCTAGCAGAGTTGAAGAAGCAGCTGGATGAGCAACTCAGGGAAGGGTTTATTCGTCCGAGTGCGTCACCTTGGGGATCACCTGTTCTCTTCGTGTCCAAGAAGGATGGGACTATCAGACTCTGTGTCGATAACCGTTCTCTCAAAGAGGTCACGATTAAGAACAAGTATCCACTCCCCAAGATTGAAGATTTGTTTGAACAGCTAAATGGAGCTAAGGTATTCTCAAAGATCGATCTCCGATCTGGATATTACCAATTGAAGATCCGACCCAAAGACATACCCAAAATTGCGTTTGTGACCCGGTACGGTCTATACGAATGCACTGGCATGTCTTTTGGATTAACTAATGCCCCAGCTTACTTCATGTACCTCATGAACAAGGTCTTCATGGAATACCTAGACAAGTTTGTCGACGTATTCATTGATGACATATTAATATATTCCAAGTCCTAAGAAGAGCATGAGCAAAGCATGAGGTTAGTGTTGGAAAAGCTTCGAGAGAACCAACTTTATGCCAAGTTCAGCAAGTGCCCATTCTGGCTGAACGAAGTTGGATTCTTGGGTCTAACCATGACAACAAGTGGTTTGGAAGTTGATCCCTCCAAGATTACTATGGTAACCAATTGGGAATCTCCAATTGATGTGAAGGAAGTTAGGAGTTTCCTCGGACTCGCAGGATATTACAGCAAGTTTGTAGAAGGATTCTCCCGCATTGCTCGACCTATGACTCAGCTCTTAAAGAAAGGAAAGAAGCTTGAATGGACGGCGGAGTGTGAAGAAAGCTTCCAAGAATTGATGAAGATATTAACTACCACCCCGGTATTGGCCACTCCAGATATCAGCAAGGAGTTTGTGATATATTGTGATGCCTCCAGGACCAGGCTTGGTGGGGCTCTAATGCAGGATAGCAGAGTTGTGGCGTATCTGTCACGACAACTGCGCCCGCATGAGGAGAACTATGCCACCCATGATCTCGATTTGGCTGCAGTAGTGCATGCCCTGAAGACATGGCGATATTACCTTCTGGGAAACGATGTGAAATATACACCAACCACAAAAGTCTGAAGTATATCTTCACCCAAAGGGAATTGAATATGAGGCAATGAAGATGGTTTGAGTTAATCAAGGACTACGACCTCAGCATTCAATATCACCCCAGTAAGGCCAACGTAGTGGCTGATGCCTTAAGACGGAAGACCTGCACCTTGAACGTCATGGTCAAGGAAAGGCAACATGCCTTGTATGAAGAATTGGAAAACTTCGGATTGGAGCTAGTAGAATCAGGATTCTTAGCAAACCTCGAAGTCAAACCAACACTGGAGGATGATATCAAGGAAGCCCAGAAGGGTCATAAGAGCATTGAAGGCATCAAGAAGAAGATTCAAGAAGGCAAGGCCCCAGGATTCTCAGTGAATGAACAAGGAGTAGTGTGGTTTGGGAAACGTTTATGCGTACCCAACAAGGCTGAACTCAAGGACTTGATCCTACAAAAGCACATGATACACCCTACTCTATTCATGCCGGTGGTACCAAGAGGTATCAAGATCTCCGAGAAAGATTATGGTGGCATGGCATGAAGAGGGAAATAGCATCCTATGTTGCCAAGTGCGACGTATGCCAGCGAGTCTAGGCTGAGCATCAGCGACCCGCTGGATTGCTACAACCACTCCAAGTGCCAGAATGGAAGTGGGACAAAATTCGGCATGGTTTTCATCACTAGATTGCCCAGGTCTAGCAAAGGGCACAACTCCATATGGGTCATTGTCGACCACCTGACTAAGGTGGCCCATTTCATTTCAGTCAACACTACATACGATGGAAACCAATTGGCCCATCTGTATATCCATTGTGTCGTGAGCCTTCACAGAGTTCCTAAGGATATTGTATCTGACCGAGGCACGCAGTTCACCTCAAGATCTTGGAAGAAGTTCCAAGAAGCCCTCGGAACCAAGCTCTCTTTCAGCACCGCTTTCCACTCGCAAACGGGCGGACAAACGGAAAGAATGAATCAGATACTCGAAGATATGCTCCGCGCTTGCGTCTTGGCACATGGTGCCAAATGGGAAGACTGTCTATCGTTCGCTGAGTTTTCATACAGCAACAACTACCAGTTCAGTCTCCAAATGGCCCCATTGAAGTGTTGTACGGACGAAAGTGACACACCCCGCTCAACTGGTCCGAAACCGGTGAAGGGCTGATTTTCAGGCCGGAAGTTTTGCACAAGGCAGAGGAGAAGGTGCAACTTGTCCAAGAAAATCTAAAGGCAGCCAAGTCGCGACAAAAGAGCTATGCGGATTCTCACCGCAGGGATGTGGAGTTCATTCTGGAGACCAGGTGTACCTCCATGCCACACCTCTCAAGGGAACCAATCGTTTCCATGTTAAAGGGAAACTTGCTCCAAGGTTCATTGGACCTTTTAAGATCACGGCAAGGCATCGAGAAGTTCCTTATAAGTTGGAACTACCTCCTGAACTTTTGGGTGTGCACAACGTCTTCCATGTGTCACAACTTCGGAAGTGTCTTCAAGCGCCAATCCGACCCGATCCCTACAAGGACATAGACCACCAGGCCATTGACCTTCAGCCGGATCTCACCTACCGCGAGAAGCCGATCCGCATTCTCGATAAAGTAGAGAGTTGCACCAGAAGTCGCACCATCAAGTATTTCAAAGGTTCAGTGGAGCAACCACACCGAAGCCGATGCAACATGGGAGCATGAAGACTATCCCCGATCTGAGTTTCCGGATCTTTTTAGTAACTAGCTTAGGACGCGCGTCTGCCTGGGCTCAGGGCGCAGGTCTTGCCACGATGGTGGGGGCAGCACATCTTGTTCCTCGTAGTTTGCTTGGGACGGTTGCGGCCGAAACGAACAGGAGAGCACTGCGGAGTCGCCGGCAGCGGCAACGAGCTCCTCGATGCGCTGGAGTCAGTCGTTGTGGCGGTCAGGGGAGGGCCGGTACCGGAGCAGCTCGGTGGCCATGGAAAGCACGAGCCGGACGCGTGGCATCTCCGGCCGGGCGTGCGAGGCCGCCCCGGAAGTTCGGATGAACCACAGAGTGGCGGTGTCACACCCTGTTTTTACTACCACTTTCTCTATAATGCAAAAATATGAGCTTGTTAAAACTTTTTCAAAACTAATGATGTGAGTGCCATGTTTATCATTGAATGACTTGTGTGATGATCATATGATGATAAAACCCCATTTCACAATATTGAATTATTTTCAAAACCTTCTTCTTGTTTCTGATCACGGTAAAACCTACTTTGAGTTGCACTACTTCCCCTTGATAGCAAGATTTGTTTCTACCCAAAGTTGGTGATCTGATTTTAACTTATTTTAGTATTCCAAAACCACAAAATAATTATTTTTAGAATTGTTTTCCTAATTTATTTGCATGTCCATTTCTGAGGCCACAAATGGTATTCCTACATGGAAAAATACTTATCTGCCTTCGAACAATCTTATTAAATTTGGAGATGATCAGAAGGAAATATATTTTCCATACATAAGATTTTAACCCCTATTTATATTATTATTATTTGAGTAAAACCGTGAAAACCATTTCTGTCTGTTTGGACCTTTTGAAATATTTCCAAAGGAAATATTCTCAATAAAATCCTAGAAAATTCCAGTAGTATTCCTAAGCCATATTTGGTGTCCACATAAAGGATCACCTTGATCCAAGGTGATTATGGACCCCAAATAAGCAAAAAACCCCTTCTGCCCAGATTGAAGTTACAGCAACACTACATAGCAAAGTTTATCCAATGATGCTGAAACTGTGCAAGAGTGCCTAATACCTCAAATGAGGGTTCCACACCAAAAATGGGATTTGTGGGACTTAGTTTGCCCACACTCTGTTTGGAAGGGACAGATGTGGTCAAATAGTGGTGTTTTCAAGTTTACAAAGCTAAACTTGTCCAATGGAGTTCAAACTTGGTGAAACCCCATGTTTTAGGACCAAACCCAAACATGTTAAGTTGCAGCACCGGTGGTGGGGTGCAACCCCCTCAAACCACTGTCGAGCACCTTTTGACAGATGGGTAAAAGCCCTCTTAGCCACAGCTAAACCCAACTCATTTGCTCCAAACTCATAGATTAGGTGGCCTGTATCAATGCCTTACCCCAGTCAACTGGACCCTCAGTGGTTCAAAGTGGAAATGCCAAAAACCCCAATCTAAGCTTTAGTTCAAAGCTGACAGCACCAGTATTTCTTGTCTCCATTGACCAGCCGAAGCTCCCACGAGACACAAACGGCTAGCCTCACTCCCAGCCAGTTCCAGGACATGCTAGACACGTCCAAAGTGCGTCAGAGTGCACCAGCATGCCGTGGCATGCCAAAACTGCGCTCTGGGCGCGCTACAGGAAGCCACCAAGGTGGGGGCGACGCTCTCGGCCAGTTCCAGCCTCCCCCGAGGTGTCCAACCTCTTCCCCGACAACCCTCTTCGTCGAGCAACCATCAGGGCCCCTCCTCTGTCACGCTGGAGCTCGTGTGACGCGTGCCAGCGCGCACTAGAACCGGCCAAGGTTGCGCGGCCACAGATCCTCGACTCCTCTCTCTCTCCCTCTGTTGTAGATGGTTCTGTCAGTCCAAAACCACGTCCTACGACCGAGGTTTCGACCCCATCTCCTCCCTGCAACCCCATGCGCGCCATGGTGAGTCACCAGCGCTCCCAAATCGTCTCACCATCGCGGGCCTATTTATAACCCTCCCCTTCGCTCCAGCACCCCTCAGACAACTTCACAACGACCAGTAGCACCTCCCTAGCCACCCCTAGCAAACCAGCAGAGCCCGGGTGCTCGAGATCGACTCAGGCCCCACCGCCTCGGAGCTCCGGTCGATCTCTGGCTTCACGACGGCTCATGCGTCCTTTGACCCACCAAACTAACCCCCTCGACCCCAGGAAGCTTTCCCCCAACTTCCCCGAGCATTTCCGTGCCCCTAGCTACCTCCTCGACCACCTCCCGAAACTCCTCCATCGCGGCCTCCTCGTCGCCGGTGAACCCCTGCCTCTCCGTCGTTGTTCCGACCACCAGCAGGTAGGCGGCGTCGTAGTCCTCGTTGGGGCTTGAAATCGTCGGCAGCCTCGCCGACGTGCTCCTCCTCCTCTATAGCCAGACAGGTGTGCCCCACCTGTCGGTGGCCCAGCTCCCTCCCCCGCGCTGCCCGCAGCCGCTGACTGCAGGGCCCCGCACGTCAGGTACAAACCTGACGGCGCGCGCGCCTGGGCAGGTTGTCGGCTGGCCTTGGTTCGGCCCGGTTCCAGGCCGAGCGAGGCCAGGGACTTAGCCCATTTTTCTTTATTTTTAAAAATCTGTTTTCAAAGATTTTTATAAAATATTTAACCAGTGTAAAAATATAATTTTTCCACTATTATTCTTCTAAAAGTATGTAGTATTTAATAAGACCTTGAGATGAATTTTTCAACAACTATTCTATTTTACAATAATAAAAAGGACTAAATTGGAATAGTTTTTCTTCTGTTTGGTTGATTTTAAAAATGTTCCTTCATGGGAAACATAGACTAATATTTTTCAGAATAACAACTTAGATTTATCAGCAGTAAACAACATTTTTTAAATGACTTTGCGATCTATTTTTGAGTGAGCTATTTCTTATTTATTCTTTTGACGATGATAGAAAATCCGTGTGACGAGGGAATTGGAGCGGAAGAATTCGAAGACCTCGGATACCTAGCTGACCAAGGCAAGCTCCCCTTTGACCATGACTGAGCATATGTTATATTGCATGTTAAGATAACAAGTATTTCCGTTGCATATGATCATAAGTGCCGGTAAATCACTAAGGTGATGTTACCGATGGCTCCTGCGGAGCACATACATTAAGCTTGATCCTACCACCTTTGAGGATCATGCTAGTATCATGTTGACAAGTAATGCAAGAGTAAATAGCATGAGAATGTTGTTGGTATAAAACAAACATTTATGAAAACCCTGTCGGTGCCACTAATGCCCGAGGGTGATGATGAGTTAGGTGGCCACTTTTGGTGAAGTGGTGCACCAGGTATTTGTGTGAGTATGGTTTCGGAAATGGGATTAGATTTATGATGTGTCGACCATCCCAACCTTAGCAGTACGACCATGTTACCCGTTATGGGACGGGGCTAAATTGATTACTCTTGTCGGAGCTAGCAAGGAGTCACATTACTAGTGGCGGGAGTGATGTGTGGTCACTCTCGTGATGGGGCCATGCCAGGTAGGATGAGTATGCCATTTTTATGAGTTCTAGGCACACCGTTGGTCCTCGCATGGTTGATACTGTCTAGAGTCGGTGCTCGTAAGACGTACAACATATGGGCTGGGTACCAATCGAGTGGACCTCTTTGTCTAGTATCGTCAGGGGACCTCTTTGTGTCGCGAGCCGTGGATGACACGGAAGTTTGCCGGATCTCGTGGGTCTAGCGTACTACCTCTACATAGTGTAAAACTATTCGAATAGCCGTGTCCACGGTCAAGGACAGTTGGGTGGTGCTGCTTAAACTACGTCGAGTTGTTTCCTCATAAACCAAGTGTGTGTGAGTGGTGATAAGACGGAGTTACTATGGAAGTAATGATATGACCAAGTTTGGTGACTTGGCATATAGGGTGAGCCCGGATGGTTCAGCCCTCGACAGATATATATTGATATCTGTAACCTGTTCTTCAAAAGTAGTTCTGAAATTGTAATGCATTCATGTGATCATGTTTATTTACCACCAAGAGATATACACCAAAGATGCATGTTATTGTTATCCTTCACTTTCATTGTTCATATCATGGCCTGTTTGCGAGTACATTCAAAGTACTCATTGGCTTGCCGCTGGTAATATTATTGACCAGACATGGAAGGATCGGAGTTTGGAGATGAGTGCCTCTTCGGAGTCGCCCCTGCGAACTAGGACGCTTCCGAGTCAGAATGCCTGTTGGTGTAGGCTTGATGGCATGGGCACCCTCTTAGCCCCTATGATTTCTGCAATTAGTTGTATCAGTTTGATTTGGCTTTAGGCCCAACCTTGTGAACTTGACCATTCGGTCATGTGACGTAATAACTCGGTACTTGTATGTAAGACTCTTTTATTCGGTATCTGTGTGTTCATGAGCATTGATCACTGGGATCACTGAGCATGTTCATTCGGTGATCTCGACTCGTAAGTCGGGGTCCCCACAGGTGGTGCGGCCATCGGGGTGCTTGGTAGCCGGCTGGGAGAATCCCTGTTGTTCTTGAGCGTCGTGGCCCGTGGGTGCGTTCTCCACGGATAATGGTGACCAGCGCGCGCCACCCGGGGTAGCGGGCGCCATCTGAGCGACGCGGGTGGTGTGGCGTTCGGTGTGAGCCCAGCGAGCGTAAGCCATCGGAGCGTCGAAGCTTGGTGAAGGAGGAGCTCGGAAGAAACCTCGACACGCCCCCTACTTGGCTCGCCAAATGTCAGATTTCCGGCTCCGCAAAACCCTTAAGATTCGAACTCAGGGACGTGTACGAAGATCTGTCACTGGCTTGCCTCACCTAGCTCGCTACTAGCTGGGAATGGCAAGGAACTCACTCGACGGTGAAGAAGACACAGAACACAACAGTTTACCCAGGTTTGGGCCGCTGAGAAGCGTAATACCCTACTCCAGCTTTGGTGGATTTCCTCTCTTGGAGGAGGGTGGAAGAACTAGTACAGTGTTTTTGAGGGCCTCCAGAGGCTTGGTGTTATGCCCGTGGGAGAATGAATGAGTCAGATCCCGTTCTACGAAGCAACCTATCCACTATATATAGTGGTGGCCCGGGTAATCTTCCCTTGTCGTTTAGGTGGGAAGGGATCCCACAACGACCAATTTTGAACGGGAACAGGGGAACATGATCCCGTGCCCAAGGTGGTCTTCGCGTGCAAAGTGACTGTCAACACAACAGGGTCGGGCACAGGGATGACGCCCGTCCTCCTGGCGGGCGGCGACGGCTTCGTTTCACTAGAAGGGAAACCTTTGGAAGATGCCTTGGGAACCCAGGTACATCCTTGCCCTCTTTGCACTAAAGGGAAAACTACTCTGCCCTGCTGCCTGCTGCTCGCTTGTCCTTCCTACACGTTATCCTTGACTCCTAAGGACGGGCCTTCCCTCGGTATCTCCGCCACTCCGGAGGGGTCCTGAGGAGGCCCCCTGTGGGTCTTGAAGCCGCTCCTCCTCGTTAGGCTTGGACCATCACGAGGGCCTTGTTCTTGGGTGGTGCCACGCTTGGTTGGTCCATGAAGCGGGCCAGCCCTGGGCCACACGCACGCAGGTCTGGGTACCCCCATTCCCAGAACGCCTACAACAAGTAAGTGAGGGGTTGAAGAAATAGAACTAGGAAGCTTGGTGAAGACAATGGATTTGTTCGATGAGTTCCAGCTACTATGATATCCGTATGTCTGGTTGGGGCACCTGAGGTTGCCCTATAAAGACACATAGTCCTCACCATATACCCCTTGAGCTAAAGTCACAAAGACTCCATTCAATCGCTCGTGGTAATTCTTCAAGGTAGACTTCCAAACCTTCCCAGACTTGGTTACCAAGAAATCCACAATTACTCTTAGATGCTCTAGACTATGATGCCTAACCGTCTCGAAGATACACGGTCTCCAAAGGTAATAGGAGTTCGTTCCACACATTATAGTTTCTTTAGTGATGCTCAATCACTTTGAGGCTTTGGGTGTTTTGGTTTTTCCTCATTTAGGTTTCTCTCTAAGTCATCGGAGGATGGGTTGCTCTACATGAAACTTGTCAATCTCTTTCGAAGCTACGAACCAAGTAATGGTTGTGGGGGGAACTCGGCATGATATGCCATAAACGCCTCTATAGATATGAATGTTCTTAGGATAAGATCCTTTGTACAGATGGTCCTAAGCACAACAATAGTCAATTTAATCTCAAGTTCCTCAGGACTATCAAATTCCTCACGGTAGGTAATTCGCACTAGGGAAATCCTAACTCGTCATTCAGACAAATTTCCTTAGAGACCAGAATAACATCCTTTCTATCATTAAATAAATTGACTACGTGTTAAGATATTTCCAATGTCTTCACTTGAAGGAAAAGGTAGGTGTAGGCTTTGAGAAGAGCATCACTTGGAAATGCGCCTATGTATCGCCTCGACCCCCTTTAATTGTACGGTTTTTCCAATGACTCAAGAAAATAAGAAATGAACTATGAAAATGAATGTCTTGAAGCTTCAACTCCTCACATCAATTTCTTGAAGGTCAAACTGAATTCTACATGTCAATTTTATTGTGAATAGCACCAAAGTCTTCACATGAATAAATACATTTTAGGGGTCGTATTTCTTCGGTTAAACCAAACTCCCAAGGGACTTTAATATCTTTGTACGCTCATAAACACATTAGTCCGTTATGCCATATTTTCTTCAATACTCCAAAACCACTAAGGGGGCACTAGATGCACTAAAAAATTCCCCCTTTTTGGTGATTGATGAAAAATGGTTATGTTTTCAACGGGGATAAAATATGATGTGTAAGCATAGAGTTTGAAGAATTTTATTACAAGATATAGAGGAACCATCGTGTGAAGATGTACATATTGAAGAATTTGCATTTGGTTGCAGATGCACATGGGAGGATGAAATTGTGGATATCTCCACTTATGTCTTGGAAAACATTCACGCATTGAACATTTAATATGAAGAATTTGAAAAATGACTGAAAATGGTGTCTGGTGAAGTTCAACATGCGTGCATAAATAAATTTAAGGACTAAGCCTGCAAAAAGGTTCAAAAGAGTTGGGACACCATCGAACTTAAGTTCAAAATTCGTAACAATAAATATGATAGAAGATCGAGAGTTTTAACTTAATCAAAAGTGCCAACCCATATATAGACCCGCTTGCAGACTAACTCAAATCACCCTTTGTCTTTAAATGACCAAAAGAAAAAGGAAATGAGCACGGAAGCCCATGAAAAAATTCATCATTTAGGTGGTGGAGGTGCGCCAACATTGTTATCGCGGTTTGTTGGGGATATTACCTGCGGTACGACCCGCCCTATTGGGTCGGGTCAGGAAAGCGGCGACTCATACATACATGACAAATGTAAGCCTTGGTTTGGGCCTGGGTCGTGTTGAGAGATCTTGTCAGAAGGCCGCCAGGGCCCATGAGCCGGATGGCGGTTCAAGGCTGACGAAGAAGATAAGCCGCCAAAGAGTTTTCCTTGGCTTGACGAACACGGCGACTTAGAGATAAGGAAGGCCACGATTTGTAGCATGGACAGGACTTTGTAAATCCTGGGGCCTCGATCTGTATATAAGGCGAGTCTCTGGGACAGAAAGATCTAGTTAAAAATCATCAAGAGCAAGGTCAGGCGAGTTACACCCTCCTTGTAATCGAATCCACCATCAATATACACAAAGCAGGACGTAGGCTTTTACCTCCACACAAGGGGCCGAACCTGGGTAAATCAGAGTCTTGCTTAAGCTCACCCCCTTTGAGTCGCAGCCAAGGTGCGATGGCTCCTTCACAAAGTCCTTTCACGAGGACATCTACCGTGACAAAACCACGACCATTGGCGCCTATCGTGGGGCCTACACACGGTGGAGTTGAGTTCTCAAAGGGAGCCCTCCCAGGGTCATGAAGCTACGCGGTCGGCATCATGACAAAGAGCCGTCCTGGAAAATACTACATGACAACTCGCAGTGGGGACCTGAGGCCGGTTCAATCGAATCTGGATACAGAGTCCCCTTCGGCAAGATCCACGTTTCCATCGACAAGATTGGTGCACCCGTACCTGAGCCAGACACCTTCACCGACATCGTCAAGCCGACCCGATACACCCATCCCACCAAACATCGGGTCAGGGGACGCCACGTTTTCGTTGGTTTTACGCAGGGCAACGACCTACCGGAGGAGCCGGTAGTCCAGGAGATCACCCCCGTCAACTTGGACGATGAGTCATCCATGGGCGACACAGATTCAATCTACCCTCTCTATGAGGGACAGCTCGGAGGGTTACCGCAGGCGGAAAACTCAGAGGACTTTGCGGGACCGTATCGACAAGTCGCCATCTACATGCCGGGGCAGCACCGCCTCAGCCAAACCCAGCAGGTAACAATGAAGCTGGCAGGTCGTCGAAAGCTCCCGCTCAGGCCATGGCGGAACTGGCAGCAGAGACAGGCAAGCTCATGGCGATCGCTGTAACGACAGAGAACCAGGAGACATTCAACGCCGGACTGACAAAACTAAGGGAGGAGATGGCCAAGATTTAGCGGGACATTGAAGCGGAAGCCGCTAGGATGGCAACACAGCAGGCCCAGATCACCGCGAAGATAGAATGTTTGAATAGTGAAGGCTGGCGGCTTGAACGACAACAGCGTGCCTCTGATACGATCCACCAGAGGAGACATCATGGCCGCCTTCCGGCAGATCTAAACCCGACACGCCTCTTCGACATCCTGCATACCCCCGGGATGGGACCCAATCGGCCATGGCAGACTGCTCCAGGAGGCGATCCGACTCGACCACCGCTTAACCCGCAGCCGCCTTAGCCAATGGTGGCTCGTCCGCCCCGCTTCCAAACACCACGGGGTCAGTTCTCGAACCCCGTGGAGAACGTGCTGGCGGCAACCCGCCACCTGGAATCTCTCCCGATTTATGGGAACTCCCCTCCTGAGGTGGAGGCGAGAAACGCCATCGAGATGCTGAAAACGGCGGTGGTACAACATGCACAATATTCACATAGCCGCGAGCGTCTACATTCCACACCCCAGGCGAGTCACAGGAGGAGTCGCCATGATGACGTGTGTGCGGTGACCAGCGAGCAACGACGCTTGCTGCAGTCCAATCCACCCGGGATGCTCGATACATAGGCTCAAGACCTTGTGGATGCGGCGCGAGCCGCCCGCTTGATGGAACCGACAGCTGCGGCGGGTCAGGGCTATCCGGCTTACACACTGCCTCCTCCCATGTAGACTGAGATAGGCGGTAGGCACGTCGGGGTGCCCTGCCTAACGCCCGCACTTCGCAACGAGCGTATGCCGAAAGATTTCAAAGGACCACGAAAGGTACCCAATTACACACCAGACCTCGAGCCAGGGTCATGGATTGAAAGTTACGAGCATGCAATGGACATGCTCGACGTGAATGAGGCGGTCTGCGCTAAGTATTTCACCATGATGCTCGAGGGAACAGTGCGCACGTGGCTCAAAAACCTGCCGCCAAATTCCATCAACACCCGGGCCGAGTTGAAGGAACGCTTCGTCAAAAATTTCCGAGGAATCTGTAAACGCCCGATGACCATCGTTGACCTACAACACTGCGTCCAACGCCCGGATGAGTCGTACCATCATTGGACGCGGCGGGTTGCGGAAGTCATCGATTCATCAGATGGCATCTCGGCGGCTCAGGCAGTGCTAATTCTGGAGAAAAATTGTCATTACGAGCCTTTGGTGCTGAAGTTTGGGCGACTCAAGCATAAGGTGCAAGACATGGGCGACTTGATGGACACCCTGCCCAGGTACACCGGGTCAGACGACACTAAAGATGCCTGGGAAGATGACGAGAAAGTTAGCACCGCCAGGAGAGGCGAGTCGTCAAAAGGCCACTCCCAGTTCTAAGGACGGAGCAACCACAACCACGTGGGACAAAGTAAAAGGAGACAGCAGGAAGGCATCACAGACTTCGTCGCTGATACTAACACTGGCAACGGGAACCAACGCAAGAAGAAAAGGGGCTTCTGCGGCAAGAAACCATGCAACTATCATGAGATGCTCAAAGGCCCCTGCCCACAGCACGCCAGCGCTGAAGGACCGTCTACCCACTCTTGGGAGGATTGCTATGTGATGCAGGAATTCTGAGTTGAGGCGCTCAAGAAAGGTCAAGGAGGTGACGAAGGTGGACATCAGGAACAGTTCGGCACACCCGGGTCACACCGAAGCCCGATCGGTGGGTTCCCTAACCCGGGCCCGCAGTGCGGGTCACAGTCTAATGTCGGGCAGTACCAGGTTCACAATCATTAGTGGTACAACATGCAGAGTGTGTTTCTGCAATCACCCCTGCAAGGTGATCCCCAGCGGCAGGATGACAATGGCGGCTTTCAGAATTATCCTGAGCAGTTGAACAGCGCGCAATATCTTTCGGCGGATGAATTTCTCAGAAAAAGACTTAATGCCCTCTTCCACGGTCTTCCACGGCATTGTTCTGGGTAAGTCGGCATACCCTGTTGGGCGAATCAAACTTAAAGTAGCTTTTGGCACGGAGTCTAACTACATGAGCAAGTCCCTCATGTTTGAGGTGGTCAAGATCAAGAGCCCTTACCACGCGCTGTTTGGAAGACCGGCTTACGCTCGGTTCATCGCCCGCCCGTGTTACGTTTACCTCAAGCTCAAAATGCCTGGCCCCAAGGGGATTATTACGATCAACGGGGACATGAAGATATCCCAAGAATGCGAGGAAGCAGACGCGGCTTATGTCGAGTCGGCTTGCGCGGCCGAGAAGCTCAAGTTTCACCAAGCCAATGTTGACCCAGCGGATATGACACCACTCAAGAGACCCACAGTCGACTCAGAGCCGCCCCTCAAGTTTAAACTGACGGATGACACGAAGGTGATAGACTTCACGCCTGGCGACTCAACCAAGCAATTCACCATTGGGACGGGTCTGGATCCCAAATAGGAAAGCGAGCTCATCGAATTTATCCCTGAGAATCTGGACATCTTCGCATGGAAGACTTCTGACATGCCAGGTGTATCGAGAGAATTCACTGAGCACCATCTTAATATTGACCCTAAAATATAGCCAGTTCGACAGTATCTTCGCCAGTTTAATGAAGAACGGTGTAAGGCCATTTGGGAGGAAGTCGCCCGGCTTTTGGCGGTTGGGTTCATCTTGAGGTTTTCCATCCTGAATGGTTGGCTAACCCGGTTTTAGTGCTCAAGAAGAATGGCACTTTCTGCATGTGCATCGACTACACCGACCTCAATAGGGCCTGCCCAAAGGACCATTTCGCCCTTCCTCGCATTGATCAAATCATTGACTCTGCGGCGGGTTGAAAGCGGTTGTGTTTTCTAGATGCTTACTCAGGATACCACCATATCAAGATGGTTATGGCGGGTCAGGAGAAAATGTCCTTCATAACCCCGTTTGGAGCCTTTTGTTACGTGTGCATGCTATTCGGGCTCAAGAGCGCATGGGCGACTTATTAATGTTGCATCTAGAATTGCCTGCACAGCCAGATCGGACGCAATGTTCACGCATACGTGGACGATATCGTGGTTAGACCCGAGAAGAAGGAATCACTTTTGGAGGACCTCAGGGAGACTTTTGACAATTCGCGTGTGTACCATATGAGACTTAACACTACCAAATGTGTTTTTGGTGTTCCCGCAGGAAAGTTACTGGGTTTTCTGGTGTTAGAACGAGGCATGAAAGCTAACCCGGGTAAAATTGAAGCGGTCACTTTGCTAGGCAAGCCGGCCAATATCAATCAAGTTCAGCGCACGGCTCTAAGTCGTTTCATAAGTCGCCTTGGGGAGAAAGCCATCCCTCTTTATCAGCTGCTCAAGAAAATTGATCGCTTTGTTTGGAAGGATGAAGCCAACGAAGCCTTCGAAGCCTTGAAGCAACAATTAGCTAAGCCGCCTATATTGGCTGCTCCAACTAACAAAGAGCCTATGCTCTTGTACGTCGCGGCCAATTCTAAAGCGGTAAGCGTGGCAGTGGTCGTCGAGCGCAAAGAATAAGGGAAGGAATACCCAGTTCAACGACCAATGTATTTTATCAGCGAAGTCCTAACCCTCTCCAAACAGCGTTATCCACATTGGGAGAAGCTGGTCTTTGGGGTGTTTATGGCGAGTCGGAAGTTGAAACACTACTTTCAAGAGCATTCTATCATGGTGGTTAGTTCTACCCCCTTGGAGATATTATACAGAATCGAGAGGCGACTAGACGGATTGCTAAGTGGGCCATTGAGCTAGGACCTCACCATGTGCGATATACCCCTCGCACAGGCATTAAGTCTCAAGCACTAGTGGATTTCATCAACGGTTGGACCGAGTTGCAGATTCTAGAAGACATACCTGATCACACATATTGGACCATCCATTTTGACGGGTCTAGGCAGCTGGAAGGCTCGGGGGCTGGCGTGGTGTTGACTTCGCCATGTACCAACAATGTGGCGGAGTATGAAGCTCTGCTCCATGCGTTGCGACTCGCCAAAGAGATGAACCTCAGCGGAGGCAGATGTTTGGGCGACTCATATCTAGTAGCACAGCAAGTTTGTGGCACATGGGATTCCAGAGATCCCTTGATGGTGGCTTAAAGGCGAGCCATGTCGGGCGTGGCGGGTCATTTTCATGGCTATCAGGTGGATCACATTGATCGTCGACTTAATGAGGCGGCAGATGCTCTTTCACGACTCGGTTCATAGCGTAAGCCGGTTCCCCCTAATGTCTTTTTGGATGTATTGCATAACCCATCAGTAAGGCTGCCTTCAGAGGAAGACTTGGCGGTTCCTGATCCTGAGTCTCAACATGTGGCGGCTCTCCGTGCTACCCCGGATTGGGCAATCCCATACATGGCGTATCTGGCACGAGGCAAGTTACCTACTGATGAGTTGTTGGCCCGCCAAATCGTCCGTCGATGCAAGTCCATGGTCATACATAAAGGCGAGTTACACAAGCAAAGCACTTCTGGAGTGTTTCAAAGGTGCGTCTCTTCTAAGGAAGGGTGTGTGATTCTGAACGAGATTCATGCAGGCAATTGTGGGCATTACGCTGAATCATACTCCCTAGTATCCAAAGCCTTTAGGCATGGGGTTTACTGGTTGATATCTCTTGCAGATGCTAAGGATATAGTTCGCCGATGTGATGGTTGCCAAAAATTTGGGCGTCACATGCATGTGCCGGCTCAGGAATTACGGATGATCCCAATTACATGGCCATTTGCGGTCTGGGGGCTCGACATGGTTGGTCCTTTCAAAATGTCATCCAATAAAAAGACTCACCTGTTGCTGGCGGTTGACAAGTTTACCAAGTGGGTTGAAGCAGAGCCGGTTAGTAGCTGTGATGCACACACGGCCGTCAAGTTCCTGAAGAAGTTGATTTTCCGCTTCGGGTATCCTCATAGTATCATTACTGATAATGGTACTAACTTATCAAAGGGCGCCATGCAAGAGTTTTGCGCAAGGGAGCACATCCGGCTTGACGTTTCTGCAGTTGCACACCCTTAGCCCAATGGACGGCAGAGAGGGCGAATCAAGAAATACTGCGAGGAATCAAGCCCCGACTTATGGTACCTCTGGAACGTACCCCGGGATTTTGGGTTGAAGAACTGCCTTCAGTTTTATGGACCATCAGAACCACCCCAAATCGATCTACTAGTTTTACGCCCTTTTTCCTGGTCTATGAGGCAGAGGCAGGGTTACCAAGTGACATCAGACACGGTTCACCACGAGTCGCCGCTTATGTGGAACAAGACAACGAGTTAGCATGTCAAGATTCGTTGGACTCCTTGGAGGAGGAGCATGAATTGGTTGCGTCGCGATCGACAATTTATCAACAAGACTTGCGGCAGTATCACAACCGCCGAGTCAAGAGCTGAGCTTTTCAAGAAGGCGACTTAGTGTTCCGGTTGATTCAAGATCATACTGGTATGCTTAAGTTATCCCCTCCATGAGAAGGACCATTTGTCATCAACAAGAATCTCTGTAACGGTTCGTATTACTTGGTGGATCTTCCCCCGGATAGGCCAACAACAGAGGTTGAGACAACTCGCCCATGGAACATCGCCCACTTGCGGCCATACCATACTTCGAGCCACTGGCTCCTTACCAATATTTACAATTTTGAATTTGTAATCCTTTATTTTACTTACAAACCAATAAAGCCGGCGCCCACGAACTTCGGGGTCCTTTGCCGTTTCAGCTTCTTGAAAGCATGAGTCTTTATTGTTCTACAAGTCGTACAAGCATGGACGCTATCGGCATCAAAGAGCATAACTCGCCACGTCGCGCTTATTTAAAAACTGGATGTTGATATGCCAAAGAGGACCAAAGTTGCTACGCTGCACGGTTCAAACATGGGCACCTTATATGGTTTTGAGAATTAAGTCGGCTTACTTGGGGGTACTAGCTCCCAAGTGGTTTTGCAGTAAGAGTGTATACGCTTCTGCAATCCTATGTGTGGCTTTTCCCTAATCATATGTCACTTGGGGGCTTCCACTCACTATACCCTCTTGGCTAGCGAAAAATTAACGCATTACAATGGTTATACTGGACTGTGTGTTTGAGGAATCGTCATATGGTCCCATGTACACTTGGCGAGTCAATCCACTTATGTCCCCTGAACTTTCCTTGTTTAAAACATGAAAGGTACTGGCGAGAGTCGACACATGCAAAATAGACAAACCATGGGTTCACTGAACCTGCTTCACTGAAGCTTGACTTCCACGTGGTCAGCAGGTCTAAACAACTAAAGGCTGTTGCAAAAGACTTCTTTGGGTAGCACTAGAGTTTTCCAAACTCGTCCTATCCCATCGTAACTCATCGTGTTGATGAACTTTATGGCTATCTTTGTGGCATCGCCCAAAGGTTTCATAAAATTTCTATAACCCGCCGTGACTCACCCAGCCGACTTATTGTCTATAACCCGCCGCGACTCACTGAGCCGGCTTATTGTTTATAACCTGTCGCGACTCACTGAGCCGGCTTATTGTTTTCTTTGATAAAATAGGGCAAAGGACATTTTTTTTCAAGCTATGACAAAACATTGGGAAAGCCGATTCATATTAATGAAGGCTGAAATTTCGAAACACAAATCTCAAGGTACGGTATCGTACTATTTTCCTGAATCCTAAGACTATTACATGGCTCACTAGGCCATACCGGGCATCATATCTCGGTCAGAAAAGAATCAAAATATTCTTGGAGAATCGATTTCATGACAAGTCAGTTCAAGCCGCCTCCGGGTCAACCTTCTTCGAGCTTTCACCGTCTTCGATCTGTAAGTCGCCCAGTTTCCAATTGCAATTCGTCAAGGCGACGAACTCGGCTTCATCACTCAAGATGGCGGACAGATCAATGTCAAAGTCAAAAGGATTCTTACGACATCATGGAGTCAGGCTGGTGACTTCATACGAAGGAGGAGTCACCTTTTTGTTGCTTTCATCATAAGCCACCTGGTATTTGCCTAAGTCCAGGCTGGCTGCTATGTTTCTTCGCCGCGGAGCTAGACTCTTTCGCACAACGATGGTAGTCCTCCTCGGTGAACTCCGACGCATCATCTTTAACTCTGGAAAGCCAGTAGCTACTTCCTCCTACTTAAGTTTGGGAGCATAGGCCAGACACCGGCAACACTGAGCTGCCTCATGTATTTTATGGGCCTTCCTTGTTGCCCATCACGGCCTTCATAGTCATCATGCCTCCCGTGTGTAACTGCTCTGTGAAAGTATAAATTGCTTTCAACTTCAGAATGCAGTCATTCTGTAGGGTGGCGGCTCGTGGACCTACGAATGGCAATGCGAGATAATTATTATTTGCAATATGCTTTGCAGCACTTTTCAGAAGAAGGGAATTGACACTTACCAAAGATAGCCTGGGTCATTTTGGAGATATGATGCTTTAAGCCGGAGAGTTCTTGAAGAGCGGCTTTCAGCTTTTCTTCGGCTTGTTCAACCCGCTTCAAGGTCGCGGCTTGTTCAGCATGGGCCTTCTCTTCAAACTTTTGGTGTTCAGCTTTCATCTTCTCCATGTCAGCAAGGGCCAGACAAAAATCTTCTTCAAACTTAGCCCGAGCATATTGCTGTTCGGCTAAGCTTTCTTTTAAACCGGTCAAGGTTGAGTCGGCCCGAGTCAAGGATTCCTGCAAACAAAAATTGGGGAAGAAATTTTCAGGACCATTGGAAGGAACATCCCTGACACTTGGGGGCTAATGTATGACTTAATTATTTGAAGTCATACCTTCATTCAAGACCCAACTCATCATTCAAAAGATGACCCGGCCCTTGGGGGCTACAGGTTGAAGAAATTTTATATTCAAAGACCCGAATCATCTTTCAAAGGATGACCCGGCAATTGGGGCTACAGGTTTAAGAAATTTTATATTCAAAGACCCGGCTCATCATTCAAAAGATGACCCGGCCCTTGGGGGCTACCGGTTGAAGAAATTTTATATTCAAATACCCAGCTCATCTTTCAGAAGATGACCCGGCTCTTGGGAGCTACAGGTTGAAGAAATTTTATATTCAAAGACCCGACTCATCTTTCAAAAGATGACCCGGCCCTTGGGGGCTACAGGTTGGAGAAATTTTATATTCGAAGACCCGGCTCATCTTTCAAAAGATGACCCGGCCCTTGGGGGCTAAAGGTTGAAGAAAATTTATATTCAAAGACCCGACTCATCTTTCAAAAGATGACCCGGCCCTTGGGGGCTATGATGACCCACAAGTGTAAGGGATCTATCGTAGTCCTTTCGGTAAGTAAGATTGTCGAACCCAACGAGGAGCCGAAGGATCTGACAAGTGGTTTTCAGCAAGGTATTTTCTGCAAGCACTGAAATTATCGGTAATAGATAGTTGTGTGATAAGATGATTCACAGCAAGTAGCAAGTAACAATAGTAACAACGGTGCAGCAAAGTGGCCCAATCCCTTCTGTAGCAAGGGACAAGCTTGGACAAACTCTTATAGGAGGTAAAGCGCTCCCGAGGACACATGGGAATTTCTGTCAAGCTAGTTTTCATCATGTTCATATGATTCGCGTTCGCTACTTTGATAGTTTGATATGTGGGTGGACCGGTGCTTGGGTGCTGCCCTTACTTGGACAAAGATCCCACTTATGATTAACCCCTCTCGCAAGCATCCGCAACTACGAAAGAAGAATTAAGACAAAGTCTAACCATAGAATTAAACTAGTGGATCCAAATCAGCCCCTTATGAAGCAACGCATAAACTAGGGTTTAAGCTTCTGTCACTCTAGCAACCCATCATCTACTTACTACTTCCCAATGCCTTCCTCTAGGCCTGAATAATGGTGAAGTTTTATGTAGTCGACGTTCACATAACACCACTAGAGGAAAAACAACATACAACGCATCAAAATATCGAAAGAATACCAAATTCACATGACTACTTATAGCATGACTTATCCCATGTCCTCAGGAACAAAAGTGACTACTCACAAAGCATAATTTTGTTCGTGACTAGAGAGGTATTGAATAGCATCAAGGATTTGAACTAAAAGAGTAATTAACACTACTAGCAACCTTACAAATACCAATCGGAGTCGCGAGACAGAGATTGGTTACAAGAGATGAACTAGGGTTTGGAGATGAGATGGTGCTGATGAAGATGTTGATGGAGATGAGTCCCCTCCATGAGAGGAGTGTTGGTGATGACGATGGCGACGATTTCCCCCTCAGATAGGGAAGTTTCCTCAGCAGGACGACCCTGCGGGAGCTCTAGATTGGTTCTGCTCAAGTTCCGCCCCGTGGCGGCGGCGATTCCTCCCGAAAGCCTCCTCTCGATTTTTTCTGGAACGAAACCCTCCTTATAGCAAAAGATGGGAGCCAGAGGGCCAACAGGGAGCCCACAAGCCTCCTAGGCGCGACCAGGGGGTAGGTCGCGCCTAGCAGGCTTGTGGCCTCCTGGTGGCTCCCCTCAGGTACTTCTTCCGCCCAGTATTTTGTATAAATTCCAAAATAATTCCTCGTTGATTTTCACAGCTTTTGGAGTTGCGCAGAATAGCTATCTCAACCTTGCTCCTTTTTTAGGCCAGAATTCCAGCTGCCGACATTCTCCCTCTTCGTGTAGACCTTGTAAAATAAGAGAGAAAAGGCATAAGTAATGTACCGTGAAGTGTAATAACAGCCCATAAAGCGATAAATATCAAGATAAAAGCATGATGCAAAATGGACGTATCAACTCCCCCAAGCGGAAGCCGAGATCAATAAATAAGCCCACATGTTTAGAGATAGAGGTGTCGACAAAACTGTTGGGGAACGTCGCATGGGAAACAAAAATATTCCTACACGCACGAAGACCTATCATGGTGATGTCCATCTACGAGAGGAGATTTGGATCTACGTGCCGTTGTAGATCGCATAGAAGGAAGCGTTAAGAAATGTGGTTGATGTAGTGGAACGTCCTCACGTCCCTCGATCCGCTCCGATATAGTGCCGAACGAACCGCACCTCCGCATTCAGCACACGTATAGCTCGACGATGATCTCGGCATTCTTCATCCAGCAAGCAAGACGGAGAAGTAGATGAGTTCTCCGGCAGCGTGAGGGCGCTCCGGTGGTGGTGAAGGATCTACTCCTGCAGGGCTCCGCCCGTGCTCCGCAGAAATACGATCTAGAGGAAAAACCGTGGTGTTTGTGGTCGGGCTGCCATGGCAAAAGTTGTGTCAAATCAGCCCTAAAACTCCACTATATATAGGAGGAGGGGAGGGGAGGTTTGCCTTGAGGTCCAAGGCCCCCTATGGTGCACCGGCTAGGAGGTGGAGCAGTCCACCTCCAATCCTAGTCCAACTAGGATTCGAAGGTGGAGTCCTTCCCTTCCTTCCCACCTCTTTTTTTTCTTTTCTCTTTGATTTTCCTATCCCTTGCGCATAGGCCTTATTGAGTTGTCCCACCAGCCCACCAAGGGCTGGTGCACCACCCCTAGGGCCTATGGATTCCCCGAGTGGGTTGGCCCCCTCCCGGTGAACATCAGGAACCCATTCGTCACTCCCGGTACATTCCCGGTAATGCCCGAAAACCTTCCGGTAATCAAATGAGGTCATCCTATATATCAATTTTCGTCTCCGGACCATTCCAGGAACCCTCGTGAGGTCCGTGATCTCAGCCGGGGCTCCGAGCAACATCCGATAACCATACATATAACTCAACTATACTAAACCATCGCCGAACCTTAAGTGTGCAGACCCTGCGGGTTCGAGAACTATGCAAACATGCCCCGAGGTACTCCTCGTTCAATATCCAATAGAGGGACCTTGATACCATATTGGATCCTACATATTCTCCGAATAACTTATCAGTTGAACCTTAGTGTCAAGGATTCAAGCAATCCCGTATGTCATCCCCTTTGTCCTTCGGTATGTTACTTGCCCGAGATTCGATCGTCGGTATCCGCATACCTATTTCAATCTCGTTACCGACAAGTCTCTTTTCTCGTTCCGTAATACAAGATCCCGTGACTTACACTAAGTCACATTTCTTGCAAGGCTTGTGTGTGATATTGTATTACCGAGTGGGCCCCGAGATACCTCTCTGTCACACGGAGTGGCAAATCCGAGTCTTGATCCATACTAACCCAATGGACACCTTCGGAAATACCTGTAGAGCACCTTTATAGTCACCCAGTTACGTTGTGACGTTTGATACACACAAGGTATCCCTCTAGTGCCAGTGGGTTATATGATCTCATGGTCATAGGAACAAATACTTGACACGTAGAAAACAATAGCAATAAAATGACACGATTAATATGCTATGTCATAGTTTGGGTCTTGTCCATCACATGATTCTCCTAATGATGTGATCATGTTATCAAGTGACAACACTTGTCTATGGTTAGGAAACCTTGACCATCTTTGATCAACGAGCTAATCAACTAGAGGCTTACTAGGAACAGTGTTTTGTCTATGTATCCACATATGTATTTGTGTTTCCAATCAATACAATTATAGCATGGATAATAACCGATTATCACGAACAAAGAAATATAATAATAAATAATTTATTAGTGCCTCTAGGGCATATTTCCAACAGTCTCCCACTTGCACTAGAGTTAATAATCTAGTTCACATCACCATGTGATTTCAACGAATCCAACACCCATATAGTTCTGGGGTCTGATCACGTCTTGCTCGTAAGAGAGGTTTTAGTCAACGGTTCTGAAACTTTTAGATCCGTGTGTTCTTTACAAATATTTATGTCATCTTATAGATGCTGCTACTACGTGCTATTCGGAAATACTCCAAATATCTACTACACTATACGAATCCGTTTCACTACTCATAGTTATTCGGATTAGTGTCAAATCTTGCATCGACGTAACCCTTTACGACGAACTCTTTAACCACCTCGATAATCGAGAAAAATTCCTTAGTCCATTAGTTACTAAGGATAACTTTGACCATTGTTCAGTGATTCATTCCTGGATCACTCTCTATACCTCTTAACATACTTGTGGCAAGGCACATAATAGGTGCGGTACACAGCATGGCATACTGTAGAGTCTACGGCTAAGGCATAGGGGACGACCTTCGTCCTTTCTCTTTCTTCTGTCGTGGTTGGGCTTTCGAGTTTTACTCATATTCACACGTTACAATACAGCCAAGAACTCCTTGTTCGCTGATCTATTTTGAACTCCTTCAAAAACTTGTCAAGGTATGCATTTCATTTGAAAGTTCTGTTTCAGCATTTTGATCTATCTCCATAGATCTTGATGCCTAATGTTTTAAGTAGCTCTATCCAGATCTTCCTTTGAAAAACCCCTTTCAAACAACTTTTATGCTTTACAGAAATTCTACATTACTTCTGGTCAACAATATGTCAACCACATATACTTTATCAGAAAAACTATAGTGCTCCCACTCACTTCTGGTACAAACCCAAAAGCTTTGATCATCTCATCAAAGCGTATATTCCAACTCCGAGATGCTTGCACCAGTCCATAAAAGGATCGCTGGAGCTTGCATACTTGTTAGTATCCTTAGGATCGTCAAAACCTTCTGATTTGTCACATACAATCTTTCTTCAAGGAAACCGTTGAGGAAACAATGTTTTGTCTTCCTATGTGCAATATTTCACAAATAATGCAGCAACTACTAACATAATTCCAACAGACTTTTAGCATCGCTACGTGTGAGAAAGTCACATCATAGTCAACTCTTTGATCTTGTCGAAAACATCTTTGCGACAAGTCGAGCTTTTCTTAATAGTGACTTACCACCATCATCGTTTGTCTTCCTTTTAAAGATCCACTTTACTCAATAGTCTTACTACCATCAAGTAGTTCTTCCAAAGTCTACACTTTGTTTTATACATGGATCCTCTCTCGGATTTCCTGGCCTCCAGCCATTTGTCGGAATTCGGGCCCACAATCGCTTCTTCATAGCTCGTAGGCTCATTGTTGTTCAACAACATGACCTCCAAGACAGGGTTACCGTACCACTCTACAGCAGTACGCGGACTTGTGGACCTACGAGGTTTGTAGTAACTTGATTCGAAGCTGAATGATCACCATCATCAGTTTCCAGTTCTATTGGTGTAGGCGCCACAGGAACAACTTCCTGCGCCCTGCTACACACTGGTTGAAGTGACGGTTCAATAACCTCGTCAAGTTCCACCACTCTCCCACTCAATTCTTTCGAGAGAGACCTTTCCTAGAGAAAGGATCAGTTTCTAGAAACAAACACTTTGCTTCCGGATCTGAGATAGGAGATGTATCCAACTGTTTTGGATATCCTATGAAGATGCATTTATCCGCTTTGGGTTCGAGCTTATGAGACTGAAACCTTTTCACATAAGCATCGCAGCCCAAAATTTCAAGAAACGACAGCTTAGGTTTCTCTAAATCATAGTCTATACCGTGTCATCTCAACGGAAATATGCGGTGCCCTATTTAAAGTGAATGTGGTTGTCTGTAATGCATAACCCATAAACGATAGTGGTAATTCGGTAAGAGACATCATAGTATGCACCATATCAAATTGGGCGTGGCTATGACGTTCAGGCACATCATCACACTGTGGTGTTCCAGGTGGCATGTACTGCGAAACAATTTTCACTTTTTCTTAACTGCGTACCAAAAACTCATAACTCCGATATTCGTCTCTATGATCATATCGTAGACAGTTTATCCTCTTGTCACGACGATCTTCACTCTGAAATTGCTTTGAACTTTTCAATATTTCAGACTTGTGATTCATCAAGTAAATACTCTTGTATCTACTCAAATCGTCAGTGAAGTAAGAACATAACGATATCCACTGCGTGCCTTAGCACTCATTGGACTGCACACATCAAAAATGCATTACTCCCAACAAGTTACTCTCTTGTTTTATGTGGCATGTTTTGCATGTCTCAAGTGATTCAAAATCAAGTGATTCCAAACGATCCATCTCTATGTACTTTCTTCATGCATTTATACCAACATGTATGGTCTGCATGTCTCAAATGTTTCAAAAATGAGTGAGTACAAAGCTCCATCAGCATGGAGCTTCTTCATGCATTTTATACCAACATGACTCAAGTGGCAGTGGCAGAACTAAGTGGTACTATCATTATTACTTTGTATCTTTTGGCACCAATATTATGAACATGTGTAACACTACGATCGAGATTCAATAAACCATTGAGGGTAATTATTCAAGCAAATAGAATAAAAATTATTTTCTTTAAATGAATAATCGTATTGCAATAAATACGATCCAATCATGTTCATGCTCAACGAAACACCAAATAACAATTATTTAGGTTTTTACCACCAATCCCGATGATAGAGGGAGCGTGCGATGTTTGATCACATCAAGCTTGGAAACACTTCCAACACATATCGTCACCTCGCCTTTAGCTAGTCTCCGTCTATACCTTAGCTTTCATTTCGAGTTACTAATCACTTAGCAACCGAACCGGTATCCAATACCCTTGTGCTACTAGGAATACTAGTAAAGTATACATCAATATCATGTATATCAAATATACTTCTGTCGACTTTGCCAGCCTTCTTATCTACCAAGTATCTAGGGAAGCTCCGCCTTAGTGACCGTTCCCCTCATAACAGAAGCACTTAGTCTCGGGTTTGGGTTCAATTTTGGGTTTCTTCATTAGAGAAGCAACTGGTTTGCCGTTTCATGAAGTATCCCTTCTAGCCGTTGGCCTTCTCGAAACTAGTGGTTTTACTAACCATCAACAATTGATGCTCCTTGTTGATTTCTACTTTTGTAGTGTCAAACATTGTGAATCACTCAAGAATCATCATATCTATCCTTGATTTGTTTATAGTTCATCACGAAGCTCTAGCATATTAGTGGCAGTGACTTTGGAGAACCATCACTATCTCATCTGGAAGATTAACTCCCACTAGATTCAACCGATTGTTGTACTCACACAATCTGAGAACATGCTCAATAGTTTGAGCTTTTCTCCTTTACTTTGTAGGCGAAGAATCTTTTAGGAGGTCTTATACCTCTCAACAAGGGCACGAGCATGAAATTTCAATTTCATCTCTTTGAACGTCTCTTATGTTCTGCGACGTTTTCAAAATGTCTTCAGCGCCTTGCTTCAAAGCCTTTAAGTATTGCGTACTGAACTATCACGTAGTCATCAAAAACGTGTATGTCAGATGTTCGCAACATCCACAGACGATGCTCGAGGTGCAGCACACCGAGTGGTGCATTAATGACATAAGCCTTCTGCGTAGCAATGAGGACAATCCTTAGTTTTGCGGACTCAGTCCGCAAAGTTGCTACTGTCTTCTTTCAACAAAATTTTCTCTAGGAACATATAAAAACAATAGAGCTATAGTGCAAGCTACATCATAATTCGCAAAGACCATTAGACTATGTTCATGATAATTAGTCCAATTAATCATATTACTTAAGAACTCCCTCTCAGAAAGTACATCTCTCTAGTCATTTGAGTGGTACATGATCCAAATCCACTATCTCAAGTCCGATCATCACGTTAGTCGAGAAAAGTTTCAGTGGTAAGCATCTCTATGCTAATCATATCAACTATATGATTCATGCTCGACCTTTCGGTCTCTTGTGTTCCGAGGCCATGTCTGCACATGCTAGGCTCGTCAAGTTTAACCCGAGTGTTCGGCGTGTGCAACTATTTTGCACCCATTGTATGTGAACGTTGAGTCTATCACACCCGAAACGACGAACTGTAGCAACGGTGCGCAGTCGGGGAGAACACAATTTCGTCTTGAAATTTTAGTGAGAGGTCACCTCATAATGCTACCGTCGTTCTAAGCAAAATAAGGTGCATAAAAGGATTAACATCACATGCAATTCATAAGTGACATGATATGCCATCATCATGTGCTTCTTGATCTCCATCACCAAAGCACCGACACGATCTTCTTGTCACCGGAGCCACACCAGGATCTCCATCATCATGATGTCCATCAACGTGTCGCCATCGGGGTTGTCGTGCTACTCATGCTATTACTACTAAAACTACGTGCTAGCAATATAGTAAACGCATCTGCAAGCACAAACGTTAGTTTAAAGACAACCCTATGGCTCCTACCGGTTGCCGTACCATCGACGAGCAAGTCGATATTAACTATTACAACATGATCATCTCATACATCCAATATATCACATCACGTCATTGGCCATATCATATCACAAGCATACCCTGCAAAAACAAGTTAGACGTCCTCTATTTGTTGTTGCATGTTTTACGTGGCTGCTATGGGTATCTAGTATATCGCATCTTACTTACGCTAAAGCCACAAAGGGGATGTGCAAATTGCTATTTAACCTCTCCAAGGACCGCCTCGGTCAAAACCAATTCAACTAAAGTTGAATAAACCGACACCGCCAGTCATCTTTATGCAACGAGGTTGAATGTCAAGCGATGAAACCAATCTTTCGTAAGCGTACGAATAATGTCGGTACGGGCCGCTTCAATCTAACAATACCACCAAATTGAGAAAATTATAAGGAGGGAAGCAAATCGAACATCACCGTCCACAAAACCATTTGTGTTCTACTCGAGATAACATCTACTCATGAACCTAGCTCTGATGCCACTGTTGGGGAACGTCGCAAGGGAAACACAAATTTTCCTACGCACACGAAGACCTATCATGGTGATGTCCATCTAAGAGAGGAGATTTGGATCTACGTACCCTTGTAGATCGCACAGCAAGAAGCGTTAAGAAACGTGGTTGATGTAGTGGAACATCCTCACGTCCCTCGATCCACCCCACGAACCGTCCCACAAACCATCCCGCGATCCGTCCCACGATCCGCTCCGATCTAGTGCCGAACGGATGGCACCTCCGTGTTCAGCACACGTACAGCTCGACGACGATATCGGCCTTCTTGATCCAGCAATCAAGACGGAGAAGTAGATGAGTTCTCCGGTAGCGTGACGGCGCTCCAGTGGTGGTGAAGGATCTACTCCCGCAGGGCTCCGCCCGAGCTCCGCAGAAATACGATCTAGAGGAAAAACCTTGGTGTTTGTGGTCGGGCTGCTGTGGCAAAATTTGTGTCAAATCAGCCCTAAAACGCCACTATATATAGGAGGAGGGGAGGGGAGGTTTGCCTTGAGGGCCAAGGCCCCCTATGGTGCACCGGCTAGGAGGTGGAGGAGTCCACCGCCAATCCTAGTCCAACTAGGATTGGAAGGTGGAGTCCTTCCCTTCCTTCCCACCTCTTTTTTTCTTTTCTCTTTTATTTTCTTATCCCTTGAGCATAGGCCTAATTGGGCTGTCCCACCAGCCCACCAAGGGCTGGTGCGCCACCCCTAGGGCCTATGGGCTTCCCCGGGTGGGTTGGCCCCCTCCCGGTGAACATCCCGAACCCATTCATCACTCCTGGTACATTCCCGGTAATGCCCGAAAACCTTCCGGTTATCAAATGAGGTCATCCTATATAACTATCTTCGTCTACGGACCATTCCAAAAACCCTCGTGACATCCATGATCTCATCCGGGACTCTGAACAGCATTCAGTAACCACATATATAACTCAACTATACTAAAACATCGCCGAACCATAAGTGTGCAGACCTTGTGGGTTCGAGAACTATGCAGACATGCCCCGAGGTACTCCTCTGTCAATATCGAATAGCGGGACATGGATGCTCATATTGGATCCTACATATTCTCCGAATAACTTATCGCTTGAACCTCAGTGTCAAGTATTCAGGCAATCCCGTATGTCATTCCCTTTGTCCTTCGGTATGTTACTTGCCCGAGATTCGATCATCGGTATCCGCATACCTATTTCAATCTCGTTACCGACAAGTCTCTTTTCTCGTTCCGTAATACAAGATCCCGTGACCTACACTAAGTCACATTGCTTGCAAGGCTTGTGTGTGATGTTCTATTACCGAGTGGGCCCCGAGATACCTCTCTGTCACACGGAGTGGCAAATCCGAGTCTTGATCCATACTAACCCAACGGACACCTTCGGAAATACCTGTAGAGCACCTTTATAGTCACCCAGTTACATTGTGACGTTTGATACACACAAGGTATCGCTCCGATGCCAGTGGGTTATATGATCTCATGGTCATAGGAACAAATACTTGACACGCAGAAAACAATAGCAATAAAATGACACGATCAATATGCTACATTCATAGTTTGGGTCTTGTCCATCACATGATTCTCCTAATGATGTGATCCCATTATCAAGTGACAACACTTGACTATGGATAAGAAACCTTGACCATCTTTGATCAACGAGCTAGTCAACTAGAGGCTTACTAGGGACAATGTTTGTCTATGTATCCACACATGTATCTGTGTTTCCAATCAATACAATTATAGCATGGATAATAAACGATTATCACGAACAAAGAAATATAATAATAACTAATTTATTATTGCCTCTAGGGCATATTTCCAACTAAAACAAGATACGGACATGCACGCATCATGATCATAATCAGAACAGCAATAACATCATATAATATCTTATGCTAAAGTGATAATTGCATCACAAAGTAAAGTATTGATCAAGAACCTTATTGAGAATTAACAACCAATAGCCTTTAATCATTGAAGCAATTGAAATTTATCATAACATCGGAAAAAGTCAAATAAGAGCTTGTAAAGAAAATCCACATACTCAATCATCCTTTCGTCATCTACAATTGCTAAAACTCACGTGGTACTCATGAGATCAAAGTTTCAGTTTGACACAGAGAAAGATAGGGGCTTATAGTTTCGCCTCCCAACTACTTACCTCAAGGGTAATGTCAACAATAATAATACATGAGTACGTACTTCCAAGTTGAAATATGAATATAGATCTTTCCCTAGCACATGACGTTAGCCGAGATAAAGGCGAAATAAGGAATTGGTGTCGATCACGATGACACTTTTAAGGACAAAAAGTAAAGGTACAAGATAGGCCCTTCGTAGAGGGAAGCAGAGGTTGTCATGCACTTTTGAGGTTTGGATGTGTGACCTCTAAGCATGGAGGAACGTCACTTTATATTGCATCCTGTGATAAAGAACTTTATTATGCAGTATGTCGCTTTTATGTCTTCCTCATCACAGGTTCGTACAAAGCTTATTTTCCACACACTAATAGATCATACATAATTAGGGAGAAATTTTTTATTTCTTGCCCCGATGACAACTTACTTGAGGGATCTTATTCAATCCATAGGTAGGTATGGTGGACTCTCATGGCAAAACTGGGTTGAAGGTTTAAGGATGCACAAGTAGTATCTCTACTTAGTGCGAAAGTTTTGGCTAATATGAGGTGGAAGCAATCGTCACATGCTAAGGGATCTCTAGTCATATAACATTGTTTGGAACCAAGCAAACATAATTTATTATGTTGTCTTCCTTGTCCAACATCTACTTCTAAGCATGTAATAGTTTAATGACTGTTCGCAATCGTAGATGGTGCCCAAGATGATATATTTATATGTGAACCTCTCTTTCTTTATCACTTCCTATTAATTGCAACAATGACTATGGTCTACGCTTGTCCACCCTTAACAAGTTTCAATCAACATTCTTTTTATATGTGAAGTCATCACTTCCCATAAGATCATTACATGATATTTCATGCTTTTGTTCTTTCATCATTCTTTCTTTAGATCATGGCATGAAGCAAGGCCCTTAACTAAAACCCTCTTTATTATATGACTCACGAGCTCGAATACATTGGGGGTGACACAGAGCAAAACTCAATCCTAGAACACTAAGAACTTTATTCTACTAGAGAAAGATAAAACAAAAAAGGATCAAACTAAGAAAAGGTAAAGGAAAAAGATGTGATGGTGATACATTACCGGGGCAACTCCCCCAAGCTTGGCACAAGCCAAGGGGATTGCCCATACCCGTGCTTAGTTGTCTTGATTCGAAGGTGATGGGTGGTGGAGCTGTCTTGTCTTTTGATTCCAAGAGGGCCATCAATCTTTGATTTATACCTTGGAGCACTCTGACATATTTCTCCAGCAAAACAATTTCACGAGTGAGATAAGTATTACGAACACGAGTTATTTCACATAACCTCAAGAGCTCGATCAAGGATGGAGTTAAAAGGTAGAGGTAGGGTTGAAGAAAATCCTCTTCCTCAGCTTCTTCCTTGTTGAGTACAGATTGCCCTTTGTCCAATGCCGGATTCTTCTCCTTACTTTTGCCCTTAGTTTCTTCAGGTAGCCTTTCCTTGGCCTCCATGACCTCTATTCTTTTCAGATCAGCATTTACTTCTTCATAGACTTGAGGGAGATCATTCTCCCCAACAGATTCCTGAGACGACATCTTGCTCTAAATCTGTGGCAGAAACAGGCTCGAAATGAAAACAGAGGATAATTGTGTGATACGACGGTAAGACCTTTCAGGAGAATATATAATGAATTTTTCACGACCAGAAGGAGTACCCCACAAGAAAACGGAGTCCGGGAGGACCACGAGGTGCCCACAAGCCCCCTAGGTGCGGCTAGGGGGTAGGCCGCGCCTAGCAGGCTTGTCGCCTACTCGTGCGCTTTCCGGACTACTTTAAATTTTTCTATTTTTTTAAAAATTCCAAAACGGAGAAAATTTCCTACTGGAAAAGTTTTGCAGTCGGTTTACATACCGAATCACATACCTCTTCGTTTTTGGAGTCTGAAATAGGTTGATAAATATCCCTTATGTACTCCTCCGGAGTTATGGTATTAATAACATTGCTTTCAACATTTATGGGAGTACCTGAGATATAATGCTTGATTCTTTTCCCATTTACCACTCTCGGAAAATTGCCTTCTGTGTTGTTGATCTTGATGGAACCAGAACGATATACTTCCTTAACAATGTAAGGACCTTCCCATTTAGAGAGAAGCTTGCCTGCAAAAAATCTTAAACAAGAATTGTATAGCAAGACATAATCACCTACATTGAACTCACGTGTTTGTATCCTTTTATCATGCCACCTCTTAACTTTCTCTTTGAACAACTTGGCATTTTATATACATGAGTTCTCCATTCATCAAGTGAGCTAATATCAAATAACCTCTTCTGATCAGCAAGTTTGAAATCAAAGTTGAGCTCTTTGATTGCCCAATAAGCCTTATGCTCTAGCTCAAGAGGTAAATGACATGTTTTACCGTAAACCATTTTGTACGGGGACATGCCCATGGGATTCTTATAAGCAGTTCTATAAGGCCACAGTGCATCATCAAGCTTCTTAGACCAATTCTTTCTAGACCTATTGACAGTCTTTTGCAGAATTAGTTTAATTTCTCTACTATTTAGCTCTACTTGACCACTGGACTGAAGATGATAGGGAGATGCAACTCTATGATTGACATCATACTTAGCAAGCGTTTTACGGAAAGCACCATGAATGAAATATGAACCACCATCAGTCATCAGATATCTAGGGACTCCAAACCTAGGGAAAATAACTTCTTTAAGCGTCCTAATAGAGGTGTTGTGATCAGCACTACTAGTTGGGATAGCTTCTACCCACTTAGTAACGTAATCAACAGCAACTAGGATATGAGTATGCCCGTTGGACTTTGGAAAAGGTCCCATATAATCAAAACCTCAAACATCAAATGGTTCAATGACAAGTGAATAATTCATAGGCATTTCTTGACGTGTACTGATATTACCTATTCTTTGACATTCGTCACAAGACAAGACAAACTTACGGGCATCCTTGAAGAGAGTGGGCCAATAGAAACCTGATTGCAATACCTTGTGTGCAGTTCTATCTCCCGCATGGTGTCCTCCGTAAGCCTCGGAGTGACACTTCTGTAGGATTTGTCCATGTTCATGTTCACATACATAACGTCTAATAACACAATCTACCCCTTCCTTATAAAGGTGAGGATCATCCCAAAAGTAATGTCTCAAATCAAAGAAGAATTTCTTATTTTGCTGGTATGTGAAACTAGGTGGTATATATTTGGCAACGATATAATTTGCATAATCAGCATACCATGGTGTACTACATGAAGCATTGATGACATTCAATTGCTCATCAGGGAAGCTATCATCAATGGGTTGTGGGTCATCAAGAACATTCTCCAACCTAGACAAGTTATCTGCTACGGGGTTCTCAGCACCCTTCCTATCAATAACATGCAAATCAAATTCTTGTAGCGAGAGAACCCATCAGATAAGTCTAGGTTTAGCATCTTTCTTTTCCATGAGGTACTTCATAGCAGCATGATCAGTGTGAATAGTGTCTTTGGAATCAACTATGTAAGATCTGAACTTTTCACATGCAAACACAACTCCTAAAATTTCCTTTTCCGTAGTAGCATAGTTTCTTTGGGCACTGTCTAAAGTTTTGCTAGCATAGTGAATAACATTCAACTTCTTATCAACTCTTTGTCCTAGGACAGCACCAACAACATAATCACTAGCATCACACATGATTTTAAAAGGTAAGTTCCAATCAGGTCGTTCAACAATAGGCACAGTTATCAAGGCCTTCTTAAGTATTTAGAAGTCTTCCTCACAATCATCATCAAAAACAAAAGGAATATCTTTTTGCAAGAGATTGGTAAGAGGCCTAGAAATCTTAGAGAAGTCTTTAATGAACCTTCTATGGAAACCAACATGACCAGGGAAACTTCTTATACCTATGGTATCTGTAGGGCATGGCATTTTCTCGATCGCATCAACCTTAGCCTTATCGACTTCAATACCTCTTTCAGAAATTTTATGTCCTAAAACGATGCCTTCATTAACCATAAAGTGGCACGTCTCCCAATTCAAGACAAGGTTGGTATCTTTACATCTCTGCAAAACTCGATCAAGGTTGCTGAGGCAATCATGAAAAGAAGATCCATAAATGGAGAAGTCATCCATGAAAACCTCAACAATCTTTTCACAAAAGTCAGAGAATATAGCCATCATACATCTTCGAAAGGTAGCAGGTGCATTACATAAGCCAAAAGGCATACGTCTCAAAGCAAAGGTACCGAAAGGGCAGGTGAAAGTGGTTTTCTTCTTATCAGATTGTGCAACAGGTATTTGGGAGAAACCAGAATAACCATCTAGAAAGCAGAAGTGTGTGTGTTTAGACAGTCTTTCTAGCATTTGGTCGATAAAAGGCAAAGGGTAATGATATTTCCTAGTGGCTTTATTCAATTTCCTAAAATCAATCACCATCCTATAGCCAGTAATAATCCTCTCTGGGATCAATTCATCCTTATCATTAGGGACAATGGTAATACCTCCCTTCTTAGGGACGCAATGCACCGGACTTATCCAATCACTATGAGCAACAGGATAGATCATACCTGCTTCTAGGAGCTTTAGTATTTCTTTTCTTACTACCTCTTTCATCTTAGGGTTTAATCTCCGTCGATGATCAGCAACTGGTTTGGAATCGGGGTCGGTTTTAATTTTGTGCTGGCATAGAGTGGGACTAATGCCCTTAAGATCATCAAGAGTATATCTGATAGCAGCACGGTGCTTTCTCAGAGTTTTCAATAATTTCTTTTCTTCATGCTCTGAAAGGCTAGCACTAATAATAACAGGATATATCTCTTTTTCATCAAGATAAGCATACTTAAGAGTACCAGGCAACTGTTTAAGCTCGAACACAATATCACCCTTTGGTGGGGGTGGATCTCCAAGCAGTTCCATAGGTAGATTATTCTTAAGGATATGATGTTGTTCAAAGATAACTCTATCGATATCATTCCATTCATCCATATGCATATCATTTTCATGCTCAAGCAAGTATTGCTCTAAAGGATCAGTAGGAGGAACAACTATAGAAGCTAGGGCAATAATTTCATCCTTACTAGGCAACTCTTTTTCATGAGGTTGTCTACCAAACTTGGAGAAATTGAACTCATGTGACACACCTTCAAATCCAATAGTAACAGTTTGCTTATCATAGTCAATATGAGAATTGATAGTATTGAGGAAAGGTCTGCCAAATATGATGGGACAAAAGCTATCTTGTGTGGTAGCAAGAACGAGAAAATCAGCAGGATACTTAGTTTGACCACACAGAACTTCAACATCTCTAACAATTCCCAAAGGGCAGATACTATCTCTATTGGCAAGCTGAATAGTGACATCAATAGGTTCCATCTTAACAGGTGCAATCTAGTTTTTAATTTCATCATATAAAGATTGAGGTATTGCACTAACACTAGCACCCACGTCACATAAACCATGATAACAACGATCTCCTATCTTAACAGAAACAACATGCGTGCCAACAACAAGCCTATGTTTGTCTCTAGCATGGGGTTTAGCAATTCTAGAAGCATCTTCACATAAGTGAATATCATGGCCCTCAACATTGTCGGATAGGAGATCTTTGATAATAGCAATGCTAGGTTCAACTCTATTTTGCTAAGGGGTGTAGATGTTCTAATGTAGCCCTTACGTATAACAGTTGAAGCTTTAGAATGATCCTTTATCCTAACAGGGGAAGCTGGTTTCTCAATGTAAGCACTAGGAACAATAGGATCATTATAAGCAATCACTTTCTCTTCAACTGGGTTTGGTTTAACTACATTGCCTTCTAAGGGAGGATGATATTTAAACCACATCTCTTTAGGGAGATCAATATGAGCATCAAAAGATTCACACAATGAAGCTACTATCTCAGAGTCAAGTCCATATTTAGCGCTAAAATCACAAAAAGTATTTGTTTCAACAAAGGATTTAATGCAATCGAAAGTTTAATTCTTTCCAATAAATTCCATTTGAAGTTAATATCTCTCTTCATAAAAGAACCGGTACAAGAAGTGTCAAGCATCGTGCGATTATCATGAGAAAGCCGAGCATAAAAGTTCTGAATAATAATTTCTCTCAAGAGCTCATGGTTGGGGCATGAATATAACATTGATTTGAGCCTCCCCCAAGCTTTAGCAATACTTTCTCTATCACGAGGCGAAAAATTATAGATATAATTCCGATCACGATGTACCAAATGCATAGGATAAAACTTTTGATGAAATTCCAAGTTCAATCGGTTGTAGTTCCATGATCCAGTATCATGACATAGCCTATAACATGTCAATGCTTTATCCCCCAAAGATAAGGGAAAGACCTTCTTCTTGACCTCATCCTCGGGAAAACCAGCAAGCTTAAATAAACCACAAACTTCATCTACATAGATTAGATGCAAGTCGTGATGTGATGTTCCATCTCCTGTAAAAGGATTAGCCAGCAGTTTCTCAAGCATACCCGAAGGAATTTCATAACAAATATTTTCAGTAGGTGCAGCAGGTTGAGGAGCAACTACTTGTGCTTCCGTTCGAGGTGAAGATACCCCGAACAAGATCCTCAAAGGATTAGTTTCCATAGCGACAAGTGACAGTCAATTTCAGCACACTATGTAAATGTTTCCTTACCAAATTCCACTTACCAAAGGCGCTTCACTCCTCGGCAACGGCGCCAGAAAAGAGTCTTGATGACCAACAAGTGTAGGGGATCTATCGTAGTCCTTTCGATAAGTAAGAGTGTCGAACCCAACGAGGAGCAGAAGGATCTCACAAGTGGTTTTCAGCAAGGTATTCTCTTCAAGCACTGAAATTATCGGTAATAGATAGTTGTGTGATAAGATGATTCGCAACAAGTAGCAAGTAACAATAGTAACAACGGTGCAGAAAAGTGGCCCAATCCCTTTTGTAGCAAGGGACAAGCCTAGATAAACTCTTATAGGAGGTAAAGCGCTCTCGAGGACACATGGAATTTCTGTCAAGCTAGTTTTCATCATGTTCATCTGATTCGGGTTCGCTACTTTGATAGTTTGATATGTGGGTGGACCGGTGCTTGGGTGCTGCCCTTACTTGGACAAACATCCCACTTATGATTAACCCCTCTCGCAAGCATCCGCAACTACGAAAGAAGAATTAAGACAAAGTCTAACCATAGCATTAAACTAGTTGATCCAAATCAGCCCCTTACGAAGCAACGCATAAACTAGGGTTTAAGCTTCTGTCACTCTAGCAACCCATCATCTACTTACTACTTCCCAATGCCTTCCTCTAGGCCCAAATAATGGTGAAGTGTTATGTATTCGACATTCACATAACACCACTAGAGGAAAAACAACATACAACACATCAAAATATCGAACGAATACCAAATTCACATGACTACTCATGGCATGACTTATCTCATGTCCCCAGGAACAAAAGTGACTACTCACAAAGCATAATTATGTTCGTGAACAGAGAGGTATTGAATAGCATGAAGTATCTGAACATATAATCTTCCATTGAGTAATCCAACTAGCATTAACTACAAAGAGTAATTAACACTACTCGCAACCTTTAAAGTCCAATCGGAGTCGCGAGAAGGAGATTGGTTACAAGAGATGAACTAGGGTTCGGAGATGAGATGGTGCTGATGAAGATGTTGATAGAGATGAGTCCCCTCCAATGAGAGGAGTGTTGGTGATGACGATGGCGATGATTTCCCCCTCCGGGAGGGAAGTTTCCTCGGCAGGACGACCCTGCGGGAGCTCTAGATTGGTTCTGCTCAAGTTCCTCCTCGTGGCGGCGACGATTCCTCCCGAAAGCGTCCTCTCGATTTTTTCTGGAACGAAACCCTCCTTATAGCAAAATATGGCAGCCAGAGGACCAACAGGGAGCCCACAATCCCCCTAGGCGCGGCCAGGGGGGTAGGCCGCGCCTAGCAGGCTTGTGGCCTCCTGGTGGCTCCCCTCTGGTACTTATTCCACCCAGTATTTTTTATAAATTCCAAAATAAGTCCTCGTTGATTTTCACGGCTTTTGGAGTTTCACAGAATAGGTATGTCAAACTTGCTCCTTTTTCAGGCCAGAATTCCAGCTACCGGCATTCTCCCTTTTCATGTAGACCTTGTAAAGTAAGAGAGAAAAGGCATAAGTATTGTACCGTGAAGTGTAATAACAGCCCATAAAGCGATAAATATCAACATAAAAGCATGATGCAAAATGGACTATGAGGCTACGGGTTGAAGAAATTTTATATTCAAAGACCTGGCTCATCTTTCAAAAGATGACCCGACCCTTGGGGGTTACGTGTTGAAGAAATTTTATATTCAAAGACCCGGCTCATCTTTCAAAAGATGAACATGACCTTGGAGGCTACACGTTCAAGAAATTTTATATTCAAAGACCTGACTCATCTTCCAAAAAATGACCCGGCCCTTGGGGTCTACAGGTTGAAGAAATTTTATATTCAACGACCTGGCTTATCTTTCAAAAGATGACCCGGCCCTTTGGGGCTACAGGTTGAAGAAATTTTATATTCAAAGACCCAACTCATCTTTCAAAAGATGACCAGCCCTTGGGGCTACAGGTTGAAGAAATTTTACAAGATCTGGCTCATCTTTCGAAAAGATGACCCGACCCTTGGGGGATACACAATGTTGAATGATGCAAAAGTACGATTCATCATGGATGACCCGCCCTTTCGAGGGCTAATGGGAGGATATATTCACAAAAATAAAGATGTCAAACCTCATGTTTGACTCGCATCAAGTTGGCCAGGCTTTTCTCCATCTTACGGCTTGATTCCAGGTGGCTCACAAAACCGGAATATAACGCTTCAAACTCCAATTTTTCATAATGAGGAAGATTTATCTTGGTGATATCTTTCTTTGCAAATGTTTGGGCATCTTTTGGCGTATGTCTGGTTCACACCGCGGTTGCAGGCTTAGAGTATCCAGTACCAGTACCAATGACTACGTCTGGATCTTCAGGCGTCTTAGCAGAACTGGGCGGGTTGACGTTTTCAATCACCTCCTTTTGAGGGCTTGAAGGCTCGACCCGGATATTAGGAATATCATCAAAAGTATCGCCCTGGATTTCAATTGGATCTTCTGGAGCCTCTTGGATGGAGGCGCCTTTACTAGATAGTTCATCCACTTTGGGAGCTGAAGATGAGTCGCCTGTATTCCTCTTCTTTACTTGTGCTCTGAGAAACAAAGGCACCAATGTTGGAACAAAAAGCACTGATGATTGAAAGAACATGTTAGTAAATAAATTTACCCCTGAACACGAATCATCGGGGGGAGAGTAGACATTGCTGAGTCGCCGGACGAAGGAGGTGAGACCTGGTGAACAAGAATCCAATGATTAAATAAATTGTGAGAATATCTTACACAAGAAGGAAAGGATGCTCGCGGAAACATACCTCACTTTGCCTTATTCGACCAGTTGTTCTTTCGGGTAAGCCGGACACTAGGTCTCCAGAATGGCTTCGAGTATGGCATTTAGGTCTATAACTCGCCTTCTTCAAAAGGAAATTGGGGTCCAGATGAGCATCCGGGTGAGACATGGGAACTTTCTTACAAATTCACCTGGCCGTCTTGGGGGGAGAATAAGTTGAGTGGGAAGAAACGGAAATTACCTCGACATCTTCATCCTGGCTCTCATAGTCATCATCCTATAAACAAAAGTTTGTAAAACATAAGTAGAAGTCAAAACGAAGCAATAAAGACGAGGAATTTTACCTCTGACTGCTCCTCAACAACACGAGACTCGCCAACAATAGATGACTCTTTGGCTGGAGCTTTGCCTTTGCTCTTCTTCTTCTTCGTTGTCTTGGAGGGAGGTTTGGTTGTCTTCTTGATGATAGTCTTGGTTCTCCTGTTCCAGACTCCGAACCCCTCTGATTAAACATGATGAAAGGCTCAGGACCACAAATAAAGATGAGTATATGAAAGAGTTACATTTCGGAGCCGGGTTGTTTACCTCTGGAGCTGGGTTGGTGATTCTGAAGGGTTTGAGCCCAATTTGGGAGAAATTTTCAATAGGCTCGCCATATAGCGTCTTTATGATATTGACAATGTCTTCTTCTGAGAGCCTCACATTGTAAAAGCATTGGGGGTGGTTCTAGTCGCCATCATACTCACACATCAAACCATTTCGGCGGCTTAAGGTCAGAATCCTCCATTCTACCCAACAACGAATCAAATCGATGTCGGTAAGACCGTTGGTGGTAAGAGCCCTCAGCTTTCCAAAGATGGAAACGAATGTGGCCTCTTATTCTTTAGTCAACTTTTCACGCAACTCGAAGTCCATTGGAAGGCGATCCTCCCTGATGCCTGGCAGAGGGTTTTCGTTGGGTGGAGAAGTGTCACGGCAGTAGAACCAAGTCTTTGCCCAGCCTTCGGGATGACTAGGCAAAATGACAGCCGAAAACCCGCATTCACGACGCCGCTGAATATTGACTCCCGCCAGCTCTAAGCTAGGTCCATGGGCAAATTCTGTTTGGCGGTTCAGATAGAAAAATTTCCGGAACAACAACACGGTGGGCTCGATTTGTAGATAAGCTTCACAGAAAACTTGAAACTGGCAAAGATTACTGATGGAATTTGGTCGCAAATCTCGATGATGAAGGTGGAAGAAATGCAGTGCGTCTCTAAAAAACTTTGAGCCGGGCGGCTTGAAACCTCGCTCCAAGTGATCAGCAAACACGACTACCTCTACTTCGACGGGTTGGGAATTGTTTCTCCAAAGGCAGTCCGCCAACCAATAACTTCCTTGGGATCTAGATTACCTGTTTTTACAAAATTGTGAAGATAGGCGTCGTTGAGCTCTGTTGGCAGCCACTTGCATTTTGAGATAGTACCCATAACTACAAAAGGAATGAGTAGGGCGGGTTGTCGGGAACTACGGAATGGTGACTCTATGGTGTATCTACAAAGATACTACAACTCGCCAGCTAAATGATCTATGGTGTATCTACTTGGATATTACAACTCGCCAGCTAAATGATCTATGGTGTATCTACTAGGATATTGCAACTCGCTAGCTAAATAATCAACGATGTATCTACCAGGGTATTCTAACTCGTCATGGCAAAAGGAGACAAGTTACGGCTCTAAAAGGGTTTTTCCTTAGGGATATTCTCGATTGGAGTACAAACATGTTTCTAACGTTAGGCGATAACTTACAGATCTACGGGCACTTTCAATGGAAAAAATAATGCTAGCTGGAGGATTGAGTAATGCAGAACGCAGAACAAAAATGGTGCGTAGGTCTATAAGCAACGGAGGAACAACGGATTAATAGGGAACGTGATAAGAACTACCGCTATTATCATTTCCTATATGGACCTACGATACCACATCCAGATGGGCTAAAGAGCAAGGGAGATGTGGCGTTCCTGGAGTTCGGGTGCTGACGTAAGAAGTACAAGGATTCAGATCTAGTCTTAATGGGAGAAGGGGATTTACCTGAAAGAAGGAGATGCCCGGCGAGGATTGAGGAAGTCCCGCGACGGCGGCTGCTGCTGGCTACGCCTATAGGGATTTCCTTGGCAAATATGCAAAGGATTCCCCCGCGGCCTTGGAGCCTTGCATTGGTGTTGCCTTGAAGAGGAAAGGGTGACGTAGCACAGCGGCGGTAAGTATTTCCCTTAGTTTGAGAACCAAGGTATCAATCTAGTAGGAGGATCGCGTCAAGTCACAAGTACCTGCACAAACACAAAGCGCTTGCACCCAACGCTATGAAGGGGTTGTCAATCCCTTATAGATTGTTTGCAAAGTGAGAACTGAAAGAAAAAAAGTAAACAAAGCAAAGTAAAAGTAAAAGTGGAGATGATAATTGTGAATAGACCCGGGGGGCATAGTGTTCACTAGTGGCTTCTCACATGAACGCAAGTGCACGGTGGGTGAACGAATTACTGTCGAGCAATTGATAGAACCGCGCAAAGTCATGACGTTATCTATGGCAATGATCATACATATAGGCATCACGTACAAAACAAGTAGACCGATACTTTGTGCATCTACTACTATTACTCCACACGTCGACCGCTATCCAGCATGCACCTAGTGTATTGAGTTCGTAAGAACAGAGTAACGCCTTAAGCAAGATGACATGATGTAGATGGACAATCTCAAATCTATGATGAAAGCCCATCTTGTTACCCTTGATGGCAACAACATGATGCGTGCCTTGCTGCCCCTTCTGTCGCTGGGAAAGGTAACCGCACGGTATGAACCCAAAACCAAGCACTTCTCCCATTGCAAGAATCATAGATCTAGTTGGCCAAACAAAACCCAAGACTCGGAGAGACTTACAAGGATATCAAATCATGCATATAAGAAATCAGCAAAGACTCAAATATAATTCATAGATAATCTGATCACAAATCCACAATTCATCGGATCTCGACAAACACACCGACAAAGAGGATTACATCAGATAGATCTCCATGAAGATCATGGAGAACTTTGTATTGAAGATCCAAGAGAGAGAAGAAGCCATCTAGCTACTAACTACGGACCCGTAGGTCTGAAGTAGACTATTCACGAGTAATTGGAGAGGCAATGATGTTGATATAGAAGCCCTCCGGCTCCAAAGTCACCTCTGGCAGGGCACCGGGAAGGGTCTCGAGATGAGATCGCGGAAACGGAAGCTTGCGGCGGCGCAAAAGTGGTTTCGTGGACGCCCTTATTTTTTCTCTAATTTTAGGGAATAAATAGGCCAAAGAGCTAGGGCAGGGGAGCTCCAGGGGGGCCACAAGTTTGTTAGCCCCCCCCCGCCCCGGCTACACGGCTTGTGGGCCCCCTGTGGGCCTCCTGCCTTGGCCCTCAATTCCCCTGATCTTCTTCCGTTTGGACTCCATTCCAAAATTAGATCTGAAAAGAGTCAAAAACACAGAAAAACAGGAACTGGCACTTGGCACTGAATTAATAAGTTAGTCCCAAAAAAGATATAAAAGGTATATAAAACATCGAAAGTTGACAAGATAACAACATGAAATCATAAAAAATTATAGATACATTTGAGACGTATCCAGCATACCCAAGTTTAACTCATGCTCGTCCTCGAGTAGGGAAGTAATAAATAATGAATTTTTGATGCTTCCATGCTACCTAGCATAGATGTCCTTTGTAATTCCTCTTATGTGACATGAATGTTCAGATCCGTTAGATTCGAAACTATAGTTTGCTATTGACGTGGAGACAATAATACTTCAAGAAAACTAGCAAGGTAATCATGAACTTTCAAAATAACAAGGCCAAAAGAAAGTTATACCTACAAAATCATATAGTCTGGCTATGCTCTATCATCCTTGCACAACGAATTTAAATCATGTACAACCTCGGTATTGGCCAAGTAATTGTTTTCACACCTTTACTTTCTCAAACCTTTTCAACTCTCATGCAATACATGAGCGTGAGCCATGGTTTTATCACTATAAGTGGAATGGAGTGTGGTGGAGGTTGCAAGGCAAACAAGGAGAAGATGGTCACATTGACTAGGCATATCAATGAGCTGTGGAGATGCTCATCAATAGATATCAATGTGAATGAGTAGGGATTGCCATACAAATGATACACTAGAGCTAAGAGTATGTGAAAGCTCTTAAAGAACACTAGTGGGTGTGCATCCAACTTGCTTGCTCACGAAGACCTAAGGCAATTTTGAGGAAGCCCATCATTGGAATATACAAGCCAAGTTATATAATGAAAATTTCCCAGTAACTATATGGTGGTGACAAAACGAGAGACTCTCAATCATGAAGATCATGGTGCTTAATATGAAGCACAAGTAGCATTGTCCCTTCTCTCTTTTTCTCTCATTTTTTTGGTGGGCTCTTTGGCCTCTTTTTTTTTGGTGGGCATCTTTGGCCTCTTTTTGTAAATGGGCTTCGTTGGCCTCTTCTATTTCCTCACATGGGACAATGCTCCATCAATGATGATCATCACACTTACAACTCAAAACTTAGAGCAATGATGACTCTATATGGAATGCCTTCGGTATTGTACCGTCACAATGATCTAGCATGGCATAGACATCAATGGAAACATCATGCTAGCTAACTTATGATCATGCAATGGCAATATAGAAGTGGTGGCACATGTCACGGTGTCAGATGCATGGAAATATATCTCAGAATGGCTTTGAAAAAGCCATAGTAGGTAGGTATGGTGGCTGTTTTGAGGAAGGCTAATGGTGGGTTTTATGCACCGGCGATAGTTGCACGACAGTAAAGAAGATAGTGATGGTGGAAGGTGAAAGTGCATCTAAACCATGGACTCAACATTAGTCATGAAGAACTCATATACTTGTTGCAAAAGTTTTAGTAGTAATCGAAACAAAGTATTCAACGCATACTCTGAGGGGAAGGGTTTGTAGGTATAAACCATCGCGCGATCCCGACCGCTACACAAAGGATGACAATCAATAAACTAATCATGCTCAGACTTCATCACATAGGGGTTCACCATACGTGCATGCTACGGGAATCACTAACTTCAACAAAAGTATTTCTAGATCCACAACACCTTACTAGTATAACTTCAATATTACCACAACCACTACTCAAAACTAATTGAGATGAATCAAACTTCTCTAACTACTCAATGCACATGAAGGTGAAAGTTTTCATATCCCTTTGGATAACTACCCCTTTTGAGACTACTTTCATAGCATAGATCAACTACCACGCCACGCACTATCGTGCTCCAAAAGATAGAAGTGAAGCACACAGAGCAAAATCAACTAGCTCAAAAGATATAAGTGAAACACATGTGAGCTGAATTGCCTAACCAAAGGATATAAGTGAAGATCGATAAAATCACGGTCAGTGCATGTCTCTCTCTCTAGGTGTGCAGCAAGGAAGATTGTGACACAACAAAAATAAAAGACTCCTACGATACAAGACGCTCCAAGCAAAACACATAACATGTGGTGAATAAAAATATAGCCCCAAGTAACGTTGCCGATGTATTGAAGACGAAAGAGGGGATGCCTTCCCGGGGCATCCCCAACCTTAGGCTTTTTCGTCATCCTTGAATCTACTTGGGGTGCCTTGGGCATCCCCAAGATTGAGCTCTTGCCACTCTTTATCTCTTTGTCCATAAGAACTTCACCAAAAACTTGAAAACTTCACAACACCAAACTTAAACTGAAACTCGTGATATCATTAGTATAAGAAAGCAAATCACCACTTCCTTAGGTACTATAGCAAACTTAAATTATACTTATGTTGATGTTGGGTTACTGTATTTTAAATCTTCCATGTCTAATACCCCCCGATACTATCCATAGTTTCATCAAAATAAGCAACCAACTCAACAAAAATAGAATCTGTTAACAGGAGACCAGTCTGTAGCAATCTGTATACTTCGTATACTTTTGGTACTTCAAAAATTCTGAAAATTTACAGAAATCTGAAGAATTTGCGTATAAATCCGCATCAAAAAGAATCAACTCAAAAGATCTCACAGAACAAAAATGAAAATTCTTTTCATGAGCAGAAAGTTTCTGTCTTTTCGAGCATGATCAAACGATCATCCCCAATACTAATCATAACGGTTTTACTTGGCACAAACGCAAAAGAAACACAAAAACACAATCATAACAGAATTATGAAAGTGTGAAAAACACAAAACAGAAAGAAAAAGGATTGATTCGTTGGGTTGCCTCCCAACAAGCGCTACTGTTTAATGCCCTTAGCTAGGCATAAGGTGATGGAATCACGTATAGTCATCTTTGGTGCTCAAACCACAAGTAGCCCTCATCATAGATTCATAAGGCAATCTTATTTTCTTTCTAGGAAAATGCTCCATGCCCTTCTTTAGAGGAAATTGAAATCAAATATTCCCTTCCTTCATATCGATGATAGCACCAATAGTCCTTAGGAAAGGTCTACCAAGAATAATGGGACATGCAGGATTGCAATCTATGTCAAGCACAATGAAATCCATGGGTACATAGTTCTTATTTGCAACAATAAGAACATCATTGATCCTTCCCATGGGTTTCTTGACAGTAAAATCCGCAAGATGCAAATTAATAGAACACTCTTCAATCTCATGAAACCAAGAATATCACATAAAGACTTTGGAATCGCGGAAACACTAGCACCCAAATCACACAAAGCATTGCATTCATAGTTTTTTATTTTGATTTTGATAGTAGGTTCCCACTCATCATGAAGTTTTTTAGGAATAGAGACTTCTAATTCGAGTTTCTCTTCAAGATATTTCATCATAGCATCTACGATATGAGCGGTAAAGGCTTTGCTTTGGCTATAAGCATGTGGAGAGTTTGCAATGGATTGCATCAAGTAAATGCATTCAAACAAGGAGCAACTATCATAATTGAATTCCTTGAAATCCGAAGTGGGAGTTTCATTACTACCCAATATTTTGATTTCTTCTACTCCACTCTCCACACCTTTATCATCAAGATAGGTGGACTCCGAATCATTGGGGCGTTTTTCAACCAAAGTGGATTCATATCCATCCCCTTCATCAATAGGTTTGACACGCGAAAACAAAGATTCAAGAGGAGTCACACCAAGCACTTTAAGATCTTCGTGATTTGCATCACTAGAACGCACCCTTTTAAACCATTAATGCCTTCGCGGATTTGGGCGGTTCTTTCTTTGCTCTCATTCATGGAGACACGCATAGCTTTTAAAGTTTCATCCAAGTTAACCTTGGGAGGAGCACATCTAACTTTCAAAGCATCAATATCACAAGACATCCTATCAACGCTCTTAGCCAAATCGTCTATTTTTAATAGTTTATCCTCTATGGACGCATTGAAAATCTTTTGAGAGTTGATGAACCCTTTGATATTACTCTCTAAATCAGAGGGTAATTTGTTATGATTTCCATAAGTGTTTTTGTAGGAATTGCCATAGTTGTTAGAGGAGTTACTAGGAAAAGGCCTAGGAACATAGTTTCCTCTAAAAGCATTGTTGTTGCCAAAATTGTTCCTACCAACAAAATTAACGTCCAAACTAGCGTTTCCACTCTTAATCAAGGAAGATAGTGGCATGTCATTAGGATCTAAAGGAGCATTTCTAATAGCAACCAAATTCATCAACTCATCCATCTTAGCACTAAGCGAGTTAATTTCTTCTATAGCGTGTACCTTTTTGCTAGCTGGTGACCTTTCAGTGTGCCACTGAGAGTAGTTGGTCATCATATTGTCTAGGAGTTTTGTAGGTTCTCCTAGCGTGATTTCCATGAATGTTCCACCTGAGGCGGAGTCCAAGATATTTCTAGAAGAGAAATTCAAACCAGCGTAAAAGATTTGTATAATCATCCACAAACTCAAGCCATGAGCGGGACAATTTATAATCATTAACTTCATCCTCTCCCAAGATTGTGCTACGTGTTCATGATCAAGTTGCTTGAAATTCATGATATCGTTACGGAGAGAGATAATCTTAGTCGGTGGAAAATACTTGGATATGTAAGCATCTTTGCACTTATTCCAAGAATCGATACTATTTTTAGGCAAAGAAGAAAAACTAGTTTTTGCATGATCTCGCAAAGAGAACGGAAAAAGCTTCAATTTAACAAAATCATTATCCACATATTTCTTGTTTTGCATATCGCAAAGTTCAATGAAAGTATTAAGATGGGCTGCGACATCTTCACTAGGAAGGCCAGAAAATTGCTCTTTCATAACAAGATTCAGCAAGGCAGCGTTGATTTCATATGATTCCGCACTAGTGGCGGGAGCAATCGGAGTACTAATAAAATCATTATTATTAGTATTCGAGAAGTCGCAAAGTGTGGTGTTTTCAGACATGATGACTTCAACAAACAAACAAGAACACAAGCAAGCAAGAAAACTGGCAAAGGAAAACGACAAAAGGAAAATGAAAACGGCAAAGGAGAAAGGCAAATGTAAACGGCAAATGTGAAGTGGGGGAGAGGAAAACGAGAGGCAACTGGCAAAAAAGGTAAATGCAAGAGATGAGTTTGTGACACTTACTTGGATAGATCTTGACTTGATCTCTCACCGGCAACGGCGCTAGAAATCCTTCTGCTGCTGGCTACGCCTATAGGGATTTCCATGGCAAATATGCAAAGGATTCCCCCACGGCCTTGGAGCCTTGCGTTGGTGTTCCCTTGAAGAGGAAAGGGTGGTGTAGCACAGCGGCTGTAAGTATTGCCCTCAGTTTGAGAATAAAGGTATCAATCCAGTAGGAGGATCGCGTCAAGTCACAAGTACCTGCACAAACACAAAGATCTTGCACCCAACGCTATGAAGGGGTTGTCAATCCCTTATAGATTGTTTGCAAAGTGAGAACTGAAAGCAAAAAGTAAACAAAGCAAAGTAAAAGTAAAAGCGGAGATGATAATTGTGAATAGACCCGGGGGTCGTAGTGTTCATAGTGGCTTCTCTCATGAAATCAAGTATACGGTCGGTGAACGAATTACTGTTGAGCAATTGATAGAACCACGCAAAGTCATGACGTTATCTATGGCAATGATCATACATATAGGCATCTCGTCCAAAACAAGTAGACCGATACTTTCTGCATCTACTACTATTAATCCACACGTCGGCCGCTATACAACATGCATCTAGTGTATTGAGTTCATAAGAACAGAGTAACGCCTTAAGCAAGATGACATGATGTAGATGGACAATCTCAAATCTATGATTAAAGCCCATCTTGTTACCCTTGATGGCAACAACATGATGCGTGCCTTACTGCCCCTTCTGTCATTGGGAAAGGTCACCGCACGGTATGAACCCAAAACCAAGCACTTCTCCCATTGCAAGAATCATAGATCTAGTTGGCCAAACAAAACCCAAGACTCGGAGAGACTTACAAGGATATCAAATCATGCATATAAGAAATCAGCAAACACTCAAATATAATTCATAGATAATCTGATCACAAATCCACAATTCATCGGATCTCGACAAACACACCGCCAATGAGGATTACATCGGATAGATCTCCATGAAGATCATGGAGAACTTTGTATTGAAGATCCAAGAGAGAGAAGAAGCCATCTAGCTCCTAACTACGGACCCGTAGGTCTGAAGTAGACTACTCACGAGTCATTGGACAGGCAATGATGTTGATGTAGAAGCCCTCCAGCTCCAAAGTCCCCTCCGGCAGGGCACTGGGAAGGGTCTCCAGATGAGATCTCGCGGAAACGAAAGCTTGCGGCGGCGGGAAAGTGGTTTCGTGGATGCCCTTATTTTTCTGGGATTTTAGGGAATAAATAGGCCAAAGAGCTAGGGCAGGGGAGCTCCTGGGGGGCCACAAGCTTGGTAGCCCCGGGCCCCCCTGTGGGCCTCCTGCCTTGGCCCTCAAGTCCCCCGATCTTCTTCTGTTCTGGAAAAATTTATTTCGGCGATTTTATTCCGTTTGGACTCCGTTCCAAAATCAGATCTGAAAAGAGTCAAAAACACAGCAAAAACAGGAACTGGCACTTGGCACTGAATTAATAAGTTAGTCCCAAGAAATATATAAAAGGTATATAAAACATCCAAAGTTGACAAGATAACAGCATGAAACAATCAAAAATTATAGATAGGTTTGAGACGTATCAGCGGTCGCGCCTTCGACTGGCTCGGGAAGCGGCTGGACAGCAACGAACTGCAATGAGGCTTCGGCGGTGACGAGGTGGTCGAGGTGCGGCTCGAGAAGATGATGCGCCTGGAAGGAGGAATTGGGAGTAGGTGGCGTTGCCCTCCCACTACCCCGTGGCTGTTTAAGGGCCCAGGCAAGACAAGGAAAAACGGAAGTCACGGGAATCGAGGCGACGGATTGAAACCTGGAGATGATGGCGCCTAAATTTTCAGGATGATAAGATATGGACAAAAAAGAATCCGTTGGCAGGTGATGTCATCGGAAATCCTGGAATAGTGGAGAAGGTGACGTCGTCAACGAATGACCTAGCGACTCAAGCAAATTGAGGAAGCTGGCGGCTTGTCATTCATTGAAGGAAAGATGGGCGTGAGATGAGTCTCCAAAAATAAGAGTGAAGATTAGTTGACATGAATAAATTCAAGTCAAACTGGGGCCTAATGTTGGGGATATTACCTGCGGTATGACACACCCTATTGGGCCGGGTTAGGAAAGCGGCGACTCATACATACATGACCAATGTAAGCCTTGGTTAGGGCCTGGGGCATGTTGAGAGATCTTGTGAGAAGGCCACCAGGGCCCATGAGCCGGATGGCGGTTTAAGGCTGACGAAGAAGATAAGACGCCAAAGATTTTTCCTTGGCTTGATGAACACGACGACTTAGAGATAAGGAAGGCCACGATTTGTAATGTGGCCGGGACTTTGTAAACCCTGGGGCTTCGACCTGTATATAAAGGTGAGTCTCTGGGACATATAGATAAAGTTAGAAATCATCGAGAGCTAGGTCAGGCAAGTTACACCCTCCTTGTAATTGAATCCACCATCAATATACACAAATTAGGACGTAGGGTTTTACCTACACACGAGGGGCCGAACCTGGGTAAATCTGAGTCTCACTTCCGCTCACCGCCTTTGAGTCGCCGCCAAGGTGCGATGGCTCCTTCACTAAGTACTTCCACGAGGACATCTGTCGTGAAAAAACCACAACATGGTTGATTGTTGATGAAGGACCAACAATAGTATCATCATGTTCTTCAGCCTCCTCTGTGGTGCGTGGTGACGAATATGAGCTGGGTTCAAGTTGATGAACCGGAACTTTATTGAACTTCTTCTTAGGACGATACAACCAATCGAAGTTTTGCTGGAAGTCCATTTCTGCAAGTTCTTCATCTCACTTGAGATGAGATAGAATAGCCTAGCAGAAATCAAAAGTCTCATGTGCTTTTTAGTGATTTTTTCTCACTGAGTTCTGCGCTAGTATCATGTTGTGTATAATACCACGAAGTTGAAGCTTGACCTAGTTATCATTGCGATCCACTTTCTGATGCGGAATGATGGGCAACTCACGGCCATTCATGACACGAGGAGCAACACCTTGAGGACTTCTGATCTGACGGTGTGTGTGAAGTGTTGCGTGAGGCAATGTAATCACTAGTTGAGTGTGAAGTAGGCTGATGAAATTGCCCATACAGAGGATGTGCTCCTTCTTCAATCACAATTTTTCGTTTACTAGGTACTGAGGAAATTATACTTTGAAGAATTTCAAGTAGAGGCATATAGGTGAGGTGATTTTGAAGGTCAACTCGATAGTTGGTTAAAGACCTTGATCTAATGAATCTCATAATCCAACGTGCATAAGGCTACATGTAAAACAGGGACTGAGCTACCGTGGCCAATGTCTCATGAAAAAAATCATGAATGTGATTGGGAATACCGTGGATAATGTTCAACATGAGATTCATTATGATGCCAACAACTTCTTTATTGTTAGAGTTGTGGCCTTTTGATTGGACTGAGGGTCTTGGCAAAGAAACAATACATAGTGCTGGGCACATAGAGCAATTCCTTCACTAAGAAGGTGGTATGTGGAGCAGTCCCATCGGCTTGAGGCTCCATCAACACTGGCATCAAGTGATTTGGAAGTTGTGCTTCTTCCTAAACGTGTTTAGCACCATTTTGAGGGGTATAAACTCAAAGGGGTCGCAGCAATTCGTTGACTATGGCTGTATAGTGAGTATTTTCACAGCCTAGGATGCATAGTTGCATAGAACTAAAGAATTAGCTCTTTGTTCCAGTCATAAATATCAACTCGGAGTCCAAGCAGCCCTGCATTACGAAGAACATCTAACATCGTAGTTAACCTTGTGATATAGTCCATATCCACATGAGGAATATGGCAATGCGGGAAGACCTTGTTCTTGTCAAACACGACATAGGAGTATAAATTCAACTGAGTAGGCGTCCAGAAGTGTTGATGCCTAATCTTAGCTGTGTCATATGGGTTGGCTCCAATAAATAAGTTCTTTTCAATGAATAATTTAGCTTTTTTGAACTTGGTCCTCCTCGCGTGCTTGCCTCTCATTGGTAGTCAGGGCTTTGGTTCAAGATTTACCTTGGTAATTTTCACGTTAAAGGTTGGCCTAGGAGAACTAGTGGGGTCATTCTTGTGAGTAATCGAATCTGACTTGGCAATTTCTTCAGTTGTGGCTATTGGCATTGTCTCTCTATCAGTCAATTGATAAAACCTTTAGGTGGAGAAATTTGAGTTGTAGTTTCTTCAGCAGCCTGTTATGACTAAGACACTTCATCAGATGGTGCAACTTGATTTTCTTCAGGTGATCTCTGAAGAGAGGATGGATGCCCTCTAGCTCCTAATAAAATCTCTTCAGTCTGAGCTGGTGACTCAGGATATTTGTAGAGAGGACTACTAGGAAAAAGCCTAGTAGTAGCTTGAGTTAAAATCTAGTAGTAGCGCGGGTGCCCGCGCTACTACTACTGTGCTACAGCTATCTGGTAGTAGTAGTGTGGGTGAACCCGCGTTACTAGTACATGTGTTGGTAGTAGCGCGGGTGCCACACGTGGTACTACTAACTACCTGTAGCGTGTACGTGTGACCCGCGCTACTACTATTAGTTTCAAAAGACAAAAAACAAATATTGATCCCGTGGGTGATATCAATGGTGTCAATGGTTCAATGCAACGGCGACAAGGGTCGGCGGAGGAGCGGACGCACGATGGCAGACCAGATTTGAGGATGGCTCGTGGAGAGGGCCTGAATCCAGGGAAGAGCAAGGCCGCAACGCGGGGCTTCTGTTGGCAGCCAAGGCATAGAGCTCCTGGTAGTCCATGGCGATGACCTGCACGAGCATGGCATGGGAGGGTCAGTCAAACTAGTGGGATAGAGAGAAATAGGAAAACCAGCGAGAGAGGAAGGATATGGAGGGAGCGACGGGGTTGGTCACTTGTGGTGCGGTGCTTTGGATGCCGGCGGCCGAGGCAGCGGCCGCTTTACGTGCCATGGAGGAAGAGGCGGGCCTGGGCAGGAGGGTGAGGTGGCGGCCTCTTTACGCGCCATGGAGGAGGAGGCGCGCCTGGGCAGGAGGTCCATGTCCGCCCCTATGGAGCGAGAGGGTCGAGAGGGATGGGATAGAGGAAATATTTAGGGGAGGAGATAGGGATTTCGGTGCTGTTAAAAAATTCTATACGTAGTAGTAGCGCGGGTCCATAACCCTTGCTACTACTATGGTATGTCCTAGGGAGCCACAATAGAGACCACTTAGTAGTAGCGAGGAGTAGAAACCTGCTCTACTGTTACCAATTTAGTAGTAGCGAGGGTTTGTACCCCTCGCTACAACTACTGCATGTCCCCGGGGGGCATGGTTGAGACCACTAAGTAGTAGAAAGGGGTAGAAACCCGCGCTACTACTATCAACTTAGTAGTAGCGAGGGGTAGAAACCCGCGCTACTAGTAATTACCAGTAGCGAGGGGTAAAAACCCACGCTACTAGTATGTGTCCGCCTATAAGATTTCCCCTAGTAGTGGGGGTGTGGTGATGGGGTGTTTATGTGTAGCTTCCCAAAATTTATCATGGATTTGAGGCATTGTAGAACCATGAATGTCCATATACACCTCTATTTCGTCAACACCACAGTCTTTTGTAGTTAACCGACACTAGGGCGATGATACTTGGGTAGGTGAAGCATTTGCTTTAACCTCAACTACATCATCCATCTGTTGTGAGGAAGCAGCAAAGTGGGTTTCTTCATCATCTTCATTTGGGATAACATGTTCTTTAGCAAAATGGCATGATGCTTTTGTCGTTGAAGAATTGGAACGGAGGCGCTGATGCCAAAAATGGTGCATCAATAGGCTCAGTCGAAGACAATGGGATTGTCTCCAATTTCTTCATAGACTAAGCCCCTAAGGACTCTGAGACTTTCCTTTCCTTGGAGGCTTCCTTTTAAGCTGCTTTTGTTTTATTCACTTCTATTATAGAAGGAAGTGTGCTTGTCTTCATGTTTGAGGACTTGGATGGATCAATGGAGGGTGAGGGTGGTGCAATTCTTCGAGAACGAATGTCCAGTCGCCCATGGAGTTTGCTTAGGTGAAACTTGAGTAGTTTCCTTGGAAGATTCTTAATGTACATCAGATTGCTCATCTATCCTCGCATTTTCCTAAGGCGCAACAATATATTTAGCTGCACTTGCAGATTTCTCGAGCGCAACATTGGATGTTGCCCTATAAGTCTCAGTTTCTTCATGCTAAACAGTCTCAGTTGGCCTATCGGTTTCTTCAACATGAGGAGTTGAGGAGCTCTCCTGAGTAACTTTTGACTATGCTTGAGCAACCAATCTCGAGTTATGGTCACTCATAGCTTCACTAAAAGCCTTGACAAGTGTATCCTCAATGCCTCTGTAATGCATAGAGCGACGCTCAAAGTCGTCACTAAGGTTTCTGATCTCACTTTGGATTGCAATTGGTTGTTCTAGGGTTAGTTTGAGGATGTTATTCTTCAGCTCATGCTCTTTATTGTACCAAGCCTTGTTGATCTATCGTGCCTGATCAATCTTATATATCTCATTCGTGATGAAGGTAGTGAGTGCATGCACACGACCAGGAGGAAGATTCGAATAATCAAGTGGCATATTGGGCCCTTGTGCGAGATGTCAATGAAATCAAGGACTTTTTTGGGTTCCAAGATGAGAGGGACAACTGAGCCCTGATATGTCCATTTTGCATCGTTTTTTGTTATTGTTCTTTATAGTGTTTTTATCCATTATACCAGTTTATGCTGTAATTATAATGCCTTTTCTCTCATAATATGCAATGTTCACACCAAGATGGAGAATGCCCGCTCATGGAATTCTGGATGTGAAAAAGCTACGGCAAAGATACCCATTCTGCACATCTCCAAATGGGCTAAAACTTCACGAGGATTTTTTAGGGAAGATATAAGAAATATTGGAGGATAGAAGTACTAGAGGGGGTCTGCCAGGTGGCCACTAGGCACCAGGGCAAGCTAGCCCCCCTGGCGAGGCCTGGTGGGTACTTGGCCTCCCATCGCACCTTTGACGACTATCTTCTCATATATAATCTCTTTTGCCCTGAAAAATAAATAAGGAGAGTACTTTTGGGATGAACCGTCGTCGTCTTGAGGTGGAACCTAGGCATGAGTATTTTGGCCCTCCGGCGGAGCAATTCCACTTGTAGAACTTCCCTACCGTAGGGGTAATCGAAGCTATCGTCATCACCAACAACCCTCTCATCTTGGGGAGGCCAATCGTCTTGTACATCTTCAACAACACCATCTCCTCTCAAAACCCTAGTTCATCTCTTGTGCTCAATCTTGTACCGGAACCTCAGATAGGTACATGGGGTCTGACTACTAGTGTTGATTACATCTTGTAGTTGATGCTTTATGGTTTATTTGGTGAAAGATCATATGTTCAGATCCAATATGCTATTTAATACCTGTATGATCATGATCATGGTTATCACATGTGAGTATTTACTTTTGTTCTTGAGGCCACGAGAGAAGTCATGTTGCAAGTAGTCATGTGTAGTTGATATTCATTTGATATTTTGATGATATGAATGTTGTGATTCCCTTAGTGGTGTTATGTGAACGTCGACTACATAACACTTCACCAACTTTGGTCCTAAGGGAATGCATTGTGGATTAGTAATTATATGTTGGATTTGCGAGAGTGGTAGAAACTTAAACCCCAATTTATGCGCTATTCCGTAAGGGGATGATTTGGAGCCGTATGTTTAATGCTATGGTTATTAGTTGCGTATGCTTGCAGGAGGGTTAATCATAAGTGGAAGGCATCCTCAAATAAGAATAGCACCCAAGCACCGGTCCACCCGAATATCAAATTATCAGAGTACCAAACGTGAATTAACCCAACATGACGAAAGTGACTAGATGAAATTTCCATGTGCCGTCAAGAATGCTTTGCCTATTGTAAGAAAATATTTCGGCCTGTCCGTTGCCACAAAAGGATTGGGCTACCTTGTTGCACATATTGTTACTATTGCTACTCGTTACTTCTTACAATTATCTTGCTATCAAACAACTTGTTACCGCTATTTTAGTGCTTGCAAAAATTACATTGCTAAAACTACTTGTCACTTCCTTCTGCTCCTCGTTGGGTTTGACACATTAATTATCGAAAGGACTAGGATTGATCCCCTATACTTTTGGGTGATCAAGAATTTGGTAAGGGGAAATTTATATTACACGCTGAAATTTATTGTTACTTGTCACATGGAAAGTAACCCTTTGAGTGGTTCGTTCGGCGTATCTTCACCTCGACTGGAAACACCAAGAGTTGTCCCTCAACCTGGTGAACCTACTGAAATTTTTTATTATGAAATTCCTTTGGGTTTGATAGATAAACTACTAGCTAATCCTGATGTAGGAGATGGAACAAAACATCCTGATATGCAACTAATCTATGTGGATTATTTAAGATTGTAGATTTATCTGGAGATGAAGTCAAGAAGAAGGTTTTCTCTTTGTCTTTTGGGGGAAAGCATTGACATGGTATAGGCTATGTGATGATACATGATCTTGGAACTAGAATCGATTGCAATTGGAATTTCACCAAAAAATTATATCCTATGCATCTTGATCATCGTGATAAGAATTTTATTTTAATAATTTTTGGCCTCGTGAAGGAGAAAGTATCGCTCTAGCTTGGCGGAGGCTCAAATCAATGTTATATTGATGCCCCAATCATGAGCTCCTAAGATAAATTATTATTCAAAAAATTTATGCTCGACTTTCTCGTAATGATAAAACCATGCCCGATACTTCTTCATCTGGTTGTTTTATGAAGAAGACAATTTAATTTAGGTGGGGTCTTTTGGAAAGAATTAAACACAACTCTAAAGATTGGGAACTTGAGGAAGGTAAATAGTCAGGTATGAAACTCAAGTTTGAATGTGTTAAATCTTTTATGAATATTGATGCTTTCAATTATTTTAGCACTAAATATAGACATGACTTTGAGATAGTAGACTCATTTTGAGAAACCTTTGATGCTCATGTTGATCTCCCTAAAGAGAAATGGTTTAAATATCATCCACCTAATAAAGAAAGAGTTTAAGAACCAATTAAAGTTCAGGATGAAACTATCATTTACAATGTTGACCCAGTTGTGCCTAGTGCTTATATTGAGAAACTACCTTTCCCTGTTAGGATAAAGGAACATGCTAAAGCTTCAACCATGGTTAACAAAAGTTATGTTAGAACAACCAAACCCACTGAGCAAATCAAGGTAGAACCTAGTATTGCTATGGTTAAGGATCTCTTGGTCGATAATATTTATGGGCATGCTATTTATTTTTGTGACGAAGGTGCTAGAATTGCCAAACCCGACACTACTGATAAGAATAGACCCGTTGTGGGCATGCTTGTCATCTCAGTCAAAATAGGAGATCATTGTTATCATGGTTTATGTGATATGGGTGCTAGTGTTAGTGCTATTCCTTTTACCCTATATCAATAAATTATGCATGAGATATCATCCGCTGAAATAGAAGACATATATGTTAGTATTAAACTTGCTAATGGAGACACCATCACACAACTTGTGATTGTTAGATATGTTGAAGTCTTGTGTGGAAAAGTAAAATACCCTACTGATTTTCTAGTACTTGACTCACCACAAGATGATTTTTGTCCCATAATATCTCGTAGACCCTTCTTGATCACTGTCAATGCTCAAATAGATTGCAAAAGGGAAATTGTGAGTGGTACTTTTTGGTGGTATGTCTCATGAGTTTCATTTCTCCAAGTTCAGTAAGCAACCCCATGATAAATAATTTCCTAGTAACCATGAAGTAATTGGTCTTCCTTCTATTGCTATTCCTCCTACTGATCCATTAGAAAAATATTTTTTAGACCATGAAAAAGATTTGCTTATGCGTGAAAGAAATGAACTAGATAATATGTTCTTTGAGCAAAAGCATATCCTTAAACACAACTTATCAGTTGAAACTCTAGGATATCCTCCTCCACCCAAGGGTGATCCTGTGTTTGAATTAAAGCAATTAGCCAACACACTGAAATATGTTTATCTTGATGAAAAGAAGATATATCCTGTTATTATCAATGCTAACCTTACAGAGCATGAGGACGAATGATTGTTAAAAACTTTAAGGAAGCACCAAGCTGCTATTGGGTATACTCTTGATGATCTTGATGATCTCTATCAGCACAAGATTAATATGGAACCAGATGCTAAACCCGTTGTTGATCACAAACGGAGATTGAATCCCAAGGTGAAAGAAGTGGTAAGAAATGAAATATTAAAGCTTCTGGAAGCATGTATAATATATCCCATAGCTGATAGTAGATGGGTATGTACCGTTCATTATGTTCCTAAGGAAGGAGGTATTATTGTTGTTCCTAATGATAAAAATGAACTCATTCCGCAAAGTATTGTGATAGGCTATATAATGGTAATTTATTTTAGAAAATTAAAAATATCAACTAGAAAAAATCATTATCCTTTACCTTTCATAGACCAAATGCTAGAAAGATTATCGAAGCACGCAAATTTTTGCTTTCTAGATGGTTATTCTGTTATTTCTCAAATACATCTGTCACAACCTGATCAAGGGAAAATCACCTTTACTTGCCCTTTTTGAACCTATGATTATAGATGTATGCCTTTCAGATTATGCAATGCACCTGGTACCTTTCAAAGATGTATGACTGTTATATTCTCTAGTTTTTGTGAAAAGGTTGTTGAGGTTTTAAAGGATAATTTTTCCATTTTTGGAACTTCTTTTCATGATTGCTTAAGCAACCTTTATTGACTTTCGCACATATGTGAGAAAACTAAATAATGACCCACAAGTATAGGGGCTCAATCGTAGTCCTTTTGATAAGTAAGAGTGTCGAACCCAACGAGGAGCGGAAGCAAATGACAAGCGGTTTTTAGCAAGGTAATTTCTTCAAGCACTGAAATAGTGGTAACAAGTAGTTTGATAGCATGTAATTGTAAAAAGTGACAAGTAGAATAGTAAAAGTAGGTATAGAAAGGTAGCCCAATCCTTTTCGTAAAAAGGACAGGGTAACACTACTAGGAAAAGGCCTGCTAGTGGTGCACCTGTTTTGGCTACTAATGGCGCACTACAGGTGCGCCACTAGCATCACGCCATTAGAATTTTTTACTAATGGCGCACCACACGTGCGCTATTAGTGTGTGGTATACTAACGGCGCACCAGGCAGTGCGCCATTAGTATAGCTCATGGTGCGCCATTAGTATCTGGTATACTAATGGCGCACCAGGCACTGCACCATTAGTATAGCTCATGGTGCGCCATTAGTATCTGGTATACTAATGTCGCACCAAGCAGTGCGCCATTAGTATAGCTAATGATGTGCCATTAGTATGCCTCCCAGGGCCATATTTACCCATGTGCTCTGGCTTACTAATGGTGCACTAGTTGATGATGCCCCACTAGTGTGCTTTTTGCAGTGCGTCACTAAAGTGCTGAGTGGTGCGCCACTAGTATGAATATTAGGGTTTTTTTTCCTGATATTTGCAGAGATTACAAAATATATTATTGCACAGAATATAGAGAGCACAACGTATAAACATAAGATTTATCGAATACAATAGAACATTAGTCTCCGGATATAATTCATCATATTAGTCTTTGAATTTAAAATACCAAACAAAGTTAGAACATTACAAGTCTTGAGACCGCGAGTAGCGAGTTTGTCTTCACATTACAAGTCGATATCGATCATCTAAACTACCATCACATAGAAGAGAGTTGCAGTCATCACGATGAGCATAATCTCAATGAAACTGGTCTTCATCCGGTTCCTCCAATGCTCCCTCCTCTCTCCCGCTAGATAGCGCGCGTATCTAACCGTCGGCATAGCGATGCACCAGGACAGCCTAGTGGCTCCCACGTGGCTGCCCCGGGTAGCACGTCTCCTCTATGCCGAAGGTTTAACCGTTGGCATAGGTGCTGACCAGAACCAAAAAAAAAAGAAATGCAAATTACAAAGTATTTCTATGATATATTACAGTGGAATGTAGCTGAAATTTACAGTGCAAGAAAATATACAACGAAAAAACCTAAGGAATTAAAATGCTTTATCTCTATTTCCATGGAATACAAACTGGAGTACACATTAAGCTCAGAATTATACAAACAAGATTACACATTAATTTGTGGTATATGAATTACACGGAAGTACTACTGCAAGTACACATTAAGTAGGCATGAATACAAACATTTCCAAAGCAACAAGATTCACTTGAATACTACACTATAAGTACGAAGAAAGCTAAAAATATATAGGCTCGTCGTGGAGTGGCATCAAGCAAGCAAGCTAGGAGTAAACCATCCAGCCCAGCCCTGCTAGTTTAGTTTCACAACCAAGCACATTAGAAACTATTCAAAATAATTATTGAGAACACCTTGTGCGGGGCATCGTCATGGTCGCCGTCCAGGTAGGACGAGATGATGTCCTCCTCGTCATCCTTGGGAATGGGGACCCGGTCGTCATCCATGGAGTTGGGCACTTGCCGTTCCAAATCAAAAAAACAAATAATTTAGCCCAGCAAGAACGAGATTGGAGTACAAGCCAAACATTGTCTATGCAGTAGAAATTTTACTTCGTTAACCAAAAACAAGAATGGAAGAAACTCTCTCTCTTTCTCTCCCCTCGCTTTTCCTAAGCAAGAATGGAAGTTACAGAAAACAAAGAAGATCAATTGTTGGAATCAGTAACACCGTCCTTATCTCAAACTCTTTGTCGACAGAACAAAAACACAATAATGTGAAAAGAATTAGTGGCGCATATGTATGAACCTCCCCAGCCAAATTAACTAAATTGTAATGGTTTTGGAGCCACGAGCCTCCAAATTGAAAGCATCCTGACATTTTCCAAAAAGAAGTGTTGTATCCAACCTGTATTCTACATGGGAACAAATCATCTCAAAAGTGAGTACCAAAGCAGGTGCGCCCAGATCCATTTACATAAATGAGCAGCACATAAAATACTTGATCCAATGCATATCAATACCAATGTAATTGTCAGAAATTTCCTAAACAGTTCAGCATCTACAAGTGTCATACGCATAGGACACACCTAGCAGTGGAGCATCTAGAGATTAATAGATTTATTCATGCATCATCACAAAGGTTATTTAATTTCATGAAGCCATGGTTCAAACAACAAAACTGAAAGCCATCCCCCTCAACCTCTACATTTCACACAGAGTCACCAGTTGCTTAAGGCTCTACTAGTTGATCTGCTACAAGAATAAATTTGTGAAGCCCCTGTGGGAAAGTTACATGAAAGGAAGTCGCCGCATAATCCGCATACAGTTCAGAACAAGAACAGGAGCACTAGACAAGGGAATAAATTTGTGAAGCTCCTCCTGGAAACTAGACTAGAGCAGAGCAGCAATAACTTAGGAAAAAACATAGCGAGAGGGGTCGACCTTGTGTGGGAAGTCGGGGTGGATGGCCTCGCCGCAATGGAGCTCGTTGGGGTTCCGGTGGTCGCCATTCTCCTCGTCGGTGTCATCCATGGAACTGCTGCGAATCGGACAAATGAGTAAGGGATTCAAAGAGAGAAGGGATGAGGGGAGATGGGTTGAGGTCGCCGCTGCACCGGCGGAAACTGGGAGCTTGTACAAAATACATAGAGATAAATTCACAGTTGTGGTAGGTGTCAGTGCATTTTGCAATGGAGGAAAAAAATTATGCTTGGTCCACTCAAATCAGCCACCCTCGTGATAATGTTTGTTACCTTTGGTCGATAAATAATATAAATTCTTCTCAAAGTGGCCAGTTCTAAATTCAAGGTAAATCTGCTAAGCATATCAGTAGAAGTATACTAGTATAGCACAATGCTTTAGTGTCCTTGTGTGGGGCATCATCATGGTCGCTGTCCAGGTCGGACTAGATGATGCGCTCCTCGTTGGCTTGGGCATGGGGTCCCTGTCGCTGTCCAGGTCGGACTAAATTCAAGCTTGAATAATAAACGAACTAAGAGAGAATAATAAGAAACGAGCTAGATTAGACATAAGCAATTCCGCAAAGACCCACGTGTTGAATCTGAACCAACTTATTTGGAGGCACCTTATTAGTAACATGAAAAACCAGAGCACACAAATTGAAAATAGTACTTGCAGCCCTTGCTTGGGCAGGAATGAAAGTAGGGACATCATTTTGCCACGGCTGATGACTTCACAAGGTGCAATTATTATTAATAGATAACGCCAATCTAATATATGTTCAACTAGAAATAGTACTATTTGCTGCAACCCTAGGCTAGTACTCCCTCCGTTCGGAATTACTTGTCGTGGAAGTGGATGTATCTAGATGTATTTTAGTTCTAGAGACATCCATTTTTGCGAGAAGTAATTCAGGATGGAGGGAGTACTCAGTTGCAAAAAGCTTACTTTCTACTAGTCCCTAGGAGAATGGCTTGACAACAGTAACAAACTTTAGGTCCAACCAGGCACGTAGGGAGATTTATTAAAGTAGATAGCTAGGACCTTATCTGTGTCTAGATTGGTATAGAAAGAAGAAAAGATGCTACACGCCACATCATAAAATTAAACTGCCACCAAATTAAATAGCACACAGATTCTGAACAATGAACTGACCAAGAGAATACAAAGAAACGGGTTGAATCTGAACCAATAACTGATTTGGAGGCACCTAGCTAATTAATAGTAACATGAAAAATCAGAGCATATATGCAAACTAGTTAGGGAAATCAACCATTTTACCATAGCAGATGAGCTGAGTTCACAAAGTAGGGCCAATCTAATATCCATTCAACTAGAAATACTAGTCACTATCTGCGGTAACCCACAGCCGATGAGTTCACAGGGCAAAAAGATTTACAACATAAATAACTAAATTTATGGTTTCCCCTATCAAGAACAAGAGAGTGAATCAAAAAAGAAAATAAAAACCATCTACATGTCGAATCGGGGAAGGGGAACCAACACGACGAACAGGAGGGATGAGAAGCGGCCGAGAAACAGTGGTACCTTCCTTGAGCACGAACGACCTCGGAGGAGAATCGTGTGTTGTTCACAAGCATGGAGATTTATTAAAGTCTCTAGATTGTTAGAAAGAAAACATGACGGTACAAGCAGGCCACGTGATAAAATTAAACTAGCTATCTGAATACAGGAGAAGGGTGGAGAAATGCAAGGTCGAAATTGTTGGCGAGCGACTAAACTAGCATAGAGAGGACTGTGAACTACTGTGCCAAAGATGACCAAAGGTCCCCTACCCAAACATTGTACTTTTCCATGATATAAAATCTATTGAGAACAGAGCACCGAGCAACCAGTGTTGTTTCAACAGCGGCAAACCCAAGAAACACCATCATATTTTGACCAAAATTGAGGCCAACGCTTCTTCGACGTTATGGCGCGCAATCAGCTCCGGGAACGACTAACCTGCAGCAAGTTCACAAGAGTTGCAGATGTTACATTTTCTTTGCTCTGAACGTAGAATCGCACTTAGTTAGGAATAGTAGGCGATGCAACCAATATTGTAGGTACGATGTGGTAACCTGCAACCTTTCCTGGACACAAGCAAGGTTCAGAGTGTACAGACACTTGCAGATTTACTGTATCATCATTAGGCCAAAGTCAAAGTGGTTAAACAAGAATCTGTTCACTGAACAAGGTTGCTCCGAACAATGAACAGGGTTTAGTGATTCAGTCAGAGGCTTGCAAGATTGCTGTATAATTAGGCCAAGGAAAGGAGGGTTGCTTTCAACAAGAATGTGTGCTCTGAAAATCAAAGTATACACCTATAACAGAGTAAGGGATATCGAAGTTTGTAGTGTATGGCACTAATATTTTGAGCCATATGCTATTTTCTTCAGTGAGCAGCCAACAACAATAGCATTCCAGCAACCATGGCACTTGTGTGTCAAAAGTCTCTAGATTGTTAGAAAGAAAACATGACGGCACCATAATTAAGTAGCAGGCAGAGCCTGAACAATGAACTCGCTAAGAGGGAATACACATAAACAAGCTGAATCTGAACTAACACCTTATTTGGTGGCACCTAGATTATTAATAGCAAAATTAGTTTCCCCTATCTACTGAATCTGAACTAACGCTAAGAGGGAATACACATAAATGAACTCGTACTATTTGCTGCAACCCTAGGTGAAATTCTTACTTTCTTTTACTAGTACGAGCTAGGAGAATGGTTTCCCCTATCAATCAAGAACAATAACTAACGAAGCGACAAACAGGGGAGGGGATAGCGGCGAAGCGATCGACACACGGCGGTACGTTCCTTCCTTTCTTGAGCACGCATGGCCTCGGAAGAGATTGAAACGGCGGCCAGCGATGCCGCTCGACCTCGGAGGAAAGGAGAGGAACACCTACCCGGAGCGAATCGGAGCCCGGGACCTCGCCGGCCAGCCGAGGGGAGGAGGGGGAGGAGGACGGCACCGTGCTGCGCGGCGGTGGCGGGATGGGTAGGGTCGTGGGGAAGACCACGGGGGCGGCATGGGAGGGGAGGGTGCGTGCGGCATTGCCATGGCAGGCGGCGCCGTCGCCTGCTTCTGCTGGCCAGCGGCGCGGCGCGAGGAACCCTAGCTGCGGCTGCGCGAGGAGGCTGCGCGGAGGGAGCGAGGGGTGGGAGATGGAGGAAAGGGGAAGCGAGAGGAGGGGCAGAGAGATGCCTTTTGTTGCAAAACTACTAATGGCGCACCACCAGCTGGTGCGCCATTAGTAACATGGTTACTAATGGCGCACCAGCTGGTGGTGCACCATTAGTAGTTTTGCAAAAAAAAAGTAGTGGCGCACTGGGTGAGTGGTGTGCCATTACTAGTTAAACTAGTAATGGCGCACTCTGCCCTTGTGCGCTATTATTAATTTTGCAAAAAAAAAAGGTTAGTAGTGGCGCACCGTGTGTGTGGTGCGCCATTAGTGTCCATCATACTAATGGCACACCTGCACATGGTGCTCCACTTCTATATAGTAGTGGCGCACTACTTGTGTGGTGCGCCATTAGTGTCTATATCATCTATAGCCCTTTTTCTAGTAGTGTAAAGCAAGTTCTTATAATAGGCAAAGCGTTATTGAGGGCACACGAGAATTTCATCTAGTCACTTTCGCCATGTTGGGTTAATTCCTGTTTGGTATTTTGATAATTTGATATGTGGGTGGACCAGTGCTTGGGTGTTGTTATTACATGAACAAACCTCCCACTTATGATTAGTCCTACCGCAAGCATCCGCAACTATGAGAAAAGTATTAAGAATAAATTCTAACCATAGGATTAAACATAGGGATCCGAATCAGACCCTTACGAAGTAGTGCATAGACTCGGGTTTAAGTTTTTGTCACTCTCGCAAACCACCCTCTATTTACTACTCCACAATGCATTTCCGTTGGGCCAAATATGGTGAAGTGTTATGTAGTCGACGTTCACATAACACCACCAAGGTAATCACAACATTCATATAATCAAAACATCGAACGAATATCAACTTCACATGACTACTTACAACATGATTTATCTCGTGGCCTCAAGAACAAAAGTAACTACTCACAAGTGATAAACATATTAATGATGAGTGAGGTATTGAATAGCATAGTGGATATGAACATATAATCTTCCACTAAGTAAACTATAAAACATCAACTACAAGATGTAATTAACACTACTAGACACACCCCACGTACCAATCCGAGGTTCTGGTACAAGATTGAATACAAAAGATGAACTAGGGTTTTGAGAGGACATGGTGTTGGTGAAGATTGATGAAGATTGGCCTCCCCAAGATGAGAGGGTTATTAGTGATGATGATGAACTTGATTTCCCCCTCTCGGAGGGAAGTTCCTCCGGCAAAATCGCTCCACCGGAAGGCAAAAGTTCTCCTGCCCAGGTTCCGCCTCGAGACGGCGGCGCTTCATCCCGAAAGTCCTCTCCTTATTTTTTCAGGTAAGTGGAGAGTTTATACCAGAAGATGGCTGCCAGAGGCGGGCCAGGTGGCCTACTAGACATCAGGCCGCATTAGGGGTCCCTCGTGCGCCCTGGTGTCTAGTGGCCGCCTGGTGACCTCCCTCCGACACTTCTTCATTCCAGTATTTTTATATATTATAAAATAAATCACTGTAAAGTTTCAGCTGAATTGGAGGTGTGCAGAATAGGTATCTCTGATGTAGCTTTTTCAGGGCCAGAATTCCATTTGCCGGTATTCTCCCACTTGATGTAAACCTTGCATATTTTGATAGAAAAGGCCTTAGAATTACTCCTCCATGTGGTAGAATGCACAAAAACACTATAAATAATAGTAAGAAAATATGATGCGAAATGGACGCATCAACTCCCCCTAGCTTAGACCTCGCTTGTCCTCAAGCGAAAGCCGATAACGAAAATCATGACCACATGCTTTGAGAGAGAGGTATCGATGAAAGCAAAATACGGACATAGCAGCATCATGCTCAATATTATAACAACAAATTGAACTTTATAAAATACTTCATCACAACATTCTCATCATATAAATTTTATCATAAAGGCTTCTTATAAACAAGTAGCAATTCATGACAACATTGAAGTATGAGGCATAAACTCTATTGAAAACTAACAAACTATGTTCTCAATAAACTTTGCAACACTATTCATCATATTTTCAGGAAGGGTCACATATAGGAGATTTTAAGCAAGTCTACATACTCAACCATCATTTAGTTTTCTATGATTGCTAACACTCACCGCATACATATCAGAAAAGTATTTTAACCGGATACATAGAAAGATAGGGTATTAAAGTGTCGCCACCCTACGTATTCAACTCAAGTGTGATGTCAACAATAATAATTCATGCCACCCACATTCAACTAGATATATATATGTCTAGATCTTTCCCCGCCGCATGATGCTTACTGAAGAGAAAATAAAGGAAGTAGAGGAAAATAATTTGACTCTTGCACAAAAATAAATACATAATGGTAAGAGATAGGCCCTTCGCAGAGGGAAGCACAGGTTGTGATGCGCTTTTTGGTTGTATGCTAAATTTCTTAATGCAAGGGAACATTACATTGTATTGCCCCTTGTGATGGCAACCTTTATTACGGAGCCCATCACTTTTATTATCAGCATCACAAGTTTGTAGAACATTTAATTCCCTTTACCCTAAATGATCAAACATATTTAGAAACAATTTTTATTACGTTGTGCACCGATCACAACTTACTTGAAGGATCTTACTCAATCCATAGGTAGGTATAGTGGACTCTTGGAACATAGGTTTGGGTTTAAGGTTTTGGATGTACAAGTAGTATCTCTACTTAGTGTGGAGTTGTTGTCTAGCAAAGGTGTTGGGCACGCACCACATGTTAGAGGATCTATAACACCATAACTTCAATGTGAATGTGAACAAGCATAAATCAATACGTTGTCTTCCTTGTCCAATGTCAACAGCTCTGGCATATTATAATTAGTGGGGGCTCACGATCATAAAATATGTCAAGGATAGTGTGTTTGCATGTAAATATTCTCTTCCTTCATTAATTCTTTCATGTGTTGCATCACCGACCATTGTTATGTTTGTCAATCTTCAACAAATTTTACCACTTATACTTTTCCTTATGTGATGCCACTACATACTATAAGACGAGCATATGATCTTTCTCATTATTATTTTTATTTTGATTACATAAAGAAAGTAGAGAAGCAAAAGTCAAATTAAACTTTGTTATATAACTCTCACTCGATTACATAGATAGATAGATACATAAGGAAACTAGCAGATAAAAGAAAAAGATTGAACTAAACTTTTATTTGAGTAGATTCCAAAATAGCCAAATATTAAACTAGGATGGATAAAGAAAAAAAGGTGATGGTGATACGACCCTGGGGCGTCTCCACCAAGCTTGGCACAAGCCAAGGGAAGTGCCTATAACCGTGAACTCAAGTCTCCTTCTTTGGTGATGAAGATGGAGGTGGTGATATAGATGATGAGGTAGCGTCAAACTTGTACCCCTAACTTCCATGGCAGTGGCTCACTATTATAAGAAGACAAACAAGTCACCACAGTCCTACAACTAGCAGACAAAGTCATACCATTAAACCTTTCTTCATACTCAAAGATTTGGCTTTTAAGATCAAATACTTGGCCTTGTAGAAAATTGATTTGATGATTGAGGGTGAAGAGATATCCTCCAAGGGACTGCCATCCACCTTTAAGTCATGGGGTGAATTCTGTGATCATGGTATGGTTGGCACTGAGTCCATTCTCCACCATGCCTTGGCACCTGAAGACCTCCTGCTCCATCGCCTCTAGCCTTGCTTCGACACTTCCCATTTTCTTTGGCACTTGAACATGCCGAATGTGAAGCACCCCATCACGCATATCAATGGTTTGAGGGTGCTTCATCACCTCCGGCAAGTAGGTGTTTATGACCTTCTCGAAGAAATTGTCCTTGGAGGAGCTTGGTGAGGCCATGGTTATCTAGATGTGTTAGAAGAATAGAAAGAAATACGAATATAGGATTTCTCCATGGTACAGGGGTCAAATCATCGGGATATATATATATATATAATTTTTGTATAATGGAACACATGTTCCATAAGAAAAGGGAGTCGGGAAGGTACCCGAGTGGCCCACTAGACATTAGGCTGTGCCACGGGGGCCTGGCGTGCCCTGGTGTCTAGTGGACACCTGAGCAAGAAGTATCGAACATGGTTTAATCAACATGAGAAAGCCGAGCATAAAAAATCTGAATAATAATTTCTCTCGAGATCTCATGATTGGGGCATGAATATAACAGAGCGATACTTTCTCCTTCACAAGGCCAAAAATTATAGATAAAATTCCGATCACTATGAACACGATGCATATGATAATGATTTTGGTGAAACTCCAATTGCAATCGGTTCGAGTTCCAAGATCATGTATCATCACATAATCTATACCATGTCAATGCTCCCCCCCCCAAAAAGATAAAGGGAAAACCTTCTTCTTGACTTCATCTCCAGATAAACCTGCAAGCTTAAATAATCCACAAATTTCATCCACCTAGATTAGGTGCATATCGGGATGTTTTGCTCCATCTCCTGCATAAGGATTAGCTAGTTGTTTCTCTATCATAGGCGAAGGATTTCATAATAAACATTTTCAACAGGTGCAGCAGGTTGAGCGACAACTCTTGGTGCTCGGGTCGAAGTGAAGATACCCCTAACAAGCCCATCAAAGGATTACTTTCCATAGTGACAAGTAACAGTAAATTTCAGCACGTAATATAAATTTTCCCTTACCAAATTCCGCTTACCAAATGCGCTTCCCTCCTCGGCAATGGCGCCAGAAAAGTGTCTTGAAGGCCCACAAGTATAGCGGTTCAATCGTAGTCCTTTTGATAAGAGTGTCGAACCCAGCGAGGAGCGGAAGGAAATGACAAAGCAAGGTAATTTCCGCAAGCATTGAAATAGTAAAAAACAAGTTGTGTGATAGAAACGTAACTGTAAGAAGTGACAAGTAGCAATAGTAACAATAGGTGCCGCAAGTGAGCACAATCCTTTTGTGGCAAAGCACAGGCCAAACAAGTTCTTATAATAGGCAAAGCATTCTTGAGGGAACACGGGAATTTCGTCTAGTCACTTTTTCCATGTTGTGTTAAATCACGTTTGGTATTTTGGTAATTTGATATGTGGGTGGTCTGGTCCTTGGGTGCTTTTCTTACTATAACAAACCTACCTCTTATGATTAACCCCCCCCCCCCGCCCCCCGCAAGCATCTGTAACTACAAGAAAAGAATTACGAATAAGTTTTTGTCACTCACGCAACCACCCTCTAGTTACTACTCCACAAATATGGTCAAGTATTATGTAGTTGACGTTCACATAACACCACAAAGGGAATCACAACATTCATATTATCGAAATATCGAACGAATCTCAACTTCACATGACAACTTGCAACATGATTTATCCTGTGGCCTCAAGAACAAATGTAACTACTCACAAGTGATAAACATGTTCACGATCACAGATGTATTGAATAGCATAATGGATCTGAACATATAATATTCCACCAAGTAAACCATAGAACATCAAATACTAGATATAATTAACACTACTAATCACACCCCATGTACGAATCCGAGGTTCCGGTACAAGATTGAATAGAAGAGATGAACTAAGGTTTTGATAGGAGATGGTGCTCGTGGAGATGTTAATGGATATTGTTCTCCCAAGGATGAGAGGTTCGCTTGTGATGATGATTGCCTCGACTTCCCCCTCGAGGAGGGAAGTTCCTCCGGCCGAATCGCTCCCTTGGAGGACAAAAGTGCTCCTGCCTGTGTTCCGCCTCGAGACAGTGACACTTCGTCTCGAAAGTACTCTCCTTATTTTTTTATGTCAAAGGAGAATATATAGCAGAAGATGGGCGCTAGAGGTGGGCCACTAGACATTAGGCCGCGTGAGGGGTCGTTGGCGTGCCCTGGTATCTAGAGGCCGCTTAGTGACCCCCCTCCGACACTTCTTCGTTCCAGTATTTTTTATATATTATAAAATAAATCCCTGTAAATTTTCAGCTCAATTAGATGTGTGCATCATATATATCTGTGACGTAGATTTTTTAGGTCCAGAATTCCATCTCTCGGTATTCTCCCACTTGATGTAAACCTTGCATATTATGCGAGGAAAGATATTAGAATTACTCCTCTAAGTGGTGAATTTCACAAAAACACTATAAATAACAGTAACAAAACATGAAGAATGGACGTATCACTAACCTTGTCTTGAATTGGGAGAATTGCCACATTATGGTAAATGAATGTATTGTCTTTGGTCATAAAATATCAAAACGAGGTATCGAGGTGGATAAGGCTAAAGTTGATGCAATTGAGAAGATGACATGTCCTAAAGATATTAAAGGTATTCGTAGTTTCCTTGGTCATATTGGTTTCTATAGGAGATTAATTAAAGACTTCTGTAACATTTCTAGACCTCTTACCAATTTATTACAAAAGGACGTTCCTTTCATTTTTGATGATGATTGTTTAGAAGCCTTCGAAACACTTAAGAAAGACTTAACTTGTGGACCTATTTTTCAACCACCTGATTGGAACTTGCCTTTCGAAATTATCTGTGATGCTAGTAATTATGTTGTAGGTGCTGGTCTAGGACAACAAGTTGATAAGAAATTAAATGTTATCCATTATGCTAGTAAAATTCTAGACAACGCCCACAGAAAATATGCTACCACTAAGAAAGACTTCTTAGAAGTTGTGTTTCCTAGTGATAAATTCAAATCTTACATTATTGATTCTAAAGTAATTGTTCACATTGATCATGCTGCTATTAAATACCTTATGGAAAATAAAGGTGCTAAGCCTACACTTATAAGGTGGGTTGATAGGAAAGGAGCTGAGAACCCAATAGCTGATAACTTGTCTAGGTTAGAAAATGTTCTTGATGACCCACTACGTATTGATGATAGCTTCCCTAATGAACAATTAGTTTTGGTCAATGTTTCTCATAACACATCATGGTTTGCTGAGTATGCTAATTACATTGTTTCTAAATACATACCACCTAGTTTCACCTATGAGTAAAAGAAAAAATTCTTTTTTTTATTTAAGACATTACTTTTGGGATGACCCACATCTTTATAAATAGGGAGTAGACGGTATTATTACACGCTATATACTTGAGCATGAACAGAAACAAATCCTTCAGAAGTGTCACTCCGAGGCTTATGGAGGACACCATGCGGGAGATAGAATTGCACATAAGGTATTACAGTCTAGATTTTATTGGCCTACTCTTTTCAAAGATGCTCGTAAGTATGTCCTCTCTTGTGATGAATGTCAAAGAATTGGTAATATTACTAGATGTCAAGAAATGCCTATGAATTATTCACTTGTTATTGAACCATTTGATGTTTGGGGATTTGACTATATGGGACCTTTTCCTTCCTCTAAGGGTATACAAATATTTTGGTTGTTGTTGATTATGTCACTAAATGGGTAGAAGCTATTCAAACCAATAGTGTTGATCATAACATCTTTATTAAAATGCTCAAGGAAATTATTTTCCCATGTTTTGGATTCCCTAGATACTTAAAGACTGATGGTGGTTCACATTTTATTCAGGTGTTTTTCATAAGTTGCTTGCTAGACATGATGTTAACCATAGAATTGCAACCCCCAATCATCCTAAATATAGTAGTCAAGTAGGATTAACAAATTCTGAAGTAAAATTAGTATTGCAAAACACTGTCAATAGGTCCCGAAAGAATTGGTCTAAGAAATTAGATGATGCACTGTGGGCCTACAGAACAGCTTATAAAAATACTATGGGTATGTCTCCGTATAAAATGGTTTATGCAAAAGCATGTCATTTACCTCTTGAGTTAGAACATAAATCTTATTGGGAAACTAAAGAACTCAACTATGATTTCAAACTTGCTGGTGAAAAGAGGTTATTTGATATTAGCTCATTAATGAATGGAGAACCCAAGCTTATGAAAATGCCAAACTATTGAAAGAAAAATTTAAAAGATGGCATGACAAAAGAGTCCAAAAGTGAGAATGCAAAGTCGGTGAACATTTCTATTGTACAATTCTAGTCTTCAATTTTTTGCAGGAAAACTTCTCTCCAAATGGGAAGGACCATATATCATCGAAGAAGTTTATCGGTTTGGAGCCATTAAGATTAACAACCCTGAAGGCACTAACCCGAATGTGGTCAATGGACAAAGCATAAAGCACTATATTTTAGGTACACAAATTAGTGTTGAAACAAATATTATTCAAACCATGACACCGGAGAACACATAAAGCAGACCTTCCAGAACACTACAGAGCCCTTAAAAGGAAGAGGTATGTGATAAGGAGAGCAAAGCAGCATTATGTGAAAAGATATTAAAGCTGGAGTTGGAGAATGAGGGTCTAAGGGAGGATAATTTCACCCTCGGATGCAAGTTGGATAAGAAAAATACACTGCCACTACTATGAAAAATCTTATACATAGAATCTTAGCAGTATCGCCTGTTAAAACAAAGCGCTACTCCTAAATAACAGTAGCGCGTGGCGAACAAGCCCGCTACTGCTACCCAACTAGCAGTAGCGCTCTCAAATAAAACGCGCTGCTACTATGACTGTTCTAATTGTTGCTGCCAGGCTTGTAATTGTCACGACCCCGATCCTAAGCCATAGGAATCCAGCCCGTAACACATCACATCCCTTTGCGGTCTCACACACGATTATCCCCACGGCTGCAGCCTTACCTTAGCCGGGACCGTTTGCGCCTTTTCACTCGCATATGCAATTGTGTCGCTAGCATTCTGATGTCGAAGAACCCGGGTCGACATGTCTAGTCATAATCTCATGTGGCAGTTCCGTATAGGGACAGACATACATGACCCGGCAATGCAGGTGTCGGTCATCAGCGAGTGTAGACGAGTCGTAGCAAGCTACAAGGACTCCATTAGACCGCATGACATTTCCCCAAAGGGACAGACACATCAGCTAAGAAGGACACATGCCGGTCAACCAATGTGTCCGGAGAAGTAGAGAACTACCATGGCTCGGTGGAATCACAAAGGGGCATTTCCCCGTAAGGGGTGCTACGCATACGTCTAGGTGTACGAACCCCATGCATATGAAGTACAACACACGTACGCATGGCATACCCGATATGCATAGATACATCGATGGCATCACAACATAACCATAAACATACAAACTTTATTTAGAAGGCTCGGAAGAGCTTCACACATAATATTACACATATAGGGGTCTCACGACCCATCATCACAAGTCATTCAAACAAGTCTTACAAGCCAGCGGAAGATTAAAACGGTCTGAGTACAGACAGATGGAAAGGTAAAAGGCACATGGCCTGACTATCTACACACCCAACCTAGGGCCAGATCGTAGCTGGGACACCAGCTACTCGTCATCGTCAACGTCTAGATAGAACCCACCATTAGGGTCATTAACATCCTCCGCAACAATTTATTAAGAAAACGTGAGTATAAAAGTACTCAGCAAGACTTTAGAACAAATCTATCTACTCATGCAAATATATCAACAAGGGGTTGTGGGTTTCAAGTAGAAAGCCATCTTTGACTCTTGGCTAGACAAAACTACATTTTAAAATAGTTTTGACAACTTTGATTTCTCGCACACGAGTCCACTAACTCCACACCAATACACCATCATGGAATCATTCCGTCTTCCTACGGAAATGCCATCCATGAGACTCACACTTATCTTGACATTTTTATGAGTAGACATTATAGTTGTCTATGAACAACATATGTTTCCAAGTAGTCCATATCCGCGGACGCGGCTATTCGAATAGATCATAACCCTGCAGGGGTGTACTTCGTCACACATGCTCTCGCCACTTATCGCTGTGTGCACATCATGCACCTCGACAACCTTCAAGCGGAAGCCCAGCGAGGGAGTCGGCCACGACCGTGAACCACACTAATACCTAGTGCAGGTTTATCGCCTATCTGAGGGTAACTGTCACGCCCAAGATGCGACCCAATCCTCAATTTGGCACGAGGGCCTCGTGAGGGATAGAAGCGCATCTCGTCGTGTCGCAAGAATGGATACCGTTACAAGTACATGTACTGAAAAGAAGATATATATATATATATAATTGCCCTACACTCGCCACAAGCTACATCAGAGTCATAGCAGTACAATACATAATCATCATGAAGAAGAGCAGGATCCGACTACGGACGAGAACAAACGAGAAAAGAAGAACGACGTCCATCCTTGCTATCCCACGCTGCCGGCCTGGAACCCATCCTAGATCGATGAAGAAGAAGAAGAAGAAGCAACTCCAAATGAACAATCAACGCGCTCGCGTCAAGTAACCTTTACCTGTACGTGCAACTGGTGTTGTAGTAATCTGTGAGCCACAGGGGACTCAGCAATCTCATTTCCAAAGGTATCAAGACTAGCAAAGCTTAATGGGTGAGGTAAGGTTAAGTGGTGAGGCTACAGCAAGCGACTAAGCAATATATGAGGTGGCTAACTTACGAGTACAGGAATAAAGAGGGGGAAGATCTACGCACAGCGGACGTGAACTACTGATGATCAAATAAATGATCCTGAACACCTACTTACGTCAAACACACGAAAGAGACAATCACGGTTACGCACTCAGTTGGCAAGTTTTAATTAAGTTAACTTCAAGTTATCTAGAACCAGTGTTAAACAAAGTTTCCACGTTGCCACATAACCGCGGGCACGGCTTTCCGAAAGATTTAACCGTGCAGGGGTGCTCCAACTAGTCCATCACAAATTACCACAAGCCGCATCGAAATCCTCGATCACGAAGCACGCGATCTCGTCGGACTCCTTAATGGAAAACCTCAACTCTGGGATTACCCAAAGCATCACCGGAATCCCAATGCACAAGATATCTCGTCAAAGGTAAAATTAATCCAGCAAGGCCACCCGACTTGTCGATGATCCTGATAGGAGCCGCGTATCTCGTTCCCAGGACACGATGGATGAGCGATGGTTACCACGCCAAACGCCGAGGTGCCCCGGGTAGCGTTAGTAAGCTGCTCTGTTTTGGACCAGCACCATCAGCACTGGCCCTCCCTGTATTATGTGAAATTACTCCTCGGGTTCATGACGCCCTATGCTTTTAGTATTAACAAATTTATTATGTTGGTGTGACATCCTCAACTTTTTGCTACAGTAATGATTGTAATTAAGCGACAGTGATTCCGCGCTAATGATGCCACGTCATCGTTAATGATACCAACGATCTCGTGTTCGTTGAAACCGCATCAAAATTAGATGCTTTAAGAAGAAGTCAAACGAGGAAAGAATTCGGTTGCTGAAATGAAAATGTCAGGGGAGTTATAAAAATTCCCAAGCGAAGTATAAAAACGAATCGAGCACTTTTGGAATATTTGATAAGCCCAATATATTTAGAGGTGGAGCCTTAAACAAAATAAGTAAAGAGAAATATAGTAAATGTAAAAGAAATAAATAAAAGAAAGAAAAAAAGTATATAAAATAAATTATAAGAGATAGTAAATAAAATTAGGTACTAAAAAGAATTAGAAATAATAGAAAAAAAAATGAAAAGTAACCCCCCACCCCCTGGCCCAACTGGACCTAGAGGCCCAGCCGGCCAGTCCAAGGCCCCTGCAGGGGAAACCCTAGGGCTCAACCCCCCCCCCCCCCCTGCTCCCCCTCGCAACTCCCCCCATTTCCAGTGCCGCCGCCAGCCTTATCCCCTCGAGGGGGGTACCTCCCCCAGCGCCCCCACGTGCCCTCATCCCCTTGAGGGGCCCCCTCCCCACAATCTCCTACCCCCCACCGAGAGGTTCCCACCTCCTCATCTCGTTACCCACATCACCGACACCTCCCACCCCTCCCTCCCGAGCCTCCCTCCCTCGGTCAGTTCTTCCCCGCCGGCGAGCCGCCTCCCCCACTGGCCTCTCCCTCCTCTCCCCTGGAGACCACGAGGCCCCCAGGTACCCCCACGACCCGAGAGCCCCCACGGATCCCCCTCCCGAGCCGCCCTACCGGATCCTCCCGCCGGTCGAAGCCCTGCATCATCTTCCCCCCCGTCGGCCCTTCCTCCCGCTCGGTCCAGGAGGGACCGGGCGGGGCGACCCCCTTCTCCTCACCATGCCGGCCATCCGGCCGGCCCCGACCTCTCGGAGGTTTTCTCCGGCGACCCACCTCGCCGGATCCGTCATCACCGCCTCCGGGAACGCCTCCACGCCATCTCCTCCGCCCTGTCCCACAAACTTTGGCTTCACCGGGCCGTCTCGTCAACGTCGGTGAGCCCCTCCTCGGGCTCCTCCCACCATCTCGTTCCCCTCGCCGTCCCGGTTCCGTTTCGACGAACGGCGCTCCGTTCCGACGACGTGATGTTCGCATAGGAGAGATTGAAGTTAGTCTTTCTTCTCTGTTGAGAAGAGAAGAACCAGAGCAGAAGACTGTGTGTTAGCAGAGAGAGGGAGATGAGAGTTTTTGAAAGAAATAAAAATAAACGTTGTATTTGCGTATGTACTTTTGTATGTATGAGATGCACGTATGTATGTATGTATGTATGTATGTATGTATGTATGTATTTCGGTGTATGGCGGTATACGTTAAATGTTTGGTTATGTATGTGTGAGTAAAAATGCGTATTTGGCCTAAAGCCACTTACCGGTGGGGCCAACGCACCCCGCTGTCTACGACAAGGAGGCCCCACACCCCCTTTTAAAGAAAAGTAAAAATTAAAATATAAAAATAAAAATAATGTTTTATTAAATAAATAAATAGATATATTAGTTAATTGGTTAATTAGAATAATTATAATATGACACGTGGGTCCCCCACTAAATTAATCTGATTAATTAATATTTAATCTTAACTAAAACTTGTGCCTATGGCGTTCGGGACCCGCTGGTCACTTGACGAGTCAACTGTTGATGTCACCATGACATCATGCTGATGTCATAATAGCATTTTATTAAATTATTTAAATATGTTTTCAATTCTTAATAATTGAATAAAACTTTAAAATAATATTAAATAATCCGTAAGTCACATCAAAATATCTTCAACATGAAAGTTGATCAGCAGAACGAGACGAACCCGGATACACGGTCCATTCGTCTGTCACGCGTTCCTAGCATAGCAAACATGGAACATTTCCATCGTTTCGAGTGTGACCAGTAGTAGCCCGAGACCTGGAAAATATCGTTAGTTATTCTTCCGACCCGTCTATGCTGGATGTTGATGCGTTAGCTCATGTCTAGCATGCATCTTGCCATGTCATGCATTGTGTTGCACCGTTGCTATTATTTATTGTTTCTTCCCCCTCTTCTTACCGGTAGACCCCGAGACTGATGTTGTTGCCTGGTACATCTACGAACCTGCTGATCAGTCCTTTTTCGCAGAGCAGCAAGGCAAGCAAACCCCGCTTGATCATTCCTATATCGCCTATGTCTTTCTTCCTACTGCTTGCATTAGTATTTGGCTACTGTTGTAGTTAGCTCCTATATCTGATGCATAGCCTATTTGTTGATGAACTGCTACTTTCAGTCATGTACCTTTAATATGCTTAGTATAGGTGGAGAGTCATCCCCTCTGACCCCGTAGTTGAGTTGCCCCGCTTGATTTCAAATATCGATCCCTGATCGACGAGCCAGACCCGACACAGCACATACACCCCCTTAGTTGTACGAGCTACAGAGATACTATCGGGTACCGAGGGTGACACCTCGCTAAGTACTCCTGATGATATCTCTGTAGTATAGCTAGTCGGTCGTGGGTATCGAGGGTGATTCCTCTTTCACCATTCCCGACGATGCCTCGGTCGTACAACCCCTCAAGTGTGGGACCGCCGAGGGTGATTCCTCTAAGCCCACCTTGATGGATACATCATTCGGAATCCAACAAGGGTGATACCTCGGATTCCCCGGATGTTACAACCACACAGTTACTCGACCATGTTACTGGGATTGGTGATTAGTTGTAAGACGGGTGGATTCCCGTGAGACTGTGTTGATGGCCTAATTAAAATGTTAATGGATTTGGGTATTTGATCTGGGTTGGTCGGAGACCTTTTCGCACTAACCGGCTACGCGGGAAGAATTATGGGTATTCGGCGTCGCGGTATCTGCTGAAGCTTTTCAGATGTCAGCAATGTAGCGGCGCGCGCCCTAGTGGTCCCGAGATGCATCGCTCTTGTGATTAAGGGATGCTAGGACTGAAGTTGGCCGCCCACGCCACGTGCAGGAGCGCGGAGGGGAACTGGGCCCACAAACCCTTTGTGCTTAGGAGTTAGACCGGTGGGCTAGCCTCTCTGATTAGTCTTAGGTGGGGCTGCGATGTGTCGATATTCCGAGGCCGGGCAGGACCCCGAAAAGTATGTTCGGCCAGAGTGTTATCGAGCGTGACGGGACATGTGGTGCACCCCTGCAGGGATGAAAATTAACTATTCGAATAGTCGTGTCCACGGTTACAGGACGACTTGGAGTTGTGCCCCGATCTTATACAACTACAATTGTTACTTAACTGGAATTAGTTTGCCTCGGGATTTCTTCCTCGCAGGGAGTCGAGGGAGGATCTTTAGGCGTGACCTCACTTTAATATTGCTGCAACAATATGACTATTATGTTTTACACCCTGTTCTAGTCTCTTCTATTGCTGCAAGACCCGGAAGATGCTAGTCTTCGATAGGACTAGGCCTTCTCTCTCTATTCTCGCATTGCTGCAGTCAGTCCACATATAACACCCCCCCTTCTTTGATAATGATGCATAATTAGAATAGTTCTGATGTAAGACTTGCGAGTACTTTGGATGAGTACTCACCGCTGCTTTGCTCCCCCCTTGTCCCCTTAATCCGTTTGCTTGGAGGTCCCCACCGACGATGACTGCTACCCCGACGGTGCCTACTACTACGTGGAGGCCGCTGATGATCAGGAGTAGTTAGGAGGTTTCCAGGCAGGAGGCCTCGCCTCGTTCGATCGTTGTATCTTTTGTGCTAGCCTTCTCTAAGGCACCCCATGTTTTATGTATGTACTCAGATATTGTTGCTTCCGCTGACTGGTGTGTTTATCGAGCTTCTGTATGCTAGCCCTCGAGGCCCCTGGCTTGTAATATGAAGCTGATGTTGTTTTATTTTTGTCTAGAGTTGTGTTGTGATATCTTCCCGTGAGTCATTGGGTTTGATCATACGCATTTGCGTGTATGATTAGTGTACAAATAAACCGAGGGCGTCACAGGTTGGTATTAGAGACGACTGCCTGTAGGTAGCCCCCTTTCCAACTCCTTGGCCGAAGTTGAGTCTAGTGTTTGAAAAACTTTACTAACAGTGATGTTGTGGCTTACGGGCCCACATCTCAATTGGGTGGTATTAGTATCTTTTACTCCTTTCCTATAATCTGGGCTCTAACATTAGGTTCTCGTAATCACATCGACCCGGAGCGCTGGACTATCTACTCTTTCTCCTGAATATATATTACACACACTGTCATTTGACATCCGTCAATCTTAATTTCAGATGCGTCCCGCAAGACAGCACGTGCGCGTGACACCGGCCACTGAGACGACTGGGTTCCCGGCCATTTTGGTCGACCTATTGACTAGGCTGGGATATCGCTGGTACCCTCAGTACACAGTGTTCGAGGATTTCCGCGAGTACAACCAATACCAGTACCAGGCTGAGGTTCGCATCTTCGACCAGATGGGCGGCGAGACCCTCGAGGGCCACGTCTTTTGTGGTATTGGAGTGTCAGTCGAGATGGCCATCCATGATGCGGCCTACATCGCCATCACCCGTCTCCGTGGAGTGTACCCTCACCTGGAGGAGAGCCCTTTCAGATACATCCCGCATGCTCCTGCTGGGGATGAGACTGGGTCTGATCTCACTGCCTACGCTTCTGACGTTCGGGAGCGCAGCGACCGTTCCTACGTCGTTGTCTGCACCCCCTACATGACGCGTCGCTACGACGCGCGGTTTCTGGTGCAGTACGCTGAGGCACTGGATCGTGCTTTCCGAGCTCTAACTGTGGAGCTATATGCTACGCGCACTCGTCTTTACGACGAGTTGACAGAGCTGTAGCCATCACACTGCCCGAGGGTTCCCCCTATGCGCATCCGCGAGCCGAACAGGACAGAGCTACCATCAGCTCTCGAGTGGACTGATGTTGGGGGTAGAACCCCTGCACTTGGACCTCAGCTCCTCGACTGGATGCGGTGCCCTCATCAGAGTCACAACGGGACACAGGGTCCTGTTCCTACCTTATATCACCACCAGCTACCAGGATTCGATCGTCCTCTCCGACGTTGATGTAGCCTTATCGCTACATCTCGGTGTGGTACTCTTCCACCGCGTGCCTGCGTGCCACCTAGTGAGTCCAGGGTATCGTCTAATGCGTCCGGGCTATCGCCAAATTTCTAATTTGTAATCATTAGTCTGTAATCGAACATATGTATGGGTCTGTATGTCGAACTCAACTACTATGGAGTATCTATCGCATTTCCCTTTCATCGTGCTTGATTACTTCATGAATGCGTGCGATGCCTTTGCAATTACTTTAAGCTAAACTACCCTTGTTAAATATTTAACAGGATGGTTAGACCAGCTGGCCGCCCGCGTGCCCCTGCCAACGATGCACCACCCCCGCCTCCAGAGTATATGGCGGGGATGATCCAACAGTTTGAGCTGAACCGCCAGTTTATGCAAGGGCTCATGGATCAGTTCCAAAGGCCGAACATGAACCAACCACAAGGCGTGACACTGCAAGACTTCTGCTGCCTCAACCATCCGATCTACCACAGCTCAACTCAGCCTCTTGATGCTGATGATTGGCTCCGTGACATTTCTTACGAGCATGAGTCTGCCAATGTTCCCCTGGCGAGCTATGTCAACTTTGCCGCCTACTTTCTAAAGGGTCCCGCTGCTCAATGGTGGGACAGCCACAGGCTCTCTCAGCCCGATGGAACTATCATCACTTGGGCACAGTTCAAGGCTGCTTTCCGTGCTTGTTACATTCCTCAGGGAATCATGGACCGAAAGAAGCGTGAGTTCCGTAACTTGGTCCAGGGCAACAAGACTGTGGATGCTTATCAGCGGGAATTTCTGGACTTATCTCGCTATGCTGAAGAAGACATTGCAACTGATGCACGCAGGCAGGAGAAGTTCCGTCAAGGCCTCCACCCTGATATCAAGCTGACAATCCTCGTTCAGGACTATGCTGATTTCACCACCCTGGTGAACAAGGCTATTCAGGTTGAGACTGGTCTGCAGGAATACAAAGATAGCAGCAAGCGCAACCGTGACATGGGCTCATCTTTGGGCTCATCTACACAGAAGCGGAAGATCTGGATTCCCAACAACATGTACCATGCACCTGCTCCAGCTCCGAGGTTGTCCTATGCTCCACCTCACCTGCCTCCTCCACCACCTAGGCAGCCGAGGCTTCCAGCTCCACCGCCTCGAGTTCCTCCTTCCCGTCATGAGGACTGGTTGTGCTTCAAGTGTGGCCGTCCAGGTCACCATGCTAGAGCCTGTAGGCAGAATCCGAATCAGCTCACACTTCCCGCAACTGGCAGTGGCAACAACCAGAACCGCAACTTCAACGCTAAGCCTCCTTATGTTCGTGGTCAGGCCAACAACATTGATATGGGTCAAGCTCAAGACCAGCCTGCTACCGTGACGCGTACACTTCTCGTTAACTCAGTACCTGCTTCTGTATTGTTTGATACAGGAGCATCGCATTCTTTTATGTCGGAAAATTTTGCATACATGCATAACATTAGGAGCGAAGAGATGAACATCCCGATAGTGGTAAACACCCCTCGGGGCGAATGCCGAACCGTTGTGGTTTGCCCCCATGTTCCAGTTGAAATTGAAGGATTAGAATTCCTTGCCAACCCCATCCTACTAAAGTCATCCAACATTGATCTCATACTGGGGATGGACTGGTTGAAAGCTCATACGGCATCGATACTTTGTACCACCAAAATCGTCCATCTCCTACACCCTTCAGATGAATTAGTAAGCTACCATGCTCATCTTGTCCGAAATGCTAAGGCACGGCTATATGCCTTGAATGCATTAAATGTGTCGCCTCTTGAAGGGATTGAAAACATTCCACTGGTCCGAGAATTCCAAGATGTATTTCCATAAGAAGTTCTGGGGATTCCCCCTGCTCGAGCTGTCGAGTTTGTCATTGACTTGGTACCCGGTACCACTCCTATTGCCAAGCGTCCTGATAAAACGCCACCACATGAACTTCTTGAACATAAGAAAGAAATTGACAATTCGTTTCTTCTGGGTTTCATCCGTCCGAGTTCCTCTGCTTGGGGAGCACCTTCTCTCTTTGTTAAGAAGAAGGATGGGACAAATCAATTGGTTCAAGACTATCGTCGTACCAACCAGGCCACTATTCAAAACAGATATCCTCTTCCTCGGATAAATGACTTGTATGATGAACTTGCAGGTTCCACCGTCTTCTCTAAGCTCGACTTGAGATTGGGATACCACCAGATTCTTGTTGGCAAAGAGGATATTCCAAAGACCGCCTTTGTTACTCGATATGGATCATACGAGTGCACCGTCATGTCCTTCGGCTTAACCAATGCACCGGCAACCTTCTCTCGATTGATGAATTATATATTCATGGACTACCTCGACAAATTTGTCGTGGTATATCTGGATGATATTCTGGTATTTTCGAAGAACAAAGAAGAGCATGCTGTAAATCTTCGTCTTGTACTGGATAAGCTTTGGGAGCATAAACTCTGTGCGAAGTATTCCAAATGTTAGTTCTGGCTAGAAGAAGTGACTTATCTTGGTCATGTGATTTCCAAGGATGGTATTGCAGTCAACCCTGAACGAATTCAAGCTATTCTTGACTGGACTCCCCCGAAGAATGTCAAGCAAGTCAGAAGTTTTCTCGGACTCGCCAGCTATTGTCGTTGATTCGTCGAGAACTTCTCCAAGATTGCGAAGCCCTTAACCAACCTGCTTCACAAACGTGTTAAGTATGAGTGGACTGATAAATGTCAGGAAAGTTTCCAGGCGCTCAAGGACAAACTGACGTCCGCTCCAGTACTTGCTCCTCCGGATAAGAAAAGGGATTTCGTCATATACTGTGATGCTTCTCGTCAAGGAATAGGTTGTGTCCTGATGCAGGATCGCAAGGTGATCGCTTATGCTTCACGTCAACTGCGTGCTCATGAAGAGAACTACCCAGTTCTTGATCTCGAGCTTGCCGCAGTCATTCATGCATTGAAGGAATGGCGACAATACCTTGTCAGTAATCGTTGTGAAATCTACACCGACCATCAAAGTCTGAAGTACTTCTTCACTCAACCGGAGCTGAACCTACGTCAACAAAGATGGATGGAGCGTATAGCAGATTTTGACTATAGTATATCATATACCCCTGGCAAGGCTAACGTAATGGCTGATGCCTTGAGTCGCAAGTCATACTGCAACCACCTCCAGTTTCATAAGGTTGACGATCGTCTGCAAGAGGAATTCCGTAAGCTGAACCTCCATATTGTTCCTCGGGTTACCTTGTTCCGCCGCCTAAAGAGTGTCAAAAGATGAACCTTCGTGTTGTTAATCAGGGTTCCCTCAGTAACCTAGTGGTTGAACCAGATCTTGTGAGCTCCATAAAGAATCTTCAAGGCTTTGACGACGATGTCGACAGGATTAAGAGCTATATTGCGAAGGGTAAACCCTCCTTTTTCACTGTTGATGAAGATGGCGCCTTCTATTTCAAGGGTCGCCTATTCGTCCCAAATAAGAAGGAAAATTTCAGGATGACCGGGAAGGTGATGGAAGAGGCTCATGACACACCATTGTCTATTCACCCGGGTAGTACCAAGATGTACCAAGACATCCGGCAAGGATTCTGGTGGCCCATTATGAAACAAGACATTGCACGCTATGTGGCAGAATGTGATATATGCCGGCGTGTCAAAGCAGAACACCAAAAGCCTGCTGGAACTCCGCAACCTATCTCTATTCCTGAGTGGAAATGGGACCATGTTGAAATGGACTTTGTCACTGGTTTCCCCAGATCTCAGAAAGGTCATGGTGCTATTCTTGTCGTCATCGATCGACTGTCCAAAGTTGCACATTTCCTGGCCGTCAAAGAAACAATTAATGCTAGTCAGCTGGCAGATCTTTATATGTCAAGAGTTGTTTCACTTCACGGTATTCCGTTGGTAATCAGTTCGGATCGTGGCAGCTTGTTCACTTCAAAATTCTGGGAAAGTTTTCAAAAAGCTATGGGGACTCATCTGTCCTTCAGCACTGCATTTCATCCTCAATCCCAAGGACAAGTTGAACGAGTCAACCAAATTCTCGAGGACATGCTTCGATCTTGTGTCATTTCTTTCGGTAAGAAATGGGAGGAATTTCTCCCATATGCCGAGTTCTCTTACAACAATAGCTATCAAGCTAGTCTGAAGATGGCCCCTTTCGAAGTATTGTATGGACGAAGGTGTCAAACTCCTCTGAATTGGTTAGAAACTAGGGAACGATCACTCTTCGGTCCGGATATTATTCAACATGCCGAAGATCAAGTCCGCATTATAGATGAGAATCTGAAGGCTGCTCAGTCTCATCAGAAGAGTCAATATGACCGTCATCATCAAGATATGGTCTATCAACCTGGCGAAAAGGCTTATCTTCGTGTCACACCAATGAGAGGTGCACACCGTTTCAGAATCAAGGGCAAGTTAGCTCCTCGTTATATTGGTCCTTTCACTATTCTTGAAAGGCGTGGAAGAGTGGCTTATCATTTGGAACTGCCGGTGAACCTTTCTCAGGTTCACGATGTCTTCCATGTTTCTCAGCTTCGTCGCTGCTTCAAGGACCCTATTCGAGTAGTGGATCATGGTGTGCTTGAGCTGCAACAAGACCTCTCTTATAAAGAGCATCCGGTCCGCATTCTCGACCAAGCTGAACGTAAGACTCGTCGCAAAGTCACCAAGTTCCTCAAGGTGAAGTGGTCAAATCACTCCGAAGATGAAGCCACTTGGGAACGCGAGGATCATCTTCGTGATGAATACCCCGGGCTTTTTCCCTCTACCTCTTAATTCTCGGGACGAGAATTCTTGTTAGTAGGGGAGAATTGTGACATCCGCGACTTTTTGCTACAGTAATGATTGTAATTATGCGACAGTGATCCCGCGCTAATGATGCCATGTCATCGTTAATGATACCAACGATCTCGTGTTGGTTGAAACCGCATCAAAATTCGATGCTTTAAGATGAAGTCAAACGAGGAAAGAATTCGGTTGCTGAAATGAAAATGTCAGGGGAGTTATAAAAATTCCCTAGCGAAGTATAAAAATGAATCGAGCACTGTTGGAATATTTGATAAGCCCAATATATTTAGAGGTGGAGGCTTAAACAAAATAAGTAAAGAGAAATATAGTAAATGTAAAAGAAAGAAGTAAAAGTATATAAAATAAATATTAAGAGATAGTAAATAAAATTAGGTACTAAAAAAATTGTAAATAATAGAAAAAAAAGAAAAAAAAGGAAAAGTAAACCCCCCCCCTGGCCGAACTGGGCCTAGAGGCCCAGCCGGCCAGGCCAAGGCCCCCGCACGGGAAACCCAAGCGCTGAACCCCGTGCTCCCCCTCGCAACTCCCCCCATTTCCAGCACCGCCGCCAGCCTTATCCCCTCGAGGGGGCTCCCTCCCCGAGCGCCCCCACGTGCCCTCATCCCCTCGAGGTGCCCCCTCCACATGATCTCCTACCCACCCCACCGAGAGGCTCCCACCTCCTCCTCTCGTTACCCACCCCACCAACACCTCCCACGTCTCCCTCCCGAGCCTCCCTCCCTCGGTCAGATCTTCCCCGCCGGCGAGCCCCCTCCCCCACCGGCCTCTCCCCCCTCTCCCCAGGAGACCACGAGGCCCCCAGGAACCCCACGCCCCGAGAGCCCCCTCGGATCCCCCTCCCGAGACGCCCTACCGGATCCTCCCGCCGGCCGAAGCCCTGCATCATCTCCCCCCCCCCGTCGGCCCTTCCTCCCGCTCGGTCCAGGAGGGACAGGGCAGGGAGACCCCATTCTCCTCACCACGCCGGCCATCCGGCCGGCCCCGACCTCCGGGAGGTTTTCTCCGGCGACCCACCTCGCCGGATCCGTCATCACCGCCTCCGGGAACGCCTCCACGCGGTCTCGTCCGCCCGTTCTCGCGAACTCTGGATTCACCGGGCCGTCTCGTCAACGTCAGTGAGCCCCTCCTCGGGCTCCTCCCACCATCTCGTTCCCCTCGTCGTCCCGGTTCCGTTCCGACGAACGGCGCCCCGTTCCGACGATGTGATGTTCGTGTAGGAGAGATTGAAGTTAGTGTTTCTTCTCTATTGAGAAGAGAAGAACCAGAGCAGAAGACTCTGTGTTAGCAGAGAGAGGAAGATGAGAGTTTTTGAAAGAAATAAAAATAAATGTTGTATTTGCGTATGTATTTTTGTATGTATGAGATGCACGTATGTATGTATGTATGTATGTATTTCGGTATATGGCGGTATACGTTAAATGATTGGTTATGTGTGTGTGAGTAAAAATGCGTATTTGGCCTAAAGCCACTTACCGGTGGGGCCAACGCACCCCGCTGTCTATGACAAGGAGACCCCACACCCCCTTTTAAAGAAAAGTAAAAATTAAAATATAAAAATAATGTTTTTATTAAATAAATAAATAAATAGATATATTAGTTAATTAACTAATTAGAATAATTAGAATATGAGACGTGGGTCCCCCACTAAATTAATCTGATTAATTAATATTTAATCTTAATTAAAACTTGTGCCTATGACGTTCGGGACCCGCTGGTCAATTGACCAGTCAACTGTTGATGTCAGCATGATGCTGATGTCATAATAGCATTTTATTAAAGTATTTAAATCTGTTTTTAATTCCTAATTATTGAATAAAACTTTAAAAATTAATATTAAATAATCCGTAAGTCAGATCAAAATATTTTCAACATGAAAGTTGATCAGCAGAACGAGACGAACTCGGATACACGGTCCATTCGTCTGTCGCGCATCCCTAGCATAGCAAACCTGGAACATTTCCATCGTTTCCATTCTGACCGGTAATAGCCCGAGACCCGGAAAATATCGTCAGATATTCTGCCGACCCGTCTATGACGGATGTTGCTGCGTTAGCTCATGTCTAGCCTGCATCTTGCCATGTAATGCATTGTGTTGCACCGTTGCTATTATTTATTGTTTCCTCCCCCTATTCTTACCGGTAGACCCCGAGACTGACGCTGTTGCCGGGTACATCTACGACCCTGCTGATCAGTCCTTTGCCGCAGAGCGGCAAGGCAAGCAAACCCCCCTTGATCATTCCTATATCGCCTATGTCTTTCTTCCTACTGCTTGCATTAGTATTTGGCTACTGTTGTAGTTAGCTCCTATATCTGATGCATAGCCTATTTTTTGATGAACTACTACTTTCAGTCATGTACCTTTAATTTGCTTAGTATAGGTGGAGCAGTCATCCCCTCTGACCCCGTAGTTCAGTTGCCCCGCTTGATTTCAAATCTCGATCACTGATCGACGAGCCAGACCCGACACAGCACATACACCCCCTTAGTTGTACGAGCTACAGAGATACTATCGGGTACCGAGGGTGACGCCTCGCTAAGTACTCCTGATGATATCTCTGTAGTATAGCTAGTCGGTCGTGGTTATCAAGGGTGATTCCTCTTTCACCATTCCCGACGATGCCTCGGTCGTACAACCCCTCAAGTGTGGGACCCCCGAGGGTGATTCCTCTAAGCCCACCTTGACGGATACATCGTTCGGAATCCAACGAGGGTGATACCTCGGATTCCCCCAGATGTTACAACCACACAGTTACTCGACCATGTTACTGGGATCATTGGTGATTAGTTGTAAGACGGGTGGATTCCCGTGAGACTGTGTTGATGGCCTAATTAAAATGTTAATGGACCCAGAAAAGTATGGCCGACCAGAGTGTTATCGACCGTGACGGGACATGTGGTGCACCCCTGCAGGGATGAAAATTAACTATTCGAATAGCCGTGTCCACGGTTATAGGACGACTTGGAGTTGTGCCCTGATCTTATACAACTACAATTGTTACTTAACTGGAATTAGTTTGCCTCGGGATTTCTTCCTTGCAGGGAGTCGACGGAGGATCTTTAGGCGTGACCTCACATTAATATTGCTGCAACAATATGACTATTATGTTTCACACCCTGTTCTACTCTCGTCTATTGCTGCAAGACCCTGAAGATGCTAGTCTTCGATAGGACTAGGCCTTCTCTCTCTATTCTCGCATTGTTGCAGCCAGTCCACATATAACACCCCCCCCTTCTTTGATAATGATGCATAATTAGAATAGTTCTGATGTAAGTCTTGCGAGTACTTTGGATAAGTACTCACCGCTGCTTTGTTCCCCCCTTGTCCACTTGATCCGTTTGCTGCGACCAGATGATGGAGCCCAGGAGATGGAGGTCCCCGCCGACGTCGTCTGCTACCCCAACGGTGCCTACTACTACGTGGAGGCCGATGATGATCAGGAGTAGTTAGGAGGTTCCCACGCAGGAGGCCTCGCCTCGTTCGATCGTTATATCTTTTGTGCTAGCCTTCTCTAAGGCACCCCATGTTTTATGTCTGTACTCAGATATTGTTGCTTCCGCTGACTCGTGTGTTTATCGAGCTTCTGTATTCTAGCCCTCGAGGCCCCTGGCTTGTAATATGAAGCTGATGTTGTTTTATTTGTGTCTAGAGTCGTGTTGTGATATCTTCCCGTGAGTCCTTGGGTTTGATCGTACGCATTTACGTGTATGATTAGTGTAAGATTAAACCGAGGGCGTCACAGTTGGGAAAATGTAGAACCAATGTTAGGCCTTGCCAGATCAACTTTAATCTAAAACGAATTATCTAGGGGGTCCCCATAACAACCCCGATCGTGTTAGGACCGCTCAATTATGGAACATAACACCGGTAGCCGAAACTAAGGGGGCAAAGGTTAATACAATTATGGAAGCAACTGCACTTGCAACTAGCAACGCTAATACATGGTTAAGCAAGCGGTAACATAGCCAATCAGTGGTTTGCTAGGTTGAACATGTTGAAGGTTTTCATGGCATTGTTGAGAGGCTGATATTTAACATGTGGTAGGCAACAAGACATAATCGATAGAAGCGATAAAACTAGCATGGCAATGGTAGTAATGGTATCTAGGGAAATGGTCATCCTGCCTGAGATCCTGCTTGGAAGAAGAACGACTCCATGAAGCAGACGAACCGATGTAGTCGAACGGGTCCTCACATCCGACACGCTTGCGGAACTCTATTGAGACGGAGGAAACCGGAAACAAGAATCAACACACAAAATTCACCACACGATGCACAACACAAATGATGCATGAGCAGCTCAATATATGCAGGTCATGGCATGACAAGTCACTCAATCAAACACTACACATTAAGTGAAGTTCAATATGCAACGAATTGCATATTGACGAAACTCCACATACGAGTTATTTAGTTCTATCCCGATTAGGCACACGACAATATTAAATGTGGTTAAACATGGCAAGAGGTGAAGCACAATTAATCTACCTATCTAGACATTTTAAATGAGGTCGGAAATGACATATAACACCTCCGAAACGACCTCACATGTTAATTTACAATTCTGTCCATATCTGAACTAACGCATTTAATTAGTTCTTAAACAGCAAAACAAATAGTTTCACGTGATTCTACGCGTCGTTACAAGCAATTTACACATAGAGAACATCTCCAACGGAGCTACGGATCAGAAGATACAAGCACCGCAAGATATGATGGAATGAATACAATATGTGTGCAAATGGCATCCACAGCATTTCAAAACACACAACCAGCAAGGTAATATGAAACTACATGATATTATAAGCAAGTTTTATATAGGACACGATCAAAATGGAGCTACGGTTCAACAACTACGAGCAAAACAAGATATCTCTACAATCTGCCAAAATCTGCCACATAGCATTTTCTACACCCCACAACTACGAGCTACTCAACTCCAATATACTCAACCAAGGCATGTTACGATAGAGGGCAAGTAGTACTAAAACATACAACTAAAAACAACTAGCATGAGAGAATGTATCACTAGGAAAAGAAGTCAAAAAATGGCTTCTCACACACAGTTTCAGACTTAGTCAAAATAACAGTTTATGAAACTGTAGTTTTCAATCTGAAGCCATATTGACAGCAGCAAAACCACTAGCTACAGGACTCCAAATGGCATGAAAATTCATAGCATGCGAGAGAATCCCAAAGTCTACAACTAACTCCATTGCATAAACCTCAAAAGAGCTACAGATCACAAGATAGAAGCAAGACAAGACAGCAACAAAATATAACAGATCTCAGACTTGGGTCGGCTGGCACGGGGCCCAGCTGTGCTGAAGGAATGGCGCTGGCCAAGCCACGTGAGAACGATATGCTCGTCGTTCTCCCGAGGCGGAGCGAACGCGGCGGCGGGTGCACACCGGAGCGGGGCAGCGAGGACGCGAGCAGTCGTGGCGGCGCGTGTACCAGGGCGGCGGGGCCGATGGGAGGCGCGAGGCAGCGGCCTGATATGGCGTGGGGGAGCGGAGAGGCAAGGTGGCAAGGGCGGCCCTGGGCGCCTCGGGCTGCAGGGAGGCGAGGCTCTGGCGTGGCCGCCAGAGGGAGAAGCCTGCGGCGACCCGGGCACGCGGCGGGGCACGCCATGGTGCTCGGCACGAGCTCGGGCAGGGAGAGGAGCTGGCTGGGGAGGAGTTGCAGGCATGGGAGGAGCTCCTATGGTCGCCCGGACATGCCCGATTTGAGCACGGACATGTCCGGTAGGTGGGGATTTGGGCGAATCTGAGCCCCAGATCTCAGATCCGAAGGTTGAGAAAGGCTATGGAGCTTAGGGCTGCGGGATATGAAGGGTGTGGGCTAGCAGGTGGGGTTTTCTAGGGGGGTGGCTACAAAAATGACTAGGGGGAACCCTAGTGAAGTGAGAAAGACCTCTCCATGGGGTGGAGCTTATATAGGGTTGGTCTATGGTGGGGTGGACCTCGTCCGTCCGATCGCGATCCGACGACCACGAACGGAGGAAGTGGCTAGGTGGCACTACTGACCTGTGTAGATGGGCTATGTAGGGGTGAGAGGGAAATAGCGCGGCGCGGCAACAAGATTTAAAACGCCGAAAGACGTCCGACTATAGACCGAATATGGTGCCGCTACGGTCGACTGTTCGGGTACCAGACGGACTCCGATTGCGAGAAAATTCGACACGCGGCCTAGCTATATTAAAATAAGACCGCACGTCAAATTCCGACCCAATCAGAGAATGTTTTCAACACACTTTTAAAAACAAGATTTAAACGATGCCGCGGGCGCGTGCGTGTGTGGTCGGGCTCAGAACGGACAACCACGAGAACCGGCAACTAACAACGGATGCAACTTTGAAAACTGGCGGCAACGGGAAGCCGATGCAATGCTCATGATGCGCAAGATGCGATGATGATGCGACAAATAAAAATAACCACATGACGGATACGGAAAGAAAAGGGGAATCTTCTGGAATGTCGGCATTGGGCTGTCACAACTCTCCTACACTACAAGAGGATCTCGCCCCGAGATCCAAGAATGAAAGGGGGAGAGGATGAGAAAGAACAAGAGGTAAGAATTTAGTCGCTTCTTTGACAAACTAGTGAAACCAACGATCCTTGAAGGTAGCAAAGAGATGAGGAATGATATGAGAAACAACCAAGAATTCACGGAAAATTTCGGCAACACTTCGGTAGGAAAAGGGGACAAAAATTCGATAAGATGGGAGAATTAGACAAGAATCATAACAAACAACTAACTAGAACAAGGGAACACCATCATCTTGATAGAACAACATGATTGACCCAAAAGAGCAACATCACAATGCCTCTGGAACAAGAGAATAAAACTAGATCATTGGGAACAAAGAATTAATAAGAGAATTACAACTACTATCACAAGAATCTTGAAGAACTCGTGAGAATGGATTGAAACCTTGATGAACCACCATGAAGGACCTCCGTATACAAATGAATGATGCAAAGATATGAAGGTGGAAGAGAATAAGATTATGACCTTGCCAAGACTTAAATGAAGCCTCACAAAGAGATACCTAAAAGAACTTGGAACTCCGGAAAAGAAAGAAAAGCACTTGAGAAAAGAATTGATATCATGAGCCACTCCGGAAGAAGAATTGAAATCTCTTGGAAGAAGGGAGAACAATAATAAGAATTATGTTATGCTTATCCTTCATCAAATTAAATTGATGACAAGGAATGGATTTAGCATACAACTTATTCCTCTTGAAAGAATCTTGAAGAGACAGAGAGATAAGCACCACTCGAAGCATAATTGAAGGAAGCACCGGTAAGAATTCACAGTTGAATGGGAACACCACGAATTAATGGAGATACAAGATAATGAAGAGATCATGAGCCACCTGAGAGCAAACTAGATCAAGGAACCGGATAATAGAGAGATGAACGAAGAGACAAGAATTGAGAAGAATTGAGGTTGAAAGCTGAAAGCTGAGAACGAAGAATCTTCTAAAATGATGGCCTTCGGAGGATCGAGAATGAAAACAACTCAGAAATGCACATGATAGAAATAAAGGGATTACTCGTGATTGAAAACAAATTCAAGATGATAACACCAAGCTGAAATGACGAATATCCAAGAGAATAGACCAAGATTTGAAAGAACACTCCTTCGGTCTTCAAAGGAGAGAATGATGAGAAGAACACCACCAAGAATAACTGAAACACTCCAGAATAAACAAGAATGCAAGGTTGAGCCAAATAAGAGAATTAATTCGAATAGGCCTTGGAGAAGGGATATGACTGATGAAATTCATACTTACGTCATAGCTGAAATAATTAGAGACACCGGGAAAAAATTAAAAGAGCCAGGTAAGATTCTGGGAAAACCTGTGGGTTATGGGCCCACTCAAAGAAACCACCGTTGAAAAGATTGCTACGAAGAGAGATATTGCACTGGTACAATGAAAACTTGATGAGGTTGAGCACCTCGAAATAATTGAAAGGATTGAAAAACAAGAACTACTGAGATAACTTCAATGCTCCGGAAAGAATAGTGAGAAATGCCAATAGAATACTAGATCAGAATTTCCAACACAGGAAAGAATATAAAGGATGACAAGGATATGATGAACACGGATAACTTCATTGAATTCGCCGGAAAAGATAATAAGATTGAATAAAGATGAGCACGAAGCTCCTAAAAATATTCACAATGAATCAACGGCTACGAAAGGAAGAAGAGATAGCGAAAGCATCACTGAAATGAAATGCACTTGGAATAAATCCAATCACTGAAGAAAAAGGGCGGGAGGGTGGGGAAAAACAAAGACATATTGGGACAGATGAGATGAACTCCGGAATAAAAGAGAGAATGATTTTGCAAAATTGGAGAGGATTGAATTACTTGAAGAGAAACACACCGGTTGGAAAGAATTTGCACGACAATTCCGGTTGACAATTGAAAAGACAAGTTGATTTGAGCAACAAAATTAATACTCTCATAAAAAATATGAGAACGCCACTTAGGAAAGATCTGAAATCACCACTTACCATCAAAGCAACACGAATTACCACATTCAACAAAACAAAGGATGCAACTTGCAATTAGCCAAAACAAATTCATGAGAAAGATTTATGTTCGATATTTTTGTGGACAGGATCGCACGGGCTCGATATTACAGTAGCCATCATGTCCAAGGCAGTGCACACGACATACGAAGTGTCCCCGAGTCGTAGCAAGCTACAAGGACTCTTTAAGAGACAATGAGAACCGCTGTAAGTCGATCGTCAACAAACGAATCCACTAGATGTCGAACCCCAACCTAAAATCATGCGTTTGTAGGAAGATTGTCCTATAAGTAACAACTTGAATTCCCACCTAAGAATTCCCGAAATTTCTGGTCATGCAATCGGGTACACGGATACAAGGAGTAATATAACACACAACTCCTATACTAACCCGTCCAATGTATCACATCCGTCAACACATAACCAGAATCTCGGACCTTCATCTACTACAGACCCTCGTGATCACAATGATACAAAGTATGGCAGTACTCTCGAACAATCTGCACCAGTACTGGGGACACCCGGGTTATCTCGCCACTACTAGTATTGAAGGAATTACGAACATCCTTCGTTCTGAGATACTAAAAAATCTGAATGATAACGATGTGCTCGAGAATCCCGTGGAGCTCAACTCCCCGGAAGAAATCAAGTCAAACAAGAGGCACCAAGACAGAACTCTGTCACATCGGCATCATATAGATTCCAAAAATATCCGTGTGATCCTAAATTTTTTTTGAGTGATAAGAGGAGTAGAATTAATATATTACATCAAGATTCCTCACCAGAGCATAGAAGAGGAGAAAAAGGAATCCTACTCTCCGATATATAACTAGAGTCAAAGAAGTTGTTCACTAGACTCGACTCGGCCAAGTTCGATCAATCAAGGGGGCTCCTAAGTCGGTACTGCTCTGATACCAACTTGTCACGCCCAAGATACGAGCCTATCCTCAATTTGGCACGAGGGCCTTGTCAGGGATAGAAGCGCATCTTCGTCGTGTCGCAAGAATGGATATCGTTACAAGTACATGTATTGAAGAGAAGAGATATATATAGATAGAATTGGCTTACACTCGCCAAAAGCTACATCAGAGTCACAACAGTACAATACATAATCATCATGAAGAAGAGCAGGGTCCGACTACGGACGAAAACAAACGAGAAAAGAAGAACGACGTCCATCCTTGCTATCCCAGGCTGCCGTCCTGGAACCAATCCTAGATCGAAGAAGAAGAAGAAGAAGAAGAAGCAACTCCAAATGAACAATCAACGCGCTCGCGTCAAGTAACCTTTACATGTACCTACAACTGGTGTTGTAGTAATCTGTGAGCCACAGGGGACTCAGCAATCTCATTTCCAAAGGTATCAAGACTAGCAAAACTTAATGGGTGAGGTAAGGTTAAGTGGTGAGGCTGTAGCAAGCGACTAAGCAATATATGAGGTGGCGAACTTACGAGTACAGGAATAAAGAGGGGGAAGATCTACGCACAGCGGACGTGAACTACTGATGATCAAATAAATGATCCTGAACACCTACTTATGTCAAACATAACCCCACCGTGTCCTCGGTCGGAGAAGGAACTCACGAAAGAGACTGTCATGGTTACACACTCTGTTGGCAAGTTTTAATTAAGTTAACTTCAAGTTATCTAGAACCAGTGTTAAACAAAGTTTCCAATTTGCCACATAACCGCGGGCACGGCTTTCCGAAAGATTTAACCCTGCAGGGGTGGTCCAACTAGTCCATCACAAATTACCACAAGCCGCATAGAAATCCTCGATCACGAAGCTCGCGATCTCGTCGGACTCCTTAATGGAAAACCTCAACTCTTGGATTACCCAAAGCATCACCGGAATCCCGATGCAAAATATATCTCGTCAAAGGTAAAACTAATCCAGCAAGGCCACCCGACGTGTTGACGATCCCGATAGGAGTCGCTTATCTCGTTCTCAGGACACGACGGGTGAGCGATGGTTACCACGCCAAACGCCGAGTTGCCCCGGGGAGCGTTTGTAACCTGCTCTGTTTTGGCCCAGCATGATCAGCACTGGCCCTCCCTGTATTATATGAAATTACTCCTCGGGTTCATGACACCCTATGCTTTCAGTATTAACAAAGTTATTATGTTGGGAAAATGTAGAACCAATGTTGGGCCTTGCCAGACCAGCTTTAATCTAAAAGGAATTATCAAGGGGCTCTCGATAACAACCCTAATCGTGTTAGGAGCGCTCAATTATGGAACATAACACCGGTAGCCGAAACTAAGGGGCCAAAGGTGGAACAAAACACCAGGCTAGAAAGGCCGAGCCTTCCACCTTTTACCAAGTATATAGGTGCATTAAATTAAAATAGCATTTAATAGGGTGATATAGCAAGGAACCCTTGTTATCACATGGAAGCATCTGCACCTGCAACTAGCAACGCTAATACATGGTTAAGCAAGCGGTACACATAGCCAATCAGTGGTTCGCTAGGTTGAACAGATTGAAGGTTTTCATGGCATTGTTGAGAGGCTGATATTTAACATGTGGTAGGCAACGAGACATAATCGATAGAAGCGATAAAACTAGCATGGCAATGATAGTAATGGTATCTGGGTAAATGGTCATCTTGCCTGAGATCCCGCTTGGAAGAAGAGCGACTCCGTGAAGCACACGAACCGATGTAGTCGAACGGGTCCTCACATCCGACACGCTTGTGGAACACAATCGAGACGGAGGGAACCGGAAAGAAGAATCAACACACGAAATTCACCACATAATTCACAACACGAATGATGCATGAGCAGCTCAATATATGCACGTCACGGCATGACAAGTCACACAATGAAACAGTACACATTAAGTGAAGTTCAATATGCAACGAATTACATATTGACGAAACTCCACATATTTGGTTCTATCCCGATTAGGTACACGGCAATATTAAATATGGTTAAACATGGCGAGAGGTGAAGCGCAATTAATCTACCTATCTAGGCATTTTAAATGAGGTCAGAAATGACATATAACACCTCCGTAACGACCTCACATTTTAATTTACAATTCTGTCCAGATCTGAACTAACGCATTTAATTAGTTATTAATCAACAAAACAAATAGTTTCACGTGATTCTACGTGTCGTTACAAGCAATTTACACATAGAGAACATCTCCAACGGAGCTACGGATCAGAAGATACAAGCACCGCAAGATATGATGGCATGAATGCAATATGTGTGCAAATGGCATCCACAACATTTCAAAACACACAACCAGCAAGGTAATATGAAACTACACGAGATTCTAAGCAAGTTTCATATAGGACACGATCAAAACGGAGCTACGGTTCAACAACTACGAGACAAGCAAGATATCTCTACAATCTGCCAAAATCAGCGACATAGCATTTTCTACACCCCACAACTACGAGCTACTCAACTCCAATATACTCAACCAAGGCTTGAAACGATAGAGGGCAAGTAGCACTACAACATATAACTAACAACAACTAGCATGGGAGCATGGACCACTAGGAAAAGAAGTCACAAAATGGCTTCTCACACAAAGTTTCAGACTTAGTGAAAATAACAGTCTATGAAACTGCAGTTTTCAATCTGAAGCCATATTGACAGCAGCAAAACCACTAGCTACAGGACTCCAAATGGCATGAAAATTCACAACATGCTAGAGAATCCCAAAGTATACAACTAACTCCATCGCATCAACCTCAAAAGAGCTACAGATCACAAGATATAAGCAAGACAAGACAACAGCAAAATATAACAGATCTCAGACTTGGAAATATTTCAGCATCTCCAAATCAGCACTATTTCTAGCAACTCAAGAAAAACCAAAGCACACCTAAACATGGATTTCTATTGCAACCAAAAATACCAGGGGCTAGACTAAACATCAAAGGGCAAATGTCTAGTTGACAACTTAGACATATCAAGCACGGAATAAATCCTACGAAATAGACAAGAGGGCAACATGACAAAATATCACGCGAACTAACTTGCTCTAATGCTAAAACTAATTGCACAGATAAATCCTATGGATTTTTCTACCCCAAGAACATATAAAACACGTGGGGTTGCACAACAATAATATTGCCACACGTAAATGTGGGAATATGTCCTAACCACGGAAAATTAACTAGCGGCAAATCCCTACACACAAAAATATGAATGACTACTCTAAAATACATGCCAAAGGGGTTCCTAAAACATGAACTTTTTATCTACGGCATTCGAGCAATCCGGACACGCACGAGAAATAAATACGGGGCGAATCCTATTGGGACAGCACGTAAAACTATGCATTTGGCACGTCCAACTACGTCAAACAGTTATGCAAGTCACAAATTCGTAATCGACGCGCAAAACTACAGTAAAACCATATGCTACACGTCGCGATCCGACTTACGGAATAAAAGTTACGTGCGTTCTAAAATACGTCTATTTCCTGAAAAAGAAATCAATTCGGATTAAATCCTAAAATTCTATTGGGCTAAATATAACTTATTGGGACTACAATATACGGCGCAAGATAACAATATTGCAACGGGGCGAGGTTAAAGAGGGCAGGGGAGGTCTCACCTTGGGCCGGCCTAGAGGGAGCTTGGGCCGGCGGGGGGAGGTAGCCTGGCTGCGAGGAAGAGAAGGGGGCCGGCTGGGGCGACCTGGGCCTCGGGCGCCTAGAGATGGGCTGGCTGCGGCGACCACCTGGGTCGGCTGGCGTAGGGCCCAGCTGCGCTGGAGGGCTGGCCCTGGCCGAGCCACGCGAGAACGACGTGCTCGTCGTTCTCCCGAGGCGGGGCAAACGCGGCGGCGGCTGCACACCGGAGCGGGGCGGCGAGGACGCAAGCAGTCGGGGCTGCGCGTGTACCAGGGCGGCCGGGCCGACGGGAGGCGCGAGGCGGCGTCCTGATCTGGCGCGGGGCGGCGGAGAGGCAAGGCGGCAGGGGCAGCGATGGGTGCCTCGGGCAAGGGCTCTGGATCGGTGATCTGGTTGGGCTGCAGGGAGGCGAGGCTCTGGCGTGACGGCCAGAGGGAGGCGGCGGCGGCGACCCAGGCACGCGGCGGGGCACGCCATGGTGCTCGGCACGAGCTCGGGCAAGGAGAGGAGCCGGCTCGGGAGGAGTTGCGGGCATGGGAGGAGCTCCTGTGGTCGCCCGGACATGTCCGATTTGACCACGGACATGTCCGGTAGGTGGGGATTTGGGCGAATCTGAGCCCCAGATCTCAGATCTGAAGGCTGAGAAAGGCTATGGAGCTTAGGGGCTGCAGGATTTGAAGGGTTTGGGCTAGCAGGTGGGGTTTTCTAGGGGGTGGCTGCAAAAATGACTAGGGGGAACCCTAGTGAAGTGAGAGAGACCTCTCCATGGGGTGGAGCTTATATAGGGTTGGTCTTTGGTGGGGTGGACCTCGTCCGTCCGATCGTGATCCGATGACCACAAACGGAGGAAGTGGCTAGGTGGCACTACTGTCCTTTGTAGATGGGCTATGTAGGGGTGAGAGGGAAATAGCGCGGTGCGGCAACAAGATTTAAAACACCGAAAGACGTCCGACGATTGACCGAATACGGTGCCACTATGGTCGACCGTTCGGGTACGAGACGAACTCCGATTGCGACGAAATTCGACAGGCGGCCTAGCTATATTAAAATTAGAACGCACGTCAAATTCCAACCATATCAGTGAAAGTTTTCAACACAATTTTAAAAACAAGATTTAAACGATGCCGCGGGCGCGTACGTGTGTGGTCGGGCTCAGAACGGACAACGACGAGAACCGGCAACTAACAACGGATGCAACTTTGAAAACTGGCGGCAGCGGGATGCCGATGCAATGCTGATGATGTGCATGATGCGATGATGATGCAAAAAATTAAAATAACCAGACGACGGATACGAAAAGAAAAGGGGAATCTTCTAGAACATCGGCATCGGGCTGTCACAGTAACCCGCACTGAAGTTCGGCCGAGGTTTCCGCCACAGCCCCAAACGATGCGCGCAGGGTTCCCAAGCCCACCATCCGGGTGCCACTTGGTACACCGTGCCATTGCCTACCGCATCACAGCCCACCTCTAAGGTCAGCACTATGCACGGCCTCCAGCATGACTATAAACACCGGAAACTACTTGCAACTCCTGGACCGAGTACTAGGAAATTAATAAGTCGAGTGGGGTCATATTTCAGGGCCCATCATGTGGTAGTATCTTGTCTTGGATTACATACACGGAACTCAGATCCTAAGGACGGTTCCAATGAAACAACCCGCCATGTACTCCTACATAGCCTTTCACCGGTACCTTTACCAAATCAGGTTTAACACACAACCTTAATAACTAAACACGTTCTCGCAATCCTGTTCATCACCCAAATGACAGATCAAACACAACACTAAGCATAGCATGCATAGCAGGGTAAGACACATCATGAAAGTAGCACCATTGTGTTCATTGAATTTTTCAGATCAATTTTCATATATTACTTGTCTGATTTGGAGTTATAATCAATTTTTTTATGAATTTCCAAAGTTTTGCAATTATTCTAGAATTATATTAAAACCAGAATTGGACTTATTGCATCAGCATGACATCAGCACGTAAGCGAGCTGTTGAAAGTCAAACCTGACCAGTGGGACCCACTGGTCAGTGACTCTGGCCAGTTTTAAATTAAGATTAAACTTAATTAGCTATTTAACAGAGCTCGACCCACATGTCAGTGGCTATTGAGCGGCAGAAGGCACTGGGAGAACGACCACTCGATGGCGCGGACGATGGAGCAAATCCCAGGGGATGGGGTGGCCAGAATCGACGCCGACGACGAGCTCGGCGGCTGCCGGAGCTCGTCCATTGTCGAGGTCATCGAAAACGTGGGCAAAACGGACGGGGTTGGGCTCCTAGAGCACCTATGTGATGAGCTGGAGCTGTTGCAGGCCTCGGGTGGACCAACCGGTCATCGTAGGGTCACCGGCGACGAGCTACATCCGCGGTCCTCGTCGGGCTCCGGTGAAACTGGGCCTAGTGCTCGGGAAAGAGAGGGGAAGATGGGGGAAAACACTCCGGAGCTCACTGCGGTGACGAGGGGAGGCTCAGGATGCTCGGGGAGGCACTGGATCCGACAAATCGACGGTGGCTTGCCGACGGCCGAAGGTGGGAGACGACGGTGACGAGGGCGATGCAGGGCTCGGGGGCTCTTCTCCTTTGGCAGGGAGAACCAGCTCGACGAGGCGGAGCGAACGGCGCACTCAGAGGCGAGGGAGGACGACCGGAGTGATGGCTAGCTCGAGCTCGAGCTCGCGGCAATGGCGGCTGAGAGAGGGAGAGACACAGGGGCGAGTGAGGAGCGGGAGAGGATGGGAAGGAGCCCTGGGAGGCTTATCCTCCCTCTCCAGCTCATCCGGGCGAGCCAGGCACGCACATAGGTGCATGGGCTCTATGAGAAGCGGCGGTCAGCTCCTGCTCCGACTAGCGAAGCAGGAAGACGACAGAAGGGGAGGAGCTGGGCCTGGGCCAGGGTGAGCGTCAGGTAAGGTATTTTCTATTTCTTTCATTTTTGTTTCTGTTAAATCCTTTCTGACTTTGTTTTGCTATATTTTTGGCTCCAAACTATTCCTAAAATAGTCTGAAACATGTTGAAGTGTTATATGGAATATTTCCAAACATATATAAAAGTTTCAGCATTTTTGCAAACTTTGGAATATTTGAAATCAATTATATAGTTGATTTCAGTAACTTTTAAATTTAAAATAAAATGGCAAAAGCATTTTGAAAATATATTTCACCCCTGATGTTTTATTTTCAACATTTATCAGAAATGATTAACCTTTCTAATAGCCATTTTGGACTCTTTAATTTGCCACCAAATTTGAATTGCTTTTGAATATAGAGTTGCTAGGGTATGCTTTTGTTTTCTTTGCTTTGCTTTTGATTTCATTTCATTTACTTGGATGCAAAGAATAAGACATGAGCACAAACTTGCTATACTCTATTAGGGATGCAGGGATGTGACAACTCACCCCCACTCAAAAGAATCTCGTCCCGAGATTTGGAAGTCGTCGGGAATAGCGCGGGATACTCAAGTCGTAGATGATCCTCTCTTTCCCATGTTGCCTCTTTTTCGGAATGATTTGACCATTGAACTTTAAGAAACTTGAGGTTTCGACGTCGAGTGGTATGCTCAGCTTGATCAAGAGTACGAACAGGGTCTTCTCGGTATGAAAGGTTATCTTGGAGATCAAGCGTTTCGTGGTCCACTTCACGGATAGGATCCGAAAAGCAACGCTTGAGTTGCGAGACGTGGAATACATCATGAACCTTCGAAAGATGCGGAGGAAGTTCCAATTGGTAGGCAACTTCTCCTCATTTGGCAAGAATGCGAAAAGGACCGATATAACAAGGAGCCAACTTGCCCTTCATACCGAAACGATGGGTACCCTTCAAAGGTGTAACCCGAAGGTAAGCCTTCTCGTCAACTTCAAAGGTCATAGCCTTATGATGACGATCATATTGGCTCTTTTGATGAGACTGGGTTGTTTTCAACTTTTCACGAATAATGCGAACTTGCTCTTCTGCTTCCTAGATCATATCCGGAACAAAGAGTTGCCTCTCTCCGGTATCTTACCAATTAAGAGGTGTTTGACATCTTCGTCCATAGAGAACTTCAAAAGGGGCTTTTACCAAGCTTGATTGATAACTATTCTTATAAGCAAATTTGGTGAATGGAAGGCACTTCTCCCAAGTCATACCAAACGATATAACACAAGCTCGGAGCATATCTTCTAGGATTTGATTCACTCTTTCTACTTGACCACTTGATTGAGGATGGAAAGCAGTGCTAAAAGATAGGTGAGTCCCCATGGCATTCTGAAAACTCTCCCAGAAGCGAGAAGTAAAAATACTTCCGTGGTCTGAGTTAATCTCTAGAGGAACAGCATGAAGAGACACTATTCGGGAGATATATAACTTTGCTAGCTGGCGAGCTGTTATACTCTCACGAACTGGAAGGAAATGGGCTACTTTGGAAAGACGGTGAATGACCACAAAGATAGCATTATTTCCTTTGTTGGTCCTGGGAAATCTAGTGATGAAATCCATACCGACTTTATCCCATTTCCATTCAGGAATAGCTAAAGTTTGAAGGGTGCTAGCAGGCCTTTGATGTTGTGCCATAACTCGACGACAAACGTCAAAGTTAGGAACGAACTCAGCAATTTCTCTCTGCATCCTAGTCCACCAAAACCTCTCGCGTATGTCCTGATACATCTTAGTACTACCAGGTGAATAGTGAGAGGAGAATCATGAGCCTCCTTAAGGATCAACTGCCTTAGATGTGGGTTCTTAGGAACCACTAAACGATTCTGGAAGAACACAACATCTTGATCATTCATGGAGAATTCCTTAGCGTTTCCGCTAATAATATTCTCCTTGATCCGTGATATACCCTTATCACGCTTCTGGCCAGCTATGATTTGATCCCTAAGGGTAGGTTTAGCCGCCAGTTTAGAAAGGAATCCTTGAGGAACAATGTGAAGATTTAACTTCCGAAATTCCTCATAGAGATGTGGTTGACCTTGTTGTAACGTTAGATTGCTACAATAAGACTTACGACTTAGTGCATCAGCAATAACATTGGCCTTCCCCCGGGTGTAAGTTATCCCTAAGTCGTAATCTGTGATCAACTCAATCCATCGTCTTTGCCTGAGATTCAAATTCGGCTGGGTGAAGATATATTTCAGACTTTGGTGATCAGTGAATATTTTGCAATGATTACCAAGAAGGTAATGTTGCCAGATTTTAAGTGCATGGACTACAGCTGCAAGCTCAAGATCATGTGTGAGATAATTATCCTCATGTGGATGCAACTGTCGAGATGCGTATGCAATCACATGACGATCCTGCATGAGAATGCAACCTAATCCTTGTCGCGAGGCGTCGCAATAGATAACAAAGTCCTTAGAAAAATCTGGTGGTAGCAACACATGTGCGGAAGTCAGACGTCTTTTAAGTTCCTGAAAACTATGCTCACACTGTGGTGTCCACTCGAACTTTTTATCTTTCTTGAGGAGTTCAGTTAGAGGCTTTGCAACCTTGGAGAAATTCTCGACAAAGCGGCAACAATAGCCCGCTAGACCAAGAAAACTCCTAACTTGCTTAACTGATTCAGGTTGAGTCCAATCAAGGATGGCTTTTAACTCTCTTGGGATTGATAGCAACACCCTTACCAGAGATTACATGGCCTAGATAGGTCACTTCTGGTAACCAAAATTCATATTTTGAAAACTTGGCATAAAGGCGGTGCTCTCGAAGTTTCATCAACACCAGCCTTAGATGCTCGGCATGTTCTTGTTCGTTCTTCGAGTAGATGAGAATATCATCGAGGTATACCATGACGAATTTATCCAAATACTCCATGAAGATTGAATTCATCAAGCGAGAGACGTTGGCTGGGGCATTGGTTAAACTGAAGGACATGGTGGTGTACTCATATTGGCCATAATGAATGACAAAAGCCATTATTGGAATGTCCCCGTTCTTGATCTTGATTTGATGGTAACCCAACCTCAAATCCATTTTCGAGAAGATTGAGGATCCAGTGAGCTGATCATACATGTCGTTGATCCTGGGGAGCGGATACTTGTTCTTTATGGTGACCAGGTTAACTGGTCGATAATCTACAACCATCCGATCCGTTCCGTCTTTCTTCTTGACAAAGAGGACGGGGCAAGCCCAAGGAGAAGAGCTAGGACGAATGAAACCTTTATTCAAGGCCTCATCTAGTTGCTTCTTAAGTTCGGCTAGCTCCAGGGGTGCCATCTTATAAGGTCTTATGGCTATTTGAACAGTTCCCGGAACAAGGTCTATCACAAACTCTACATCCCTGTCAGGTGGAATTCCTGGAAGTTCTTCTGGACAAACATCCGGAAAGTCACGGAGTACCGGAATGTCTTCAAGTTCTGGAAGAGGATTGGCATTAAGGGAATAGAGTTGGCATTTGACAGCTTGAGTAGAGACATTAACTATCTCACTCGAGGGATGGGTAAGCTAAACATTTCTAGAATGAGTATCAATCTTGGCATAATGGGCTGACATCCAGCCCATACCCAAGACGATATTGATATTCAAAGATTTCAGGGCTATCAAAGATGCTAGAAAATTAGCATGTCTACTAGAATTTCATTGTCATAGGTTATCCTGGAGGTTTGCCACTTACTACTAGGGGTTTGGACAACCAATGGGATTGGCATATCACAAAAGGACATGTTATGCAACTGTGCATAGGTTTATGAAATGAAAGAATGAGATGACCCAGTGTCAAAAAGAACAGACGTTGGGTGATGATTGACAAGGAGCGTACCCAATATAACACCGCAATCCTCTGCAGCTTCTTCTGCTAAAACATAGTTCACGCAGCCACTTGCAGGAGTTGGCTTCACATAGTAAGCTTTGCCCGACTTGCCTTGCCCAACGGACTTTCCAAGTTTCTTTGCACCTATATTCTGAGGACACTCTCGTGAGTAGTGCCCTGGTTCTCCGCACTTGTAACAGATCACCTGATTGGCACGTGGTGCAACATTGCTAGCTGGACCACCATAGGTTATTGCTGGAGGGTTGGTCTGATTCGCCTAAGGCGCCACATAGGATGGCCTCGGGGTATATCTTGGCGGCAGAGAGCTATTTGGAACCCACAGCCTGCGTTTTGGGAACGCAGAGCAAGATGAGGAGCCAGAGTCATGGGAGTGCTTCTTCGTGGCTTCATAGTCGGTATGACCAGTCTCGGCACTGATCGCCTTGTTGACAAGTGCTTGAAAGCTTGTACATTCGTGGAGGTGCAGGTCACGACGAACTTCAGGGCTCAGACCCTTGCGGAATCTTGCTTGCTTCTTGGCATCAGTTGACACCTCTTCAGTTGCATAGCGGGCGAGGTTACCGAACTCGCGGCTATAAGCATCCATGGTCAAATTTCCCTGGGTGAAGGCACAGAGTTCCGCTCTCTTACGATCCATCAAACCCTCTAGAATATGGTGCAGAGGGAAGGCTACACTAAAGTCCGCCCATGTGGCTGCTGGTCCGGCAGGACGCATAGCTTCAAAGTTCTCCCACCACAGATTGGCGGGTCCTTCCAAAAAGTATGCCGCAAAGATCACCTTGTCGGCCTCAGAAACATTTTCAGAGCGAATCTTGTGCGATATACTGCACAACTAGTCATCAGCATCGAGGGGATCAACGGAGTGATGGAACTTCGGAGGATTCAGCTTCACGAAGTCATTGAGGGACACTGCATCATTCCTCGGCTGACGAGCCATATTTTGCTCAATACGCTCTAGCAGACGGTTGGTCTCTCTTTTGTTTCTTTCCGCCTCAAGCATAACTTCCACCAGGGAAGGCGGGTGAGGCTATTCCTCTCGCGGTGCTTGACTACCCTCTCCCTGCTCATGGGCAGGGGCACGGTTCAACCTGGTGAACACCATCCTGACAAACAAACTCACAGCTTAGACCAATATCAACATCAATACCAGCGATGGATTAAGAATGTACTGAACACATGGAATGCGTAAATGAACATCCGAACAACATGGTAACAAGCAACTGCTATATATACACCATGCTTCATACACACCATTACATAGTTCAGTACAACCTTAACCAAAGAGCAAACTACTGAAAAGATGATACTACTCATCAGAGGCTTTCCAAGCTTCCTATACATTATTTATCTATGCCTCCGGAACTCATCTCATGACATAGGCATACTCCACAAAACACAGAGGACTCTGGAAGTACAGCTACTACCATACTACTCCTCCACTCACGGGTTCAGGCATCCGCATAAAACATCTCATAAAGGTTGCCTCCATGGCCTGGGAGCTCAACCTGCGGATCAGGAAATACTCGAGCATGAGACCCCTGGGAACCGTAAGGACACGGGTGTGGCCTTGGTCCCCTGACTGGTGGTAGTAGAAGTCCCGAAGAGGGGTGACTCCTCCTATAGCAGCCCAGTCAACATGTGCTAGAAGATGGTTCCTCACAAGGTTCAGCATCTCCATATCTCCATACGCTGTCTGGACTACACGTGCCAGCTGTGTCAAAGTTGTCCACAAACGGGCACGTGTAGCATAGAGCTCCATATGAAGGGAACAAGCATCCTTGTCTCTATTCTCTAACATCTCAGCGGTGGACTGCAGCAGTGGATCCTCGATAGAGGAATCAAAATAGACCCCACTGAGGTATCCTTCTTCTCCTGGCTGAGAGGCGGGAACATAGCAGAACTCTAAATTTTGCAGCAGTGCATGTCTCGCTCTCATGATGGTCAACATTGAATAGGCATCATCCTATACTGCCATGTCAACAGTAACCCCCAATCCATAGGACCAATGGATCGGCTCCTCGACTCCAGGGTAATCTGGGAATACCCTAACAGTGCACAGATACGGACACTGATTAAAATCCCGGTACTGCTCCTCCACTTTATACTTTGGGTACCAACGGTAACCGGCTACTGACATCATCCTGACTAGCATGGCCGTGTGACCCGGCACATCAATGCACCAAGTCAGACGGACCACGTGATGAGAAGGACGACCAGGCATCTGAAAATAGAGAGCAATGCAAAGACATTAGAGATCTGGAGACAAAATTGGGCAACATAACGGCTGTAAATGCTCAAAAACAATTTTGAGACAACCCACAAAAGATAGGATAGCATAACCACTCAATATCAAGTTCAATTCCATGGTCATCAAAACTTACTTTCTTTCCCTTAGAATAATAGAAACCCGGAGTAACTCTCGACTCGTTGTCCTATAATATACCGATCAGTAATACACAATCCTGAGAGAAAGATAAGTAACCTAGTTTTTAATCGCCGCAGAAAAGATAGGATGACCAGAATAGAATAATTTAAGAAGAGAAGCAAGAATCTTACGTTCCCTTCCACAAACAATTCCCTCATATATAACTAAAGCAATTCTAGACTCAACTTCGACCAGCTTGGCTTGGTAATCCTACACTCAGTCAGGCTTTGAAACCAACGTTGTCAGGAACCCGATCCTAAGCCATAGGAATCCAGCCTGTAACACATCACATCCCTTTGCGGTCTCACACACTGTTATTCCCACGGCTGCAGCCTTACCTTAACCGGGACCGTTTGCGCCTTTTGACTCGCGTATGCAATTGTGTCGCTAGCATTCCGATGTCAAAGAACCCGGGTCGACATCTCTAGTCATAAACTCAAGTGGCAGTTCCGTACAGGGACAAGCATACATGACCCAGCAAAGCAGGTGTCGGTCATCAGCGAGTGTAGACGAGTCATAGCGAGCTACAAGGACTCCATTACACCGCGTTACATTTCCCCAAAGGGATAGACACAGCAGCTAAGAAGGACACATGTCGGTCAACCAATGTGTCTGGAGCAGTAGGGAACTACCATGGCTCGGTGGAATCACAAAGGGGTATTTCCCCATAAGGAGTGCTACTAAGGCATACGACTAGGTGTTCGAACCCCATGCATATCAAGCACAACACACATACACATTGCATACCCGATATGCATAGATACATCAATGACATCACAACATAAACATAAACATACAAACTTTATTTAGAAGGCTCGGAAGAGCCTCACACATAATATTACACAAATAGGGGTCTCACGACCCATCATCACAAGTCATTCAAACAAGTCTTACAAGCCAGCGGAAGATTAAAACTATCTGAGTACAGACAGATGGAAAGGTTAAAGGCACATGGCCTGACTATCTACATACCCAACCTAGGGCCAGATCGTACCTGGGACACCAGCTACTCGTCGTTGTCAACATCTAGATAGAACCCACCATTAGGGTCATTAACATCCTCTGCAAAAATTTATTAAGCAAACGTGAGTACAAAATTACTCAACAAGACTTTAGAACAAATCGATCTACTCATGCAAATGTATCAACAAGGGATTTTGGGGTTTCAAGCAGAAAGCCAGCTTTGACTCTTGGCTAGACAAAACTACATTTTAAAATAGTTTTGACAACTTTGATTCCTCGCACACGAGTCCACTAACTCCACAACAATACACCATCATGGAATCATTCCGTCTTCCTACGGAAATACCATCCACGACACTCCCACTTATCTTGACATTTTTAGGAGTAGGCATTATACTTCTCTATGAACAACATATGTTTCCAAGTAGTCCGGATCCGTGGACGTGGCTATTCGAATATATCATAACCCTGCAGGGGTGTACTTCTTCACACACGCTGTCGCCACTTATAGCTATGTGCACGTCATGCACCTCGGCAACCTTCAAGCGGAAGCCCAGTGAGGGAGTCGGCGACGACCATTAACCAAGCTAATACCTAGTCCAGGTTTATCGCCTATCTGAGGGTAACCCGCACGGAAGTCCGGCCGAGGTTTCCGCCACGGCCCCAAACGATGTGTGTAGGGTTCCCAAGCCCACCATCCGGGTGCCACTTGGTACACCGTGCTACTGCCTATCGCATCATAGCCCACCTCTAAGGTCAGCACTATGCACGGCCTCCAGCATGACTATAAACACCAGAAACTACTTGCAACTCCAGGACCGAGTACTAGGCAATTAATAAGTCGAGCGGGGTCATATTTTAGGGCCCAGCATGTGGTAGTATCTTGTCTTGGATTACATACATGGAACTCTGATCCTAAGGACGGTTCCAATGAAACAACCCGCCATGTACTCCTATATAGCCTTTCACCGGCACCTTTACCAAATTAGGTTCAACACGCGACCTTAATAACTGAACCCATTCTCACGATCCTGTTCATCACCCAGATGACAGACCAAACACAACTCTAAGCATAGCATGCATAACAGGGTAAGACACATCATGGCTCAAGCATCTACCAGGTATGCTAGGTTGGAAGGTTTAGCTAATTACTGTGGCAAAGACAGGTCATGCAAAGGAATGGGTTCAACTAACGTGATAAAGGCATTTGAAGCATTTTGACCTAATGCAATATATAAGAGCAGGAGCGAGAACATGGGATTTATTGGGATGATCAAAGTTGTTGCTTGCCTTGTTGCTCAGCAGAGGGGTGATATCCGTTAGTCGGATAATCAGTCATATCCGGATGGGCGGGGCCTACCGAATAACAACATAAAATTAATAACAATCATATGCAACAATCATGATGCATGAACATGACATGAAATGAAGGGTGATATGTTTCAATGTGGTTGGTGAAACCTTAGTTTGCATCTGGTTTGAAATCCAAATTCAAATATTATTTGAAATGGCATATTTATCTTAATCATTTAATTGATTTGACCTAATGATGTTTCATAACTTTCTTTTTCATGCATGAAAGTAGCACCATTGTGTTCATTGAATTTTTCTGATCAATTTGCATATATTATTTGTCTGATTTGGAGTTATAATCAAATTTCTATTAATTTACAAAGTTTTGCAATTATTCTGGAATTATATTAAAACCAGAATTGGACTTATTGCATCAGCATGACATCAGCAGGTCAGCTCGTTGTTGAAAGTCAAACCTGACCAGTGGGACCCACTGGTTAGTGACTCTGGCCAGTTTTAAATTAAGTTTAAACTTAATTAGCTATGTAACAGAGCTGGACCCACATGTGAGTGGCTATTTAACTTTTAATAAAACTTTTAATTTTTTTAACTAAATCTAATTAGTCTGGGGCTGGCCCCACCTGTCATAGGCCCAGGGGGGTTGAACCCACGGGCGACGAGATCGATCTCGCCGGCGGTGAGCCTCCGGTAGCACCGGGAACGGCGGAGAGCGTCAGAAACGCGTCTCCGAGGACCAATCGAGTGGCAGTAGGCACTAGGAGAATGGCGACGCGATGGCGCGCACGATGGAGCAAACCCCAGGGGCTGGGGTGGCCGGAATCGACGCCGGCAATGAGCTCGGCGGCTTCCAGAGTTCAGCCATTCTCGAGGTCATCAAAAACGAGGGAGAAACGCATGGGGTTGGGCTCTTAGAGCACCTATGCGACGAGTTGGAGCTGTTGCAGGCCTCGGGTGGACCAACCGGTCACCGTAGGGTCACCGGCGATGAGCTACATCGGCGGTCCTCGTCGGGCTCCGATGAAACTGGGCCTAGATCTTGGGAAAGAGAGGGGAAGATGGGGGGAAAACACTCCGGAGCTCACTGCGGTGACGAGGGGAGGCTCAGGCTGCTCGGGGAGGCACTGGATCCGGCGAATTGACGGTGGCTTGCCGGCGGCCGAAATTGGAAAACGACGGTGATGAGGGCGATGCAGGGCTCGGGGGCTCTTCTCCTTTGGCAGGGACGACCAGCTCGACGAGGCGGAGCGAACGGCGCACTGAGAGGCGAGGGAGGACGGCCGGAGTGATGGCTAGCTCGAGATCGCGGCAATGGCGGCCGAGAGAGGGAGAGACGCAGGGGGCGAGTGAGGAGGGGGAGAGGATGGGAACGAGCCTGGGGAGGCTTATCCTCCCTCTCCAGCTCATCCGGGCGAGCCAGGCATGCACATAGGTGCGTGGGCGCGCCAGGAGAAGCGGCGGCCAGCTCCTGCTCCGACTTGCGAAGGAGGAAGGCGACAGAAGGGGAGGAGCTGGGCCTGGGCCAGGGAGAGCGTCAGGTAAGGTATTTTCTATTTTTTTCATTTCTGTTTTTGTTAAATCCTTTCTGACTTTGTTTGGTTTTATTTTTGGCTTCAAACTATTCCTAAAATATCCTGAAACATGATGAAGTGTCATTTGGAATATTTCCAAACATATATAAAAGTTTCAGCATTTTTGGAAACTTTGGAATATATGAAATCAATTATATAGTTGATTTCGATAACTTTTAAATTTAAAATAAAATGCCAAAAGCATTTTGAAAATAAATTTCACCCATGATATTTTGTTTTCAACATTTATTAGAAATGATGAACTTCTCTACTAGCCATTTTGGATTCTTTAATTTGCCACCAAATTTAAATTGCTTTTGAATATAGAGTTGCTAGGGTTTGCTTTTGTTTTCTTTGCTTTGCTTTTGATTTCATTTCATTTACTTGGATGCAAAGAAGAAGACATGAGCACAAACTTGCTATACTCTATTAGGGATTCAGGGATGTGACAGTAATAGTAGTAGCACTCTTCTCAGAACCGTGCTACTACTAAGTTTTACAGCAGAAGCACATTTTCAAAAAACACGCTATAGCTAAGTAGCTATAGGGCTTGTTGGGTAAGAGCGCTACTACTAAGTTTGACTTGCCCCCGCACGCGGGCGTCCCTCCTTAAATTTTTTACGTCAAAGGAGAATATATAACAGAAGATGGGTGCTAGAGGTGGGCCAGGTGGCCCACTAGACATTAGGCCGCGTGAGGGGTCACTGGCGCGCCCTGGTGTCTAGTGGCCTCTTAGTGACCCCCCTCCGACACTTCTTTGTTCCAGTATTTTATATATATTATAAAATAAATCCCTATAAATTTTTAGCACAATTGGATGTGTGCAGAATATGTATCTCTGACGTAGATTTTTCAGGTCTAGATTCCATCTGTCGGTATTCTCCCCCTTGACGTAAACCTTGCATATTATGTAAAGAAAGATATTAGAATTACTCCTCTAAGTGGTGAAGTGCACAAAAACACTATAAATAACAGTAATAAAACATGATGCAAATGGACGTATTACTAACCTTGTCTTGAATTGGGAGAAGTGCCACATTATTGTAAATGAATGTATTGTGTTTGATCATAAAATCTTCGAACGAGGTATTGAGGTGGATAAGGCTAAAGTTGATGCAATTAAGAAGATGCCATGTCCTAAAGATAATAAAGGTATTCGTAATTTCCTTGGTCATGTTGGTTTCTATAGGAGATTAATTAAAGACTTTTGTAACATCTCTAGACCTCTTACCAATTTATTACAAAAGGATGTTCCTTTCATTTTTGATGATGATTGTGTAGAAGCCTTCGAAATACTTAAGAAAGCCTTAACTTCTGCACCTATTTTTCAACCACCTCATTGGAACTTGCCTTTTGAAATTATCTATGATGCTAGTAATTATGTTGTTGGTTCTGGTCTAGGACAACAAGTTGATAAGAAATTAAATGTTATCCATTATGCTAGTAAAATTCTAGACAGCGCCCACAGAAATTATGCTACCACTAAGAAATAATTCTTAGCAGTTGTGTTTCCTAGTGATAAATTCATATCTTAAATTGTTGATTCTAAAGTAATTGTTCACATTGATCATGCTTATATTAAATATCTTATGGAAAATAAAGGTGCTAAGCCTACACTTATTATGTGGGTTGATAGGAAAGGAGTTGAGAACCCCATAGCTGATAACTTGTCTAGGTTAGAAAATGTTCTTGATGACCCACTACCTATTGATGATAGCTTCCCTGATGAACAATTAGTTGTGGTCAATGTTTCTCATAATACATCATGGTTTGTTGAGTATACTAATTACATTGTTTCTAAATACATACAACCTAGTTTCACCTATCAGTAAAAGAAAAAAAATCTTTTTTATTTAAGACATTACTTTTGGGATGACCCACATCTTTATAAATAGGGAGTAGACAGTATTATTTTATGCTGTAGACTTGAGCATGAACAGGAACAAATCCTTCGGAAGTGTCACTCTGAGGCTTATGGAGGACACCATGCGGGAGATAGAACTGCACATAACGTAGTATAGTCTAGATTTTATTGGCCTACTCTTTTCAAAGATGCTCGTAAGTATGTCCTCTCTTGTGATGAATGTCAAAGAATTGGTAATATTAGTAGATGTCAAGAAATGCCTATGAATTATTCACTTGTTGTTGAACCATTTGATGTTTGGGGATTTGACTATATGGGACCTTTTCCTTCCTCTAATGGGTATACAAGTATTTTGGTTGTTTTTGATTATGTCACTAAGCAGGTAGAAGCTATTCAAACCAATAGTGTTGATCATAACATCTTTATTAAAATGCTCAAGAAATTAATTTCCCATGTTTTGGATTCCCTAGACACTTAATGACTGATGGTGGTTCACATTTTGTTCAGGGTGCTTTTCATAAGTTGCTTGCTAGATATGATGTTAACCATAGAATCGCAACCCCCAATTATCCTAAATCTAGTAGTAAAGTAAAATTAACCAATAGTGAAATAAAATTAGTATTGCAAAACACTGTCAATAGATCCCGAAAGAATTGGTCTAAGAAATTAGATGATGCATTGTGGACCTACAAAATATCTTATAAAAATACTATGGGTATGTCTCCATATAAAATGGTTTATGCAAAAGCATGTCATTTACCTCTTGAGTTAGAACGTAAAGCTTATTGAGCAACTAAAGAACTCAACTATGATTTCAAACTTGCTGGTGAAAAGAGGTTATTTGTTATTAGCTCATTAGATGAATGGAGAACCCAAGCTTATGAAAATGCCAAACTATTCAAAGAAAAAGTTAAAAGATGGCATGACAAAAAAAGTCCAAAAGTGAGAACTCAAAGTCGGTGACCATGTTCTATTGTACAATTTTAGTCTTAGATTTTTTACAGGAAAACTGCTCTCCAAATGGGAAGAACCATATATCATCGAAGAAGTTTATCGGTTTGGAGCCGTTAGGATTAACAACCCCGAAGGCACTAACCCGAATGTGGTCAATGGACAAAGAATAAAGCATTATATTTTAGGTACACCAATTAGTGTTGAAACAAATATTATTCAAACCATGACACTGGATAACACATAAAACAGACGTTCCAGAACACTACAGAACCCTCAAAAGGAATAGGTATGTGATACGGAGAGCAAAGCGGCATTATGTGAAAGGATATTAAAGCTGGAGTTGGAGAATGAGGGTCTAAGGGAGGAGAATTTCACCCTCGGATACAAGTTGGATAAGAAAAATACACCACGAGTACTAGGAAAAAGCTTATACATAGAATCTTAGTAGTATCGCTTGTTAAAACAAAGCGCTACTGCTAAATAACAGTAGCTCGTGGCGAACAAGCCCGCTACTGCTACCCAAATAGCAGTAACGCGCTCAAATAATACGCGCTGCTACTATGACTGTTCTAACTGTTGTTGCCAGGCTTGTAATAGAAGTAGCACTCTTCTCAGAACCGTGCTACTACTAAGTTTTACAGCAGCAACACATTTTTAGATAACGCGCTATAGATAAGTAGCTATAACGGTTGCTGGGTAAGAGCGCTACTACTAAGTTTGACTTGCCCCCGCACGCGGGCGTCCCTCCGCTAATTCCCCATTCTTCCTCAACACCCCTGCTCCAACTTCTCCCTCGCCGCCCCTTACATTAAAGTGGCGTTATTTTTGCCTCTCACCACTCTAGAACTAAGGTGATTCTAACCATGTGTGGTAGGAAACCAAACAGTAGGTGAAAATGGTTCGATTTGTGTAGAACCTTTGTTGCTTTAGGAAGACCCAATGAATTAACTTAGGTGAACACTAGTTCCAACCCTAGTTATGAACCTTTTTGTATTGAGTTTGAGAGAGCTTGATATTTGTGTAGATTTTCTTGAAGTGTCAAACACTAGGACATGCAAATTTGAAGTGGTCATGTTATATGCAAATTCCTCAATAGTGTTTACTCATGTTTATCTACTGTTGTAGTTTCTCATGTATATGTACTTAAGTGGTCGTGTTATATGCAACATTGAAGTGGCTCGATTGTGGCCAAGTGGCCTTTTGTTGTTTCCATGGAATGAAGTTGAGTGGCCTTGTTTTGCCGGAATGTTGATTCATTTCCGTTTCGGCAAATTTCACGTGCTCGATTTGTCCACTTTTCAGCAAAGGTCATGCCGAATTTTTTGTGTGAATTTGACATGACTTGTGCTACAAACTAGGACATATCGAGTACCCGGCATTTGCCGAACCAGGGAATGAGTCAACGTTCCTGCAAAATATAGGCCTTTTTATGTTAGTATTCATTTTATTAGGTCTAGAATTAATTGACTAGATTTAATCATAGCAAACGTGGCTAGCAACGATGAAGGACAGGGTTCTGGTGATTGCAACGTCTACGAGGCGGCACACACTTATTTGAACCTTCTCGAGACCAATGGTCGTTGCAAGGCTGACATGTTACATCCGAGACTCAGATCGACTTCGAGACTGGCGCCAAGACTGGCGCCGAGACCCGGACCGGCACCGAGACTGGCGAAGCTGGTATAGAAACGACATCGAAGAGGTTACGACGCCCAAACAAGCTCATCACTACTAGACTCGTGGTGAGGGAAGTGCAGTCCAGAAATTTTGAGACAAAATTACCTGCGGAAGCGCGCGCATGCTCTGACAATCAAATAGGCTGCATCCTATGGACAACCACCACCATCAAGGATGAGAAACTAAAGAAGATACCATATATGTAGCACTCCCTTCTAACGAAGCTGCACCAGGTATTCTTGTTCCCGGACCGGGATGAAAAAAATATAGTGATCCAGATAAAGATCCAACAATGAAGAAGATAAACACACGCGCCATGGGCAAGTTTAGCGGCGCGTTGCCTGCCTGGAAAGAAGGGTGAAAACAAGGATCATCGACAAAAAGGAACCCTACTCCAAGATTGTAAAGGATAATCCGACAATTATGGAAGAGCACTTTGAATTATTCAAGGCAGCTTGCATTGCCGAAGCTACCAAAGAAAAGTCGGAGTACATGAAGGGGCTTCAAGAGACGAACATTAGGTGCCACCACTTCAGAAGCCATGGTTACTCGGGGAAGAGGTCCACATTGGCCAAGGAGGACGCGGAATGCGAACGTCTAGGCATCCCAGACCCCATGGCGGAGTTCACCGTCCCGCGGGAGCATGACGTCATTAGGGCCCGGTACCGTTGGCACCAAGTCAATAAGGTTTTCGATACAGACGGGGTCATGAAGGAGTTCATGAGACTGATGGTAATTATTAATTTACCCCCTAATTTTAGCTTCTGATCAAATCTACTGCACTTTTAGTCACATTTGTAAACAGTCCATGTTCCTTTTGCACAAAGAGCAGCACAGGGTTGCGTCTGAAAGCGACTCGCTGTCTGAGGCGTTGGCGAGGCCCACGTGGGACACCCCATTCAACCGGGCCTTGAACATATTGAAAGGACTCCCGATGGACACTCGGTCGTCGTATGAACGCGCGCATGGCGTCGGAGACGGCACCACATGGAAGAAGTACTACCATGAGACCACAGAGGAGAGAAAGCAAAGACGGAGTTTAAATGAAGAAAACATCGACAAGAATGTTGTGATTGCGGTTGATAAGAAATCAGTTAAGACAGTCAAAGCAGCGGTAGTTGCTGCAAAAGAGGAGATTGCAGATTCATATAGTTTCTTGGTTCCGACCGGCTGTCATCACCAGCACCTGCTCCTGCACTGACTCCCACACCTGCTCCTGCACAGTCTCCCGCACCAGCACCTGCTCCTGCACCAGATCGCGCACCTGCTCATGTACTGGCTCCCGCACCTGCTCATAGCAGCCTGTCCTCCATCTCGGATATGCTCGACGGTGCTTCGTGTTTGGCTGAGCTCGACGCCCTCATGGTACCTGTCACATCGGCCCTCTTCAATATATGTATAATCACTTGTTTCCATTGCCTTTCGGATGTCTCACGTGGCATACATGTCCTTGAAGGCCAACGTAACCCCGTGGATCATATTGTACACCATCAGCGGCCCAAAGGTGGACGTGGCAAAGGCGATGATAATGAAGCCGAAGGAACAATTTTTCCACAGACGGCCGATCCCCCGTGACGTCTTCAAGGTTTCCGTGGCCACTGTCGAATCAGGCCACGAGAATTTGGCTCCTCAGGTAGCACTAGGGGGAGATGACGACGAGACCCCGCGGCGGCTTGGCGATTGCAAGCGCTGGGTCCTGTTGTGGCCGAAGAGTCTGCTTCGTGTGGAGGCGGACGGGAGCACACCCACGACCAAGCAGCCTCAGCCAGGTATGAACACCAACACCCCACCTACCCAATTAGTGTCGCATGTCGTGCTGCGTGAGGAAGAGGCTCCATTAGTGGCTAATGATATCGCCGTCGTCCAAGAAGCAATCCATGATGCCATCGATGAGGATGAGGATGACCCTCTACATTATCTGAATACTAGTGCCTCTCATCATGGAGGATTGATGGGTCAGCAGTATGAGTACTCAGGGTTTGAGTGTGATGAGTTGGTGCCTGAATTGCCGGAGGATGAACGTAATATAGGCTCATCTCCAGTAGCAAAGAAGCATAGGAAGAGACCAAGGAACGGAAACAAAGTTGCTCCTATGATCCAGCTGCCTTAGCAGCCTCCATTTCATGACCGTATACCTATCCCCGGTGCGGCAAAATTTCATATCCCCGGTGTTCTGATCCTACCTAAGGCAACTGTAGAGGCCATATACGGCGATCTAAGGAGACTTCATGACGATGTGCTGCGGAGAGAGAAAAGCCTGATCGCCTTAAAAATCCTGGATACCCGCTCTACGTGGTTAACGAGCTGCATCAATTCCCCACGAGGCATTCTTGGCTGTCTCGCCAAAGCAGCGTGAATACGCGAGTAACGATGTCGCAGATTTCATGGTCACCAATAAGGACAAGGAGACAATTCTCGTGTCTTATCATCCCATGTAAGTCATCCGTAGATATCTTTCCTTCGATTTCAATCATTCATTTTGCACACGTGGAGGCTAATTTGAGGTGTACTTCTTTTGCACAGCGATGGGCGCGCCGTCCTCATCATCCTTTACCCCCCGATTCTCCCATGCTCTTTACTTGGACTCTCGAAGAACATGAAGAAAAGGGATTACACCCACATCAAGTCCGTTCTCGATAGTTCTATCTTTTTCTACGACCTATGGGGTGGAGAGATCACGACCAAGAGGACAAGGAACCGTGCGCCTGCCTTCGCCCATAAGACCGACTTATGCTGCATCTAGCAACCGAGTGGTACTCTTAGTGATGGATTCTATGTCGTCCACCACATGCTGGAGTACAGACGGGATCAGCAGAACCTTCGCACGTCACCTACATCCGGCGATGCCCTTATTCTACAATGGGCAAAGAACCGAGGAGATATCCTAGATCACCGACTTCAAGCTGACTCTATCATATCCAGTGTGAACTTGCCCAAATCATCATGAAGGAGGTCGTCGAAAAAATAGGGATGTTCTATGAAGAAGGGAAAATGTCGCGGGTAGACGTTCGAACACGCGTATCCATTGAGCGTCTCGACCTGAAGCCTTTAAATGCGCTCGGGGACTATCTCCCTGACTTGGATGGATAGCACGCCATGTTGGAGTAATTACTGATATATGAAAAAGTGTCTGTTTAGTCCATACTTTCTCTATGACGAAACTTTGAGTTATGCACGACGAAATTTTATTTGTGATGTAATTTGATACGTCCATTTTGCATCATGCTTTTATGTTGATATTTATCGCTTCTTGGGCTGTTATTCCACTTCACGGTACAATACTTATGCCTTTTCTCTCTTATTTTGCAAGGTTTACTTGAATGGGGAGAATGCCGGCAGCTGGAATTCTGGCCTGAAAAAGGAGCTAGTTTGAGATACATATTCTGTGCAACTCCAAACGACATAAAAATCAACGATGATTTTTTCCGGATTTATAAAAAATACTGGGCCGAAGAAGCACCAGAGGGGCGCCAGCAGGTGGCCACAAGCCTGCTAGGCGCGGCCAACCCCGTGGCCGCGCCTAGGGGGCTTGTGGGTACCCAGCTGGCCCACTGGCCCCCCCTCTTCTGCTATATGAAGGGTTTCGTCTGGGAAAAAATCAAGAAGAGGCTTTTTCATGGATTCGCCGCCGCCAAGAGGCGGAACTTGCGCAGAACCAATCTAGAGCTCCGGCAGGACGATCCTGCCGGGGAAACTTCCCTCCCGGAGGGGGAAATCATCGCCATCGTCATCACCAACACTCTTCTCATCGGAGGGGACTCATCACCATCAACATCTTCATCAGCACCATCTCATCTCCAAACCCTAGTTCATCACTTGTAAACAATTTTGGTCTCGCGACTCCGATTGGTACTTGTAAGGTTGCTAGTAGTGTTAATTACTCCTTGTAGTTGATGCTAGTTGGATTACTTGGTGGAAGAGTTTATGTTCAGATCCTTGATGCTACTCATTACCTCTTTGGTCATGAATATGACTATGCTTTGTGAGTAGTTACTTTTGTTCCTGAGGACACGGGATAAGTCATGCTAATAGTAGTCATGTGAATTTGGTATTCGTTCGATATTTTGATGTGTTGTATGTTGTTTTTCCTCTAGTGGTGTTATGTGAACGTCGACTACATAACACTTCACCTTTATTTGGGCCTAGATGAAGGCACTGGGAAGTAGTACGTAGATGATGGGTTCCTGGAGTGACAGAAGCTTAAACCCTAGTTTATGTGTTGCTTCGTAAGGGGTTGATTTGGATCCACCAGTTTAATGATATGGTTAGACTCTGTCTTAATTCTTATTTCATAGTTGTGGATGCTTGCGAGAGGGATTAATCATAAGTGGGATGCTTGTCCAAGTAAGGGTAGTACCCAAGCGTCGGTCTACCCACATATCAAACTATCAAAGTAACGAACGCGAATCATATGAACATGATGAAAACTAGCATGACAGGAATTCCCGTGTGTCCTCGGGAGTGTTTTTCCTCCTATAAGACTTTGTCCAGGCTTGTCCCTTGCTACAAAAGGGATTGGGCCACTTTCTTCACCGTTTCTACTTTTTTACTTGTTGCTTGCTACTAATAATGGAGTATGAAAACGTATGACCGTTGCCCTCCTGGGAGATTACAATTGCCTGACACTCTTAAGTATGCTTATATTGATGAAAAGATATATATCCTGTTATTATTAGTGCTAGCCTCTCAGAGCATGAAGAAAGTAAGTTACTAAAAACTCTGAGAAAGCACTGTGCTGCTACTGGATATACTCTTGATGATCTTAAGGGCATTAGTCCTACTCTATGCCAGCACAAGATTAAAACTGATCCTGATTCCAAACCAGTTGCTGATCATCGGAGGAGATTGAATCCTAAGATGAAAGAAGTAGTAAGAAAAGAAATACTAAAGCTCCTGGAAGCAGGTATTATATATCCTGTTGCTCATAGTGATTGGGTAAGCCCAGTGCATTGCGTTCCTAAGAAGGGAGGCATTACCGTTGTCCCTAATGATAAGGATGAATTGATCCCACAAAGGATTATTACTGGCTATAGGATGGTGATTGATTTTGGGAAATTGAATAAAGACACTAGGATAGATCATTACCCTTTTCCTTTTATCGACCAAATGCGAGAAAAACTGTCTAAACACACACACTTTTGCTTTCTAGACGGTTATTCTGGTTTCTCCCAAATACCAGTTGCACAATCTCATCAGGAGAAAACCACTTTCACCTGCCCTTTCGGTACCTTTGCTTATAGACATATGCCTTTTGGCTTATGTAATGCACCTGCCACCTTTCAAAGATGTATGATGGCTATATTCTCTAACTTTTGTGAAAAGATTGTTGAGGTTTTCATGGATGACTTCTCCATTTACGGGTCTTCCTTTGATGATTGCCTCAGCAACCTTGATCGAGTCTTGCAGAGATGTAAAGACACCAATCTCGTCTTGAATTGGGAGAAGTGCCACTTTATGGTTAATGAAGGTATCGTCTTAGGACATAGAATTTCTGAAAGAGGTATTGAAGTCGATAAGGCTAATTGTCGTGGGTATAAGTCTGACAGTAGATGTGTAGGGTACAAAAGGATGGGCAGAGCCTTAGCTACGGCGAGGTTGTATGAGTTCAGGCCCCTCTGCGGTGGAGGTAAAAGCCCTACGTCTCAGTGCTCTTGGGAGCATAGTGTCAAGTGGAATATAGGATTACAGTAAATGCCAAACCCTGCACCAGTGGGGAAGGGCGGCTTATATAGAGTGCGCTGCCCTTCACAACGGCCCGGTGGACAGGGGTGGAGTAGTGGCGAATAAATGCCTATGTTACAGGTAACGTATGCCTTAAATGCTAATAATGGAGTATGAAAACGTATGACCGTTGCCCTCCTGGGAGGTTACGATGTACAGAGTGGAATTCAGTCGGTACAATAAATATGCTCCGAATGCTCGTCATCGACTCGATGATGGGGGGTCCTTAGTTCAGTCGGAACTGTCTAAGGGCCTTGCCCTCTATGAAGGGTAGTCCTTGGGTAGGACCTATAGGGCAGGCCTATGATCCTACCCTGGGACTATAACCCCATCACTAAGGTTGATGCGATCGAGAAAATGCCATACCCCACAGATATCAAAGGTTTAAGAAGTTTACTTGGTCATGCTGGTTTCTATAGAAGGTTCATTAAGACTTCTCTGAGATTTCTAGGCCTCTTACCAATCTCTTGCAAAAGGATATTCCTTTTGTTTTTGACGTTGATTGTGAGGAAGCCTTCGAAATACTTAAGAAGGCCTTGATAACCGCACCTATTCTTCAACCACCTGATTGGAACCTACCTTTTGACATCATGTGTGATGCTAGTGATTATGCTGCTGGTGCTGTTCTAGGGCAAAGAGTTGATAAGAAGTTATGCTACTACGGAGAAGGAATTTTTTGCAGTTATGCTGACATAATGTTATTCACTATGCTAGTAGAACTCTAGTCAGTGCCCAAAGAAACTATGCTACTACGGAGAAGGAATTTTTTGCAGTCATGTTTGCATGTGAAAAGTTCACGTCTTACATAGTTGATTCCAAAGTCATTATTCACACTGATCATGCTGCTATTAAGTAGTTTTAATTACTCCTTGTAATTGATGCTAGTTGTATTACTTGGTGGAAGACTTTATGTTTAGATCCTTAATGCTACTCATTACCTCTCTGGTCATGAATATGATTATGCTTTGTGAGTAGTTACTTTAGTTCCTGAGGACATGGGATCAGTCATGCTAATAATAGTCATGTGAATTTGGTATTCGTTTGATATTTTGATGTGTTGTATGTTGTTTTTCCTCTAGTGGTGTTATGTGAACGTCGACTACATAACAATTCACCTTTATTTGGACCTTGAGGAAGGCATTGGGAAGTAGTAAGTAGATGATGGGTTGCTAGTGTGACAAAAGCTTAAACCCTAGTTTATGCGTTGCTTCGTAAGGGGCTGATTTGGATCCACTAGTTTAATGCTATGGTTAGGCTTTGTCTTAATTCTTCTTTCGTAGTTGTGGATGCTTGCGAGAGGGGTTAATCATAAGTGGGATGCTTGTCCAGTTAAGGGCAGTACCCAAGCGCCGGTCCACCCACATATCAAACTATCAAAGTAACGAGCGGGAATCATATGAACATGATGAAAACTAGCATGACAGAAATTCCCGTGTGTCCTCGGGAGCGTTTTTCCTCCTATAAGAATTTTTCCAGGCTTGTCCCTTGCTACAAAAGGGATTGGGCCACTTTGCTGCACCGTTGCTACTTTTGTTACTTGTTTCTTGCTACGAATCATCTCACCACACAATCACTTGTTATCGATAATTTCAGTGCTTGCAGATTTTACCTTGCTGAAAACCACTTGTCAGATCCTTCTGGTCCTCGTTGGGTTCGACACTCTTACTTATCGAAAGGACTACGATTGATCCCCTATACTTGTGGGTCATCAAGACTCTTTTTTGGCGCCGTTGCCGGGTGTGAAGCTCCTTTGGTAAGTGGAACTTGGTAAGGAAACATTCATATAGTGTGCTGAAATTTATTGTCACTTGTCACTATGGATACTAATCCTTTGAGGGGCTTGTTCGGGGTATCTTCACCTCGAACGGAAGCACAAATAGTTGCTCCTCAACCTGTTGCACCTTCTGAAAATATTTTCTTTGAATTTCCTTCGGGTATGCTTGAGAAACTGCTGGCTAATCCTTTTACAGGAGATGGAACATTACATCCACACTTGCATCTAATATATGTAGATGAAATTTGTGGTTTATTTAAGCTTGCAGGTTTTCCCGAGGATGAGGTCAAGAAGAAGGTATTTCCTTTATCTTTGAAGGATAAGGCGTTGCATTGGTATGGGCTATTTGATGATACAACATCATGGAACTACAATCGGTTGAAATTGGAATTTCATCAAAAGTTTTGTCCTATGCATTTAGTACATCATGATCGGAATTATATTTATAATTTTTGGCCTCGTGACAGAGAAAGCATCGCTCAAGCTTGGGGGAGGCTTAAATCAATGTTATATTCATGCCCCAACCATGAGCTCTCGAGAGAAATTATCATTCAGAACTTCTATGCTCGGCTTTCTCATGATGATCGCACCATGCTTGACACTTCTTGTACCGGTTCTTTTATGAAGAGAGATATTGACTTCAAATGGAATTTATTGGAGAGAATTAAACGCAACTCTGAAGATTGGGAGCTTGAAGAAGGTAAGTAGTCAGGTATGAATATTAAGTTAGATTGCGTTAAATCCTTTGTTGAAACAAATACCTTTAGTGATTTTAGCGCTAAGTATGGACTTGACTCTGAGATAGTAGCTTCATTGTGTGAATCATTTGATGCTCATATTGATCTCCCCAAAGAGAAGTGGTTTAAATATCATCCTCCGTTAGAAGTCAATGTAGTTAAACCCAATCCAGTTGAAGAGAGAGTCATTGCCTATAATGATCCTATTGTTCCCAGTGCTTACATTGAGAAACCACCTTTCCCTGTTAGGATGAAGGATCATTCTAAAGCTTCAACTGTGATACGTAGAGGTTACATTAGAACACCTACACCCCCTCAGCAAAGTAGAGTTGAACCTAGCATTGCTATTATCAAAGATCTTCTGTCCGACAATGCTGAGGGACATGATATTCACTTCTGTGAAGATGCTGCTAGAATTGCTAAACCTCACGCTAGAGACAAACATAGGCCTGTTGTTGGCACGCATGTGGTTTTTGTTAAGATAGGAGATCATTGTTATCATGGTTTATGTGACGTGGGTGCTAGTGTTAGTGCAATACCTCAATCCTTATACGATGAAATTAAAGACGAGATTGCACTTGTTGAGATAGAGCCTAATGATGTCACTATTCAGCTTGCCAATAGAGATACTATCTGCCATGTGGGAATTGTTAGGGATGTTGAAGTCTTGTGTGGTAAAATGAAGTATCCTGCTGATTTCCTCGTTCTTGCTACCGCACAAGATAGCTTCTATCCCACCATATTTGGTAGACCTTTTATCAATACCGTCAATGCTCATATTGTTTGTGAGAAGCAAATTGTCACTGTTGGCTTTGAAGGTGTGTCACATGAGTTCTATTTCTCCAAGTTTGGTAGACAACCTCATGAAAAAGAGTTGCCTAGTAAGGATTAAACTATTGCCTTAGCTTCTATTGTCGTGCCTCCTACTGATCCCTTAGAGCAATACTTGCTTCAGCATGAAAATGATATGCATATGGATGAAAGGGATGAGATAGATAGAGTTGTCTTAGAACAATATCCTATCCTTAAGAATAACTTGCCTGTTGAACTGCTTGGGGATCCACCCTCACCAAAGGGTGATCCTATGTTTGAGCTTGAACAATTGCTTGACACTCTTAAGTATGCTTATATTGATGAAAAAGATATATATCCTGTTATTATTAGTGCTAGCCTCTCAGAGCATGAAGAAAATAAGTTACTAAAAACTCTGAGAAAGCACCGTGCTTCTACTGGATATACTCTTGATGATCTTAAGGGCATTAGTCCTACTCTATGCCAGCACAAGATTAAAACTGATCCTGATTCCAAACCAGTTGCTGATCATCGGAGGAGATTGAATCCTAAGATGAAAGAAGTAGTAAGAAAATAAATACTAAAGCTCCTGGAAGCAGGTATTATATATCCTGTTGCTCATAGTGATTGGGTAAGCCCGGTGCATTGCGTTCCTAAGAAGGGAGGCATTACCGTTGTCCCTAATGATAAGGATGAATTGATGCCACAAAGGATTATTACTGGCTATAGGATGGTGATTGATTTTAAGAAATTGAATAAAGCCACTAGGAAAGATCATTACCCTTTGCCTTTTATCGACCAAATGCTAGAAAGACTGTCTAAACACACACACTTTTGCTTTCTAGACGGTTATTCTGGTTTCTCCCAAATACCAGTTGCACAATCTCATCAGGAGAAAACCACTTTCACCTGCCCTTTCGGTACCTTTGCTTATAGACATATGCCTTTTGGCTTATGTAATGCACCTGCCACCTTTCAAAGATGTATGATGGCTATATTCTCTAACTTTTGTGAAAAGATTGTTGAGGTTTTCATGGATGACTTCTCCATTTATGGGTCTTCCTTTGATGATTGCCTCAGCAACCTTGATCGAGTCTTGCAGAGATGTAAAGAAACCAATCTCGTCTTGAATTGGGAGAAGTGCCACTTTATGGTTAATGAAGGTATCGTCTTTGGACATAAAATTTCTGAAAGAGGTATTGAAGTCGATAAGGCTAAGTGTCGTGGGTATAAGTCTGACAGCAGATGTGTAGGGTACGAAAGGATGGGCAGAGCCTTAGCTACGACGAGGTTGTATGAGTTCAGGCCCCTCTGCGGTGGAGGTAAAAGCCCTACATCTCAGTGCTCTTGGGAGCTTAGTGTCGAGTGGAATATGGGATTACAGTAAATGCCAACCCCTGCACCAGTGGGGAAGGGCGGCTTATATAGAGCGCGCTGCCCTTCACAACGGCCAGGTGGACAGGGGTGGAGTAGTGGCGAATAAATACCTACGTTACAGGTAACGTATGCCTTAAATGCTAATAATGGAGTATGAAAACGTATGACTGTTGCCCTCCTGGGAGGTTACGATGTACAGAGTGGAATTCAGTCGGTACGATAAATATGCTCCGAATGCTCATCACTGACTGGATGACGGGGGGTCCTTAGTTCAGTCGGAACTGTCTAAGGGCCTTGCCCTCTATGAAGGGTAGTCCTTGGGTAGGAACTATAGGGCAGGCCTATGACCCTACCCTGGGACGATAACCCCATCATTAGTCCCCGAATGGATCGGGGTTGGAACGACTTTGGCGTTGTTTTCCTCGATCGGGGTTGGAACTGTCTAAGTGGTGCCTGGAGTACGGATCCGACTGGTATGGATGTGACTTTGGCATTGTTTTCCTCGATCCATTTTATCCTTTCGACCACTGATCCGAGTGAATATACTAGTGAAACGAACCATCAGGGACCGAGTGCTTCCACGGAATATTTCGATGTGACTGGTCAAACTGACAGCGGCGGATTTTCTGGGATCTTCAAATTTCGGTTGCCGCACGCTCAGCGGGGATGTCGACACCGTCATCTAGTAGTTTCTGCTGCCTTGATTACCGCACCTTTATCTTCTCCACTAATATCGCAGCAGCCGGTCGGGGGATAAGATTTCGGGGCCACCTGTTAGTGACCCAGTCGGAACCTTATTTAAGCCTCTCTGACGGGGGTTTCTTGTTGCGCTGCCCTTGTTACTCGCACTCGCCTCGCTTCTCCCGTAGCTCCCTGCGCGTTCCAAGCCTCCTCCTTCCTCTCCTCCTCTACGGGTCTGCTTCCTTCACCATGACGAAGGGGCACACAAGCAAGCTCGAGTCGCAGAAGAAGAAGAAGAAGAAGGCGGCTCCTGCTCAGCGGCGACAGCGAGCACTACCGGTGAGTTGGATCCAGGGGTATTTTCTCCCCTCCACGGTGACGGCGGACGACCTGCTGGAGCTGGTGGAGCAAGGCATGATTGCCAACAAGTCGTGGAGGCTACCGGCGGAGGGCGAGACGGAGCCGGCACCGCAGGAGGGAGAGCGCGTCTTGTTGCTCAGCCACGTGTACAGGGGCTTCTCCTTGCCTCCCCACCCCTTCTTTAGAGGTATTATGAATCACTTCGGGGCGCAGCTCCATCATTTTCCTCCCAACGCGATAGCCCATCTCGCCGCATTTGTCACTCTGTGCGACTGCTTTATTGTATGTCCCCTCATTGGGGGCTCTTTAAGTACATCTTCTCCGCTAGGTCTCAGACTGTCAAAAAGCTTAGCCAGTCGGACGATAAAACCCATCTTCTCCAGCTCTGTGGGGGCTTAGGTTTCCAAAAGAAAATAAAGAGTAGCTACCCCCCTCTCCAGCTGTCCGAGTCAGTTAGGAACTGGCAGTCGACCTGGTTCTACTGCCAGTACATAGCTTGTCCGAATGCCGCGACTGGGTTGCCGCCCTTTAGCCTAGACCGTCCGGCCCCTCCCAGGCAGCTTGCGCTCTCAAAGTTGGAGAAGATCCAGATCCAACCTCTGGTCGACGCGCTGATAGCTGTCGTCCGCAAGGGAGTCACCGGCACAGATTTGCTGGAGACTTTTCTGGGTCGGCGCATCCAGCCACTGCAAGCCCGACACCACGCCATGTGACACTACGTGGGGCCCGAGGATTCCACTCGGACTCATCCAGAGTGCGTGACCGGGGAGACCGTGATAGCGTGGGTCCGCGGCATTACAGACGCATGTGACAACCCCCAAGGAGCCCGGCGAGTGAGGCCCTTCCGCGCCGACAATCCTCCTCCGAATGAGGTGAGTGCATCTTGTCGAGTGCCTTCAATCTTCTTAGATCTATCGCTTTTCTTGTGTCGCCGCGTGGTATCTGACGTTGTCGACTGTATTTTGTGCAGGAGTGGACCAACTGGCACTCTCCTGTCTCGAACGGGAATCCCGCTGAGGAATAGGAGGGCAGCCAGGAGGGCAGCGTGGATAGTGCCGAGTACGTCTCCGACAGTGGGGAAACGGAGGAGGAGTCTGGAGAGGAGGAGGGCGAGGTTGGGGAGCAGAGCTCGTCACCTCCACCATCAGAGCCTCGAACTAAGCGCCGTCACGAACCCGCGGCTCCGCTGGCTCCTCCAGCAGCTCCGAGTGCTCCGCCTGCTATTCCCGTGGCGCCGAGTGCTCCGCCAGCTCCTCCCGTGGCTCCGAGTGCTTGGAGCGTGAAGAGGACCAGGGACGCTGCTGCCGAGCCCACGGACCAACCGTCCAAGGTGGACAAACTGAGTGGGTCCAAGCCTCAGAAAGCTTTGCCTCGGATGAGGATCGCCCTTCCAGTTGCCTCAGCGTAAGTGTCTTGTTCTCCCATCTTCTTTCAGTATTTTATTGAACTCATGCTTATCGGTCGATTGGATTTTACTCGACAGAGCTGCTTCCTCCGCCACCTCTCTGCCACGCCAGGACGATGATCCCATGGATACGGATAACGCTGCCACATCCCAGCAAGGTACGTTGTGACGACTCCGAGAGTTTGCATTATTGTTTCGCGAGTCCTGCCTTTAATCTTGCCCTTTTTCTGTAACCCCATGTTGTTTAGTCGGGCTTCCTTCGGAGGTGATTCATCTAGAGGAGGACGACCAAAGGAGATCAGGGCCAACTTTGGCGCATGTCCTTGAGGTTGTTCCATCTGCTGCTGCTCCCACCACGTACGCGCCGCCGACCGAGACGATGTCGTCGACTGATGCGGTGCCCCTCGCGGCGGAACCGACTGGAGCGGGACTTGGGATGCCCAAGGAGTCTTCTGTCGTGCCAGGTCCGTCGACCGTCCAGTACGACGCCCGACACCTCCCGGAAGACCAAGTGGGAGCCTCCAAGGAGGCCATGGTGCAAGTGGAGTTAATGGTGGGTGATGCCAAGGGAGCGTACGACTCCATCGCGTCTTTGTACAAGAGAAGATTGGAGCTCCGGGATGATATCCGAGTAAGTGCGCTAGCAAGTGTTTACTTTCCTCTTGTAACCCACTGGGGGTTTAAGCGATATACTCGGATACAGTAGGATTATTTTGCAGTGGGTTCACTCCGAGTGAACCCAGTGGGTGTAGCCCCCGAGACTTCTGTTGAGTGCTTGCACCGGCAGTTGTCTTTATATGCATTTTCAGTTATCTCAGCAGATCAGAGTTGGTCTGCCCGAATATTACCAGTGGGGGCACTGGGAGTGCATCCAGTGGATGTAGTCCTCGAGAGTAGTGTTACTCAGGTCGGGTAATAGCATTCTCGTAGATTTGTCTGTTTGTCATGTAGCTCAATAGGGCCTGCCTGTTCGAGCTTCATGCCAGTGGGGTCACTCTTAGTGAACCCACTGGGTGTAGTCCCCCAGACCGTTGTCGAGTGCTTGCATCGGCAGGGGTCTCAAGAACTTTGAGCTTTGTTTGTTTTCCTTGTTGAATGTGTATGAGCTTCCCTTTGTGCTGATTTGGCACAAGACTTGCGAAATGGGATCCGCGTACAATACTCTGAAGGCTGAAAAGGTTCAGCTTGCTGCGGAATTGGAGGCGGATGTGAATGACTTGGCTGGTGTGAAGGGGGCTTTTGCTGACCGAGAGAAGTCTTTGGAGGAGTCCCGGGAGACCAACAAGCCATTGGTGGCCGAAATTGAGAAAATGGGCAAGCAAAGAACTGAACTAATGGGTTAGATGAAGGTAATGAACCGTCGATCCATTTCGCAGGAGAAGTATGTCAACGACTGGGCAAGGAAGATGGTTGCACTGCTCGGTGGTAAGCTTTTGGCCGAGTGCTTCTTGACTTTGTAATTCATTCTGCGCTTACTTTCTTCTCTTCTTTTCTTTGCAGATTTTTGTCTGGACGCTGAGGCTGAAGCAGCCGACATTGAACGGTCGGTTGTTCCGAACGTTCCACTCGGCGACGAAGCCAATCGGGACATTATCCGAGCACATATTCGCCTTGGAAGAGTGGGACCTTTCATCGGCCGTCTGAGAGAAGTCATCGGCCGGATCGACAAGGAGCTGTGGCCCAAAGACGATTCCCGGCAGGAAATACAAGGGTTGATGACTCGGCTAGAGGACGTCCCGAACAGAGTGCAGGCATAGAAGAAGTCTGCCGCTCGTTGTGGTGCGGACGTGGCGCTATCGCTGGTCCGAGTGAACTGCAAGGAAGCTCGCGAAGAAAAGCTGAAGGCGTTGCAGGTCGCCAACACCAAGAAGCATCGATTCAAAGATTTCATGGAGACCTTCCTCGAGACAGCCACTCGTATCGCGGACGGGATCGACCTTGAGACCTTTGTGGAGCCTGCCATTCCCGGTGCCAGTCCTGATGACGCTTGAAAAACTTTACCTCGGTATGCCGAGTGGTATCTGTATCAAACTTGGGCCACTGCTGTTGGCCGTCACATTCGTGGTTCGGTGTGGATAAGCTTGATCCACACCGAGCCGACTATCATAGATCCAACTTTGAATTCGAATCGAATATTTTGCTCTTCTTTGGCCAAGTTTATTTTCTGACACGATTTTGGCTCGTGGTTTTTGTTTGGCGTTTCTTGGTGAAGCCAATGGCAAACATGCGGAGCATGTAATTGTCAGTTGTCTTCACATCCACATGAGCCTCAATGAGGGTCTGCTAAGCCTCCGAGTGGATCTCGAGGATACACTCGAAGGAAGCTTTTTACTTAGGCGATTCTGGATCGTAGCTAAGTCCCCGAGTGCGGCATCTCGTGCCCACTCGGAGTGAGTTGATACTCATGTAGTTGTCAGTTGTCTTCACATCCACATGAGCCTCAATGAGGGTCTGCTAAGCCTCCGAGTGGATCTCGAGGATACACACAAAGGAAGCTTTTTACTTAGGCGATTCTGGATCGCAGCTAAGTCTCCGAGTGCGGCTTTTAGTCCGCACTCGGAGCGAGTTTTGTACTTAGGCGATTCTGAATTGCAGCTAAGTCCCCGAGTGCGGCTTTTGGTGCGCACCCGGAGCGAGTTTTGTACTTAGGCGATTCTGAATCGCAGCTAAGTCCCCGAGTGTGACTTTTAGTGCACACTCGGAGAGAGTTTTTTACTTAGGCGACTCTGGGTCGCAGCTAAGTCCCCGAGTGCGGTTGTTAGCGCACACGGGGAGAGAGTTTCAACCTTAGGCGACTTTGGGTCGCAGCTAAGTCCCCGAGTGCTGCTATTAGCGCACACTCGGAGAGAATTTTTTACTTAGGCGACTCTGGGTCGCAGCTAAGTCCCCAAGTGCGGCAGTTAGCGCACACTCGGAGAGAGTTTTTTACTTAGGCGACTCTGGGTCGCAGCTAAGTCCCCGAGTGCGGCTATTAGCGCACACTCGGAGAGAATGTTTTACTTAGGCGACTCTGGGTCGCAGCTAAGTCCCCGAGTGCGGCTGTTAGCGCACACTCAGAGAGAGTTTTTTACTTAGGCGACTCTGGGTCACAGCTAAGTCCCCAAGTGCGGCTATTAGCGCACACTCGGAGAGAATTTTTTACTTAGGTGACTCTAGGTCGCAGCTAAGTCCCCGAGTGCGGCTGTTAGCGCACACTCGGAGAGAGTTTTTTACTTAGGTGACTCTGGGTCGCAGCTAAGTCCCCGGGTGCGACTTTTAGTGCACACTCGGAGAGAGTTTGCACTTAGGCGATTCTGGATCGCAGCTAAGTCCCCGACTACGACTTTTAGTGCACACTCGGAGAGAGTTTGTACTTAGGCGATTCTGGATCGCAGCTAAGTCCCCGAGCGTGACTTTTAGTGCACACTCGGAGATAGTTTTTTACTTAGGCGACTCTAGGTCGCAGCTAAGTCCCCGAGTGCGGCTGTTAGCGCACACTCGGAGAGAGTTTTTACCTTAGGCGACTCTGGGTCGCAGCTAAGTCCCCGAGTGCGACTGTTAGCGCACACTCGGAGAGAGTTTGTACTTAGGCGATTCTGGATCACAGCTAAGTCCCCGAGTGCGATTGTTAACACACACTCGGAGAGAGTTTTTTACTTAGGCGACTCTGGGTCGCAGCTAAGTCCCCGAGTGCGACTTTTAGTGCACACTCGGAGAGAGTTTGTACTTAGGCGATTCTGGATCACAGCTAAGTCCCCGAGTGCGACTTTTAGTGCACACCCGGAGAGAGTTTTTTACTTAGGCGACTCTGGGTCGCAGCTAAGTCCCCGAGTGCGGCTATTAGCGCACACTCGGAGAGAGTTTTTTTACTTAGGCGACTCTGGGTCACAGCTAAGTCCCCGAGTGCGGCTGTTAGCGCACACTCGAAGAGAGTTTTTTAGACCGAAGTCTGCAAACGCGGAAGAATTTTGGACCTGCAAAAAATCAGCCTGCTTTGTATTACTTCAATGATACTTGTTCTTTACATTGCCTCCGTCGGCAGTCACGTGTAGAAGCGCTTCAGGAGATCTCCGTTCCATGCTCGCGGCTCGTCCGTTTCCCTGTCGAGGTTGTAGAGTCGATATGCTCCATTGTTCAGCACCTTAGAGATGATGAAGGGTCCTTCCCAGGCGGGAGCCAACTTGTAAGGCCTCTGCTGGTCCACTCAGAGCACCAGGTCACCTGCTTGGAATGTGCGACTCCTCACGTGTCGTGCGTGAAAACGCCGTAGATCTTGTTGATAAATTGTTGAGCAAGTCATTGCCATCTCGCACTCTTCTTCTAGTAGATCCACTCCGTCTTGCCTCGCCTGCTCCACTTTAGCTTCGGAGAAGAGTTCGACTCGTGGAGAGTTGTCAAGCAAGTCACTCGGAAGGACTGCCTCTGCTCCATAAACGAGGAAGAACGGCGATCTCCCTGTAGATCTATTCGGAGTTGTGCGGAGGCCCCACAACACCGAAGGCAGCTCGGTGACCCATGCGCCGGCGGCATGTCCAACTTCTCGCAGGAGTCGAGGCTTCAACCCTTGAAGAATAATTCCGTTCGCCCGCTCTGCTTGCCCGTTGGTTTGAGGGTGCACCACAGATGCAAAATCCACTCGAATACCTTGGCCTGTGCAAAAACATTTGAATCTGTCCGAGTCAAAGTTTGTGCCATTGTGAGTGATTATGCTGTGCGGGACTCCGAATCTGGAGATGATGTCTTTGAAAAATTTGATGGCCGTAAGGGCGTCGAGCTTCTTGATGGGCTTGGCTTCAATCCACTTGGTGAACTTGTCGACTGCCACCAACAGATGAGTGAATCCCCCTCGGCCAGTTCTGAATGGACCGACTGTATCTAATCCCCACACTTCGAACGGCCAAACAACAGGGATTGTCTTCGGCGCAGACGTTGGCTTGTGGGACTTGTTCGAATAGAACTGACAGCCTTCGCATCGGTCGACCATATCCTTTGCCATTTCATTCGCCTGCAACCAGAAGAAGCCAGCTCTGAATGCTTTGGCGACGATTGCTCTTGAGGAGGCATGATGGCCGCAAGTTCCCGAGTGAATTTCTTCCAAGATTAACTGTCCCTCCTCAGGGGAGATGCATCGCTGAAGGACTCCTGAAACACTTGCCTTGTACAACTGGTCATTAATGACGGTGAAGGACTTCGACCTGCGGACGATCTGCCTCGCTTGGACTTCGTCCTCTGGTAATTCTTGCCTCAGGATGTATACAATGAACGACGCAGTCCAATCGGGGATGATAGCAAGAATCTCCATGATCAAATCAACCACAGTGGGGACCTTGACTTCAGTCGGATCTGTTGAACTCTTCGGTTGTACCGGTTCCTCTGTAAAACGATCTTCTTTCACCGAAGGGAGATGTAGGTGCTCGAGGCAGACATCACTCGGGACTGGTCTCCGAGTGGATTCGAGTTTTGCCAACTCATCAGCTGCTTGGTTCTTTAGTCGCGGAACATGGTGAAGTTCTAGACTTTCAAACTTCTTCTCCAGCTTCCTTACTGCGTTGCAGTATGCAGTCATGGTGGGGTTCCTGACATCCCACTCCTTCATCACTTGATTAACCACCAAATCTGAATCGCCATAGACCATCAGGCGACGGACGCCGAGTGTGATGGCCATGCGCAATTCGTAAAGGAGAGCTTCATACTCTGCCTCATTGTTGCAAGAATAGAAATGTATCTGCAACACATACTTAAGCTTATCACCTTTTGGCGATATGATCACTACGCCAGCGCCGGAGCCATTCAACATCTTGGACCCATCGAAGAACATAGTCCATTGAGCCGAGTAGATGTGAGTCGGTTGCTGTTGTTCTACCCATTCTGCTATGAAGTCAGCCAGAGCTTGAGACTTTATAGCCTTCTTGGCTTCAAACTTGATGTCGCAGTATAACATCTCCATAGCACACTTCGCCACTCGGCCTCATGCGTCTCGATTGTGGAGGATTTCCGACAACGGAGCATCAGAAACGACAGACACTAAGTGGTCTTGGAAATAGTGAGCCACCATCTTTGCATTCATGTAGATCCCATAAATAAGCTTTTGATAATGGGGATACCTCCGCTTGGAAGGAGTCAGGACTTCGGAGACATAATATACTAGCCGCAGAACCTTGTACGCTTTGCCTTCTTCTTCACGTTCGACTGTGAGAATAGTGCTGACGACTTGATTTGTAGCCGCGATGTACACAAGAAGGGGTTCTTTACTGAGCGGGGCAGTAAGAACCGGCTGGTGGAAAGCAGGGCTTTGAGGTCGCAGAATGCAATCTGACCTTCATCTGTCCACTCGAAAGTATCTGATTTCTTCATGAGTTTGTACAGAGGTAACGCCTTCTCGCCGAGTCGAGCGATAAACCTGCTCAAAGCCGCTAGGCAACCTGTGAGCCTTTGAACATCATGTATTCCGACCGGCCGCTCCATTTGGACGATGGTCCCAATCTTTTCGGGGTTAACATCGATTCCTCGTTCGGAAATGAAGAAACCGAGTAACTTTCCGCTGGGAACACCGAATGAACACTTGGCAGGGTTGAGCTTTATATCGTACCTACAAAGGTTGGCGAATGTTTCTGCCAAGTCAGTCAGCAGGTCGGAATCTTTGCGTGACTTGACTACGATATCATCCATATATGCCTCCACATTTCGACTGATCTGGTCAAGGAGGCATTTCTGGATCATGCGCATAAAAGTTGCTCCTGCATTCTTCAAACCGAATGGCATAGTGATATAGCAGAAACACCCGAATGGGGTGATGAAGGCTGTTTTTAATTCATCCGGACCATACAGACGGATCTGATGATAGCCCGAATAGGCATCAAGGAATGATAAACGCTCGCAACCCGCAGTCGAATCAACAATTTGATCAATGCGGGGGAGCGGGAAATGATCTTTCGGGCAGACCTTATTGAGATGCTTGAAGTCGATGCACATACGGAGGGACTTTTCCTTCTTGGGCACCATGACAACATTGGCGAGCCACTCGGAGTGGTGTACCTCGCGAATGAAGTTGGCTGCCAAAAGTTTAGCCACCTCCTCTCCGATTACCTTCCTTTTGTACACGGCGGACCGACGCAGGCGTTCTCGGACGGGCCGAGCGGTAGGATCCACATGCAGTCGGTGCTCAGCCAACTCCCTGGGTACACGTGGCATGTCACCGGGATTCCATGCAAAAATGTCCCAGTTCTCACGGAGGAATTGGATGAGCTCGGCTTCCTATTTTGGATCAAGGGTGGTGGAGATGTTCGTTGGGGCGGCGGTGTCGTCCCTCGGGTGGATGCTGATTTTCTTTGTGTCGCCCACCGACTAGAATGCGCACTTCGAAGCTGGCTTCTTCGAACGCATCAAATCAGCGGGGTCGGCCGTCTTCTTGTACTCATCCAGCTCGAGGATAGCCATCTGCTGATCGGCAATCCGCGACCCCTGCTGCAGACACTCTTCGGCCCGCTGCCGGTTGCCTGTGATTGTGATCACACCTTTGGGACCCGGCATCTTCTGCTTCAAATACACGTAACATGGACGGGCCATGAAACGTGCATACGCCGGACGGTCCAGAATTGCATGGTATGCACTCTGGGAGTCCACCACCTCGAATGTCAGCTTTTCCTTGCGAAAGTTCTTGTCGGAGCCGAAAACGACGTCCAACACGATCTGGCCGAGTGACTTGGCCTTTCGTCCTGGGACGAGTCCGTGGAACTGCATGCTGATCTCGCTACGTTTGGACATCGGAGTGCCCATCCCCTTGAGAGTGTCAGCGTACATGATGTTCAAGCCGCTGCCGCCATCCATGAGGACTTTGCACAGTTGGACTCCTTCCACCACCGGGTCGACTACCAGAGCACTGCCTCCCCAGGGTGGGCACGTGTGCTGGATGATCCGACTGATCAAAGGTGATCGCAGTCTAAGACCATTTGAGGAACGTGGGGTTGGTCGGGGTGGCCATGCTCACCTCCATGTTCACCAGCTTTAGTCGACTCTTGCTTTCCACGTCAGCAAAAATCATCAATGTTGTGTGTACTTGGGGGAATGGATCCTCCTTGTCCTCATCATCCTGCTCGTTGTCCTTTTCACTCGGCTGCCCTTCGCCGAACCCTTGGATCAGGAGGCAACATTGCCGAGTGGTGTGCTTCGGGAATATGGTGTTGCCTTCTTCATCCATCTTCGTGTGGATTGGACATGGCTGATCCAGGATGGAGTTCCCGAACTGCTTCTTCTTGGGGGTGTACTGAGCTTTCCCATTGCCCTTGAACTTGGCATTTGTAACGGCAGCTGCCTCGGCCTACGGAGTGGACGGAGCTTTCTGGTTTTGCTTCCGATTGATGTTCCCATCTCCGTCGGCGACTGCCTTGTGCTTGCCGCTACGTATGAGGTCCTCTTCTTCGCCATTTGCATAGCGTGCGACTATCTCCATCATCTTGCTCATGGAGATGTCGCCTGTCTGACCAAACTTCAGGTACAGATCTCTGTACCGCACGCCCGCCTTGAATGCGCAGACTGCTTGATGCTCTGTGACGTTCTCTACTGTGTCGTAGAGGGTCGTCCAGCGCTGAATGAAATCGCGCAGGGGTTCATTCTGCTTCTGGACGCAGTGTTGGAGCTCCACGAGACCAGCAGGGCGTTTGCACGTGCCCTTGAAGGTCCTGATGAACACTCAGGACAGATCTGCCCAGATGTAGATCCTTGATGGAGCCAACTGATTCAGCCACGCTCGTGCCGAGCCGTCGAGCATCAGGGGGAGATGTTTCATGGCGACCTGGTCATCTCCGCCACCGATCTGGACCGCCACTCAGTAGTCGTCCAGCCACGTTTCTGGCTTGGATTCTCCTGTGAACTTGCTGATCCCCGTCGCCAATCGGAAGTTGGGAGGGATCTCAGCTGAACGGATGGCCCGACTGAAGCACTCGGGGCCAGAGACGATGGTCCTGCTTCCACTCGGACGGTCTCTATTGTGACCATCACGGTGGGCTCGACTCCTGTCGACCTTCCTCTGGGCGATGTACCCTCTTGCGTCGGGCCTTGGATCATACGTGTCACCGACTGAACGCCGATCATCATGATGTCGGGGCCCGTAAGGCCCACCCCGCGGAGGGGTGCGTGAACGGCGACGATCTTCAGGATTCGTGGAACGGCTGCCCCCTGTGCGTCGCTGATCAGACTGGGGGCTGTAAACCGACTGATGTGTGTTCGCGTGAACAGAACTGTTGTGGATCCTGTTGTGCGACTGGGAGACCACCGAATTCTGCTGTTGCGCCGTGTGCAGCAGGGAACGGATCTGCTCGATCCCTCTACCAGCCTCCGAATCAGTCGGTTGGAGGGAATCGCCTATCTTGGCAGCGGCAGCCAGGTTGCGGACGGGTGTACGGAACACCTCGACGTTGCTCTGACGAGTGCGTCGACTGGTAGAACGGTGGTGTTGACGGCGAGCGACGGACGATTCGCCAACCTCGTGCTCGTTCCGGGCAGTCCGGTGGGGACTTTCATGTGAATTTGCCATGAGAACTTCGGCTGCAGGCCCGCGACCCAAGTACTCGGAAGGTAACTCAGTTGGAACTGAGTCCAAGCACTGGGACGGCGGTGCGACCACAACCGACTCGAGGACCGCCACTAGAGAGGACGCGTTCTGGCGTGCCTGGGCGTGTCGCACCCAACACTCGAGCCGCGGACGGCGGGACCGCTTGTTGCGGCGCGTGACGGGGGCGAAGGTCAACACCGGGGCCGACTGCTGGAGAAGAAGGACGCCGCGGGAACCGGCACGGAAGTGCGTAGCCCCGCAACTGGGGAGCGCCTCGACGTCGAGAGACGCATCCCGAAGCCATGTCGAATCATCGACGATGAAGGAGAGTGCACTCAAGAGGATCTCCCGACCCATGCATAAATCTCCGCCGGACGACATGATGAAAAGATGAAGCTGCAAACTCGCCGGAAGTCACTTAGACGCCTGCCCTCCAATCCTTCGACGATGTCATTGTCCGTCGTTCGGCCAATTCCTCGATCGCCTCCACTCCTAGGAGCGGGGGCTCGTGGTAAAAGAACCCACGGTGGGCGCCAACTGTCGCGGGTATAAGTCTGACAGTAGATGTGTAGGGCACGAAAGGATGGGCAGAGCCTTAGCTACGGCGAGGTTGTATGAGTTCAGGCCCCTCTGCGGTGGAGGCAAAAGCCCTACGTCTCAGTGCTCTTGGGAGCTTAGTGTCGAGTGGAATATAGGATTACAGTAAATGCCAACCCCTGTACCAGTGGGGAAGCACGGCTTATATAGAGTGTGCTGCCCTTCACAACGTCCCCGTGGATAGGGGTGGAGTAGTGCCGAATAAATGCCTACGTTACAGGTAACGTATGCCTTAAATGCTAATAATGGAGTATGAAAACGTATGACCATTGCCCTCCTGGGAGGTTACAATTGCCTGACACTCTTAAGTATGCTTATATTGATGAAAAGATATATATCCTGTTATTATTAGTGCTAGCCTCTCAGAGCATGAAGAAAATAAGTTACTACAAACTCTGAGAAAGCACTGTGCTGCTACTGGATATACTCTTGATGATCTTAAGGGCATTAGTCGTACTCTATGCCAGCACAAGATTAAAACTGATCCTGATTCCAAACCAGTTGCTGATCATCGGAGGAGATTGAATCCTAAGATGAAAGAAATAGTAAGAAAAGAAATACTAAAGCTCCTGGAAGCAGGTATTATATATCCTGTTGCTCATAGTGATTGGGTAAGCCCGGTGCATTGCGTTCCTAAGAAGGGAGGCATTACCGTTGTCCCTAATGATAAGGATGAATTGATCCCACAAAGGATTATTACTGGCTATAGGATGGTGATTGATTTTAGGAAATTGAATAAAGACACTAGGACAGATCATTACCCTTTGCCTTTTATCGACCAAATGCGAGAAAGACTGTCTAAACACACACACTTTTGCTTTCTAGACGGTTATTCTGGTTTCTCCCAAATACCAGTTGCACAATCCCATCAGGAGAAAACCACTTTCACCTGCCCTTTCGGTACCTTTGCTTATAGACATATGCCTTTTGGCTTATGTAATGCACCTGCCACCTTTCAAAGATGTACGATGGCTATATTATCTAACTTTTGTGAAAAGATTGTTGAGGTTTTCATGGATGACTTCTCCATTTACGGGTCTTCCTTTGAAGATTGCCTCAGCAACCTTGATCGAGTCTTGCAGAGATGTAAAGACACCAATCTCGTCTTGAATTGGGAGAAGTGCCACTTTATGGTTAATGAAGGTATCGTCTTAGGACATAGAATTTCTGAAAGAGGTATTGAAGTCGATAAGGCTAATTGTCGTGGGTATAAGTCTGACAGTAGATGTGTAGGGTACAAAAGGATGGGCAGAGCCTTAGCTACAGCGAGGTTGTATGAGTTCAGGCCCCTCTGCGGTGGAGGTAAAAGCCCTACGACTCAGTGCTCTTGGGAGCATAGTGTCGAGTGGAATATTGGATTACAGTAAATGCCAAACCCTGCACCAGTGGGGAAGGGCGGCTTATATAGAGTGCGCTGCCCTTCACAACGGCCCGGTGGACAGGGGTGGAGTAGTGGCGAATAAATGCCTATGTTACAGGTAACGTATGCCTTAAATGCTAATAATGGAGTATGAAAACGTATGACCGTTGCCCTCCTGGGAGGTTACGATGTACAGAGTGGAATTCAGTCGGTACAATAAATATGCTCCGAATGCTCGTCATCGACTCGATGATGGGGGTTCCTTAGTTCAGTCGGAACTGTCTAAGGGCCTTGCCCTCTATGAAGGGTAGTCCTTGGGTAGGACCTATAGGGCAGGCCTATGATCCTACCCTGGGACTATAACCCCATCACTAAGGTTGATGCGATCGTGAAAATGCCATACCCCACAGATATCAAAGGTTTTAGAAGTTTCCTTGGTCATGCTGGTTTCTATAGAAGGTTCATTAAGACTTCTCTGAGATTTCTAGGCCTCTTACCAATCTCTTGCAAAAGGATATTCCTTTTGTTTTTGACATTGATTGTGAGGAAGCCTTCGAAATACTTAAGAAGGCCTTGATAACCGCACCTATTCTTCAACCACCTGATTGGAACCTACCTTTTGACATCATGTGTGATGCTAGTGATTATGCTGCTGGTGCTGTTCTAGGTCAAAGAGTTGATAAGAAGTTGAATGTTATTCACTATGCTAGTAGAACTCTAGTCAGTGCCCAAAGAAACTATGCTACTATGGAGAAGGAATTTTTAGCAGTCATGTTTGCATGTGAAAAGTTCAGGTCTTACATAGTTGATTCCAAAGTCATTATTCACACTAATCATGCTGCTATTAAGTAGTGTTAATTACTCCTTGTAATTGATGCTAGTTGGATTACTTGGTGGAAGACTTTATGTTTAGATCCTTAATGCTACTCATTACCTCTCTGGTCATGAATATGATTATGCTTTGTGAGTAGTTACTTTAGTTCCTGAGGACATGGGATCAGTCATGCTAATAATAGTCATGTGAATTTGGTATTCGTTTGATATTTTGATGTGTTGTATGTTGTTTTTCCTCTAGTGGTGTTATGTGAACGTCGACTACATAACAATTCACCTTTATTTGGACCTTGAGGAAGGCATTGGGAAGTAGTAAGTAGATGATGGGTTGCTAGTGTGACAAAAGCTTAAACCCTAGTTTATGCGTTGCTTCGTAAGGGGCTGATTTGGATCCACTAGTTTAATGCTATGGTTAGGCTTTGTCTTAATTCTTCTTTCGTAGTTGTGGATGCTTGCGAGAGGGGTTAATCATAAGTGGGATGCTTGTCCAGTTAAGGGCAGTACCCAAGCGCCGGTCCACCCACATATCAAACTATCAAAGTAACGAGCGCGAATCATATGAACATGATGAAAACTAGCATGACAGAAATTCCCGTGTGTCCTCGGGAGCGTTTTTCCTCCTATAAGAATTTTTCCAGGCTTGTCCCTTGCTACAAAAGGGATTGGGCCACTTTTCTGCACCGTTGCTACTTTTGTTACTTGTTTCTTGCTACGAATCATCTCACCACACAATCACTTGTTACCGATAATTTCAGTGCTTGCAGATTTTACCTTGCTGAAAACCACTTGTCAAATCCTTCTGCTCCTCGTTGGGTTCAACACTCTTACTTATCGAAAGGACTACTATTGATCCCTATACTTGTGGGTCATCATAATTAAACCGTCCTCCTCCACTAGCGAAGATCACTATAATTAGGGCATTTTGGGTATTATGAACTTTGTTGTTTATGCTTATGAGATGTTGCTTCTATTTTTGCCAAGTCTATCTCTTTCTGTTTCTCAACTATATATGTTCCATATTATCGACTCATGTGACGATGCAAGTACATAGATCATCGATGGAGAAGAAGTTCTACGCTAGGAGTATACGACGAGTGACCGGAGTATCAGACCCAGGTGTACTGGTTTACGATTGACAGCCAGAGAGGGTTAGATAGCAGAGCCAAAGCAGAAAGTAGTTAGTTTAGGTTCGCACTAGTGCGAGAGAGTGATACGAACCTGTGCCTCAAGAAATACTACATTATGTATGATGACACATGCCATGTAACTTGTATAGCTATATCATGATTATGATGTGACGACATCATTTGTGTTGGATGGTATGATGAGACTATTATGTGTATGATAATCATATCATAAACTGGCAATATGCTCATCATAGAATACTGTATAAAATCTGTACAAAAACATCGCAAATATGTAGCAAAAAAAAAGATATGTGAAAGTATAGTAGTAGCGCTCTTTACCACTGAAAATAAAAAACGCTACTGCTAAGCCACTTAGTAGTAGCGCTGGTAAGGACACCGCTATTGCTAAGTAGTTGTAGAAGTAGCGCGGGCCAAAGCACGCTACTGATATGTGTTAGCTGTAACGTCGTATTAGTATCGTGGTACCCTGCACTAATGATAGCCCTAAAAACCGTGCTACTACTAGGCTTTTACCTAGTAGTGCTCTAGCACCTTCAGCTTCATCACCAAACAAGGAGACTTGAGTACACCAGTAGGTGCACTCTCCTTGGCTTGTTCCAATCTTGAGGGAGGTGCCCCGGTATCGTCTCACCATCACTCTCATTATCTTTATCCATCTTAGTTCGATCTTTAGTTTTTTTGTGATTTAGTCAAATAAAAGTTTAGTTTGATCAATCTCTCAGTGCTAGTTTCATGATCTATCTATCTAACTATGTAATTGAGTGAGAGTTATATAATAAAGTTTAGTTTAAGTTTTTGCTACTTTACCCTCTTGCTGCAATCAAAATAAAGGAAAATAATGAAAAATATCATATGCTAATCGTATAGTAAGTAATGACATCACATAAGGAAAAGTATAAGTGGTGAAATTTGTTGAAGGTTGACAAACATAGCATTGGTCGGTTATGTAACACATGAAAGAATTAATGAATGAAGAGAAGATTTCCATGCAAATACACTATCCTTGAAATATTTTACGTTTGTGAGCCCCCATTGATTATAATATGCCAAATCTGTTGATGTTGGACAAGGAAGACAACGTAATGATTTATGTTTGTTCACACTCACATAGAAGTTATATTGTTATAAATCCTCCAACATGTGGTGCTTTCCCAATATCTTTGCTAGCCAAAACTCCACACTCAGTAGAGATACTACTTGTGCATCCAAAACCTTAAAGCCAAATCCATGTTTTAAGAGTCCACCATACCTCCCTATGGATTGAGTAAGATCCTTCAAGTAAGTTGTCATCAGTCCTTAAGGCACTAAAAATTGCTTCTAAACGTGTTTGATCATTTAGTGTAAGGGAAATTAAGCGTTGTACGAACTTGTGATGGTAAAAATAAAAGCGATAAACCGCATAATAAAGGTTGCCATCATAAGAGGTTTTGCATACAACCAAAAAGTGCATGACAACCTCTTCTTCCTTCTGCGAAGGGCCTATCTTTTACTTTTATGTATTTACTTTTATGCAAGAGTCAAAGTATTCTTTTCCACTCCTCTTTATTTTCTCTTTGGCAACACCATGTGGTAGGGAAAAATCTAGACATATATATCCAGTTGAATGTGGGTTGCCATGAGTTATTATTGTTGACATCACCCTTGAGGTGAATACGTTGTGTGGCGACACTTTAATCCACTATCTTTCTATGTGTATGGTTGAAACATTTTGCTAATATGTATGTGGTGAGTGTTAGCAATCATAAAAAAACTAAATGATGGTTGAGTATGTAGACTTGCTTAACATCTCTGATATGTGACCCTACCTGAAAATGTGATGAATTGTGGTGCAAAGTTGACTGAAAACATAGTTTGTTAGTTTTCAATATAGTTTATTCTTTTTTACTTCGACATTTTCATGAATTGTTACTTGTTTATAAGAAGTTTCTATGATAAAAGTTATCTGATGAAAATGTTTTGACGAAGCATTTTATAAATTTCATTTGTTTTTATAATAACTAGAAGTGTGTCTTGCTCATTTGTGTGGCTAGAATTTAAAAAATGGTACCATCACTAGTAGAAAAAGGTCTTTCGGCCATTAGTCCCGGTTCAAAGGAAAATCGGGACCAATGCCAGGCATTGGTCCCGGTTCGGTTTGCCGGGGCATTGGTCTCGGTTCGGTTCATCTCATTAGTCCCGGTTAAGGGCAAAAACCGGTACTAAAGATCCAGCGACTGCCACGTGGCGTCCCGCAGAGCATTAGTCCCGGTTTGTGGCAAGAACTGGGACTAAAGGGTAGGCTATTAGTCCCGGTTTTAGAAAAAAACAGGGACTTAAGTGTTTCCAATATAAACCCTCGCCCCTGCCCACCCTCTCCTCTGTTTTTTAACCTTTGAAGTGTGACCATACCATGCTCTTGCCACTCTAGTTCATGCACATGATGTCTACAATGAAATGCTCGAGCCACACTGCTTAAGCTTTCTCCTCTCCAAACTCGACCTCCAAGCTCCATTTTCCTCAATATTTGTCTAGGTTTGGTCGTGCACCAACTGCAGAAGTGTTTTAAAAGGTTAGCTACTTCATCCTTTCATCTTTCACTGCTAGTTTAGCTCATTTCAAATGCTCAAATTAACTTCTTAGAGTCCGCACATGTGCAGGGTGTCGTCTTGTGCCTGTCCTCACCGTTGTCGATCGCCTCGTGGCGATCTCGTTGCGAGCACCTCCGCGGTGAGCCTCTTGTTCTTATCTTCTTTTTAAAAGAAAATAATCGTACTTCTGTGATTTAGATGAGTACTTGAATAAATTACTTACTTTCATTATTTTTTGTTATTATATAGTGCGATGGTTTTGGATGTGGTATATATTATGTTTTATAACTATTTGTTTTATTTAGTGTTTATGACAATTATGATGACCAACGTGACACATATTTTTTAATCTAGGAGGTATGTGAACCGTAAATTCCAACCCACCTAGAAATTCTTGTCGAGAAGTTAAATTTGGTTGAAAAAGAAAACAAATACTTGAAGGAAAAATTGAAAATAATCGAGGATAAGAATATGGAACTAGAGTTGCATGTCACCGATGTCATCGATGATAGAAAGATGAAGATCGATGGGATGCAGTTGAAGATGGATGCAATGCGCTTGAAGATGGATGAAATGCGCTTGAAGATTAAGAAGATTAGAAAATATGCCATTGATAAAGAGGCTTCGTATCATTATGATGTTGGGTCATTGATAAAGATGGATCAATTGTTACCTTAGTTGCGATTTTGATTGCATTTGTTGTTGCATTTAAATGTTTTACATAGTTGTATGTTGTTTTATGAGAGAACTTTATGTATTTATTTTTTGCAATAATAACATTTGATCACTACTGTGGTTTGGTTTTAATTTGATGATGAACTTGTATTAGTTTGGTCATATGTTCTGCAATGGTTTTTTGATATACTTAATTTCATAATAGAGATGAATCACCAATGGATGTACGGTGACCGACGCACTTCCGAGTACATTATGAACCGGGACTAATGCCCGAGTCACACTTAAGTTCACACAAAATGGTATCATCGACCGAGGTTAGCAACCTTATCCTTTTCGTGTGTAATTGATACAAAAATATTGCATGTGTCAATGTATGGTGGTCATTTCACTATTCATGTATGATGCCAGATCGATGCACGGAAGCGATGGATGTACGGCGAATGACGCGGTTCCAGATTTCTAAAAGGCCTGCATAAATTTATCGATGTGGCTGAGGCAAAAAAAGTGGATAATTTTATGCCTTGTCCATGTGTTGTCTGTCGAAATGTGAAGGAGTACTCTAGCTCGAAAAACATTCATCTCCACTTTCTTCAGAGAGGTTTCATGCCCACATATTATTGTTGGACCATGCACGGAGAAAGAGGGGTTAGGATGGAAGACAATGAAGAAGAACATGATGATGAAAACTATCCTATGTTCACTGAAGAATACGGTGATACTACAATGGAAGACAATGAAGAAGAAGGAGGTCAAGAACAACCGGCATCAGATGAGCCCGGTGATGGTCTTGGTCGGGTCATTTCTGATGCAAAGAGAGAATGCGATACAGAAAAGGAGAAGCTGAAATTGGAGGCTATGCTAAAGGAACATAAAAAGTTGTTGTACCCAAATTGCGAAGATGGGAGCACAAATCTCGGTACCACACTAGAATTGTTGAAATGGAAGTCAGAAACTCGTTTATCTGACAAGGGATTTGAGAAGTTACTGAAAATATTGAAGCCGAAGCTTCCAAAGGATAACGAATTGCCCGAGACTACATACGAAGCAAAGAAGGTTATCTTCCATCTTGGATTAGATGTGCAAAAGATACATGCATGCATTAATGACTGCATCTTGTACCGCTGTGAGAAGTACGAGAATATGGATAAATGCCTGGTATGCACTGCATGTCGGTACAAGATCAGACAGGATGACCCTGGTGATGTTGATGGCGATAAGGAGCCCCCTAGGAAGAAGGTTCCTGCTAAGGTTATGTGGTATTCTCCTATAATACCACGGTTGAAACGTCTGTTCAGAAACAATCAGCATGCCAAGCTGATACGATGGCACAAAGACGAGCGTAAGAAAGACGAGAAAAAGTTGAGACACCTGGCAGATGGGTCGAAGTGGAGGAAAATCGAGAGGGAGTGGCCGGAATTTGCATATGACCCAAGGAACTCATGGCTTGGTCTAAGTACAGACGACATGAATCCTTTTTGGGGAGCAGAGCTGCAGTCACAGCACCTGGCCCGTGACTCTATGTATCTACCACCTTCCTCCTTGGTTATGCATGAAGCGGAAGTTCATTATGATGCCAGTGCTCATCCAAGGACCAAAGCAACCCGGCAACGACATTGATGTGTACCTAAGGCCATTAGTTGATGAACTTTTGCAGTTGTGGGCCAAACCAGGTGTACGTGTGTGGGATGAGCACAAACAATAGGAATTTGACCTACGAGCATTGTTTTTCGTAACCATCAATGATTGGCCTGCTCTTAGTAACATTTCAGGACAGTCAAAGAAGGGATACAATGCATGCACGCACTGTTTAGATAAGACGAAAGGTACATATTTGGAAAAAAACTAAGAAGGTTGTCTACCTAGGGTGTCATCAGTTTCTTCCGACAAATCATCCCGTAAGAAAGAAAGGCAAGCATTTCAACGGTGAGGCAGATCACCGGAAGAATCCTAACCTCCCTACTGGTGATGAGTTATTGGCTATGGTCAAGGATTTGGATCAAATAGTAATCTTTGGAAAGGATCCTGGAGGTCAATCTGTTCCCAAAGACGACGTTACCGGACATGTGCCCATGTGGAAAAACAAATCTTTATTTTGGGAGCTACCCTATTGGAAACACCTAGAGGTCCGGTCTTCAATCGACGTGATGCACGTGACGAAGAATCTTTGCGTGAACCTGCTAGGCTTCCTGGGAGTGTATGGAAAGACAAAAGATACAACAGAAGAACGGGAGGAGTAGCAATGTATGAAAGACCCGTACGACAAGAAGACTGATAAAGTGCGTCAATACTTAAGAAGCTACGCTCTTACCAAAGCAGAGAAGGAAATATTTTTTGAATTCCTGAGCAGTATGAAGGTCCTCGTTGGCTTCTCGTCTAATATAAAGTGAATAATAAATATGGAAGAGAAAAAAATCCAGAACCTGAAGTCTCATGATTGCCACGTGATTATGACGCGGTTGCTTCCGGTTGCATTGAGGGGGCTTCTACCGAAAAATGTTCAATTACCCATTATGAAGATATGTGCATTCCTCAATGCAATATCTCAGAAGGTAATCAATCGAAAACGCCTGGAAAGGCTACAGAAGGATATGGTCCAATGTCTTGTCAGTTTTGAGTTGGTGTTCCCCCCGTCCTTCTTCAATATTATGACGCATCTCCTGGTTCACCTAGTCGATGAGATTTCCATTCTCAGTCCTGTATTTCTATACAATATGTTCCCCTTCGAAAGGTTCATGGGAGTCTTAAAGAAATGTGTTCATAACCGTGCTAGGCCAGAAGGAAGCATCTCCAAGGGCCATCGAAGAGAGGAGGTCATTGGGTTCTGTGTAGACTTTCTTCCCGACCTTAGGCCGATTCGTGTTCCTGAATCGCGGCATGAGGGGAGAGTGAGTGGAAAAGGCACACTAGGAAAGAAAGCAATGATATGTAGGGACGGGCATTCTTTCACTCAAACACACTACACAGTTCTAAAAAGTTCCACCTTTGTGGCTTCGTATATCGAGGAGCATAAGAATTTTGTATGCTTCGAGTTCCCTATGAAGGCTATCTCCTGGATTGAAGAAAAGCACATGGATACTTTCGGCAGTTGGTTGCGAGCACGTCTCATGAATGACAACACTGTTGGAGATCAACTCTACTTGTTGGCTGCTACTTCTCGAACAACAGCGCCAGAAATTGACACGTTGACGGAGATTGGGCTTGCATTGGTTTTTCCCTTGAAGAGGAGAGGGTGATGCAGCACAGGAGCAGTAAGTATTTCCCTCAGTTTGAGAACCAAGGTATCAATCCAGAAGGAGGGTCTCGTCAAGTCCAGAGTACCTGCGCAAACACAAACAAGCTTGCACCCAACGCTTCAAAGGGGTTGTCAATCCCTTCAAGATTGTTTGCAAACTGAGATCTGAAAGCGGAAAGTGCAACGAAGTAAAAAGTGTAAGGCTGAAAATATTGTGTGGAGTAGACCCTGGGGGCCATAGTGTTCACTACAGGCTTCTCTCAAAATAGCAAGTATTATGGTGGGTGAACAAATTACTGTCAAGCAATTGATAGAACCGCGCAAAGTCATGACGACATCTAAGGCAACGATCTAGCATATAGGCATCATGTCCGAGACAAGTAGACCGATACTTTCTGCATCTACTACTATTACTCCACACATCGACCCGCTATCCAGCATGCATCTAGTGTATTGAGTTCATGACGAACAGAGTAACGCTTTAAGCAAGATGATATGATGTAGAGGGATAATCTCAAACCAATGATGAAAACCCCATCTTTTTACCCTTGATGGGAACAACACGATATGTGCCTCGCTACCCCTTCTGTCACTGGGTGAGGTCACCGCACGGTATGAACCCAAAATCAAGCACTTCTCCCATTGCAAGAATCATAGATCTAGTTGGCCAAACAAAACCCACAACTCGAAGAGAATGACAAGGATATGAAATCATGCAGAAGAGAGATCAGAAGAAACTCAAATAAGATTCATAGATAATCTGATCATAAATCCACAATTCATCGGATCTCGACAAACACACCGCAAAAGAAGATTACATCGGATAGATCTCCATGAAGATCATGGAGAACTTTGTATTGAAGATCCAAGAGAGAGAAGAAGCCATCTAGTTACTAGCTATGGACCCGTAGGTCTATGGTGAACTACTCATGCATCATCGGAGAGGTCATGGTGTTGATGGAGAAGCCTTCCGTGTCTGAATCCCCCCTCCGGCAGGGCACCAGGACGTGCCCCAAATGGGATCTTGCGGAGACAGAAGCTTGCGGTGGCGGAAAAGTGATTACGACGCTCCCCTAATTTTTTGGGAATATTTGGGAATTTATAGGCGCAAGAACTAGGTCAGGGGACCTCCAGGGGGCCGACAAGCCTGCATGGCGCGCACCCTTGGCCGCGGGGTGGGGGCTTGTGGGGCCCCTGGGGCTCTTCTGGCTTGGCCCCGAAGCTCTCCGATCTTCTTCTCTTCCAGAAAAAATCTTTTCGGGGATTTTCTTTAGTTTGGACTCTGTTTCAAAATCTCCTCTGAAAGGGGTCAAAAACATGGAAAAAACAGGAACTGGCACTTGGCACTGAGTTAATGGGTTAGTCCCAGAAAATAAATAAAAGGCATTAAAAACATCCAAAGTTTGACAAGATAATAGCATGAAACCATCAAAAATTATAGATACGTTGGAGACGTATCATTGGCCGCGTCACCTTCTTCGACTGTATTACATTTCCAAGGGTACGAGATAGACGCGAATACATTTTACACGACCGCCCAATATAAAAAGAGCACCAACCAAAACAGTGGTGTCTGCTATGATGTGACAGACGAGAATGGGAAAAAGGACACATACCATGGTTACATAGAGGAGATATGGGAACTTGACTATGGACCTACTTTTAAGGTCCCTTTGTTTCGGTGTAGTTGGGTGAACATGAATGGAGAAGGGGTAAAGGTAGACCAGTTGTACGGAATGACAACAGTTGACCTCAAGAATCTTGGTTACAAAGACGAGCCATTCGTCCTAGCCAATGATGTGGCTCAGGTTTTCTACGTGAAAGACATGTCCTCCAGACCGAAAGAAGAAAACAAATAAGCAAATGACTACATCGGACGATGAGCCAAAGCGTCACATAGTTTTTCAGGAAAAAGAAACATCATGCGGATCGAGGACAAGACAAACATGTCAGCAGATTATAATAAGTTTGATGAAATTCCACCCCTCATAGTGATAATTGACCCAAGCATCCTGTTAAATAATGACGATGCTCCATGGTTACGGCCAAAGCGATCATAGGCAAGGGATCGAAATATAAATCTATGTAATGTATTAAACTTTATGTGATGTGTACTAATGTATTAAACTTTATGTGATGTGTACTAATGTATTAATCTTTATGTGTCTTTGAAATGTGCGTTTTGAACACACAAAAAGTATGGAGTTCAAATAAGTTCAAAAAATGAAATCCCTTTGTAACAGATGAGTTCTCGTTCGAAACCTTGATACTTCGATAGAGGTTATCCGTTTTGTACACGAAGTGCATCCAGTTTTTGTCGTAACCCTCTCAACTTTTTAGAACATGCTATGTGGGTGAACTGATGATACCATCCCAACTTTCAACATTTTCAGAGTTCATTTGTAGTGCTTTTCCATTTCAGGGTCAACTAGCTCAAAAAAAATAAGTAAATGCACAGAAAATACCAAATGAAGTCAGAAATTGTTGAAAATTTGTGATTTGCCTTTGAATGGTTCATTTTAAACACATAAAAAGTATGGAGTTGAAATAACTTCAATAAAATGAAATCCCTTTGTAATAGATGGGTTCTCGTTCGAAGCCCTGATACTTCGAGAGAGATTGTCCATTTTGTACGTAAAGTGCATCCAGTTTTTGTCCTAACCCTCTCAAGTTTTTAGTACATGCTATGTGGTTTAAATGATGATACCATGCCAACTTTCAACATTTTCAGAGTTCATTTGTAGTGCTTTTCAATTTCAGGGTCAACTAGCTCAAAAAAAATAAGTAAATGCACGGCAAATACCAAATGAAGTCAGAAACTGTTGAAAATTTGTGATGTGCCTTTGAATGGTGCATTTTGAACACAACAAAAGTATGGGGTTCAAATAAGTTCAAAAAAAATGAAAGCCCTTTGTAACAGATGAGTTCTCGTTCGAAACCGTGATACTTCGAGAGAGATTGTCCGTTTTGTACACGAAATGCATCCAGTTTTTGTCGTAACCCTCTCAACTTTTTATCACATGCTAGCTGGTTGAAATGATGATACCATGCCAACTTTCAACATTTTCAGAGTTCATTTGTAGTCCTTTTCAATTTCAGGGTCAACTAGCTCAAAAAATAAGTAAATGCACGGAAAATACCAAATGAAGTTAGAAATTGTTGAAAATTTGTGATGTGCGTGTGAATGGTGCATTTTGAACACACAAAAAGTATGGATTTCAAGTAAGTTCAAAATAATGAAATCCCTTTTGTAACAGATGAGTTCTCATTCGAAACTCTGATACTTCAAGAGAGATTGTCTGTTTTGTACACGAAGTGCATCCAGTTTTTGTCGTAACCCTCTGAAATTTTTAGCACATGCTATGTGTGTGAAATGATGATACCATGCCAACTTTCAACATTTTCAGAGTTCATTTGTAGTCCTTTTCAATTTCAGGGTCAACTAGCTCAAAAATTATATTTAAATGCATGGAAAATACCAAATGAAGTTAGAAATTGTTGAAAATTTGTTAGAATATTTAATAGAAAACAAAAAAATAGACAACTAAAAATAATCAACTACAACATTAACTAAAATGAGTGAATTAAAACTAATAAACTAAAATTATGAAAGTGCTTATTTGTTAAAAAGAATCATGTAAAACATTAACTAAAAAGAAACAAAAAAAAGATCAACTCGAAAGATTTTTCATAAAGTTTTTTGGTTAAAATCTTCAATAGAAAACTAAAATAGAATAGAAAAAATCTTTAATAGCAAAAAATGAAAGTAAAGTTATTCACAAATTTGAAAACTAAATATTTAGGTGTAAGTATTTAGGTGTAAGTAGAAAAAAACAAAATAAATAAAGCAAAGAAGAAAACAAAAATAATGGAATAAAATTGAAAATATATGAGAATTTATAGAGAAAATTCAACCTAAATTTAAAGTGAGCTCACTTTGAATTAAGGTTGAATTTTGTCTTTAAATTCACATATATTTTCAATTTTTAAATTTAGGCACAAAGAGTGCATTTAGGCCCATAAGCCTGCTTTACAGGGGAGCTCGAAAGAACACGCGCAACGGTGCTTATAAAGCACTGCCAGCGCTCCTCGCTAGGCGAGGTGGCACTAAAGATTGCGTTACGCTGCGCCGGAGCCAGCTGTCACGCCCAAGATGCGACCCTATCCTCAATTTGGCACGGGGGCCTTGTCAGGGATAGAAGCGCATCTCGTCATGTCGCAAGAATGGATATCGTTACAAGTACATGTACTGAAAAGAAGAGATATATGGAATTGGCTTACACTCGCCACAAGCTACATTAGAGTCACATCAGTACATTACATAATCATCAAGAGTAAGAGCAGGGTCCGACTACGGACGAAAATAAACGACAAAAGAAGAACGACGTCCATCCTTGCTATCCCAGGCGGCCGGCCTGGAACCCTTCCTAGATCGATGAAGAAGAAGAAGAAGTTGCAACTCCAAATGAACAATCAACGCGCTCGCGTCAAGTAACCTTAACATGTACCTGCAACTGGTGTTGTAGTAATCTGTGAGCCATAGGGGACTCAGCAATCTCATTTCCAAAGGTATCAAGACTAGCAAAGCTTAATGGGTGAGGTATGGTTAAGTGGTGAGGTTGCAGCAGTGGCTAAGCATATATTTAGTGGCTAACTTACGAGTACCAAAAAAAGAGGGGGAAGATCTACGCATTACGGACGTGAACTACTGATGATCAAATGAATGATCCTGAACACCTACCTACGTCAGACATAACCCCACCGTGTCCTCGATCGGAGAAGGAACTCACGAAAGAGACAATTACGGTTACGCACACAGTTGGCAAGTTTTAATTAAGTTAACTTCAAGTTATCTAGAACTAGTGTTAAACAAAGTTTCCATGTTACCACGTAACCGCGGGCACGGCTTTCCGAAAGATTTAACCCTGCAGGGGTGCTCCAACTAGTCCATCACAAATTACCACAAGCCGCATAGAAATCCTCAATCACGAAGCTCGCGATCTCGTCGGATTCCCTAGTGGAAAACATCAACTCTGAGATTACCCAAAGCATCACCGGAATCCCGATGCACAAGATATCTCGTCAAAGGTAAAACTAATCCAGCAAGGCCGCCCGACGTGTCGACGATCCCGATAGGAGCCGCGTATCTCGTTCTCAGGACACGACGGATGGAACTAGCTACGGGTGCCAAACCTCGAGTTTCCCCGTGGTGGCCCCGCAGGCAGACCGTTTGGGACCAACACCATCAGCAGTGACCCCCCCTGTTTATGTAAAATTACTCCTCGGGTTCATGACGCCCTATGCATTTCAATATTAACAAAGTTATTATGTTGGGAAAATGTAGAACCAATGTTGGGCCTTGCCGGACGAGCTTTAATCTAAAACGAATTATCAAGGGGGTCCCCATAACAACCCCGATCGTGTCAGGAGCGCTCGTTTATGGAACATAACACCGATAGCCGAAACTAAGGGGGCAAAGGTGGAACAAAACACCAGGCTAGAAAGGCCGAGCCTTCCACCTTTTACCAAGTATATACATGCATTAAATTAAATAGCATTAAATATGGTGATATGACAAGGAACCCATGTTTTCACATGGAAGCATCTGCACCTGCAACTAGCAACGATAACAACATGGTAAGCAAGCAGTAACATAGCCAATCAGTGGTTTGCTAGGTCGAACAGGTACGTTATCATGGCATTGTTGAGAGGCTGATATTTAACAAGTGGTAGGTAACGAGACATAATCGATAGAAGCGGTAAACTAGCATGGCAATGATAGTAATGGTATCTCGGAAAATGGTCATCTTGCCTGAGATCCCGCTTGGAAGAAGAATGCCTCCGGGAAGCAGACGAACCGACGTAGTCGAACGGGTCCTCACAATCCGGCACACTGCGGAACTCTATCGAGACGAAGCGAAATGGAAACACAAATCAACACACGAAATCACCACACGATGCACAACACATATGATGCATGAGCTACTGAATACATGCAAGTCACGGCATGACAATTCACACAATCAAACACTACACATTAAGTGAAGTTCCATATGCAACGAGTTGCATATTGATGAAACTCCACGTTTATTATTTAGTTCTATCCCCATTACATACACGGCAATAATAAATGTGGTTAAACGTGGCAAGAGGTGAAGCGGAAATTAAACTACCTATCTAGGCATTTTAAATGAGGTCGGAAATGTCTTATAGCACCTCCGAAACGACCTCACAAGTTAATTTACAATTCTGTCCAGATCTGAACCTACACATTTAATTGGTTGTTAAACAGCAAAAAAAATAGTTTCACGTGATTCTACGTGTCAAGGCAAGCAATCTGCACATAAAGAACATCTCCAACGGAGCTACGGTTCAAAAGATACAAGCACCGCAAGATATGATGGCATGAATGCAAAATGTGTGCAACGGAGGCTACGAGCACTTCAAAACATACAACCAGCAAGATAAAATGAAACTACATGAGTTTCTAAGCAGTTTTCATGTAGGACACGATCAAATCGGAGCTACGGTTCAACAACTATGAGCAAAACAAGAAATGACTACAATCTGACAAAATCAGCCACATAGCATTTTCTACACCCCACAACTACGGCTACACAACTCCGATATGCTCAAGCAAGGCATGGGAAGGAAGAGGGCAAGAATCACTACTACGAACAACTAACAACAACTAGCATGGCAGCAAGGACCACTAGGGAAAGAAGTCACAAAATGGCATCCCACACACTATTTCAGACTTAGTGAAAATAACACCTCATGAAAGTGCAGTTTCCAGCCTGAAGCAATGTTGACAGCAGAAAAACCTATAGCTACAGGACTCCAAATGGCATGAAACTTAACAGCATGCTAGAGAAACACAAGGGGTACAACTAACTCCATTGGACCAACCTCAAAAGAGCTACAGATCACAAGCTAGAAGCAAAACAAAACAGCAATAAAATAATAACAGATTCCAGACTTAGAAATATTTCAGCACCTCCAAATCAGCACTATTTCTAGCAACTTTAGAGCAAACAAGCAACACCTAAACATGCATTTCTATTGCAACCAAAAATACCAGGGGCTAAACAAAACATCCAAGATCAACTCTCTAGTTGACAACTCCGTCAAACGACGCACGGAATAAATCCTACGAATTAATCAAAAGGGCAACATAGCAAAAAAATCTCGCGAACTAACTTACTCGAAAGCTAAAACTAATTGCACAGAAAAATCCATGGGATTTTTCGACCCCGGAAACATAAAAATATGTGGGGTTTGCAACACAAAATAATGTCACACATTAATGCGAGGTAATCACCTAGATACGGGAAAATAAATTACCGGCAAATCCCACACGCAAAAATACGAGTGACCGCTCTAAAAAGCATGGAAAAAATAGTCCCAAAAACGTAGGCATTTTATCTAAGGCATACGGGCTATCCGGACACGCGCGAGAAATATATACGAGACGTATCCTATTAAAACAGCACGTTGTTCTAGGCATCCGACATGCCGAACGACGTCAAACAATTATACAAGTTTCAAATTCGTATTCTACGCGCGAAACTACCACAAAACCATATATAACACGTCTCGAACCGGCTTACGGTTTAAAAGTTACGGGGGTTTAAATAATTAGCTAAATCCTGAAATTGTCTAAACCGAAAATAATTCCTATAATAGCTACCGGGCCGAAACTGAGGCGTAGAAAAACTAAGAGGCGCCTATGCGTAAAATAAAGGAGCTGGGGGGCTGGTCACCTTAGTGGGCCTGGCCCATGTCGCGGGGAGGAGGCCGAGGTGCGCCTGGCCGAGGAGCTGGCCATGTGGGAGGCCGGCCTGGCGCGGGCTTCGGGAGGAGGCAGGCCAGCGCTGGCCTGGGCCGAAAGGGCGCGGGATCTGGGCCTGGGGGCGCTCTGGGCCGGCGCTGGGGGGTTGACCAGAGGAGATATGGGTCTCCTTGTCGCCCTGCTCTAGCCTGCCGCACGAGGCATGGCGGCGGCGGCCTGGAACCGCCGGAGGGCGTCGACCACAGGGCGGAGACGGTCGGGACGGGGCCGGGGTCAGCCGGATGTGGCCGGCCTTCGCCGGATCTGGCCGTCGGCGGGGGCGAGGCAGCAAGGGCGGAGGTGCTAGCGGGGAAAGGCAGCAAGGGCTTGGCCGGCAGGGAGAGCTTGGCGCTCTTGCGGCTGCCGGTGGCCGGCGGGAGGCGGCGGGACCGGGTGTAGCAGGAGCTGCGAGGCTCAGGAGGCTCCGGTCAAGGAGGTGCGGCGGCGCCCGGGAGGAGGAGGCACGGGCAGGGAGCTCGAACGGGGCGGCGGCGGCTCGGGCTTGCGCGGCGGCGCGATGCGGGCTCGGGCGGGCTCCAGATGGGCCTGGCGGACCCATGGCGGCTGGGGCTGGTGGGGGAGAGGGTGAGTGTGGGGAATTAGGGTTAGGTGGTGCAGATTTCGAGGAGGAGAGAGGAGTGGCTCTCTAATTAATGGCATGGGGCTATATATAGACAAACGGGGGGCTCGGTTAACCGGAATCGCGTTCCGGATCCAACCGCGGGGTCGGATTCGAACGATTCCGAACGCGGGACGTGCTAAGTGGCCGTGTTGTGTAGACATCCGGAGACGAGAGGGGAAACGGGCGGCGCGGCAACTAATTTTAAAACACCGACAAACGTCCGACGGTAGACCGAATACGGTGCCGCTACGGTCGACCGTTCGGGTACCAGATGGTCTCCGATCGCGATGAAATTCGACAGGCGGCCTCGCTATAACTAATCACGACCGCACGTCAAATCTCAACCCGATCAGAGAAAGTTTTACGCACACTTTAAAAACAAGGTTTTGACGGTGCCGCGGGCGCGTGCGTGTGCGGTCGGACTCAGAACCGGCAACGACGAGAACCGGCAACTACTAACGGATGCAAGTTTTGAAAACTAGCAGCACGGGGATGCCGATGCGATGCAGATGATGCGCATGATGCGATGATGATGCGACAAATAAAATAAATCACACGACGAAAACGGAATAGAAGGGGGGGATCTTCTGGAACGTCGGCATCGGGCTGTCACAACTCTCCTACACTACAAGAGGATCTCGCCCCGAGATCCAAGAATGAAAGGGGGAGAGGATGAGAAAGAACTAGAGGTAAAAACTTAGTCGCTTCTTTGACAAAGGAGTGAAACCAACAATCCTTGAAGGTTGCAAAGAGATGAGGAATGACATGAGGAAGAAGCAAGAATTCACGGAAAATTTCGACAGCACTTCGGTAGGAAAATGGGACAAAAAAATTCGGAAAGGTGGAAGAAATAGACAATACTCACCACCTCAAGTAAATAGAGCAAGGGAAGACCATGGTCTTGATAGAACAACAAGATTGACCCAAAAGATCAATATCACAATGCCTCCGGAACAATAGAATATGAACTAGCTCAAGCAGAAGAAGAGAATGAAGAAAAGAATGACAACTACCAACTCCAATGAACTTGGCAAGCATCCTTACAAGAATAATTGGACGGAGTTGTTGGAAAACAACAACGAAAGAACAAGATAGTAGTGGGCTTACGAAAAATCCTCTCAACAAATATGAGGTGACCACCAACCACTACAAGAACCAAGGATAGAAGAAAGCAAGGATATCAAAACTTCTTACACCAAGAGGGTGCATTGAGAACTGGGATTAAGACAAGCCCCATGATAGCACCATCCATAGGAAAAGCTTTAGGTGAAATCCAACCAAGATAGCTCAAAGGAGAAATCATGGGTTGAAATATCTCATGATCATAGAATTGGTGGGATTAATTATCTCATTCTTGAGAGGAAAACTCTTCGAGACTCCTACACTAACAAGAATACTATAATACCACCTCAAAGGACAAGGAAGAACAAATGCACTTGGAAATGCAAGAGAAAGAATAGTTGAGGTACTCCAACAAGAATCTTGAAGAACACTTGAGAATGAATTGATATCATGACGAACCACCATGAAGGACCTCCGTATACAAATGAATGATGCAAAGATAACAAGGTAGAAAAGAATAAGATTATGACCTTGTCAAGATTTAGATGAAGCCTCACAAAGAGATACTTAAAAGAATTTGGAACTCCAGAAAAGAAAGATAAGCACATGGGGAAGAATTGATATCATGAGGCACTCCATAAGAAGAATTGAAATCACTTGGAAGAAGGAAGAACAAGAATAAGAATTATGTTATGCTTATCCTTCATCAAGTTAAATTGATGACAAGCAATGGATCTAGCATACCACTTATTCTTCTTGAAATGACTAAGGAGAAATATAAGCACAAACTAGAAGAAATCTTGAAAGAGGCACCGGTGAGAGTTGAAATAAATGAGGCAACCAAGAATTAATGGAGATGCAAGAGAATGAAGAGATCATGAACCACCTGAGAGAAAACTTGAACAAAGCGTCAGAATAACCGAGACGAACGAAGAGACAACAATTGAGAAGAATTGAGGATGAAAGCTGAAAGCTGAGAACGAAGAATCTTCTGAAATGATGGCCTTCGGAGGATCGAGAATGAAAACAATTCAGAATGCACCGAATAGCAAGAAAGGGATACTCATGATTGACAACAAATGAGAGGATAACGTGAAGCTGAGATGACAATCTTCACAAGAATGGAAAAAGACTGAGAGAAGCACTCCTTCGAATCTTCAATGGAGAGAATGACGAGAAGAACATCAGCAAGAATAGTTGAGACACTCCGGAATAAAGAAGAATGCAAGGTTGAGCCAAATAAGACAATTAATTTAAATAGGCATTGGCGAAGGGATATGACTGATGAAATTCATACTTACATCATAGTTGAAAAGAATTAAAGATCTCCAGAAAGAAATTAAAAGAGCCAGGAAAGATCCTGGGAAAGAACCTGTGGGTTATGGGCCCACTCAAAGAAACCACGGATGAAAAGATTTCTTAGAACGATAGATATTGCACCGGTATGAAGAGAACTAGATGAGGTTAGCACCCCGAAATAATTAAAGAATTGAGAACAAGAATTCTGAGATAACTTCAACGCTCCGGATAGAATAGAGAGAAATAACAACAAGAAAACAGACTGATAAAAATTTCCAACATAGGAAAGAATTACAAGGATGAAAAGGATATGATAACACGGACAACTGAATTAAATTCACTGGATAGGACACGGAAGAAAAGATAGCGGAAGCAACAATGAAATGAAAATTCTTGGATGAAAATTGAATCACTGAGAAAAAGGGCGGGAGGGCGGGGGAAAAACAAAGACAACTTGGGCTAGATGAGATGAACTCCGTAATATAATGAGAGAATGATCCTGCAAAATTGGTTAGGATTGAGTTCACTTGGAGAGAAACACACCGGTTGAAAAAGAATTGATACGATGACTCCGGTTGAAAAGAATTGATAAGACGATCTAATTGAGCAAAGAATTTGCATTCACATAAAAATATGAGAACACAGATTAGGAAAGATGTGGAATCACCACTAGACATCGAAGCAACACGAATTACCATAATCAACAAAACAAAGGGAGAGGCTTATGAAACAAGCCAGAACAAACTCATGAGAGAGATTTCGTCCAATATTTTCATGGACAGGATCGCACGGGCTCGATTTACAGAAGCCATCAAGTGCAAGGCAGTGCACCCGACATACGAAGCGTCCCCGAGTCGTAGCAAGCTACAAGGACTCTTTAAGACACAACGTGTACCGCTGTAAGTCGACCGTGAACAAACGAATCCACTAGATGTCGAACCCCAACCTAACATCATGCATTTGTTGGAAGATTGTCCTATAAGCAACTACTTGAATTCCCACCTATGAATTCCCGAAATATCTGGTCATGCAATCTGGTACACGGATACAAGGAGTAATAATCACACAACTCCTATACTAACCCGTCACTTGTATCACATCCGTCAACACACGACCAGAATCTCGGACCTTCATCTACTACAGACCCTCGTGATCACAACGATACAAAGTATGGCAGTACTCCCGAACAATGGGCACCAGTACTAGGGACATCGGGGTTATCTCGCCACTACTAGTATTGAAGAAATTACGAACATCCTTCGTTCTGAGATACTAAGAAATCTGAATGATAATGATGTGCTTGAGAATCCCTGGAGCTCAACTCCCCGGAAGAAGATCAAGTCAGACAGGAGGCACCAAGACAGAACTCCGTCACATCAGCATCATATAGATTCCAACAATATCTGCGTGATCCTAAAAAAATTTGAGTGGGAAGAGGAGTAGAGTAAATATTACGTCAAGATTCCTCACAAGAGCATAGAAGAGGAGAAAAAGAATCCTACTCTCCGATATATAACTAGACTCACATAGTTTTTCACTAGAATCGACTCGGCCAAGTTCGATCAATCAAGGGGGCTCCTAGGTCGGTCCTTGCTCTGATACCAACTTGTCACGCCCAAGATGCGGCCCTATCCTCAATTTGGCACGGGGGACTTGTCAGGGATAGAAGCGCATCTCGTCGTGTCGCAAGAATGGATATCGCTACAAGTACATGTACTGAAAAGAAGAGATATATGGAATTGGCTTACACTCGCCACAAGCTACATCAGAGTCACATCAGTACATTACATAATCATCAAGAGTAAGAGCAGGGTCCGACTACGGACGAAAATAAACGACAAAAGAAGAACGACGTCCATCCTTGCTATCCCAGGCTGCCGGCCTGGAACCCTTCCTAGATCGATGAAGAAGAAGAAGAAGAAGCAACTCCGAATGAACAATCAACGCGCTCGCGTCAAGTAACCTTAACATGTACCTGCAACTCGTGTTGTAGTAATCTGTGAGCCACAGGGGACTCAGCAATCTCATTTCCAAAGGTATCAAGACTAGCAAAGCTTAATGGGTGAGGTATGGTTAAGTGGTGAGGTTGCAGCAGCCGCTAAGCATATATTTAGTGGCTAACTTACGAGTACCAGAAAAAGAGGGGGAAGATCTACGAATTACGGACGTGAACTACTGATGATCAAATGAATGATCCTGAACACCTACCTACGTCAGACATAACCCCACCGTGTCCTCGATCGGAGAAGGAACTCACGAAAGAGACAGTCACGGTTACGCACACAGTTGGCAAGTTTTAATTAAGTTAACTTCAAGTTATCTAGAACCAGTGTTAAACAAAGTTTCCACGTTGCCACATAACCGCGAGCACGGCTTTCCGAAAGATTTAACCCTGCAGGGGTGCTCGAACTAGTCCATCACATATTACCACAAGCCGCATAGAAATCCTCAATCACGAAGCTCGCGATCTCGTCGGATTCCCTAGTGGAAAACCACAACTCTGAGATTACCCAAAGCATCACCGGAATCCCGATGCACAAGATATCTCGTCAAAGGTAAAACTAATCCAGCAAGGCCGCCCGACGTGTCGACGATCCCGATAGGAGCCGTGTATCTCGTTCTCAGGACACGACGGATGGAACTAGCTACGGGTGCCAAACCTCGAGTTTCCCCGTGGTGGCCCCGCAGGCAGACCGTTTGGGACCAACACCATCAGCACTGGCCCCCCCTGTTTATGTAAAATTACTCCTCGGGTTCATGACGCCCTATGCATTTCAATATTAACCAAGTTCTTATGTTGGGAAAATGTAGAACCAATGTTGGGCCTTGCCGGACCAGCTTTAATCTAACACAAATTATCAAGGGGGTCCCCATAACAACCCCGATCGTGTTAGGAGCGCTCGTTTATGGAACATAACACCGGTAGCCGAAACTAAGGGGGCAAAGGTAGAACAAAACACCAGGCTAGAAAGGCCAAGCCTTCCACCTTTTACCAATTATATACGTGCATTAAATTAAATAGCATTAAATATGGTGATATGACAAGGAACCCATGTTTTCACATGGAAGCATCTGCACCTGCAACTAGCAACGCTAACAACATGGTAAGCAAGCAGTAACATAGCCAATCAGTGGTTTGCTAGGTCGAACAGGTTGAAGGTTATCATGGCATTGCTGAGAGGCTGATATATAACAAGTGGTAGGTAACGAGACATAATCGATAGAAGCGGTAAATGTTGGGGAACGTCGCATGGGAAACAAAAAAATTCCTACGCGCACGAAGACCTATCATGGTGATGTCCATCTACGAGAGGGGATGTGTGATCTACGTACCCTTGTAGACCATACAGCAGAAGTGTTAGTGAACGCGGTTGATGTAGTGGAACGTCCTCACGTCCCTCGATCCGCCCCGCGAACCGTCCCGCGATCAGTCCCACGATCTAGTGCCGAACGGACGGCACCTCCGCGTTCAGCACACGTACAGCTCGACGATGATCTCGGCCTTGTTGATCCAGCAAGAGAGACGGAGAGGTAGAAGAGTTCTCCGGCAGCGTGACGGCGCTCCGGAGGTTGGTGGTGATCTTATCTCAGCAGGTCTCTGCCCGAGCTCCGCAGAAACGCGATCTAGAGGAAAAACCATGGAGGTATGTGGTCGGGCTGCCGTGGAAAAGTCGTCTCAAATCAGCCCTAAAACCTCCGTATATATAGGGGGAAGAGGGGGAGCCTTGCCTTGGGGCTCAAGGAGCCCCAAGGGGGTCGGCCGAGCCAAGGGGGAAGGTCTCCCCCTCCCAAACCGAGTCCTACTTGGTTTGGAAGGTGGAGTCCTTCTTCCCTTTCCCACCTCCTCCTTTTTTTCTTTTCTCTTTGATTTTCTTCCTATGGCGCATAGGGCCTTCTTGGGCTGTCCCGCCAACCCACTAAGGGCTGGTGCGCCACCCCCAAGGCCTATGGGCTTCCCCGGGGTGGGTTGCCCCCCCCCCCCCCCGGTGAACTCCCGGAACCCATTCGTCATTCCCGGTACATTCCTGGTAACTCCGAAAACCTTCCGGTAATCAAATGAGGTCATCCTATATATCAATCTTCGTTTCCGGACCATTTCGGAAACCCTCATGACGTCCGTGATCTCATCCGGGACTCCGAACAACATTCGGTAACCAACCATATAACTCAAATACGCATAAAACAACTTCGAACCTTAAGTGTGCAGACCCTGCGGGTTCGAGAACTATGTAGACATGACCCGAGAGACTCCTCGGTCAATATCCAATAGCAGGACCTGGATGCCCATATTGGATCCTAAATATTCTACGAAGATCTTATCGTTTGAACCTCAGTGCCAAAGATTCATATAATCCCGTATGTCATTCCCTTTGTCCTTCGGTATGTTACTTGCCCGAGATTCGATCGTCAGTATCCGCATACCTATTTCAATCTCGTTTACCGGCAAGTCTCTTTACTTTTTCCGTAATACAAGATCCCGCAACTTACACTAAGTCACATTGGTTGCAAGGCTTGTGTGTGATGTTGTATTACCGAGTGGGCCCCGAGATACCTCTCCGTCACATGGAGTGACAAATCCAGTCTCGATCCATACGAACTCAACTAACACCTTCGGAGATACCTGTAGAGCATCTTTATAGTCACGCAGTTACGTTGCGACGTTTGATACACACAAAGCATTCCTCCGGTGTCAGTGAGTTATATGATCTCATGGTCATAGGAACAAATACTTGACACGCAGAAAACAGTAGCAACAAAATGACACGATCAACATGCTACGTCTATTAGTTTGGGTCTAGTCCATCACATGATTCTCCCAATTATGTGATCCCATTATCAAGTGACAACACTTGCCTATGGTCAGGAAACCTTGACCATCTTTGATCAACGAGCTAGTCAACTAGAGGCTTACTAGGGACAGTGTTTTGTCTATGTATCCACACATGCACTGTGTTTCCAATCAATACAATTATAGCATGGATAATAAACGATTATCATGAACAAAGAAATTTAATAATAACTAATTTATTATTGCCTCTAGGGCATATGTCCAACAGTCTCCCACTTGCACTAGAGTCAATAATCTAGTTCACATCACCATGTGATTCCAACGAATCCAACACCCATATAGTTATGGGGTCTGATCACGTCTTGCTCATGAGAGAGGTTTTAGTCAACGGTTCTTAAATTTTCAGATCTGTGTGTTCTTTACAAATCTTTATGTCACCTTATAGATGCTGCTACTATGTGCTATTCAAAAATACTCCAAATATCTACTCTACTATACGAATCTGTTTCACTACTCATAGTTATTCGGATTAGTGTCAAAGCTAACATCGACGTAACCCTTTACGACGAACTCTTTAACCACCTCCATAATCGAGAAAAATTCCTTAGTCCATCAGTTACTAAGGATAAATTTTGACCGCTGCTAGTGATTCAATCATGGATCACTCTCTGTACCTCTCAGCAGACTTGCTGCAAGGCACACATCAGGTGCGGTACTGAGCATGGCATACTTTAGAGTCTACGGCTAAGGCATAGAAGACGACCTTCCTCTATTCTCTTTATTCTGCCGTGGTCGGGTTTTGAGTCTTACTCAAATTCACACCTTACAACGCAACCAAGAACTCCTTCTTTGCTGATCTATTTTGAACTCCTTCAAAACTTGTCAAGGCATGCATCTTGTTGAAACTTTCATTAAGCGCTTTTGATCTATCTCCATAGATCTTTGATGCTCAACGTTCAAGTAGCTCAATCCAGGTATTCCTTTGAAAACTCCTTTCAAACAACCTTGTATGCTTTACAGAAATTCTACATTACTTCTGATCCACAATATGTCAACCACATATAATTATCAGAAATTCTATAGTGCTCCCACTCACTTCTTTGGAAATACAGGTTTCTCATAAACCTTGTACAAACCAAAAATCCTTGATCATCTCATCAAAGTGTATATTCCAACTCCGAGATGCTTGCACCAGTCCATTTAAGGATCGCTGGAGCTTGCATACTTTCTAGTATCTTTAGGATCGACAAAACCTCATGGTTGTATCTCATACAATGTTTGCTCAAGGAAACCGTCGAGGAAACAATGTTTTGACATCCTACATGCAATATTTCATAAATAATGCAGCAACTACTAACATAATTCTAACAGACTTTTAGCATCGCTACGAGTGAGAAAGTCTCATCATAGTCAACTGTTTGATCTTGTCGGAAACATCTTTGCGACAAGTCGAGCTTTTCTTAATAGTGACTCATCACCATCGTCGTCTGTCTTCCTTACAAAGATCCATCTTTACTCAATAGTCTTACTACCATCAAGTAGTTCCTCCAAAGTCTACACTTTGTTTTATATATGGATCCTCTCTCGGATTTCATGGCCTCAAGCCATTTGTCGGAATCCGGGACCACCATTGCTTCTCCATAACTCGTTGGTTCACTGTTACTCAACAACATGACCTCTAAGACAGGGTTACCGTACCTCTCTGTAGTAGTACACGACCTTGTCAACCTACGAGGCTTGTAGTAACTTGATCCGATGCTCGATGATCACCATCATCAACTTTCACTTCAATTGGTGTAGGCGCCACAGGAACAACTTCCTGCGCCCTTCTACACACTGGTCGAAGTGATGGTTCAATAACCTCATCAAGTTCTACCACCCTCCCACTCAATTCTTTCGAGAGAAACCTTTCCTCGAGAAAGGATCCGTTTCTAGAAACAAACACTTTGCTTTCGGATCTGAGGTAGGAGATGTACCCAACTGTTTTGGATATCCTATGAAGATGTATTTATCCGCTTTGGGTTCGAGCTTATCAGACTAAAACTTTTTCACATAAGTGTCGAAACCCCAAACTTTCAAGAAACGACAGTTTAGATTTCTCTAAACCTCATTCTATACTGTGTCATCTCAACTGAAATATGTGGTGCCCTATTTAAAGTGAATGTGGTTGTCTCTAATGCTTAACCCATAAACAATAGTGGTAATTCGATAAGAGACATCATAGCATGCACCATACCAAATAGTGTGTGGCTATGACGTTCAGACCCATCATCACACTATGATGTTCTAGGTGGCATGAACTGCGAAACAATTTACACATTGTCTTAACTGCGTACCAAAACTCGTAACTCAGACATTCATTTCTATGATCATATCGTAGATAGTTTATCCTCTTGTTACGACGAACTTCACTCTGAAACAGAATTGAACTTTTCAATATTTCAGACTTGTGATTCATTAAGAAATACTCTAGTATCTACTCAAATCGTCATTGAAGTAAGAACGTAATGATATCCACTGCGTGCCTCAGCACCCATTGGACTGCATACATCAAAATGTATCACTCTCAACAAGTTACTATCTTATTTCATCTCAATGAAAACAAGGCCTTGCTCATGTGGTATGATTTGCATGTCACCAGTGATCCAAAATCAAGTGAATATAAAGATCCATCAGCATGGAGCCTCTTCATGCAATTTATACCAACATGACTCAAGCGGCAGTGCCACAAGTAAGTGGTACTATCATCATTACCTCGTATCTTTTGGCACCAATATCATGAACATTGTAACACTACGATCGAGATTCAATAAACCATTGAAGGTGATTATTCAAGAAAATAGAGTAACCATTATTCTCTTTAAATGAATAATCGTACTGCAATAAACACGATCCAATCATGTTCATGCTTAAAGCAAGCACCAAATAATAATTATTTAGGTTTAACACCAATCCTGATGGTAGAGGGAGCGTGCGACTTTTGATCATATCAACCTTGGAAACACTTCCAACACGTATCGTCACCTCGCCTTTAGCTAGTCTCCGTTTATACCGTAGCTTTCATTTCGTGTTACTAATCACTTAGCAACCGAACCGGTATCCAATACCCTCGTGCTACTAGGAGTACTAGTAAAGTACACATCAACATCATGTATATCAAATATACTTCTTTCGACTTTTGCCAGCCTTCTTATCTACCAAGTATCTAGAGTTGCTCCGCCTCAGTGACTGTTCCCCTCATTACAGAAGCACTTAGCCTCGGGTTTGGGTTTAATCTTGGGTCTCTTAATTAGTCCAACAACTGTTTTGCCGTTTCACGAAGTATCCCTTCTAGCCCTTGCCTTTCTTGAAACTTAGTGGTTTTACTAACCATCAACTATTGATGCTCCTTCTTGATTTCTACTTTCACAGTATCAAACATCGCGAATCGCTCAAGGATCATTGTATCTATTCTTTATATGTTATAGTTCATCACGAAGCTCTCACAGCTTGGTGGCAGTGACTTTGGAGAACCATCACTATCTCATCTGGAAGATTAACTCCCACTTGATTCAAGCGATTGTCGTACTCAGACAATCTGAGCACATGCTTCAACGATTGAGTTGTTCTCCTTTACTTCGTGGACAAAGAATCTTGTTGGAGGTCTCGTACCTCTTAACAAGGGCACAAGCATGAAATCACAATTTCATCTCTTTAGAACATCACTTATGTTCCGTGACGTTTCAAAACGTCTTCGGCGCCTTGCTTCTAAGCCATTAAGTATTTTACACTGAACTATCGTGTAGTCATCACAAACGTGTATGTCGGATGTTCATAGCATCTACGGACGACGCTTGAGGTGCAGCACACCGAGTGGTGCATTAAGGACATAAGCCTTCTGTGCAGCAACGAGGACAATCCTCTTCAAAGTTTGCTACTATCAACTTTCAACTAAATTTTCTCTAGGAACATATAAAAACAGTAGAGCTATAGCGCAAGCTACATCGTAATTCGCAAAGACCATTAGACTATGTTCATGACAATTAGTTCAATTAATCATATTACTTAAGAACTCCCACTCAAAAAGTACATCTCTCTAGTCATTTGAGTGGTACATGATCCAAATCCACTATCTCAAGTCCGATCATCACGTGAGTCGAGAATAGTTTCAGTGGTAAGCATCTCTATGCTAATCATATCAACTATATGATTCATGCTCGACCTTTCGGTCTCATGTGTTCCGAGGCCATGTCTGCACATGCCAGGCTCGTCAAGCTTAACCCGAGTGTTCTGCGTGTGCAACTGTTTTGCACCCGTTGTATGTGAACGTTGAGTCTATCACACCCGATCATAACGTGGTGTCTTGAAACGAAGAACTGTCGCAACGGTGCACAGTCGAGGAGAACACAATTTCGTCTTGAAATTTTAGTGAGAGATCACCTCATAATGCTACCGTCGTTCTAAGCAAGATAAGGTGCAAAAAGGATTAACATCACATGCAATTCATAAGTGACATGATATGGCCATCATCATGTGCTTCTTGATCTCCATCACCAAAGCACCGGCACGATCTTCTTGTCACCAGCGTCACACCATGATCTCCATCATCATGATCTCCATCAATGTGTCGCCATCGGGGTTGTCGTGCTACTCATGCTATTACTACTAAAGCTACGTCCTAACAATATAGTAAACGCATCTGCAAGCACAAACGTTAGTTTAAAGACAACCCTATGGCTCCTGCCGGTTGTCGTACCATCGACGTGCAAGTCGATATTAACTATTACAACATGATCATCTCATACATCCAATATATCACATCACATCGTTGGCCATATCACATCACAAGCATACCCTGCAAAAACAAGTTAGACGTCCTCTAATTTTGTTGTTGCATGTTTTACGTGGTGACCATGGGTATCTAGCAGGATCGCATCTTACTTACGTAAACACCACAACGGAGATATATGAGTTGCTATTTAACCTCATCCAAGGACCTCCTCGGTCAATTCCGATTCAACTAAAGTTGGAGAAACTGTCACCCGCCAGTCATCTTTGAGCAACAGAGTTACTCGTAGCGATGAAACCAGTCTCTCGTAAGCGTACGAGTAATGTCGGTCCGAGCCGCTTCGATCCAACAATACCGCGGAATCAAGAAAAGACTAAGGAGGGCAGCAAAACACACATCACCTCCCACAAAAACTTTTGTGTTCTACTCGAGAAGACATCTACGCATGAACCTAGCTCATGATGCCACTGTTGGGGAACGTCGCATGGGAAACAAAAAATTTCCTACGCGCACGAAGACCTATCATGGTGATGTCCATCTACGAGAGGGGATGTGTGATCTACGTACCCTTGTAGACCGTACAGCAGAAGCGTTAGTGAACGCGGTTGATGTAGTGGAACGCCCTCACGTCCCTCGATCCGCCCCGCGAACCGTCCCGCGATCAGTCCCACGATCTAGTGCCGAATGGATGGCACCTCCGCGTTCAGCACACGTACAGCTCGACGATGATCTCGGCCTTCTTGATCCAGAAAGAGAGACGGAGAGGTAGAAGAGTTCTCCAACAGCGTTACGGCGCTCCAGAGGTTGGTGGTGATCTTATCTCAGCAGGGCTCCGCCCGAGCTCCGCAGAAACGCGATCTAGAGAAAAAACCGTGGAGGTATGTGGTCGGGCTGCCGTGGAAAAGTCGTCTCAAATCAGCCCTAAAACCTCTTTATATATAGGGGGAAGAAGGGGAGCCTTGCCTTGGGGCTCAAGGAGCCCCAAGGGGGTCGGCCGAGCCAAGGGGGAAGGTCTCCCCCTCCCAAACCGAGTCCTACTTGGTTTGGAAGGTGGAGTCCTTCTTCCCTTTCCCACCTCCTCCTTTTTTTCTTTTCTCTCTGATTTTCTTCCTATGGCGCATAGGGCCTTCTTGGGCTGTCCCACCAGCCCATTAAGGGTTGGTGAGCCACCCCCAAGGCCTATGGTCTTCCCCGGGGTGGGTTGCCCCCCCCCCCCCCCGGTGAACTCCCGGAACCCATTCGTCATTCCCGCTACATTCCCGGTAACTCCGAAAACCTTCCGGTAATCAAATGAGGTCATCCTATATATCAATCTTCGTTTACGGACCATTCCGGAAACCCTCGTGACGTTCGTGATCTCATCGGGACTCCGAACAACATTCGTTAACCAACCATATAACTCAAATACGCATAAAACAACGTCGAACCTTAAGTGTGCAGACCCTGCGGGTTCGAGAACTATGTAGACATGACCCGAGAGACTCCTCGGTCAATATCCAATAACGGGACCTAGATGCCCATATTGGATCCTACATATTCTACAAAGATCTTATCGTTTGAACCTCGGTGCCAAGGATTCATATAATCCCGTATGTCATTCCCTTTGTCCTTCGGTATGTTACTTGCCCGAGATTCGATCGTAAGTATCCGCATACCTATTTCAATCTCGTTTACCGGCAAGTCTCTTTACTCGTTCCGTAATACAAGATCCCGCAACTTACACTAAGTCACATTGCTTGCAAGGCTTGTGTGTGATGTTGTATTACCTAGTGGGCCCCGAGATACCTCTCCATCACACGGAGTGACAAATCCCAGTCTCGATCCATACTAACTCAACTAACACCTTCGGAGATACCTGTAGAGCATCTTTACAGTCACCCAGTTACGTTGCGACGTTTGATACACACAAAGCATTCCTCCGGTGTCAGTGAGTTATATGATCTCATGGTCATAGGAACAAATACTTGACACGCAGAAAACAGTAGCAACAAAATGACACGATCAACATGCTACGTCTATTAGTTTGGGTCTAGTCCATCACATGATTCACCTAATGATGTGATCCCGTTATCAAGTGACAACACTTGCCTATGGTCAGGAAACCTTGACCATCTTTGATCAACGAGCTAGTCAACTAGAGGCTTACTAGGGACAGTGTTTTGTCTATGTATCCACACATGCACTGTGTTTCCAATCAATACAATTATAGCATGGATAATAAACGATTATCATGAACAAAGAAATATAATAATAACTAATTTATTCTTGCCTCTAGGGCATATTTCCAACAGTAAACTAGCATGGAAATGATAGTAATGGTATCTGGGAAAATGGTCATCTTGCCTGAGATCCTGCTTGGAAGAAGAATGCCTCCGGGAAGCACACGAACCGACGTAGTCGAACGGGTCCTCACAATCCGGCACGCTGCGGAACTTTATCGAGACGAAGCAAAACGGAAACACAAATCAACACACGAAATTCACCACACGATGCACAACACATATGATGCATGAGCTACTGAATACATGCAAGTCACGGCATGACAATTCACACAATCAAACACTACACATTAAGTGAAGTTCAATATGCAACGAGTTGCATATTGACGAAACTCCACGTTTATTATTTAGTTCTATCCCGATTACATACACGGAAATATTAAATGTGGTTAAACATGGCAAGAGGTGAAGCGGAAATTAAACTACCTATCTAGGCATTTTAAATGAGGTCGGAAATGTCTTATAGCACCTGCGAAACGACCTCACAAGTTAATTTACAATTCTGTCCAGATCTGAATCAACACATTTATTTGGTTGTTAAACAGCAAAACAGATAGGTTCACGTGATTCTACGCGTCAAGGCAAGCAATCTACACATAAAGAACATCTCCAACGGAGCTACGGTTCAAAAGATACAAGCACCGCAAGATATGATGGCATGAATGCAAAATGTGTGCAACGGAGGCTACGAGCACTTCAAAACATACAACCAGCAAGATAAAATGAAACTACATGAGTTTCTAAGAAAGTTTCATGTAGGACACGATCAAATCGGAGCTACGGTTCAACAACTACCAGCAAAACAAGAAATGACTACAATCTGCCAAAATCAGCCACATAGCATTTTCTACACCCCACAACTACGGCTACACAACTCCGATATGCTCAAGCAAGGCACGGCACGGAAGAGGGCAAGAAGCACTACTACGAACAACTAACAACAACTACCGTGGCATCAAGGAACACTAGGGAAAGAAGTCACAAAATGGCATCCCACACACTATTTTAGACTTAGTGAAAATAACACCTCATGAAAGTGCAGTTTCTAGCCTGAAGCAATATTGACAGCAGCAAAACCTATAGCTACAGGACTCCAAATGGCATAAACTTAACAGCATGCTAGAGAAACACAAGGGGTACAACTAACTCCATTGGACCAACCTCAAAAGAGATACAGATCACAAGCTAGAAGCAAAACAAAACAGCAACAAAATAATAACAGATTCCAGACTTAGAAATATTTCAGCACCTCCAAATCAGCACTATTTCTAGCAACTTGAGAGCAAGCAAACAACACCTAAACATGCATTTCTATTGCAACCAAAAATACCAGGGGCTAAACAAAACATCCAAGATCAACTCTCTAGTTGACAACTCCATCAAACGACGCACGGAATAAATCCTACGAATTAATCAAAAGGGCAACATAGCAAAAAAATCTCGCGAACTAACTTACTCGAAAGCTAAAATTAATTGCACAGAAAAATCCATGGGATTTCTCTACCCCGGAAACATGTAAAATATGTGGGGTTTGCAACACAAAATAATGTCACACATTAATGCGAGGTAATCACCTAGATACGGGAAAATAAATTACCGGCAAATCCCACACGCAAAAATATGAGTGACCGCTCTAAAAAGCATGGAAAAAATAGTCCCAAAAACGTAGGCATTTTATCTAAGGCATACGGGCTATCCGGACACGCGCGAGAAATATATACGAGACGTATCCTATTAAAACATCACGTTGTTCTAGGCATCCGACATGCCAAACGACGTCAAACAATTATGCATGTTTCAAATTCGTATTCTACGCGTGAAACTACCACAAAACCATATATAACACGTCTCGAACCGGCTTACGGTTTAAAAGTTACGGGGGTTTAAATAATTAGCTAAATCCTGAAATTGTCTAAACCGAAAATAATTCCTATAATAGCTACCGGGCCAGAACTGAGGCGTAGAAAAACTAAGAGGCGCCTATGCGTAAAATAAAGGAGCTGGGGGGGGCTGGTCACCTTAGTGGGCCTCGCCCATGTCGCGGGAAGGAGGCCGCGGTGTGCCTGGCCGAGGAGCTGGCCACGTGGGAGGCCGGCCTGGCGCGGGCTTCGAGAGGAGGCAGGCCAGCGCTGGCCTGGGCCGAAAGGGCGCGGGATCTGGGCCTGGTGGCGCTCTGGGCCAGCGCGGGGCCCACGGGGCGGCGCTAGGGGGTTGACTAGAGGAGATCTGGGTCTCCTCGTCGCCCTCCTCTGGCCTGCCGCACGAGGCATGGCGGCGGCGGCCTGGAACCGCCGGAAGGCCTGGAACCGCCGAAAGGGCGGAGACGGTCGGGATGGGCCCGGGATCGGCCGGATCTGGCCGGCCTTCGCCGGATCTGGCCGCCGGCGGGGGCGAGGCAACAAGGGCGGCGGTGCTGGCGGGGAAAGGCAGCAAGGGCTCGGCCGGCAGGGAGAGCGCGGCGCTCCGGCGGCTGCCGGTGGCCGGCGGGAGGCGGCGGGACCGGATGTAGCAGGAGCTGTGAGGCTCCCCGACGAGGGGCTGGCCGGCGGCGCAGGAGGCTCCGGTCAAGGAGGTGCGGCGGCGCCCGGGAGGAGGAGGCACGAGCAGGGAGCTCGAATGGGGCGGCGGCGGCTCAGGCTTGCGCGGCGGCGCGATGCGGGCTCGGGGGGGCTCCAGATGGGCCTGGCGGGCCCACGGCAGCTGGGGCTGGTGGGGGAGAGGGTGAGTGTGGGAAATTAGGGTTAGGTGGTGCGGATTTCGAGGAGGAGAGAGGAATGGCTCTCTAATTAATGGCATGGGGCTATATATAGACAAACGGGGGGCTCGGTTAACCGGAATCGCGTTCCGGATCCAACCGCGGGGTCGGATTCGAACGATTCCGAACGCGGTACGTGCTAAGTGGCCGTGTTGTGTAGATATACGGAGACGAGAGGGGAAACGGGCGGCGCGGCAACTAATTTTAAAACACCGACAGACGTCCGACAGTAGACCGAATACGGTGCCGCTACGGTCGACCGTTCGGGTACCAGACGGTCTCCGATCGTAACGAAATTCGACAGGCGGCCTCGCTATAACTAATCACGACCGCACGTCCAATGTCAACCCGATCAGAGAAAGTTTTACGCACATTTTAAAAACAAGGTTTTTACGGTGCCGCGGGCGTGTGCGTGTGCGGTCGGACTGAGAACGGGCAACGACGAGAACCGGCAACTACTAACGGATGCAAGTTTTGAAAACTGGCAGCACGGAGATGCCGATGCGATGCAGATGATGCGCATGATGCGATGATGATGCGACAAATAAAATAAATCACACGACGAAAACGGAATAGAAGGGGGGATCTTCTGGAACGTCGGCATCGGGCTGTCACACCAGCCCAGCCCTTTAGTCCTGGGTCGAGCCACGACCCGGGACTAAAGACCCTCGCTTCCCGCCCCTCTGCCTGCCGAAAATTGGTCTTTAGTCTCGGGTCATGGCGTGACCCGGGACTAAAGGGTGTCTTTAGTCCGTGTTCTTGCCACGACCCGGGACCAAAGCTTCGCCTGTATAAGCGGGAGTTGGAAATTTCCAACCCAAATCTTCGCAGTTCGATCGTCTTCCTCATCTCACTCGCGTGCAATCAAACGAACTCGCGATGCCGCCAGGCTGCGCGCAGTCGCCGTTTCCCCTGCCGTCCTCCTCGCGGTCGCCGTCGCCCCTGCCTTCCTCCTCACCGTCGATGTACACGCGTCGTTGCCCCTGCTCCGTACCTCCTCGCTGTCATCACCGTCGCGCGCCCTGCCATCGTCGTCGCACTGCCGTCCTCCTCGCCGGCGCCGGACCTCCCCGCCGGTGAGCCTCTCTCCTCTCCTCTCGATCGATCGATCGTCATTCGACATTCATGTGTACGCATATGTTTATAATTGTTTAATTAGTATTTTTGTAGATTATCTGTATGTGCTTAATTGTTTAGGGTTAGTGTTTTGTAGATTATTTAGGGTTAATGTTTTGTAGATTATTTCTTAATTAGTGTTTTCTAGAATATTTGGTGAATTTAGGGTTAGTTAGGTTAGTAGTGTTAAATATGTTAATTAGTTAGTTTAGGGTCTTTTAGTTTAATTAGTAGATTAATTAGGTTATTTGTAGATTAGGTAGATGCTTAATTAGTTGATTAGGTTATTTATGTTTTTCTGTTACGTAAATTTGTGATGAAATGTTTAAAAGTTCTTATATTTTGGAACGGAGGTAGTACAAGTTTAGAAAAGTTTATTAAATAGTAGGAATTTAAATAGTAGAACATACGATGCCCGGCCCGCATCCTCGTCGTCGACTCGGTGGCGGCCTCCTGCTTGATAGGCGCCACCATGTACGGGACTCGGCTCCGCCGGGCTGGCACTGGGAGGAGTTACCTTCCGGGGCGCGTAGCTTGGTGAGGAACCAGGCTCCCGTCGTCGACCCGGAGCTTCTTTAGTGGCGGTCACGGGGGCCACTTTCGGTGCCTAGGTTGCCGGCCCCCGAGGAGGATGTACGTCGCCGTGTCAGGGAGGAGGACGAGCACGTCCGTCGGTACATGGACGCGTTGGATGCCAGATTCTCCAGTACCTGGCAGGTTCTTCAGGGATCTCACCCGAGCTATGATCCGATGATGGTCCCTACTCTTTGGGTGTCCATCGCCCGCGCCTCAATACAGCGACGGCTCTTTGTTGGTTGATGAGTTATATATTATTCGATGTATTACTGTATTCGAGAGATGTATTATTTATGTATTCCAGATTATATATTCGATAATATTAAGTGGATTATTCGATCATGCACTAATTAAGTCGATAATTCGATGATGTTTAATTAATTTGTAGATACTATGGATCCAATACACTGCACAAACGAATACCAGGAAGACGTGATGCATGGTGTCATCCGCGGGGATGATATTTTAGTTCGCGATGTCGATGTCACCAATCAGTTTCTAAACGAGTCCAGCGAGGGAGATGAGTCTCTCAACACACGAGGTAGAAGCTCCGGTTAGGTAGACGCCCATGCCTCGGGCGAGGGAGGAATCGGCGGCTCCGATGAGGAAGAAGCCGATGAGGGAGAAGCCGACTGCTCCGACGAGGTGCATATATATATTAATAAATTAAGCCTATGATTTTTATATACATATATTAACGCTCTTTCTTTTAGCCCTCCGGATCGAGCAAATCTTCAGTACGGACGAAACGAGGCCCAACCAAGAAGCTGGATGACGGTGAGAGATACATGATTGAAATAGCTCAAATGCTGGGCAACCAATTGCTCTCACAGATGTAAAGCATAAGTTTGTGAAGGCATGCGGAGTTGTTGTTAGGGACCACATCCCTATCACCACTCGAGAATGGATTAAGCCAAGGGAGGAAGGAGTCTGATATCTCGGCACAGCAGCCAAAAAAACCTTTGGAGAAAGCTCATGCTTCGTTTCACCCTGCCGGCGCCAGAGGTGGATCCAGATGAGGAGGAGCCAAATGAGGAGGAAATGAATAGGCGAAAATAGGCACTAGAGAAAAAAAATTCAAGGAGTGAGCTCTTAAGAAGATGGCGGATCTATTCAGGGGTTGGAAAAAATATTGCACCAGGATTTTATCTTGAAAGATAAGACTCCACATTTCAATCACGGCTATGAGAAGATTAAAGACTACTGGGCCGAATTTGTGGCGTACAAGAAATCAGAGGACGCCTTGAAAAAATCTGCAACAAATAAGACGAATGCAGGTAAGACTAAGTACCACCATATTATGGGGCCTGGTGGCTACGGCGCGAAGATGGCTAAGTGGAAATAACTTGAGGCATCATTTCTAGACAAAAATATCACTCCACAGCCCTTAAAATGGCTCGAACGGGCAAGAAACTGGTCTTATGGGCATGGGGCCTTGTTGGAGGCAGAAGGGAAGGCAATATATAACCAAAGACACAAAGATAATCCCCTACCCATCGAGGGGATTAGACGTGCAGTACAGGATGTTGAAGAGGGACGGTTCTTACCCGATAGAGAGAACGACGAGCTCACACGCGCCCTTGGGAATAAGGAACACAAAGGGCGAGCACGAGGCTTACTAGGATCCCCGCCGTGGATTCTAGCGTTCTCCTAGGTAAGGAAGAGATTTCCCAATAGAAGCCTTCTGAGGAGGAAGGAAAAGGAGGCACGTGATAAAGCGGCTGAGGCAGACCGGCTGCATAATCTAGAAGAAGCAGTAAAGCGGCTGCAGCAGGATCAAATCGACAGACGACAAGGTAGCGGCCAATCTCAGCGGCTCATGATAGAAACTGCATCGAATCGAAAAAGCAGTGTCGCTTCCACGCAGCTCTAGGATGAGGGTGATGATGCAATGATGGCGGATCCTTCTCGTCGCTACCCAGTGGATGATATCACACAGAGCACACCTTGTGAGCTAAAGGTGAAACTTGTTAACTTAAGGTTGATGGTGGCGGTTGGCATGGCCATACCAATTGGACGTAATCCAACTCGGCATTGGTCTCCGGTTCCACAAGGGTACGATGTCGTCGCGGTGGATGAAGTGATGAAAGATTATGAGGAGCTGAAGCTCGACCACCCTGCAGGTGAAGATAGGGATTTGACTCAAGTTGGAGAAATCAAGAAACAAACCGTTGTATGGCCAAAGGAGGACATCTCCCTTCCAAATTGGACGCCAAGGCCACTGACTCCTCATAGCAGCAATCCTTCTTCGCCTCCACCTCACCAGTCTCTAGCGCAACCGTTGTCTTCGCCGCCTCACCAATCTCCAGCGCAACTGTCGTCTTCGCCGCCTCACCAGTCTCCAGCGCAGCCATCTCCACCGCCGCATCAGCCGTCTCCACCGCCCCGTCACCCGTCTCCATCCACTGAGGACCAGAGCAAAAAGCGGAAATGTACCCCCACTAGTAGTGGTGGCAGAAAGGGTATCTGATCACCAAAATGTAAGTTGTCGCCCCTCCCAAAAGTACCTCATAATAATATGAAGAAGAGACCTTGGGACTATACTGGAGAGGGAAATATTAAGAGGGCAGACACCCATCATGAACAGTGGAAGTCTCAAATGGCTAACAAGAAGAAACTGAAAGAGCCAGAGTTCCCGGTCACCCCAGAAGATCACGCCGCGTGCGTGAAAATGCTGAAAAACCTTGCAGATCCCCCGCCACCATTGCCAGCAGACTATGAGCGCTCTATTATCAAGTCGGCTCAGGCAAAAAAGCAACGGTTGAAGAGTAGTATGATGAAAAAATACCATCCTTGCCCCTCCATGGTTTGTGTTTTCATCGACAACCTTTTTGCCTTCCCTCCAACACAAACTTGATCATGTTTTGTGTTGTCCCTCAAGTTCCTTGCTATTCAGCTTATGTTATCTTCTACCTTGGAGTATTACTAGCTTTTATGTCAAGAATGTCATGAGGATTGCACACCTCTTAAGAATTATTGATATAGTAATAGTTCTTGCCATCACCATTCATTTCTTGGTCCCGTGTTCTTTAAAACCGGAATACCAACAAGTGAACTCCGATGTGTGATTCCAATACTTCTGGCGACCCTATTGCCTTGGGATTAACAATTAATTGTTTCATTCTTAGTGTGTTGGGTGTTGACTCATCATTTTTGACACTAGTTGTGCTACTCCGTCCGTATTTCCGAGCGCACCATTCAACCAGTGTCTAATTGTTGTTGTTCCCTCGAGCATACGACATTATACCATTTGACTTGACAAATGCTATCTCCTGATGTTATGATTTTTGAAATTCAACCCTGTCAAAACCTTGAGAGATTGTTGTTGAGCCCATCAGCCACATCCTCAACTTATTCATGGTGCGATGATGAAGCTCTTGAAAGCATTAGCCTTGTGCCTAGCTCATGAAGGATATGTTGATAAAAGAAGTGTTTTCCCAAGGTTCACGTGCATTCTTACCGCTTATATTTGACGACATTGTTTTGACGATGACGACATTTTTTTGAAGAACTTCACAAAAAAAAAATCTCTGAACAACATTGCTTATATTTGACGCAAATGTTCATACCTCTACCCACCTTATCATCGTGGTAGTGTGGTTTCTTCTCTCAATTAGTGCACTTATATTCCTCTTGGTGCTTGCACTTCTAAGTAAATGTAAAAATATTTTCATATTCTTAAAGTATGACTGTCACATTTTATCACACTCACTATAATACCGAACTACTATTTCTCTTGTTATCTACCTTATCAAATTTATTATATAAAATAGGCTAGAATTCATAAACATGACTACCACTCTTTTTTCTAGTTTAATATACGAAAGGTGTTCTATTACTAAATCTTATCACTATTTTCATGTAAAAACAATTATGACCTTTTCTTAATTATGTACTTGATATGGCCTATGAAAAAATATATTTAATTAAGTTTGCATATTTTGAATTAAATTGACTTGTGTTACTTGCCGGCCTAATCGTTAAGAGTTATTTCTTTTGTGTATATCCTTAAATAGACTCTCTTTTTGTGAAGATTCCAAAATAGACTTGTAATTTTCCCCGCTCAGTAGGACATGTAGGTGCTATGCGTTCCAGTAAAAAAATAGATCTGCACCACGCAACAACCAAGGTGCAATATTTTCTACACCCACTAGCATGTCATTATTTTCTTTGGGCCTTGTTTGGTACTAATGTTTTTGAAGAGATTGATGGGGATAATCCTCCAAGGGATTGGGTGAAACTCTAACCTTCACCCAATCCCTTCAGATCCCCATTTATCCTCAATACACTAGGTAGGGGTAGTGTATTGGGTATTGAGAAAAATGCATTACAATTTAGGGATTTGAGAAAAAATGTGGGGATGAAACATGTCAAATACACTAGAACCAAATGGTGTTATGGGGTGTGTGGGGATTGAGTGGTTTAACTAGGATAATTCCCACAAATTTTCTAAAATACATTAGTACCAATCAAGGCTTTATGTTAAAAAAAGAACCCCAGTCGGACCTGCCCCATCTTCACTCCTCAGTTTGGGACACTTTATTTCTTCACATACTTCGGACGAAGCTAGCAATATTCCTATAGTCCGCTTCTTATGTTATTCATATATGACGTTGTGCTGAGCTGGACGGATTACACTGTTCATATATTCTAAATAATACTACGATCTGATGAAATGGACATATAAGATGTTAAAATAAGACCGTTAAAATATATTATTATTTTCCAGAATTAAAAAATACAATGAAAACTGTTAAAATAAATAATTCAAAAAAAGACACGGACTCATGCATTGCTACTTCATGTCTACAATGCGTGCCTGATGCGGATAGAATTCACAGCGAAGGAAGCCCAATGCCGTGTGTACAAGCATTTGTCTTAATGGCTTGCTAAGGTCAAAGCTGACATCATCCGTGTGAACAGTATCGGATTGAAACTCTACACTTCACGGTTTGTCTTTGTTTAATGGGAGACGCTACGCGTCCGCCGACGGATACGTAAGAAGTATCCACCACCGGTATAGCCGTCCGATATAAGCGCTGTCGTCCGTCCGACCCGAGATCTTCCGACCAAATAGAACCTGAAACTGCTGCTCAGTTTCAGAAACTGATAGCCTGTTGCGGTTCCGACAGACTGCGCCCACCGCAGCCACCGCGTCCAACCACCGCGAAGCCGGCCGCCGCCACCGCCTCCAACCACCGTGGCACCGACCCGGTAGCAACTGCTCCAACCACCGCGGCGCTGCCCGCAAACCACCGCGGCCACCGACAAACCTACGCCGCCCCACAACCTCACGACGCCGCCAGCGCCAGCGTGCCTGAACTCCATGGCGCACCACATCGCGCGCCAGATGGTCGGATCGGATGCCAACCTAGCTGACCGAGCCCGGCCATCTTTCTCAGCTCCAAGCGCCTTCGGGGAGCTTCCGCCGCGAGCTGGATCTTCGAGTTGTTTCACAAATCCTTCGGTGGTGTTTCCTGAACCCACATCGAGCAGATCCCGTCAACGAAATTCGGTGAGACCTCCTGTTTCTGAAACTGTAGCTCTGATCCAAAGTGAAAGAATGAACACCTGTGTCTTTCTGAACCTGTTCCTGAACCTGCCTAATTTCTGAACTTGTTCCTGAACCTGCCTAGTTTCTGAACCTGCCTAGTTTTTGAACCTGTTCTTACTTTTTTTACTAGTGAAAGAATGACACTGTTGCTGAATTTGTTGCAGAAACAAATGCCTAGTTTCTGAAATTAGTTGGAATGAACCTATTCCTCTGAATAACAGAGCAAAAATGAGCCTCTATAGCTTCTGAACAATTGCCTAGTTTCAGAAACTGAACCTGAAAAATTTGCCTGTTTAGTTGTCCCCCTGCTCCCAATTTCAGTTACTATTGATTTGATTTTGTTGCAACACTATCATATGTGATTTTTGAGGTATGAAATGATTGTTGCACAATAATTGTGTTGCAGGTACATGTAACTGAAGCTGAAGGAAGCAATGTCCATGGAAATTTTTCTGCTCCTGATGATGAAGATTGAGAAGGTTCGTTGTTTGCTGAAGATGCTGAAGATGCAAGCCAATATGATTCAGATGATGAAGATGTTTCTTCCCAGCCATTGCCGCCCTATGTTGGGATGGTGTTTGACACAGTTGACGATGCTCGCAAATTCTACAACGACTATGCATTCAAGTTGGGTTTTGGAACGCATATATCTACTTCAAAATTCACCCAGAAGAGAGGCCAAAAGAAAGAGGATGCAACCCTGATAAAGAGGGTCTTTGGATGTGTGCACGCTAGAAAACCCGTTAAAACGGAAACCAGCAGCACGTCAGAGAGCATTGCAACTGGAACCAGCAACTCTTGTAGGCAGCCTAGTGAGGGGATGGATGTCACAAGAAAACGTCGAAAAAACAGAATCCTCCGTCATGATTGTAAGGCGCATATGATTGTTGGGCTAAGGGAGGGGAGGTGGACAGTGACTTGTTTTGTTGCAGAGCATACACATCCGATGATGGATCAGCCGGAGCGTGTTAGGTACTACCGCTCGCATCGCAGCATACCCAGCGAGGATTACCAACTGTTGTTGACGATGCATGATGTGAACCTCTCCAATTCAGAATGCATGAGTGTCCTTGGTAGGATCCATGGAGGTGACACTAGGATACTCCCGTATGTGAAGAGAGACGTTACAAATGAACGTGCAAAGCTCCGTAGAGGGTTAACATTCCGAGACATGGATATGACAGTGAAGTATTTTGAGAGGAGGAAGGGTGAGAATCAACAGTTTTTCTTTCCGAAACAGCAAGATCCTGCAACAAACTCTGTGAGTGCCTTGTTTTGGGTTGATGGGAGAACAAGGGCGTTGTACCCGAAATACAAAGATTGTGTATTCTTCGATACAACGTTCTGCACAAACAGATACAACATGCCATTTGCTCCTATAGTTGGTGTAAACAACCACCTCCAGACAATTGCACTAGGATGTGCCCTGTTCCCGGATGAAACTATTGACACATTTAAGTGGGTGTTCCAGCAGTGGATGGTTGCGATGGATAACGAGCATCCTGCGAGCATCATGACTGACCAGGACCAAGCCATGGCAACATCCATTGATCAAGTGTTCCCGAACACTTGCCATAGGTGTTGCAAGTTTCATGTGCTTAGCAATGCACGGTCCAAGTTGGGGAGGTTGTTGAGCACAAACGAGGCTTTTGCAGATGTGTTCTACACTTGTATCAACCAATCTGAAACTGTTTTAGAATTTGAGGAAACATGGCAGCACATGTTGCATGGTTTTGAAGTTGCAGAAAACAAACACCTCAAGAATATGTGGCGAACAAGGCACACGTGGGCACCAGCATAGTTCAAGAACAAATTCTTCCCGTTCACAAGCACAACAGGCAGGTTTGAGGGGCTCAACTCATATTTCAAGACCCTAATTCGACCAGCTGACTCCGTTTGGAGGTTTGTGCAGCAATATGAAATGTGTCAGGAAACTATGCTTGATCGTGAGGACAATGCTGGATTCACTGGTGAAACAACAGCTCCACCACTATACTCTCGGTAGACATACTTCTCATGATTTGCCAAAAAAATCAAAAAACAAACAAAAAACTTGTTGTTGTTGACTTATTTTTTCTTATGTTGTTGCAGCTACAACATTGAGCGCCAAGCTGCTGCGTACTACACCCGCAGTGTCTTTGGTAAGTTTCAGAAACAGGTGACAGCTTCTACTGGCTTCATTATCAACCAAGATATTGACTACCAAGGACACGGTGCCATGTTTGAGCTGAAAGCAACCTCCTATGAGAATCCGAAGGCATATTCTGTGCGTGTTGTGATGGATGAAGGGTTGTTTGAGTGCAGCTGCCACTACTTTGAGATGAATGGGCTGATTTGTGCACACATAATAAGGGCAATGGTTCATCTCAACGTGCAAGTAATTCCGCAGCAATACTTATTGGAGAGATGGTCTGAAGCAGCCACAACAAGCATGGGTAGGACTGGCAGGTTGCTGGACTTTGTGCACCCCTCGACAAACACTCTGAAATACAATTCGCTGTGTCGAAGGTTGACATGGCTTGCCTCTAATGCATGTTGCAATGATGATGCCTATAGAATATTGGATGATGCAATTAAAGCCCTTGAGCCTGCCATAGCAGCGGCCAAGAGAGGGGCCATGCATGTTCAACAAGCTGCACAGCAGAGTGAACCTCCAACAGCAGCCGCTGCGGCAACGGTACCACTAAATGGTGACATGCGACAATACCAAAGCTCCGATATGCTGCAAAACCCAGCTCGTGTGCCTAAGAAAGGGCGACCAACTGATAGAGAGAAGAGAAAGAAGACGCTTGTAGAGCAGCGAGATGATGAACAACAGAAGAAGATGAAAAATCAAGAGAAAAAAGCAACAACGTCAGGCAAGACAACAGCTCCAAAAAGGACTGTTCGCTGCAAGCACTGCAACGAATTAGGACACAACATTCAAACATGTGGCACCCTAAGAGCTGCAATGGAGGCAGCAACTGTACCCCAAAAATGCCAATTCTGCTCTGTGGTTGGACATGCAGTTCCACAATGTCAGTATTTGAGAGTTGTGCTTGCAAATGATCAAAGAGTTGGCCAAATGACGCAACTGAACCTGTAGGAAAAAAGATTGACAAAAAAATGGAGGCGACCAAACAGTACACAATTTTTTTGTTTTATTTTCATCTTGATAAACAATAGACAGTGTTTGGAAAACAGGGTCTGATTCTTGTAGCTTCAGTTATTGTTGATCATACATTTTGTAACTGTACTATTTCATCTCGTTATACAAAGTTTGTTATATACTATTTCCTGCAACGAATGTCATGCTGCATAAAATGTGTTGCACAAATGATTTACAAATAGAAACCGTGTTTCATAAATGTGGCTGGAAGTAATGAAAGCGAGAAAATAAGGAAGCAAAAATACAGCGTGTCCCCTGTTCATGATCTTGTTACGGAAAAAATCTTGTTTATGTTGATTTTCATTTTTGCAGGGCGTGCATATCTTGCAGAGATGTATCCATGAGAAAAATTACTAATGTACCAAAATGTTACATAAAAAAACATGTTACACTGACTTAAAAAAGGTTTCTTTGTTGCATCATCACGATCATCATCAGGAAAAACACATCATCAGGAAACACATCATCAGGATCAGGAAACTACCCGTTTGTATTTGGGATTTTGTCATGTGTACAAATGAGGATTAGGTAACTGCAAACTAGATAATGTACCAGCTAGATAATGTACCACATCTACTAGAGGACTCCGTTTTAAAAACATGTCGCGTACACATGCACTGAAAAAAGAAACCTAAACTACTACTAGCTACGTCTTGTTGCGGTCGACCATCCACTTGAATCTAAGACTTTTTCAGCAACTTCTGGAGCTCCTCCTCCGAGCTGAGGGTGTTTTGCGGGTGTTTGAAAAGCTTTGCTGCGATGTACTTGCGGAAGTTGAGCAACGAAGTTGTGTCCTGATCATACACATCAACAAAAGAAAAACACATGTTTAGATACTACTAGCAAAAAAAAGGGAAAAGCTATTGTGTCCGCAACAGAGATTACGCAACACATGTTTCACAAAAAAATGAGTAGCAAGAAAATAGGAAAGGCAAAGTCATACTGTGCTGAATGGCTTTAACCCTTTTGCAGTTAAATTCTCCATGTATAGAATAGCAAACAAGCCGCAATCAAATCTGCGAGGGGAAAAAAGTTGGAGAAAAATGAGATCACATATATGAATAAAAAGTTGCCATAAATAATGTATAATCACGGAAAACACTACGTTGTTGACTGTTGTGGGTAGCCTGATGGATTGAAGCGCTCAAACTTGTCTAGATCATGCTTCCATGGGTTTCTTTCCCTGACCAGAGTTTTGAAGTTCTCTATCTGCAAAAATGGAGGTTGGTTGCTTCCGAAACATTGATTTGAAAAAAAAAATCATGGCGAAAAAAGAAGAAAACAAATGCTAACCCATACCAAATTGCAACAAGGCTTCTCGAGGATGCTGACATAGTCAGAGTCTTGACTGTTGGAGTCGAAAACGTTGAACTGTTTATGCATCAAGTTTACAACGACAAGCGCCCAATGGTCTTGTTTCACAATGGTGAAGAACAACTGCAAAATGAATTATACAGGGGGTCGGTTGGTGTTGTCATGGGGGACGCTGGCCAATCTGTGGTGGCCTGGTGCTGTCATGCATATCGTGGAGTTGCAGAAAAGCATATGCAACTTCGGAATACTACTGCCCTGACTCCACACACTGGATGCTATCTACTGGTTTCAATGCAGAAGCAAAAAGTTTTAAAAAAAGTCGCAGCATGTCAAGGCAGAACCACATTTTAAACATTTTTAGTTGCAGCATTTTTTATTGCATAATTGGTGTTGTTGTAGTTATTTCTGCAACGGTGGAAGAATTATTTCGCAACGGTGGTCTAGTTGTAGAATGTTTCTGCAACATATGTCATGGTTCTGAAATTTTTAGAACTTTATTTTCTGCCCAGCAAGGTGGAAAAAATTATTGCAATGTAGACAAAACATCAGAAAAGCAATGAACAAAAAGCCTTACTTGATCAGATTTGGCATTGTCGTTCTTCTCACAGGCCCTTTTGAAATCTTTGGTGCATGAATTTGGATTGAATGAACTTGGGTCCACACTGAGTTTTGTCTGTATACATAAGCAAAAACATCGCAACAAACAGAAAGTGAAAAAGGAGTGTGGCTATAATCTAAAACATACTATGTTGCGTTGCAAATTGTCAAGTGACAACAATATGGAACAAGATGGATAGTTAACTCACAGTAACATGCGGTGAGAATGCAAACTTCCTAGGCTTGCTTGAGTTGTACATGTGCTCAATGTTGAAACTTTCAATATAGAGTGACATCACCTCGTTGTTCACATGAGCCCGCTTTTTGAGCCCGTTGCTGAAATGTTTGAATGAAATATCGAAACCACCTACCCTTATGAATGAAGGGCTAATTTGTTACAAGAGAGGACAGAAACTTGGTTAGTAGTTGTGAAACTATTGTTCTGGTTTATTTTATCTCAGCACACAAAAAAGGAAAAATGCATGAAAAGAAACTTACAGTGGCTCGCCTCGAGGTGGGTCCTTTATCTTGTAATTGGTACAACAGTACCTCTGGTATATCGCATCATCCATTGCATCAATTTTTTTCTTCTTCATTTTCGGAAACTTTGCTGCGGTTGGTTCGGTAGGTGCAGCTCGCTTAAGTGTAGGATGCTTCTGATCATGGCCTCGCCCGCTGCTGACTTCAACCTGTGCCTCCTCTCTTATATCATCAATACAAGCTTCTGCCCAAAAAAATGAAAAAAGAAAGCGGAAAGAAATAGTGAGTAACAGTTTTGAATCATACATGTGCTGAGTTTCAAAAATAAAGCAAAGTAGATTGACATGTTGCGTAAACAAAAAAATGCAGGAATGACTTATAGAAACCTGCAGGGCCAGTTGATATTGGCGGGATCCTCGCAAGTGGAGTGACATCATAAACAGGACCGGGTGAAGTGGCAGCAGCAAAAAGGTTGTCAAACTTCGGGCTCCCCTCTCGAATCTCCATGAATGACTCAATATCAACAGCAGGTGACATAGGAGGTGATTTAACTTGTGGCACATCCTGAAACAGGAAAGCATCGGGGCCACCAGGTTCAAACAATCGAAAAGATGGCCCATCTTCAAGAGTTCCTAGCCTCCTAATCAAATTCACGCATGGGTAGGATGTGCTGCGAGGCGACATTCGTTCAAATTTGTTTGCTTCTCTGCATATATCTTCTCCCTTTGCATTGCTGAAATCAATTCCAGAGTTGTGCTTACTCTTACTCTTGTGGGGTTGATGGGCAAAATCTGTTTTACCGACTACAACTTTTGTTTCAACGCTATTTGTGTCATTCAGTTGAGAGGCTTGCTGCACAGTTGAGGCTGTGAACGTGCATTGAGCAGTTGCTGTAGTAACTTGTACCCTGATTTCATGCTGCTTAGGCTGCTGCGGAGATGAAATATTCACAGTTGCATTTGCAGTTCCTGTAGCACTATCAAGTTGCTTCTGCTGTTGCGGAGACGAGTCGCTAGCAGTTGCATTGCATGTGGCAGGAGCAGGAGCTGCTGGTACATCAAAAGTGACATCTGGGCATTCATGTTTTGCTTCGTCACTCCTAAATCCAGCTTTTGATGCCTCAGACAGCATCAGTCCCATTCGTTTGCGGTAGATGCCCTCCAACAAACTCCCAAAAGAGCTCAATGCACCTTTAAGTTCTGCAGCATGGATATCTTTGTGCTTGTTGAATATAGCACGCATGTGTGGGGGCAGCTGGAATGCATAAAAACCAAAAAACATTAGCTACAAAAGTTTTCATATTTCCCATCAAGCAAAAAAGAAAAAAGAATGCAAGAAAAAGCAGAGAGTTGCAAAAAAGAAAAAAAATGCAATATGGCTCACCTCTGAATCCTCAAATGTGGGTAGAGGGTGCAGCCAGTCCTCCAAAGAGCCGCAAACATCATCACCACCCTGCATGTTTTTCGGAGGTGGCTCATGCACATTCCGCGCTCTGCCATCAGCTTCGTTTGTACCACCTTCTGTTGGTTGTTCGGCGCCATCAGCATCTCTGTTAACGGGATTCTCTGTTGCGGACACACTAGCTATGTTGGGTAACTCGGCAACCTGCTCTATGTATGACAGAAACTTGGTTGTTGCGTAAGGTGTAGTGGAGCTGAACTGCATTCCAAACAAGTAAACATATTGAAAAACACTTGGAATAATATACAAAGTTGCAATTCCAAAAAAATAAAGACGAAGGTATTGTTTCAACAGTTTCAGAAAAAAACAATACTTACAGGGCGCTTCCCGAAACCATCTTCCATGGTATCAACTGCAATGACAGCGGTGAAATCCAACTCCTTCACAAAACAAGCCCGTGGCAGAGAATAGTCGATGCTATGATCAACTATGCATCCTCTTGGGATGTCAGTGTGGTGCATGTAAATTACCTACAAAAAAAGAAGAGACGCATAAGCAACTGTAAAAACCAAATATGCTCCGGAAACATAAAAGGGGTAAGTTGCGGGAATGAAGGGAAGTACCGGAAGCATTGGTAGACAACCACCAATATGGAATTTTAGTTTGCCTTCATTCCTCTTATCCTGGTATTTCTTAACTTCCCTCATCGCATCTAACAAAATATGCTCATCCCACTCAAACTCGTGGACAACACTCATGTCTTGCAAACTGTGCAGGTATTCAAGAGGCACCATGTTTCCTGTACCAGGAGCTAGGACCAACGAAAGGCAAAGTAGAATCCATGTCCTATCAATGGTATCCTCATCGTCATCATCAGCGTTTGATAAGACAGAAACTGTGGTTGGTATTGGAGCCCTTTCGCCTTCCAAGTAAATTTCACGAAAATCTGATTTCCCCCTTTTCCCAAATTCGAGTGGCCTGCTTCCAGATGGTACATTAAAGATCTTCTTAACAAAATCCCTAGTGAGAGAGATTTTCTTGCGATCAGTTAACCTATGAGACCTAAGAAAATCAGCACTTGTTTCGGAAAATAAAATATAAAAAATGAAAAGAAGCAAAAAAACAGCAAACACATACTTGAGCAGCCGCTTCTTGGTATCAATCCTCATGACTATGAAATCAACAAGCGCCTCTGGAGGAGGAGGCAAAGGAGAGATATGAAGCAAATCCCCGAAAGAGGACTTGCTTACGACATCCCTCTTTTTCCCTTTGACGGTGTTGGCTATCTCGCGTAGCCGCTTTGCTGACCATCGGGTTATATAGATACCCATGCTGCAAAAACAAAAACAAAATGGGAAAACATGAGCTACATAGAGCAGGCATAACATGAGCTACATGAGCTACAAGGTCGATCAAAAAATTCAGAAACACAAGCAACAAGGTAAATTTAGAAAGCATGAGATTACATAAGTTACAAATGGATGATAGATTTCAGTAGCATAAACTGAAAATTGAGTAGCATTAATAAAATTCAGTAGCATTCATACAAAAATCAGTAGCATACACTTGAGGTGATGTAGAAACTACAAAAAAACTATCATCTACAAAAAGTTATTAGGTACAGAACCTATGAGCTACGGAAATTCATAAGTTTTCTGATAGGATTTTGCACCACAGAAACATTCAGATTATAAGGTGCTACGCGTCAGCCGGCGGATTCTCATGAATCAAGTGGCAAAGAATCATCATGTACTACTGCAAACATAGGTTCTCTTGCGGAAACACGGGTCATGTTGCAACATAGATTAAGTCGCCGGAGGAGAAGGAGAGCAAGACAACAGAGCTCTCATGATATGTCGTTGCGTCGCCTATGTTTTACCTAGCTTGTAAACACTTGTCGTTGGGGGGTGTTATTTTTGTTTTCTATGCTGCAGGAATTGTATTTTTACGACATGACCTCCGATGCAAAGATTTTTGCGGGGCAACGAGCTCGTTTCTGTAACTGAACCATTGCTTCAGGAATTAATTGATCAGAGGAGGCAACCAAACCGCATGCCAACAAAATAAATCTAACAGCTGCGAACGCGTACATCGAACGTGATATCTTTTTTTCCGTAGCTCGCGTGTTAGAAGGTAATCTTCCACTACCTAGATCTTTGCTCTGCTACTAGACTGATTCTTAGATAATCCTACACCACAACCAAGCTGTATGTTAGATGCCCTACTACTAGACTGACTGCTACCCAGAACAACAGAGCTCAACACTTTGTTCATATGACTGATTGGGAAAAACATGATAAATCATTTTAAACTAGAGACAAACAGAGCTCTCTGTTCTACAATCTAGAACGCTACCTAGATCCTAAACTGCAGTGATTCACCATCTGAGGATTCGCAAAAAATAGGGCTCGACAGCAAGGTGGAGGGGCTCAGGGTCGTCTCTACCGTCAACGCCATGTCTGAAACAGAAACATGGTGCTGGCCAGATCCCTCACAGCCACCAAGGAGCTGCTCTAGGCCGACGGCGACGTGGTCGACTAGCTCGACTGCTACACGCTACAACACAAGCACCAGCTCCCGCAGCTCGTCAGGGGGCCGAGGTGCGGCGCCTGATTCCATTCCTACTCAAGCTCATGGTGGACGCGCGAGGGGAAAAGGGGACGGGCGTACCTGCTTGGGGTGGTACTGGTCGGCGCCGCTACCGAAGGAGCAGTCGTCGTCACGGTGAACCCCGGCCGCGCCGCTACCGAAGGCGTAGTCGTCGTCACGGCGAGCCCCGGCCGCGCCGTCGCCTAGAGAGAGCCGCCACCCTCCCCCAGATCCAGTAGTCCCCCCGCTCCTCTCAACAGATCGTGCAGCTTCGGACAGTTTCCTGAAACTACGCTTCAGTTTCAGGAAAACGGTCAGCTAGCTCGGGCACGATCTGGTCCGTTTCTCCGATGGGTGCGGGCACGATCTGGTCCGTCAGATGGATGACAGATCGACGGATGAGGACACGGATGATAGATCCACCGGAACCGCCGGTGGGACGTAACACTTTTCCTTGTTGGGAGACGCTACGCGTTCGCCGGAGGATACGTAAGAAGTATCCACCACCGGTATAGCCGTCCGATATAAGCGATGTCGTCCATGCGATCCGAGATCTTCCGACCAAATAGAACCTGAAACTGCTGCTCAGTTTCAGAAACTGATAGCCTGCTGCGGTTCCGACAGACTGCGCCCACCGCAGCCACCGCGTCCAACCACCGCGAAGCCGGCCGCCGCCACCGCCTCCAACCACCGTGGCACCGACCCGGTAGCAACTGCTCCAACCACCGCGGCGCTGCCCGCAAACCACCGCGGCCACCGACAAACCTACGCCGCCCCGCAACCTCACGACGCCGCCAGCGCCAGCGTGCCTGAACTCCATGGCGCACCACATCGCGCGCCAGATGGTCGGATCGGATGCCAACCTAGCTGACCGAGCCCGGCCATCTTTCTCAGCTCCAAGCGCCTTCGGGGAGCTTCCGCCGTGAGCTGGATCTTCGAGTTGTTTCACAAATCCTTCGGTGGTGTTTCCTGAACCCACATCGAGCAGATCCCGTCAACGAAATTCGGTGAGACCTCCTGTTTCTGAAACTGTAGCTCTGATCCAAAGTGAAAGAATGAACACCTGTGTCTTTCTGAACCTGTTCCTGAACCTGCCTAATTTCTGAACTTGTTCCTGAACCTGCGTAGTTTCTGAACCTGCCTAGTTTTTGAACCTGTTCTTACTTTTTTTACTAGTGAAAGAATGACACTGTTGCTGAACTTAGTTGCAGAAACAAATGCCTAGTTTCTAAAATTAGTTGGAATGAACCTATTCCTCTGAATAACAGAGAAAAAATGAGCCTCTATAGCTTCTGAACAATTGCCTAGTTTCAGAAACTCAACCTGAAAAATTTGCCTGTTTAGTTGTCCCCCTGCTCCCAATTTCAGTTACTATTGATTTGATTTTGTTGCAACACTATCATATGTGATTTTTGAGGTATGAAATGATTGTTGCACAATAATTGTGTTGCAGGTACATGTAACTGAAGCTGAAGGAAGCAATGTCCATGGAAATTTTTCTGCTCCTGATGATGAAGATTGAGAAGGTTTGTTGTTTGCTGAAGATGCTGAAGATGCAAGCCAATATGATTCAGATGATGGAGATGTTTCTTCCCAGCCATTGCCGCCCTATGTTGGGATGGTGTTTGACACAGTTGACGATGCTCGCAAATTCTACAATGACTATGCATTCAAGTTGGGTTTTGGAACGCATATATCTACTTCAAAATTCACCTAGAAGAGAGGCCAAAAGAAAGAGGATGCAACCCTGATAAAGAAGGTCTTTGGATGTGTGCACGCTAGAAAACCCGTTAAAACGGAAACCAACAGCACGTCAGAGAGCATTGCAACTGGAACCAGCAACTCTTGTAGGCAGCCTAGTGAGGGGATGGATGTCACAAGAAAACGTCGAAAAAACAGAATCCTCCGTCATGATTGTAAGGCGCATATGATTGTTGGGCTAAGGGAGGGGAGGTGGCCAGTGACTTGTTTTGTTGCGGAGCATACACATCTGATGATGGATCAGCCGGAGCGTGTTAGGTACTACCGCTCGCATCGCAGCATACCCAGCGAGGATTACCAACTGTTGTTGACGATGCATGATGTGAACCTCTCCAATTCAGAATGCATGAGTGTCCTTGGTAGGATCCATGGAGGTGACACTAGGATACTCCCGTATGTGAAAAGAGACGTTACAAATGAACGTGCAAAGCTTCGTAGAGGGTTAACATTCCGAGACATGGATATGACAGTGAAGTATTTTGAGAGGAGGAAGGGTGAGAATCAAGAGTTTTTCTTTGCGAAACAGCAAGATCCTGCAACAAACTCTGTGACTGCCTTGTTTTGGGGGGTTATGGGAGAACAAGGGCGTTGTACCCGAAATACAAAGATTGTGTATTCTTCGATACAATGTTCTGCACAAACAGATACAACATGCCATTTTCTCCTATAGTTGGTGTAAACAACCACCTCCAGACAATTGCACTAGGATGTGCCATGTTGCCGGATGAAACTATTGACACATTTAAGTGGGTGTTCCAGCAGTGGATGGTTGCGATGGATAACGAGCATCCTGCGAGCATCATGACTGACCAGGACCAAGCCATGGCAACAGCCATTGATCAAGTGTTCCCGAACACTTGCCATAGGTGTTGCAAGTTTCATGTGCTTAGCAATGCACGGTCCAAGTTGGGGAGGTTGTTGAGCACGAACGAGGCTTTTGCAGATGTGTTCTACACTTGTATCAACCAATCTGAAACTGTTTTAGAATTTGAGGAAACATGGCAGCACATGTTGCATGGTTTTGAAGTTGCAGAAAACAAACACCTCAAGAATATGTGGCGAACAAGGCACACGTGGGCACCAGCATATTTCAAGAACAAATTCTTCCCATTCACAAGCACAACAGGCAGGTCTGAGGGGCTCAACTCATATTTCAAGACCCTAATTCGACCAGCTGACTCCGTTTGGAGGTTTGTGCAGCAATATGAAATGTGTCAGGAAACTATGCTTGATCGTGAGGACAATGCTGGATTCACTGGTGAAACAACAGCTCCACCACTATACTCTCGGTAGACATACTTCTCATGATTTGCCAAAAAAATCAAAAAACAAACAAAAAACTTGTTGTTGTTGACTTATTTTTTCTTATGTTGTTGCAGCTACAACATTGAGCGCCAAGCTGCTGCGTACTACACCCGCAGTGTCTTTGGTAAGTTTCAGAAACAGGTGACAGCTTCTACTGGCTTCATTATCAACCAAGACATTGACTACCAAGGACACGGTGCCATGTTTGAGCTGAAAGCAACCTCCTATGAGAATCCGAAGGCATATTCTATGCGTGTTGTGATGGATGAAGGGCTGTTTGAGTGCAGCTGCCACTACTTTGAGATGAATGGGCTGATTTGTGCACACGTAATAAGGGCAATGGTTCATCTCAACGTGCAAGTAATTCTGCAGCAATACTTATTGGAGAGATGGTCTGAAGTAGCCACAACAAGCATGGGTAGGACTGGCAGGTTGCTGGACTTTGGGCACCCCTCGACAAACACTCTGAAATACAATTCGCTGTGTCGAAGGTTGACATGGCTTGCCTCTAATGCATGTTGCAATGATGATGCCTACAGAATATTGGATGATGCAATTAAAGCCCTTGAGCCTGCCATAGCAGCGGCCAAGAGAGGAGCCATGCATGTTCAACAAGCTGCACAGCAGAGTGAACCTCCAACAGCAGCCGCTGCGGCAACGGTACCACTAAATGGTGACATGCGACAATACCAAAGCTCCGATATGCTGCAAAACCCAGCTCGTGTGCCTAAGAAAGGGCGACCAACTGATAGAGAGAAGAGAAAGAAGACGCTTGTAGAGCAGCGAGATGATGAACAACAGAAGAAGATGAAAAATCAAGAGAAAAAAGCAACAACGTCAGGCAAGACAACAGCTCCAAAAAGGACTGTTCGCTGCAAGCACTGCAACGAATTAGGACACAACATTCAAACATGTGGCACCCTAAGAGCTGCAATGGAGGCAGCAACTGTACCCCAAAAATGCCAATTCTGCTCTGTGGTTGGACATGCAGTTCCACAATGTCAGTATTTGAGAGTTGTGCTTGCAAATGATCAAAGAGTTGGCCAAATGACGCAACTGAACCTGTAGGAAAAAAGATTGACAAAAAAATGGAGGCGACCAAACAGTAGACAATTTTTTTGTTTTATTTTCATCTTGATAAACAATAGACAGTGTTTGGAAAACAGGGTCTGATTCTTGTAGCTTCAGTTATTGTTGATCATACATTTTGTAACTGTACTATTTCATCTCGTTGTACAAAGTTTGTTATATACTGGTTTCAATGCAGAAGCAAAAAGTTTTAAAAAAAGTCGCAGCATGTCAAGGCAGAAGCACATTTTAAACATTTTTAGTTGCAGCATTTTTTATTGCATAATTGGTGTTGTTGTAGTTATTTCTGCAACGGTGGAAGAATTATTTCGCAATGCTGGTCTAGTTGTAGAAAGTTTCTGCAACAAATGTCATGGTTCTAAAATTTTTAGAACTTTATTTTCTGCCCAGCAAGGTGGAAAAAATATTGCAATGTAGACAAAACATCGGAAAAGCAATGAACAAAAAGCCTTACTTGATCAGATTTGGCAATGTCGTTCTTCTCACATGCCCTTTTGAAATCTTTGGTGCATGAATTTGGATTGAATGAACTTGGGTCCACACTGAGTTTTGTCTGTATACATAAGCAAAAACATCGCAACAAACAGAAAGTGAAAAAGGAGTGTGGCTATAATCTAAAACATACTATGTTGCGTTGCAAATTGTCAAGTGACAACAATATGGAACAAGATGGATAGTTAACTCACAGCAACATGCGGTGAGAATGCAAACTTCCTAGGCTTGCTTGAGTTGTACATGTGCTCAATGTTGAAACTTTCAATATAGAGTGACATCACCTAGTTGTTCACATGAGCCCGCTTTTTGAGCCCGTTGCTGAAATGTTTGAATGAAATATCGAAACCACCTACCCTTATGAATGAAGGGCTAATTTGTTACAAGAGAGGACAGAAACTTGGTTAGTAGTTGTGAAACTATTGTTCTGGTTTATTTTATCTCAGCACACAAAAAAGGAAAAATGCATGAAAAGAAACTTACAGTGGCTCGCCTCGAGGTGGGTCCTTTATCTTGTAATTGGTACAACAGTACCTCTAGTATATCGCATCATCCATTGCATCAATTTTTTTCTTCTTCATTTTCGGCAACTTTGCTGCGGTTGGTTCGGTAGGTGCAGCTCGCTTAAGTGTAGGATGCTTCTGATCATGGCCTCGCCCGCTGCTGACTTCAACCTGTGCCTCCTCTCTTATATCATCAATACAAGCTTCTGCCCAAAAAAAATGAAAAAAGAAAGCGGAAATAAATAGTGAGTAAAAGTTTTGAATCATACATGTGCTGAGTTTCAAAAATAAAGCAAAGTGGATTGACATGTTGCATAAACAAAAAAATGCAGGAATGACTTATAGAAACCTGCAGGGCCAGTTGATATTGGCGGGATCCTCGCAAGTGGAGTGACATCATAAACAGGACCGGGTGAAGTGGCAGCAGCAAAAAGGTTGTCAAACTTCGGGCTCCCCTCTCGAATCTCCATGAATGACTCAATATCAACAGCAGGTGACCTAGGAGGTGATTCAACTTGTGGCACATCCTGAAACAGCAAAGCATCGGGGCTACCAGGTTCAAACAATCCAAAAGAAGGCCCATCTTCAAGAGTTCCTAGCCTCCTAATCAAATTCACGCATGGGTAGGATGTGCTGCGAGGCGACATTCGTTCAAATTTGTTTGCTTCTCTGCATATATCTTCTCCCTTTGCATTGCTGAAATCAATTCCAGAGTTGTGCTTACTCTTACTCTTGTGGGGTTGATGGGCAAAATCTGTTTTACCGACTACAACTTTTGTTTCAACGCTATTTGTGTCATTCAGTTGAGAGGCTTGCTGCACAGTTGAGGCTGTGAACGTGCATTGAGCAGTTGCTGTAGTAACTTGTACCCTGATTTCATGCTGCTTAGGCTGCTGCGGAGATGAAATATTCACAGTTGCATTTGCAGTTCCTGTAGCACTATCAAGTTGCTTCTGCTGTTGCGGAGACGAGTCGCTAGCAGTTGCATTGCATGTGGCAGGAGCAGGAGCTGCTGGTACATCAAAAGTGACATCTGGGCATTCATGTTTTGCTTCGTCACTCCTAAATCCAGCTTTTGATGCCTCAGACAACATCAGTCCCATTCGTTTGCGGTAGATGCCCTCCAACAAACTCCCAAAAGAGCTCAATGCACCTTTAAGTTCTGCAGCATGGATATCTTTGTGCTTGTTGAATATAGCACGCATGTGTGGGGGCAGCTGGAATGCATAAAAACCAAAAAACATTAGCTACAAAAGTTTTCATATTTCCCATCAAGCAAAAAAGAAAAAAGAATGCAAGAAAAAGCAGAGAGTTGCAAAAAAGAAAAAAATGCAATATGGCTCACCTCTGAATCCTCAAATGTGGGTAGAGGGTGCAGCCAGTCCTCCAAAGAGCCGCAAACATCATCACCACCCTCCATGTTTTTCGGAGGTGGCTCATGCACATTCCGCGCTCTGCCATCAGCTTCGTTTGTACCACCTTCTGTTGATTGTTCGGCGCCATCAGCATCTCTGTTAACGGGATTCTCTGTTGCGGACACACTAGCTATGTTGGGTAACTCGGCAACCTGCTCTATGTATGACAGAAACTTGGTTGTTGCGTAAGGTGTAGTGGAGCTGAACTGCATTCCAGACAAGTAAACATATTGAAAAACACTTGGAATAATATACAAAGTTGCAATTCCAAAAAAATAAAGACGAAGGTATTGTTTCAACAGTTTCAGAAAAAAAACAATACTTACAGGGCGCTTCCCGAAACCATCTTCCATGGTATCAACTGCAATGACAGCGGTGAAATCCAACTCCTTCACAAAACAAGCCCGTGGCAGAGAATAGTCGATGCTATGATCAACTATGCATCCTCTTGGGATGTCAGTGTGGTGCATGTAAATTACCTACAAAAAAAGAAGAGACGCATAAGCAACTGTAAAAACCAAATATGCTCCGGAAAACATAAAAGGGGTAAGTTGCGGGAATGAAGGGAAGTACCGGAAGCATTGGTAGACAACCACCAATATGGAATTTTAGTTTGCCTTCATTCCTCTTATCCTGGTATTTCTTAACTTCCCTCATCGCATCTAACAAAATATGTTCATCCCACTCAAACTCGTGGACAACACTCATGTCTTGCAAACTGTGCAGATATTCAAGAGGCACCATGTTTCCTGTACCAGGAGCTAGGACCAACGAAAGGCAAAGTAGAATCCATGTCCTATCAATGGTATCCTCATCGTCATCATCAGCGTTTGATAAGACAGAAACTGTGGTTGGTATTGGAACCCTTTCGCCATCCAAGTAAATTTCACGAAAATCTGATTCCCCCCTTTTCCCAAATTCGAGTGGCCTGCTTCCAGATGGTACATTAAAGATCTTCTTAACCAAATCCCTAGTGAGAGAGATTTTCTTGCGATCAGTTAACCTATGAGACATAAGAAAATCAGCACTTGTTTCGGAAAATAAAATAAAAAAAATGAAAAGAAGCAAAAAAACAGCAAACACATACTTGAGCAGCCGCTTCTTGGTATCAATCCTCATGACTATGAAATCAACAAGCGCCTCTGGAGGAGGAGGCAAAGGAGAGATATGAAGCAAATCCCCGAAAGAGGACTTGCTTACGACATCCCTCTCTTTCCCTTTGACGGTGTTGGCTATCTCGCGTAGCCGCTTTGCTGACCATCGGGTTATATAGATACCCATGCTGCAAAAACAAAAACAAAATGGGAAAACATGAGCTATATAGAGCAGGCATAACATGAGCTACATGAGCTACAAGGTCGATCAAAAAATTCAGAAACACAAGCAACAAGGTAAATTCAGAAAGCATGAGATTACATAAGTTACAAATGGATGATAGATTTCAGTAGCATAAACTGAAAATTGAGTAGCATTAATAAAATTCAGTAGCATTCATACAAAAATCAGTAGCATACACTTGAGGTGATGTAGAAACTACAAAAAAACTATCATCTACAAAAAGTTATTAGGTACAGAACCTATGAGCTACGGAAATTCATAAGTTTTCTGATAGGATTTTGCACCACAGAAACATTCAGATTATAAGGTGCTACGCGTCAGCCAGCGGATTCTCATGAATCAAGTGGCAAAGAATCATCATGTACTACTGCAAACATAGGTTCTCTTGCGGAAACACGGGTCATGTTGCAACATAGATTAAGTCGCCGGAGGAGAAGGAGAGCAAGACAGCAGAGCTCTCATGATATGTGGTTGCGTCGCCTATGTTTTACCTAGCTTGTAAACACTTGTCGTTGGGGGGGTGTTATTTTTGTTTTCTATGCTGCAGGAATTGTATTTTTACGACATGACCTCCGATGCAAAGATTTTTGCGGGGCAACGAGCTCGTTTCTGTAACTGAACCATTGCTTCAGGAATTAATTGATCAGAGGAGGCAACCAAACCGCATGCCAACAAAATAAATCTAACAGCTGCGAACGCGTACATCGAACGTGATATCTTTTTTTCCGTAGCTCGCGTGTTAGAAGGTAATCTTCCACTACCTAGATCTTCGCTCTGCTACTAGACTGATTCTTAGATAATCCTACACCACAACCAAGCTGCATGTTAGATGCCCTACTACTAGACTGACTGCTACCCAGAACAAGAGAGCTCAACACTTTGTTCATATGACTGATTGGGAAAAACATGATAAATCATTTTAAACTGGAACATGATAAATCTAGAACATGATAAATCATTTTAAACTAGAGACAAACAGAGCTCTTTGTTCTACAATCTAGAACGCTACCTAGATCCTAAACTGCAGTGATTCACCATCTGAGGATTCGCAAAAAATAGGGCTCGGCAGCAAGGTGGAGGGGCTCTGGGTCGTCTCTGCCGTCAACGCCATGTCTGAAACAGAAACATGGCGCTGGCCAGATCCCTCACAGCCACCAAGGAGCTGCTCTAGGCCGACGGCGACGTGGTCGACTAGCTCGACTGCTACACGCTACAACACAAGCACCAGCTCCCGCAGCTCGTCAGGGGGCCGAGGTGCGGCGCCTGATTCCATTCCTACTCAAGCTCATGGTGGATGCGCGAGGGGAAAAGGGACGGGCATACCTGCTTGGGGTGGTACTGGTCGGCGCCGCTACCGAAGGAGTAGTCGTCGTCACGGTGAACCCCGGCCGCGCCGCTACCGAAGGCGTAGTCGTCGTCACGGCGAGCCCCGGCCGCGCCGTCGCCTAGAGAGAGCCGCCACCCTCCCCCAGATCCAGTAGTCCCCCCGCTGCTCTCAACAGATCGTGCAGCTTCGGACAGATACCTGAAACTACGCTTTAGTTTCAGGAAAACGGTCAGCTAGCTCGGGCACGATCTGGTCCGTTTCTCCGATGGGTGCGGGCACGCTCTGGTCCGTCAGATGGATGACAGATCGACGGATGAGGACACGGATGATAGATCCACCGGATCCGCCGGTGGGACGTAAGACTTTTCCTTGTTTAATTCCTTCATTCCTTGATATACTTTCCTTTTATACCCGACCAGGTTGTGTACGTTTCCATGATAGCTTTTCTGAGGTAATCCATGCTATAATTCTTTCTGTGCGTACAGGTACAGGCCGAGAGATGTTCCAAATGAATTTTTATGTGATTCCGAATTCTTGCTAGCCTTTTTTTACATGATGACCCTTCTCTTTTTTTACGTGTTGACTCTTGCCTAGTCTAATTACATGGGAACACACATATACGTAGACTAATTGGTCTTTGCCCGATTGAAACTTTTCTTAAATTCTTATTTTATGTAATAATGTTGGACCTAGCTGTTTCATGAGTCTCTATTTGACAAATCTCAACCTTTCAATATCTTAACTTTGTATAGATAAATCTTAACCATTCGCTTTCTATCGTTTTAATAAGTACTAGCAAAGTGCCCGAGCGTTGCAACGGAAGAAAAAAGATCATAATCTTTAATGGACGAACAAATTTTGCTGAATCATCAGGATACACTATTACTTTTAATTTCATGAAATCTTGAACATTTTCTTAAAATCGTGCACATATTTGAAAGCGTGAAACTTTTCTAAATTAGTGAACACTTATTAATTCATAACCATTTTCTATAAGTAAGAATATTTTTTGAATTCATGAATATCTAATACTATTGGAAGATAATTTTGAAATTGGGAAAAATTAAAGAATTTTCTTGAATTGCCGAACATTTCTGGAATCGACGAACATTTTATTGAAATTTATTGGAACAATTTTTGAAATTCGCAAACATTTTTTTGATTTAACAAAAAAAATGAAATAAAAAAACATTTTTTGAAATGCATGATCATTTTTTGAATGAATAAACTCTTTTGTAAGTCACGAACAGTTTTTGAATTTTTAGGATATTTTCCATCGATAAAAATTTCTTGGATTGGTAAAATTTTATTCAATTTCATTAACATTTTTTTACACAAGAACTTTTAAAAAAAATTATGAATATTTTATTATTTGCCAAACATTTATTTTCAATGTTCCAAACATTTTCTGTACAAAAACAGGGCAGCTGTGATGGAACCGCCCCGTCGACCGCCCGTGTTGACCATGTCAGCCACACCCGACTTCATCTGCTCCCAGTAGCTTTCCTCCATAGGCAATCTCCAGAACTTCTCCCCGGATAACTCAGATGCAGCAGTGACTTCCTGGGCTAGTTCATCACTTGGTGTGAAGATTCATGAAGAGACATGTTCATTAGTATGCATGACTTCAGAGTACTCCACTATTTCCATCTTAGAAGCACACAAAATTGAAGTTGGCTGAGAGGAAAATATGTGTTTGAGCTTACCAGAAATGCTAGGCCCAAGTGCAAGAACACAGGCACCGGTTAGTGTTGCCAGATCAATAATCTGCATGTCACAATAATTACATTAAGTCGCAAGGCAACTGAGTAAAAAGTTCAAAGCAAACTAATGAACATCACTTATATGTTCTAAGTTATCTTTCTCTTTCAACAGATATGATAAGCATAATTGATTGTTTAGGTCATGTAGTGCGATGCATAACTCCTTATATGGCAAGCTAAAAAGGGAAAATGATAAATCATGCTTTTGTAAGTGGACTGAGCAAATAAAGTAGTGTCCCTCGATGCTGAATAAGGATATGAGTTTTACTACAGATTTTTCAACATATCTGCATTACAACTACTACAACAATATCTGGTTGATATTCCACTTAAAGTTCTCTACATCAATCGTCAAAGCCGCCAAATTTGTATGAACAGAATATGATGTCTAAAGAAGCAATTTATTACCTTGTCAACACCTTGATTACAAGCATAGACCAAAGCATCAGCAAGGGTAAGCCTCCCTTCAGCGTTAGTGTTATCTCCCCTCTCAAATTACGTAGAAGTTGTTAATTTGAAGTTCAGCCACAGATGTAATTTGTTTAGAATCCGTGCGCAAATATAGAGTATATGAAAAATAACCATGATAGAGTAGTATACATATAAGAATTCTTAGTTTTAAATTTCCAGTAGTATGCGTAGATTAAGAAGCATGTCTCCATGCACATATATACACATAATAGTTCTTAAAAGTGAAATAAATGCTGTAAACTTTTGAGGAGCAGTTGTAAGGAACACTAACCTCGTGGTTTCAGGTGTGATCGACATGAATTATAATGGAAGGTTTGAACAACTGCATTGCCACACTAACCTCATGGTTTAAGGTCTGATCGGCATGAATTATAATGGAAGGTTCAGACAACTGCATTGCCACACTGTCGTTGTAGCACTTCTCCTGTTCAGATTGCAAACCCTTCCTGTCCACCATCGTATTACTTTCGCCCCTGAACTTTCCTTCTGTAAGTACCTAGTTTGGCTACTAAAACTACAACTTCAAAGTACCCGCGCTTCTGCCGTCCATCCAATACTGTAGCCTGGTCCATTCTTAATGTTATAGCCTCCACTCCAGATAAGTTGGTGAATTGAGTGTTAAGATTTAACAGTCATGAATTATTAATATCACTGCATTCTACGAGCATGACAAAGCATATTGAAGATGACAAATTTACCCAGTACAGTAGTGTAATTCATAAAATATGCTTAGCGGTACAAACCTGTCAAATGTTAGACCCTTCCCAACAATAGCCAGCTTTCTCTTGACATTGCCACCAACGGGCTTGTAGCACAAGTGGATGAAGTGAGGAGGATTTGCAGAAGCTGCAGCCACTCCCAAGTAGGAGCCCATCTTTAACTCCAACAAGACCCACTATCCAGTTTTTTGGTCTTGGACGGTCTCCTGGCTAATGTACATATGGAGTAGGCGACGTCGGCCCGCGGGCGATTCACCGAGGTCGAAAACATTATCCCTGCAACATCCAACAAAAAAGATTTTACCAAGGCCGCATAGATGCTGCATTGTATGGTGAGGGAGGGGGGAGGGAGGGGGAATCGCTCACTCCTGAAGTGCCGCTCCTTGGGCGGGCACTCCACGTGGTTCGTCGCCTTCACGATGGCGATATCCAAATCCTGCAAAGATCCAAAATTCTTGGCAGGATAATCAGAGGAACGAAGTACAGGTCCTGCAAAGATCCAAAATTCCTGGTGTCAATATGCAGGATAATCAGAGGAACGAAGTGCAGGTCGGGAGGAGATGCAAGGGGAGGCGTTGGTGGCAGGATGGGCAGGGCCGACCTTGTACTCGCCGTTAAGTTGGTGAGGCCAACCTTGGTGGAGTCGTTGAGGGCGTCATAGGCCTTGCGCCAGGTGCCGGACCCCATGGCCGCCGTCGTCGCCCTCGCCCTCTCCCCGGCTCCGGCTCCCGCCACGCCCCGCCGCGCCCGCGCCCGCGCCGCCCCTCACCTCGCCGTTGCTGGAGAGAGCATTTGGATAAGATGAAGCTGGAGAGAGCGGATAAGATGAACCATAGGATCGCATTTGAAATTCTTACAAATGTAGGGGGCTTTTTGAAACAATGAAGCGTTTTCTCAGATCCGCTTGAGAAGGGACTGCGGGTTGATTTACCAAAAACAGGAGGTTTGTTTTGCAAAAACGCCACGACGGACGAAAGAAGCGCTCCGTGCTTTATTATTAGGGGAGATATAATAGATAGATGAGCATGATGCTACTATGTATGTATTTTGTTTTTATCGACACATCTTTCTCAAAGCATGTGGTCATCGTTGGAATTATGCCCTAGAGGCAATAATAAATATAGTTATTATTATAATTCATGTATCAAGATAATCGTTTATTATCCATGCTATAATTGTATTGAATGAAGACTCATTTACATGTGTGGATACATAGACAAAACACCGTCCCTAGCAAGCCTCTAGTTGGCTAGCCAGTTGATCAAAGATAGTCAGTGTCTTCTGATTATGAACAAGGTGTTGTTGCTTGATAACTGGATCACGTCATTAGGAGAATCACGTGATGGACTAGACCCAAACTAATAGACGTAGCATGTTGATCGTGTCATTTTGGTGCTACTGTTTTCTGCGTGTCAAGTATTTATTCCTATGACCATGAGATCATATAACTCACTGACACCGGAGGAATGCTTTGTGTGTATCAAACGTCGCAACGTAACTGGGTGACTATAAAGATGCTCTACAGGTATCTTCGAAGGTGTTAGTTGAGCTAGTATGGATCAAGACTAGGATTTGTCACTCTGTGTGACGGAGAGGTATCTCGGGGCCCACTCGGTAATACAACATCACACACAAGCCTTGCAAGCAATGTGACTTAGTGTAAGTTGCGGGATCTTGTATTACGGAACGAGTAAAGAGACTTGCCGGTAAACGAGATTGAAATAGGTACGCGGATACTGACGATCGAATCTCGGGCAAGTAACATACCGAAGGACAAAGGGAATGACATACGGGATTATATGAATCCTTGGCACTGAGGTTCAAACGATAAGATCTTCGTAGAATATGTAGGATCCAATATGGGCATCCAGGTCCCGCTATTGGATATTGACCGAGGAGTCTCTCGGGTCATGTCTACATAGTTCTCGAACCCCGCAGGGTCTGCACACTTAAGGTTCGACGTTGTTTTATGCGTATTTGAGTTATATGGTTGGTTACTGAATGTTGTTCGGAGTCCCGGATGAGATCACGGACGTCACAAGGGTTTCCGGAATGGTCCAGAAACGAAGATTGATATATAGGATGACCTCATTTGATTACCGGAAGGTTTTCGGAGTTACCGGGAATGTACCGGGAATGACGAATGGGTTCCGGAAGTTCACCGGGGGGGGGGGGGGGGCAACCCACCCCGGGGAAGCCCGTAGGCCATAAGGGTGGCGCATCAGCCCTTAGTGGGCTGGTGGGACAGCCCAAAAGGGCCCTATGCGCCATACAAAGGAAAATCAAAGAGAAAGAAAAAAAAAGGGAGGTGGGAAGGAAGGGAAGGACTCCCACCCACCAAACCAAGTCCAACTCGGTTTGGGGGGAGCCTTCCCCCCTTGGACTCGGCCGACCCCCTTGGGGCTCCTTGAGCCCCAAGGCAAGGTCCCCTCCCTCCCACCTATATATACGGAGGTATTGGGGCTGATTTGAGACGACTTTTCCACGGCAGCCCGACCACATACCTCCACGGTTTTTCCTCTAGATCGCGTTTCTGCAGAGCTCGGGCGGAGCCCTGCTGAGACAAGGTCATCACCAACCTCCGGAGCGCCGTCACGCTGCCGGAGAACTCTTCTACCTCTCCGTCTCTCTTGCTGGATCAAGAAGGCCGAGATCATCGTCGAGCTGTACGTGTGCTGAACGCGGAGGTGTCGTCCGTTCGGTACTAGATCGTGGGACTGATCGCGGGATTGTTCGCGGGGCGGATCGAGGGACGTGAGGACGTTCCACTACATCAACCGCGTTCTCTAACGCTTCTGCTGTATGGTATACAAGGGTACGTAGATCACTCATCCCCTCTCGTAGATGGACATCACCATGATAGGTCTTCGTGCGCGTAGGAAAATTTTTGTTTCCCATGCGACGTTCCCCAACAGTGGTATCAGAGCCAGGTTCATGCGTAGATGTCTTCTCGAGTAGAACACAAAAGTTTTTGTGGGCGGTGATGTGCGTTTTTCTGCCCTCCTTAGTCTTTTCTTGATTCCGCGGTATTGTTGGATTGAAGCGGCTTGGACCGACATTACTCGTACGCTTACGAGAGACTGGTTTCATCGCCACGAGTAACCCCGTTGCTCAAAGATGACTGGCAAGTGTCGGTTTCTCCAACTTTAGTTGAATCGGATTTGACCGAGGAGGTCCTTGGATGAGGTTAAATAGAAACTCATATATCTCCGTTGTGGTGTTTGCGTAAGTAAGATGCGATCCTACTAGATTCCCATGGTCACCACGTAAAACATGCAACAACAAAATTAGAGGACGTCTAACTTGTTTTTGCAGGGTATGCTTGTGATGTGATATGGCCAATGATGTGATGTGATATATTGGATGTATGAGATGATCATGTTGTAATAGAAAGTATCGACTTGCACGTCGATTGTACGGCAACCGGCAGGAGCCATAGGGTTGTCTTTATACTAACGTTTGTGCTTGCAGATGCATTTACTATTTTGCTAGGATGTAGCTTTAGTAGTAATAGCACGAGTAGCACGACAACCCCGATGGCAACACGTTGATGGAGATCATGGCGTGGCGCCGGTGACAAGAAGATCATGTCGGTGCTTTGGTGATGGAGATCAAGAAGCACGTGATGATGGCCATATCATGTCACTTATGAATTGCATGTGATGTTAATCCCTTTTATGCACCTTATTTTGCTTAGAACGACGGTAGCATTATGAGGTGATCTCTCACTAAAATTTCAAGACGAAATTGTGTTCTCCCCGACTGTGCACCGTTGCTACAGTTCGTCGTTTCGAGACACCACGTGATGATCGGGTGTGATAGACTCAACGTTCACATACAACGGGTGCAAAACAGTTGCGCACGCGGAACACTCGGGTTAAGCTTGACGAGCCTAGCATGTGCAGACATGGCCTCAGAACACATGAGACCGAAAGGTCGATCATGAATCATATAGATGATATGATTAGCATAGGGATGCTTACCACTGAAACTATACTCAACTCACGTGATGATCGGACTTGAGCTAGTGTAAGTGGATCATGAACCACTCAAATGACTAGAGAGATGTACTTTTTGAGTGGGAGTTTAGCAAATAATTTGATTAAGTTAAACTCTAATTATCTTGAACATAGTCTAAGTCCACTTTGAATATATTTGTGTTGTAGATCATGGCTCACGTGACAGTCATCCTGAATTTTAATACGTTCCTAGAGAAAGCTAAGTTGAAAGATGATGGAAGCAACTTTGTAGACTAGGCTCGTAATCTTAAGCTAATCTTACAAGCTTGTAAGAAGGATTATGTCCTTAATGCTGCGCTAGGAGATGAACCACCCGCTACGGCTGATCAGGATGTTAAGAACGCTTGGTTAGCACGTAAGGAGGACTACTCAATAGTTCAATGTGCAGTCTTGTATGGCTTAGAACCGGGACTTCAACGTCGCTTTGAGCGTCATGGAGCATTTGAGATGTTCCAGGAGTTGAAGTTTATCTTTCAGAAGAACGCCCGGATCGAGAGGTATGAGACCTCCGATAAATTCTATGCTTGCAAGATGGAGGAAAACTCGTCTGTCAGTGAACATGTGCTCAAAATGTCTGGGTACTCAAACCGTCTAGCTGAGCTGGGGATTGAACTCCCGCAAGAAGCTATCACTGACAGAATCCTTCAATCACTGCCGCCAAGCTATAAAGGTTTTGTGTTGAACTACAACATGCAAGGGATGAACAAGTCTCCCGGCGAGTTGTTTGCGATGCTGAAAGTCGCAGAGTCTGAACTCCGTAAAGAGCATCAAGTGTTGATGGTGAATAAGACCACTAGTTTCAAGAGAAACGGCAAAGGCAAGAAGGGTAATTCAAAGAAGAGCGGCAAGCCTGTTGCCAATCCGACGAAGAAACCCAAAGCTGGACCTAAGCCTGAAACGGAGTGTTACTATTGCAAGGGTATGGGTCACTGGAAGCGCAATTGCCCCAAGTATCTGGCAGATAAGAAGGCGGCCAAAGAAAAATCAGGTATATATGATATACATGTTATTGATGTGTACTTAACCGGGTCTCGTAGTAGTGCCTGGGTATTCGATACCGGTTCTGTTGCTCATATTTGCAACTCGAAACAGGAATTGCGGAATAGACGAAGGCTAGCGAAAGATGAAGTGACAATGCGCATAGGAAATGGTTCCAAGGTTGATGCAATCGCCGTCGGCACAGTGTCACTTCAGTTACCATCAGGATTAGTGATGAACCTAAACCATTGTTATTTAGTGCCTGCGTTGAGCATGAACATTATATCTGGATCTTGTTTATTGCGAGACGGTTACTCTTTTAAGTCAGAGAATAATGGTTGTTCTATTTCTATGAGTAACATCTTTTATGGTCATGCACCGAATGTGAGAGGATTGTTCATATTGAATCTTGATAGCGATACGCATATACATAACATTGAGACCAAAGGAGTTAGAGTTAACAATGATAGCGCCATATTTTTGTGGCACTGCCGCTTAGGTCATATTGGTGTAAAGCGCATGAAGAAACTCCATGCTGATGGACTTTTGGAGTCACTTGACTTTGATTCACTTGACACGTGCGAACCATGCCTCATGGGCAAGATGACTAAGACTCCGTTCTCCGGAACAATGGAGCGTGCAAGTGACTTGTTGGAAATCATACATATTGATGTGTGTGGTCCGATGAGCATGGAGGCATGCGGCGGATATCTTTATTTTCTCACCTTCACTGACGATTTGAGTAGATATGGTTATGTCTACTTGATGAAGCACAAGTCTGAAACATTTGAAAAGTTCAAGCAATCTCAGAGTGAAGTGGAAAATCATCGTAACAAGAAGATCAAGTTCCTACGGTCTGATCGTGGGGGTGAATATCTGAGTTTCGAGTTTGGTACTCACTTAAGACAATGTGGAATTGTTTCACAGTTAACACCGCCTGGAACACCACAGCGTAATGGTGTGTCCGAACGTTGTAATCGTACTCTATTAGAGATGGTGCGATCTATGATGTCTCTTACTGATTTGTCGTTATCATTTTGGGGTTATGCATTAGAAACAGCTGCATTCACTTTAAATAGGGCACCATCAAAATCCGTTGAGACGACACCATACGAACTGTGGTATGGCAAAAGGCCAAAGTTGTCGTTTCTTAAAGTTTGGGGATGTGATGCTTATGTCAAAAAGCTTTAGCCTGAAAAGCTGGAACCCAAAGCGGAAAAGTGCGTCTTCATAGGTTACCCAAAAGAGACAGTTGGGTACACCTTCTATCTCAAATCCGAGGGCAAAGTGTTTGTTGCTAAAAACGGAGCTTTTCTCGAGAAGGAGTTTCTCTCGAGACAATTGAGTGGGAGGAAGATAGAACTTGACGAGGTTGTCGAACCTATCATCCCTCTGGATGGTGGCACAGGGCAAGGGGAAACCTCTGTCATTGCGACGCCGGTTGAGGAGGAAGTTAATGATGATGATCATGAAACTCCAGTTCAAGTTTCTGTCGAACCACGCAAGTCGACGAGATCACGTGCTGCTCCAGAGTGGTACGGTAATCCCGTCTTATCAATCATGTTGTTAGACAACAATGAACCTGCAAATTATGAAGATGCAATGGTGGGCCAAGATTCCAAAAAATGGCTAGAAGCCATGAAGTACGAGATAGGATCCATGTATGAGAACAAAGTGTGGAGTTTGGAGGGACTACCTGAGGGCCGCAAGGCTATTCAGAACAATGGATCTTTAAGAGGAAGACGGACGCTGACGGCAATGTGACCGTTTATAAAGCTCGACTTGTGGCAAAGGGTTTTTCACAAGTTCAAGGAGTTGACTACGATGAGACATTCTCACCCGTAGCGATGCTTAAGTCCGTCAGAATCATGTTAGCAATAGCTGCGTTTTTCGATTATGAAATCTGGCAGATGGATGTCAAAACGGCGTTCCTTAACGGTTTCCTTAAGGAAGAATTGTATATGATACAATCCGAAGGTTTTGTCGATCCTAAGAATGCTAACAAGGTGTGCAACCTCCAGCGATCCATTTATGGACTGGTGCAAGCATCTCGGAGTTGGAACAACCGCTTTGATGAGGTGATCAAAGCATTTGGGTTTATACAAGTGGTTGGAGAATCTTGTATTTACAAGAAAGTGAGTGGGAGCTGTGTGGCGTTTCTGATATTATATGTGGATGACATATTGCTGATTGGAAACAATGTGGAGTTTTTGGAGAGTGTAAAGGATTACTTGAATAAAAGTTTCTCTATGAAGGACCTAGGAAAAGTTGCTTACATTCTAGGCATTAAGATCTATAGCGATAGATCAAAACGCCTGATAGGACTTTCACAAAGCACATACCTTGATAAAGTTTTGAAAAGGTTCAAAATGGAACAGTCCAAGAAAGGGTTCTTTCCAGTTTTACAAGGTACAAGATTGAGTAAGACTCAGTGCCCAGCAACTGATGAAGATAGAGAGCATATCCGCTCCGTCCCCTATGCTTCAGCCATAGGTTCTATCATGTATGCAATGCTGTGCACTAGACCGGATGTTAGCCTGGCCATAAGTATGGCAGGTAGGTTCCAGAGTAATCCAGGAGTGGATCACTGGACAGCGGTCAAGAATATCCTGAAGTACCTGAAAGGGACTAAGGAGATGTTTCTCGTGTATGGAGGTGACGAAGAGCTCGCCGTAAAAGGTTACGTCGATGCAAGCTTTGACACAGATCCGGACGACTCTAAGTCGCAAACCGGATACGTATTTATTCTTAATGGGGGTGCGGTAAGCTGGTGCAGTTCCAAGCAAAGCGTCGTAGCAGATTCTACATGTGAAGCGGAGTACATGGCTGCCTCGGAGGCGGCCAAGGAGGGTGTCTGGATGAAGCAGTTCATGATGGATCTTGGAGTGGTGCCAAGCGCACTGAATCCAATAACCTTGTTCTGTGACAACGCGGGTGCCATTGCCTTAGCAAAGGAACCGCGGTTTCACAAGAAGACCAGACACATCAGACGACGCTTCAACCTCATCCGTGACTACGTCGAGGGAGAGGACGTAAATATATACAAAGTGCACACGGATCTGAATGTAGCAGACCCGCTAACTAAACCTCTTCCACGGCCAAAGCATGATCAACACCAGAACTGTATGGGTGTTAGATTTATTACAATGTAATTCACATGATGATGTGAGGGCTAGATTATTGACTCTAGTGGGATACTGTTGGAATTATGCCCTAGAGGCAATAATAAATATAGTTATTATTATAATTCCTATATCAAGATAATCGTTTATTATCCATGCTATAATTGTATTGAATGAAGACTCATTTACATGTGTGGATACATAGACAAAACACCGTCCCTAGCAAGCCTCTAGTTGGCTAGCCAGTTGATCAAAGATAGTCAGTGTCTTCTGATTATGAACAAGGTGTTGTTGCTTGATAACTGGATCACGTCATTAGGAGAATCACGTGATGGACTAGACCCAAACTAATAGACGTAGCATGTTGATCGTGTCATTTTGTTGCTACTGTTTTCTGCGTGTCAAGTATTTATTCCTATGACCATGAGATCATATAACTCACTGACACCGGAGGAATGCTTTGTGTGTATCAAACGTCGCAACGTAACTGGGTGACTATAAAGATGCTCTACAGGTATCTCCGAAGGTGTTAGTTGAGTTAGTATGGATCAAGACTAGGATTTGTCACTCCGTGTGACGGAGAGGTATCTCGGGGCCCACTCGGTAATACAACATCACACACAAGCCTTGCAAGCAATGTGACTTAGTGTAAGTTGCGGGATCTTGTATTACGGAACGAGTAAAGAGACTTGCCGGTAAACGAGATTGAAATAGGTATGCGGATACTGACGATCGAATCTCGGGCAAGTAACATACCGAAGGACAAAGGGAATGACATACGGGATTATACGAATCCTTGGCACTGAGGTTCAAACGATAAGATCTTCGTAGAATATGTAGGATCCAATATGGGCATCCAGGTCCCGCTATTGGATATTGACCGAGGAGTCTCTCGGGTCATGTCTACATAGTTCTCGAACCCGCAGGGTCTGCACACTTAAGGTTCGACGTTGTTTTATGCGTATTTGAGTTATATGGTTGGTTACTGAATGTTGTTCGGAGTCCCGGATGAGATCACGGACGTCACGAGGGTTTCCGGAATGGTCCGGAAACGAAGATTGATATATAGGATGACCTCATTTGATTACCGGAAGGTTTTCGGAGTTACCGGGAATGTACCGGGAATGACAAATGGGTTCCGGAAGTTCACCGGGGGGGCAACCCACCCCGGGGAAGCCCATAGGCCATAAGGGTGGCGCATCAGCCCTTAGTGGGCTGGTGGGACAGCCCAAAAGGGCCCTATGCGCCATACAAAGGAAAATCAAAGAGAAAGAAAAAAAAAGGGAGGTGGGATGGAAGGGAAGGACTCCCACCCACCAAACCAAGTCCAACTCGGTTTGGGGGGGAGCCTTCCCCCCTTGGACTCGGCCGACCCCCTTGGGGCTCCTTGAGCCCCAAGGCAAGGTCCCCTCCCTCCCACCTATATATACGGAGGTATTGGGGCTGGTTTGAGACGACTTTTCCACGGCAGCCCGACCACATACCTCCACGGTTTTTCCTCTAGATCGCATTTCTGCAGAGCTCGGGCGGAGCCCTGCTGAGACAAGATCATCACCAACCACCGGAGCGCCGTCACGCTGCCGAAGAACTCTTCTACCTCTCTGTCTCTCTTGCTGGATCAAGAAGGCCGAGATCATCGTCGAGCTGTACGTGTGCTGAACGCGGAGGTGCCGTCCGTTCGGTACTAGATCGTGGGACTGATCGCGGGATTGTTCGCGGGGCGGATCGAGGGACGTGAGGACGTTAAACTACATCAACCGCGTTCTCTAACGCTTCTGCTGTACGGTCTACAAGGGTACGTAGATCACTCATCCCCTCTCATAGATGGACATCACCATGATAGGTCTTCGTGCGCGTAGGAAAATTTTTGTTTCCCATGCGACGTTCCCCAACAGTCATAATTTTCGTTATCGGCTTTCGCTTAAGGACAAGAGAGGTCTAAGCTTGGGGGAATTGATACGTCCATTTTGCATCATGTTTCTTTACTGTTATTTATAGTGTTTTTATGCATTAATTCTAATGCCTTTTCTCTCATAATATGCAAAGTTTACACCAAGAGGGAGAATGTCGGCGGATGGAATTATGGACCTGCAAAAGCTACGTCAGAGATACCCATTCTGCACATTTCCAAATGGGCTGAAACTTCACGAGGATTTTTTATGGAATATATAAGAAATATTGAAGGAAAGAAGTACCATAGGGGGATGCCAAGTGGCCACTAGGCACCAGGGCACGCTAGGACCCCCTCGCACGACATGGTGGGTAATGGGCCACCCAGCCCACCTCTGGCGACTATCTTGTGGTATATAATCTTTTTCTACCTGAAAAAAATAAGGCGAGGACTTTCAGGACGAAGAACCATCGTCTCAAGGAGGAACCTGGGCAGGAGCACTTTTGCCCTCCGGCAGAGCGATTCCACGAGAGAAACTTCCCTCCCGGAGGGTGAAGTCATCGTCATCACCAACAAACCTCTCATCTTGGGTAGGCCAATCTTCATCAACATCTTCAACAACGCCATCTCCTCTCAAAACCTTAGTTCATCTCGTGTGCTCAATCTTGTGCCGAGACCTCAGATTGGTACCTGGGTGTGACTAGTAATGTTGATTACATCTTGTAGTTGATTCTTTATGGTTTATCACTTGTGAGTAGTTACTTTTGTTCTTGAGGCCACGGGAGAAGTCATGTTGCAAGTAGTCATGTGTAGTTGATATTAGTTTGATATTTATCTGATATGAATGTTGTGATTCTCTTAGTGGTGTTATATGAACGTCGACTACATAACACTTCACCATCTTTGGGCCTAATGGAATGCATTGTGGAGTAGTAATTAGATGGTGGGTTGCGAGAGTGACAGAAACTTAAACCCCAGTTTTTGCGCTATTTCGTAAGGGGCCGATGTGGATCCCTATGTTTAATGCTATGGTTAGAGTTTATTATTAATACTTCTATCGTAGTTGCGGATGCTTGCGGGAGGGTTAGTCATAAGTGGGAGGCTTGTTCAAGTAAGATCAGCAACAAAGCACAGATCCACCCATATATCAAATTATTAAAGTACCTTAGGTGAATTAACCCAACATGACGAAAGTTTCTAGATGAAATTCCTATGTTCCCTCAAGAATGCTTTGCCTATTATAAAAAACTATTTTTGCCTGTCCTTTGCCACAAAAGGGTTGGGCTACCTTGTTGTACCTATTGTTACTATTGGTACTCATTAGTTGTTACAATTATCTTGTTATCAAACAACTTTTTACTTCTATTTGAGTGCTTGCAGAAATTACCTTCCTGAAAACCACTTGTCATTTTCTTCTGCTCCTCGTTGGGTTCGACACTCTTACTTATCAAAGGAACTATGATTGATCCCCTATACTTGTGGGTCATCAATCCCTTAGCGATAGCGACTCTTTTCTATCTATTTTTGATGATTGCTTCAAGTTCTTCATCATCAGCCTCATCATTTGTGTCTATAGGCAGTGTGATGATGACTTTCTTGGGGCTTGTACTTGTATCACAATGCCACTTGAAGAAGTGTGAGCGTTGCTTGAATAATTGGCGGGTGCCCATGAGGCAATTAGGATGCTGATTGTTTGTTGTGAGGGGGAAAGGTGCACATGCCTTGAAGCTTTTGCTACTACAACTAGATAAGTTGTAGCCATAGAGTGGCATTGTAGCAACCTTTGAAAATTTTAAGGAGGTGGAGGAACTGAAGGCTGAGTAGCAGTGGAAGCAAGTGCCCGTGAGGGCAATGAGGCAATCTTTGAAGAGCTTGCTACTGGGGGCAGAGCTAAAGATGTTTGTTTCTTGACTGGCTCCTTAGGCTTTGCTTTTTGGGGGCACTATCACTTGAAGATGCTTCAACAGCATGTGAGTCCCTATTGAGTTTTGCAACTGCTTCAGTAACTTGTTTATTCAGCTTTGCCCGACGCTTGTCCCATTCAACATGAAATTATTCACCTCTACTGAAGCTTGTGGGATCTACTCGTTGGTCAGGTGCGAAATCAGGTCTTGCACAAGGAGGGTTAACAACAAATTCAACCATATATTTGTGCGTGAAGAATCTACGTTCTTTCCATTCTCTTTCCCAAAATCTCTTGATTCTATGAATTCTTGTTTTGCGTTGATGTTCAATTTCCTTGCCCTTAACATTTTCATCATGCATGTAGTAGCTAGCAAACAATTCTTTGGTAATTTCATAAGCAATACATTCTTCCCTTTTCTTTGGTCCCTTTTGAGGCTTTTTACCATTTGTCATTTTATTTAGCTAAGGAATTTGAACTCTCGAGGATTCTGGAGATGTTTCAAGCTTTTCCTCTAGCAACACTTCAATTGAATTAAGCTGATGAGAACCTAGGGATTTGTGAGGTGACATGTGTATGTGTAAATAGAATATAGTTGTGAAGAAATTGGGGGATGGTCACATGCGTTCTCAGAAGATTTTAAAATAAATAAAGTTGAGGAAGTTGACCATTTTCATCTTCAAAGAAATGCACTAAGTGTTCTTGACTTAGGTTCCAAAGTTGTGCAGATTGAAGCAACTCATGAAATTGAGGAATCATAGATCAAGGTATTAGTTAGAAGAATTAACCAAGATTGGCGCAATGTAAGTGCAGATGAGTTGGGAAAATTGCAAATAAACAAAACTTTGATAATTTTGTGTAAAATCTAAGATAAAACGAGGCACCAAAATTACATTTTAATTACCCTAAGTGATAAACACGAATAACTAAGTGGCAAAGTGAAGAAAACTAACACTCAGAGCTTCCACGCCCTAACTTGGCAAAGGGAGAAGACCATGACGGTGGCGGAGGTGAATAATTTCATCACTAGCGCAAGTTCTTTGATGCAGAAAAAGAGGCGGTGAATCTTTTCTTCTCCAGCAGCGATGAAATCTAGAGGCGGCACTATGTCATAAGCATGAGAGCGATGGGAGAGAAGACGGAATAAACTAGTGAGACCTGGATGTCTCCTTTATATATGGGTGGTGAAAACAGGCCGGGCAAAACAACCCGTGAACTTTGCTATCATTGTGACATGTGGCACCCATGATGTAAAGAGTGGAGATGGTGGAAGTCTCGGAGTGAATATATTATTCACGCTATGAAAGTGGGAAAATTATCGTGGAAACCGCCAAAAATTTGATTTGAATTTTTTTCAAGTTTTGTTCACAAATTCTTTAGCGATCAAGGGCACAATGAAGACTATGAATGGGATTTGAATAGATCGCATATGATGAATTTGTGAACAGGCAAGATTGTGTTTAGCATAGAGGGGGAACAAATCCAATCACATTCACTTAGATGAAAATCAACTTGAATAATTAGCTATAACTGCATGCTCTTTAGGACATTGAAAACTCTCTCTCTCTATATATATATATCCTTCTATCTCTCTCTCTCTCACACACACAAAAACATATGTTCTGCAACCTATTCCTGAATAAGCTATTGACGAACCCATCCTAATTGATCGGAAATACGTAAGCTAACTGTGCGTCCTGCACTAGTTAATTGTCAGGCGAAACTTTTCTCATTCCATTTTTATGTATTTTTTGTCGTAATTTTTGAACCATTTATCAAAATGCTCCAAATTATATACTGCTGGATATCTATTGAATAGGCGCAACTTTTTCATGCCGATCGTTTTCCCAAAATCATCAACGTACGCCCACGGTTGCCTGCTGAGAGGGAGGGAGCCCTAGACGATGCTGGTGCATTAAGTTTCAATGCCAGATGTGACCGAGCCCATGCTCGTCGTCACTAGGAACGGTATTGTGGCTACGGGAAAGATCAACGAAGCTCGTTTGTATGAATCGAAGCATGGGGAGGAGGAGATGGAGTACCGTTGAATCTGGGCGAGAGGTGAATGGCGTTTGCGGCGCTCGACCGAAGATACTATTGTTTCTTTTATTTTTACTATCCTCATTAAACAAACTGCATGGCCTGAAATAGCTAAATGTTAAATATTATGGAAGTTAACAACAAGTTTAACCGACGAGACTAAATATACTACATTTTTTGTTTCGTTCTTTTTTTGTCACGGTAAATACTAACTATCTTGAAGCTCGAAGTTAACTACCATGCCGACCAATTTTAGATGATTTTTTTGTAAAAAAATGGCAAAATATTATGGTTAACTACCATGTCGATCGAAATTAACTCCCATGTCGGCCGAAGATAACTGCCACTATTATAGAACTCCTTTATTTGGAAAGTGCCCCAACTTTTTCATTGTGTTTTATATTTTTTCCAAAATCATCATAATTACAACAATCAATAACAAAAATTGGTCCAATTTTTTATTATATATAGTAGAAAAATATCCGTGTCAATCTTTGTGTTTGATCTTCCTATCCATACCCTCTATTTACATGTGCATGTATTTACTTTCCACTGCTATACTCTTAGACTTGCAAGCGTAGATTTTGCTTGACTTGATACAATAGCTAAAACTCGCCCACAACTAAAACTGGGAAAGGGGTAAATTTTTATTTGGTGAAGTAGTCTAATAACCCAACCCTCTAAACATACTCCTACAACACGGTAGCTGGTGGGGAGGCCAGGGAAACATGGCGGCCTCCCGTTGTCCGAAGGCGACAGCGCAGGTGGGCTGCTGGTGAACGGCGGTGGGCCAAATGGCGGGTAGAAGCTCGCAGTGTTGGATCTGAGGTGGGAGATGTCTAGGGATGCCCAAAATGGTAAGGGGAAGGTGCTTTTATAGGCATGTAGGATACAGTTGGGGTTTTTAGCCCGATTCGAGCCATTCTATCTTGATCAGACCACTTCAGCCGCGGGGATAGGGTAGGTGGGCTATGGTGGGTTGTGTACAGGGGGTTTGGGCTAAGAAGAGAGGGAGGTTTGTGATGCTTGTTATCTGCATTGGAATTTTCTTCTAGAGGATTTAGTTATCGTAGCACAATGCGGGTAAGTATTTCACCTCATTAAGAATCCAAGCTTTATCAAACCAATATGAATATCAATCCTCAACCGTCTTGAGTGGCTGCACACAAAAGATCAAACAACTTGCACCCAACATGGGCAAGAGGGTTGTGAATCCCCTTGTTCTTGTTATTTGCAAGCAAGTGATTTGTGTAGATAATTGTTGAGAATAGTAACTAAAATAAAAGATAAAAGAAGACAATGAGGAAAATATAAGTTTTCTGAATATATAAGTGAATAGACCCGGGGGCCGTAGTGTTGTCCAGTGGCATCTCTCATGAAGGCAACGTATGGTGGATAAACAAATCACTGTTGGACAATTGATAGAAGAGCGAATAGTTATGCGATTTTCATAGCAATGATCATGTGTATATAGGCATAATCTCCATAAGTAAATAGGTCGACTCCTACCTGCACCCTATACTATTAATTCACTTCAAGAGCACTTCTATGCTTGCCTCTCTACATATTATGTTCATGGAAAACGAAGTAATGCTTGAAGAACGATGACATGATGTAGACAAAGTAAACTAAATCGATATGAATAAACCCCATATTTTTATCCTTAGTGGCAGCAACATAAAGACATGACTTGTCCCCTTCTGTCACTGGGATATAGAAATTTGTTAGGTTGAACCCACTACAATGCACATTTACCACCGAAGAAAGATCAAACTACTTGGCCAAAGCAATTCAATAGATCGGATAGATTTACAAAGCTATGATGATCATGCAAATAAGAGCAGTAATAATTTAGAAAAGACTCAAATACTTTTCATGAATAATATGAACATGAACCCACAATTCTTCGGACCCCAACAAACGCACCATAGAAAAGAATTACATCTCGTAGATCAAAGCAAATATGCGATGGTCGTCATATTGAAGATCAAGTGAGAGAGAGTGATTGCCATCTAGGTACTGACTACAAAGCCATAGGTCTAAGGTGAACTAGTCACACATCATCACGAGGGCATCGAGGTTGATGAAGAGGCCCTCTGTGATCGATCCTCCCTCCGGCAGAGTGTCCTAACGGAGCTCCGGATGGGATCGCCGTGGAATAGAGACTTACAGTGTCATAAAAGGTGTTTTGTGTAATATTAGAGAATTTAAAGGCCAAAGAACGGGGCAAGAGGGGCCATAGGGAGTCGAGATGGCATCAGGGTGCGCCTACCCCCTGGGAAGGCCACGTTTCCTTGTGGGATCCTTGAGCAGATCCAAGTCTCCTCCCAAATATTCCACGTATTATTTTGGTCCATTAAAAATTTCGTGGGAATTGGACTTCGTTTGGTACTGAGAACCTGAAAAACAAAACACACACAGAAAACAGCAACTGGCAATGGGCACTGGTTTAAGAGGTTAGTGCTCAACATAAATATAAATTGGTGCATTATGACCCAAAAAGTATCTTAAGTTGATAATATAACAACATGGAACAATAAAAAATTATAGATACATTGGAGACGTATCACGCATCCCGAAGCTTAATTCCTGCTTGTCCTCGAGTAGGTAGCTGATGAAAACAGAATTTTTGATGTGACATGTGATATGTCCAAAATGCATCACTATTTTGTATCATAATTTATCTCTATTCATTGATATATTTCACTTTATGATGATGTACTTATAGTGTTTTGGCTTATTTTACATAGTTTCCAACTTTCCGGTGCCGAAACAACAGACGTAGAATTCAACGGAGAAAATAGAACAAAGAGTTGCAATATCGGAACATCTCCAATTGAGCTAAAATTTTGAGGGAAGAAGTTTCCGAACGGGTCTGGAAGACAGGCCAAAGAAGGGCCGGAGGGGGCCGCGCCAGGAGGCCGCCTGACTGACAGGCCCCACCTCCGGCACTCTCCTTTGGCCTATATGTCTCTCTTTAGCTAAAAATTCTGGGGATAGAAGAGTTTTCGCGATTCCGCTGCCGCTCCGCGACGGAAACCTACAGAGAAGAAAAGATCTTTCCGGCGGGCAGATTCCGCTCGGGAGAACTCCTCCCGAAAGGGGAGATCGTCTTCATCGTCATCACCATCGTCACCGGCATCATCGAGATCATCATCACCATCATCACCAACACCAGCACCATCTCCATCTTCATCCCATCTACTTCACCATTGCAATCGGAGTTGTAACTTGCACTATTCATCCCCTCTACTCTCCCGGTATTGATTACTCTTTTATGGTGAATGCTATTGAGTTTTGTTGGAGAATTATTGTTATGACCAGATTGTTAATCATATTTTCATCACCTCTGATCAAGATCTCTTTTTATGTCTTGTGAGTAGTTCCATTAGTTCTTGAGGACATCGGAGAAGTCTAGATGCTAGTAGTCATATGATGTTGAAGTAATATGTGTTGATTGATATTTAAGTTATGGTGTTATTCTTCTAGTGATGTTATCTGAACATGGACTACATAATACTTCGCCTTTTTAAGGACCTAGGGAAGTGCATCGTGTATAAAGAATGCTTATGGTGGGTTGCCGGAGTGACAGAAACCTGAACCCCAGTTTGCATACTTTTGCATGAGGGAGTATTGGATCCTAAAGCTTATTGCTATGGTTAGGCTTTGCCTTAATTACTCTCTTGTATTTGCGGATGCTTGCAAGAGGGATTAATCATAAGAGTGTACTTATCTTAGCCTATACGGTGCACTAGTTAAGATCCACCTAGATAACACTTATCAATACAAAACATAGTACTAGACGGAATATGACGAAAGCACTTGACTATCTCTCCCGTGTGTCCTCAAGAACGCCTTAGTCTTTATAAGTTTAGTCCCTCAGCTTATCCTTTGTGTTCAAAAGTATTGGGCCACTTGCTGCACCTCGGCACCATTTACTTTACTTGCATTTATTTCCATGTTTCTTATACTAGAAAACCCATAAAAAGTTATCTTTCAGTAATTGCAGTTATTCCTTGCTCAAGATCACTTGTCAACACCTTCTGCTCCTCGTTGGGTTCGACACTCTTACTTATCGAAAAGGCTATGATAGATCCCCTACACTTGTGGGTCATGAAGACCATTTTCTGGCGCCGTTGCGAGGGAGTGTAGCACTATTTGTAAGTGAATTTGGTAAGGAAACCGTCACACTATACGTGATGTTTTTGTTTTACTGTTTCCAATTTTTGTCCCTATGGACAACTCTGCTATTGTTTTTTTTTGCTTCTGGGGAACCGCCCCAATGCTATGGTGGAGAGGCCTCCCCCACCTACTGAAATTGTGCCTTTTAAAATACCAACTGGTATTATTGATTGTGTTTTGGCTAATCGATATGCAGGAGATAGACATCCAGGTGAACACTTGCTATATCTTTCACAATTGTGCTCCTTATTTAAGCTCGCAGGTATATCGATGGATTTTGTTATGAGAAATTTATTTTCTCTGTCATTAAAAGATAAGGCTTTGGATTGGTATAGGCTTCTTGATGACTCTCATTTACTAAATTGGCAAGATCTTATGCCTCTCTTTTATGCAAAGTTTTATCATCTTCATGAAATACATCGAGACATGAATTATGTTTATAACTTTTGGTCTCGTGATGGAGAAAGCATCGCTCAAGCTTGGGCGAGATTGACATCCTTAATGCTCAAATGTACCAATAATGAGCTCTACAAAGAAATTATTCTCACAAATTTTTATGCAAGGCTTTCTCGTCAAGATAAAGAGATGCTTGATGCCTCCTCTAGTGGGGCATTCTGCAACAAAAGCACTGAAGCTAAGTGGGATCTTATTGAAAGGATCGAGAAGAACACTCAAGACTCGGAGATTGATAAACGTATTGAACCCGTTATAAATTATGAGCGTGATTACATTGAGAGCTATGTGAAAACTCATTACTTCAATACCTTTTGTGCTAAGATTGGTCTTGATTCCCAGCTTCTAATTGGCAAGGACTTTGCCTCTCATATTGACTCTTCTGAGAAGAAGGAGGATCAACAACATAAACCTTTTAAGGAATTACCATTTGATATTAATGTTGTTGACCCTATCTTGCCTGCAGTTGAATATGAAAAGCCCCCTTTTTCCCCAAGGATGAGGGAGCATTCTTTTGTCACAGGCATCCTGAATAGAAGTGATAGAACGATGGATGAGCATGAGGAACTGATTAAAGTCGATCCTCAAGTTGCATTAGTCAAGGATCTTGTTACTAGTAATATTGAGGAATCTAATATAAATTTTTGTGCTGTTTCCACTAACCTTGTTACAACCAAGAATAAAGGCCCAATTTGAGGTACTCTAGTTGTACCTGTTAAAATAGGAGATCATAATTATTATGGGCTATGTGATTTGGGATCCAGTGCTAGTGCTATTCCCTTTTCACTTTATCAAGAGATCATGAATGAGATTCTACCATGTGAAATTGAAGAAGTTGATGTGATGATTCATCTTGCAAACAAAGAAACTATCTCTCCTATTGTAATTGTGCGAGATGTGGAAGTTCTATGTGGAAAGGTAAAATATCCTACTGACTTTCTAGTACTTGGTTCAGTACAAGATAGTTTTTCCCCTATTATCTTTGGTAGGCCTTTTCTCAAAACTTGTGGAGCTATTATAAATTGCAGGAAAGGAAAAGTATTTTTTGAATTTAATAGTGAGCCATATGAATTTAAATTTTCTAAATTCTCGAAGAAACTCGTGGTACTGATCTACCTAGTAATGATAAAATTATTGAATAGATTGCTTCTATTGCTATTCCTCCTAACGATCCTTTGCATCAATTTATGGAAAAATACGAGAATGATATGCATATGCAGGAAAGGAATGAGCTAGATGATATATTCTTGAGACAACCTGCTATCCTGAAGCACAACCTTCCGGTTGAGCCTTTTGGAATTTTATCAAAACCAAAAGAAGATCCGGTGTTTGATCTCAAACCTCTTCCTAGTACGCTCAAGTATGCTTACTTAGATGAAAAGAAAGTATATCCTGTTATTATCAATTCTATGCTTTTAGGATATGAAGAAGAGCGATTATTGGAAGTCCTTCATAAACACAGAGGCGCTATTGGTTACACCCTTGATGATCTTAAGGGGATTAGTCCATCTATTTGTCAGCATACTATCAATCTTGAGCCTGATGCTAAACTGGTCGTTGATCATCAACGACAGTTAAACCCGAACATGAAGGATGTTGTGAGGATGGAAATCCTCAAACTTCTAGCCGCATGTATTATCTACCCTATAGCTGATAGTAAGTGGGTAAGTCCAGTACATTGTGTTCCCAAGAAAGGAGGTACGACTGTAGTCCCTAATGATAAGAATGAACTAATACCTCAAAGAATTATTATTGGATATAGAATGTGTATTGATTAGAGGAAGCTGAACAAGGCAACCAGGAAGGACCACTACCCGCTGTCGTTCATCGACCAAATACTTGAAAGGTTATCCAAAAATACTCACTTTTGCGCTCTTGATGGCTACTCTGGCTTCTCTCAAATTCATGTTAATACTGCCGATCAAGAGAAGACCACTTTTACTTGTCCTTTTGGTACTTATGCTGATAGACGTATGCCTTTTGGTTTACGCAATGCTCCTGCTACTTTTCAAAGTTGTATGTCCGCTATCTTCCATGGTTTTTGTGAAGAAATTGTGGAGGTCTTCATGGACGATTTCTCCATCTATGGAACCTCTTTTGACCATTGTCTCCACAACCTTAATAAAGTTTTGCAGAGATGTGAGGAGATGAACTTGGTACTCAACTGGGAGAAGTGCCACTTCATGGTCAATGAGGGAATTGTTCTTGGCCACAAGAGTTCTGACAAAGGAATCGAGGTGGACATGGCAAAGATTGAAGCAATCGAGAGAATGCCTTATCCAAAAGACATCAGAGGTATTCGTACTTTCCTCGGTCATGCTGGTTTCTATAGGAGATTTATTAAAGACTTTTCTAAAACTTCGAAACCCCTTACTAATCTTCTCCAGAAGTATATTCCTTTTGTGTTTGATGAAGATTGTAAAGAAGCCTTCGAAGGTCTTAAGAAAGCCTTGATAACAGCCCTATAGTCCAACCACCTGATTGGAATTTGCCTTTTGAAATCATGTGTGATGCTAGTGATTTTGCTCTTGGAGTTGTGTTAGGACAAAGGGTTGATAAGAAATTGAATGTTATCCATTATGCTTGCAAAACCCTTGACACTGCTCAAAAGAATTATGCTACTACTGAGAAAGAATTTTTAGCAGTAGTGTTTGCTTGTGATAAGTTTAGGCCTTATATTATTGACTCTAAATTTATCATTCATACTGATCATGCTGCTATTAAGTATCTTATGGAAAAGAAGGATGCCAAACCAAGGCTTATCAGATGGGTCCTTATTCTTCAAGAATTTGGTTTGCAGATTGTCGATAGGAAAGGAGCAAACAACCGTGTAGCAGACAACCTTTCCAGGATGGAGGACATATCACATGATCCTATTCCGGTCAACGATAGTTTTCCTGATGAATAGTTAGCTGTTTTGCAGGTGAAACTTAATTTAGATCCGTGGTATGCAGATTATGCTAACTTTATTGTTGCAAAGTTTTTGCCTCCAGGTTCAACATTCTAGCAGCGGAAGAAGTTCTTCCACGACTTCAGGTATTACTTTTGGGATGACCCACATCTTTTTAGAGAAGGTGCTGATGGGATTGTGAGGATATGCACACCGGAGCATGAGCAGAAGGATATCTTGAGACAATGTCACAACAGTCCTTATGGAGGACATCATGCGTGTGAAAGGACCGCACGCAAGGTTCTCCAATCAGGTTTTTATTGGCCTACTCTCTTTAAAGATGCTAGAAATTATGTTTTATCCTATGATAAGTGCCAGAGAGTTGGTAATATTAGTAGGAGGAATGAGATGCCTATGAATTATTAGGTAGTCATTGAGCCTTTTGATTGCTGGGGTTTTGATTTTATGGGTCATTTCCCTCCTTCACACAAATACACTCACATCTTTGTAGCTGTAGATTATGTGACCAAGTGGGTTGAAGCAATCCTCACTAAAAGTGCTGATCATAAGACATCTTTGAAAATGCTCAAGGATGTAATCTTCCCTAGGTTTGGTGTACCTAGGTACCTCATGACCGACAAAGGATCACATTTTACACACGGTGCTTAGAAAAGATCTAGCCAAATATGATGTTGATAATAGAATTGCTTGACCTTACCACCCTCAAACAAGTGGGCAAGTTGATCTTACAAATACCGAGATCAAGTTGATCTTGCAAAAGACAGTGAACAGTTCTAGGAAGGACTGGTCCAATATGTTAGGAGATGCCTTGTGGGCGTATAGAACTGCTTACAAAAATCCCATGGGGATGTCTCCGTATAAGATGGTTTATGTCAAGGCATGTCATCTACTTCTAGAGTTAGAGCACAAAGCTTTCTGGGTTGTTAGAGAGCTTAATGTTGATCCAAAGCTTGCTGGTGAAAAGCGTCTCATGAACTTGACTTCTCTAGATGAGTGGAGAAGTGAAGCTTACAAGAGCGCAAAAATGTTCAAAGAAAAGGTAAAGAAGTGGCATGACAAGAGAATTTTGAAACGTGAATTTAACGTTGGTGACAAAGTTTTGTTGTATAGATCTCATTTCAGGTTTTTTCCTGGTAAATTACTTTCCAAGTGGGAAGGACTGTACCATATCGAAGAAGTCTACCGCTCCGGTGCAATCAAGATTAATAATTTTGAAGGCACAAAACCACATGTTGTGAATGGGAAAAGACTCAAGCATTACATGGCTGGAGACCCCATAAATGTAGAGGTGGATGTGATACAAGTGTCCACTGATGAAGAACATATTGCAACACTGTATCCGACACCGGCATAAGCAGAATAAGAAAGCGTATGAAATACGGTAAGGAAACTTCGCGAACATCAATAAAAGTTCCATATTATGTGTTTTAGCAAAATTAGGAAAATTCTGAGCCGAAGCGGGGCCGGAGAGGAGCTCCAGGTCATCTAGGCGACCTGCTGGCGCGGGCTAGGCCCTGGCCGCACCAGGAGTCCGCCTGGACTTCCCGGAGACCATCTTCGACTCCACTTTGGCTCGTTACCTTCCTTTTGGTGCAGAAATGTTTCCTATATATTTTCCGGATCGTCCCGGCGTCATATCTTGCGATTCCATGCGTTTTCTATTTCGATCTTTTTTTGTCAGGCTAAGAAGCCATTGTTCAAGATGTCTTCTTGCGACTCAAGCGGGGAAGACTACATAGGTCGTCGCCTCCGCCATGTCCAGCAAGATATTAACCAAGGGAAGGTTGCCAGATGGGTTACCAATGAAGAGATAGCCACAAGACAAGCAGAGATGGAGTGTTTCGTGAGAGATGAAGTCAAGATGGTCACCACCCAGCAAGAAGGAGATCCTTCATCACGAGGATCCAGCTCCAACAACCCCATCCTCGTGGGGTTTATTAACCCTCAGCATGATCTATCTCTGCACCTTCCAGAAACTGCCCCTCCACCAGGAGCTCCACCTGTGCCATCTACTATATTCGAAGCTTACAAAATCAGTAACAAATTCTGTGAAGACTTCCGTGTGCTTAAAGTATAGGTGGCCATACTGGAAGCTGAAAACAAAACCCTTCGGCGCATAATAGCGGACTTGAAGAACAACAAGAACAAGGATGAAGAGTAAAATCTTCATGGGTAATGGCATTCCCTTAGCTTGTTCCAAGATTGGGGGAGTGCCCGGTATCTTTATTTTTTATCCTTTACTTATTTTTTGTCAAGTTTAGTGTCGTATCATGTGTATGGAAGTTATCTTATGAAATAGGTGTTTGCATTGAGGTCTATCACTCCTTTGTGGAGAGTTTGTATCCGTGAGTGTGCAGTGTCTATGATGGAATATTAATGAAAATTCTATTGGTTTCTTTGCTGCACTTGGTATTCTCTTCACACAATCGATATTATATGTTGACTCTTATGGGAGTATTGATCTTACATATCAGGTATGGCTTTTATAACCTTATTTAATCTTGGCAAACATAGCAGTGGTCATAACAACAAGCATGAGTTTTTCTAGTAGCGACATAGCCAAAACCTTTATGTTCTTATGCTTGAAGTGTTATGCTGACAAGGAAGACAACTTGATGTTTTATGCCAATTCTTTTTTTATACTTTATATTGTTTTGTATCCAAGTCAACATTATTTGTCTGCTCTTAAAAGCATTTGCTAGCCAACCCTTGCACTAAGCGGGAATACTACTTGTGCATCCATACCCTGAAACCTCAACCTTCCCAAGAGTCCACCATATCTTCCCTACGTGGTATTTCACCACCACTCCTAAAGTATATTACTCATGTGCTATCTTTAAACCTTCAAATATTACTCCATGTTTTGTGCCTCTGTTTTAGCTCATGAGGAAGTAGTAGATAATTCATGATCTTCTCATACTGGACAAGTTTTATGTTGGGTTTGCATGTTATCTGCGAATCCCTATTACGAGGAGGGACTGTCATGAGCACGCCCAGCTCGTAAAACATAATAACAACAAGAAAAACCTCCTTCACGCTTTGTTGATGAGAAATCAGAAACTTTGGTAGCGATAAACAAAGGAGACTAAGGGGATGTGATCGTCCCCACTTTGGGAGCCGTTTCTCAAAACTTGTCCAACATGACAATTATTGGGCTATCTACCAGCATTCATCGACAAATCATGCACCTCTCAAAAGTTTGTTTCACAATCTTGTTGATCTCTAAAAAGCTCTAGCACACGAGTTTTCCCTACTTCTCTCTGCGAAGGGCCAATCTTTTACTTTCATGTTGAGTCAGTAAAACCTACTTCTTTCTAACCTGAAAAGAGCATACACTTTATGTTGACAAAGATGCATGCATTTATATTGTTTCACTCAGAATTGTCATATCACACCTTTCTTGACATTATCGTTAAGATAAGTGAGTTGTTTGTTAAGCCAAGCTAAAGCAAACATCTTCCTTTGTGTTAGTTGATGTCAGCTGTGCTTCCCTTCCAAGGGCGCCAAGAATAGTCGTGTCGACGGCACCAGGAATCCTTCAGCTACGGCTACGCCTTAAGGGACTTCCTAGGCAAGTATGCAAAGGATTTCTCTCGTGTCCTTGGAGCCTTTTGTTAGTGTTCCCTCGAAGAAGAAAGGGTGATGTAGCACAGTGGTGGTAAGTATTTCCCTCAGTTTGAGAACCAAGGTATCAATCCGGTGGAGGAGTATCTCAAGATCCTGCACAAACACAAAAGCTTGCTCCCAACGCTATGAAGGGGTTGTCAATCCCTTATAGATTGTTTGCCAAGTGAGTACTGAAAGCAACAAAGTAACAAAGCAAAGTAAAAGCGGAGCTGTAAACGATGGATGTGAATAGACCCGGGGGCCGTAGTGTTTACTAGTGGCTTCTCTCATGAAAGCAAGTAGACGGTGGGTGAACAAATTACTGTCGAGCAATTGATAGAACCGCGCAAAGTCGTGACGATATCTATGCAATGATTATATCTATAGGCATCACGTCCAAAACAAGTAGACCGATACTTTCTGCATCTACTACTATTACTCCACACGTCGACCGCTATCCAGCATGCATCTAGTGTATTAAGTCCATAAGAACAGAGTAACGCCTTAAGCAAGATGACATGATGTAGAGGGATAATATCAAACCAATGATAAAAACCCCATCTTTTTACCCTTCATGGCAACTACTTGATGTGTGACTTGCTACCCCTACTGTCACTGGGAAAGGTCACCACATGGTAGAACCCAAAACTAAGTACTTCTCCCATTGCAAGAATCATAGATCTAGTTGGCCAAACAAAACCCAAGACTTGGAGAGACTTACAAGGATATCAAATCATGCATATAAGAAATCAGCAAAGACTCAAATATATATCATATATAATCTGATCACAAATCCACAATTCATCAGATCTCGACAAACACACCGCCAAAGAAGATTACATCAGATAGATCTCCATGAAGATCATGGAGAACTTTGTATTGAAGATCCAAGAGAGAGAAGAAGCCATCTAGCTACTAACTACGGACACGTAGGTCTGAAGTGAACTATTCACGAGTCATTGGAGGGGCGATGATGATGACGAAGAAGCCCTCCAACTCCAAAGTCACCTCCGGCAGGGTGCCGGGAAGGGTCTCTAGATGAGATCTCGCGGAAAAGGAAGCTTGCGGCGGCGGAAAAGTATTTTCGAGGCTCCCCCGATTTTTTGCTGAATATTTGGGAATATATAAGCCAAGGATCTAGGTCAGGGGGCGGCCAGGGAGGCCACAAGCCCTGACACCGCCGCCTCCCCTTGGTGGCGGAGTGGGGGCTTGTGGGCTCCCTGGAGCCCACCTGGCTTGGCCCAAAGGCCCCCTCATCTTCTTCCGTTCGGGAAAAAATCATTTCGGGGTTTTTATTCCCTTTGGATTCCGTTCCAAAATCAGATCTGAAAAGAGTCAAAAACACAGAAAAAAAGGAACTGGCACTTGGCACTGAATTAATAAGCTAGTCCCGAAAAAGATATAAAAGGTGCATAAAACATCCAAAGAAGACAAGATAACAGCGTGAAACCATCAAAAATTACAGATACGTTTGAGATGTATCATTAGTATTTTCACTTCTTGACTAATAACATGTTCTTTCAAAAAGCTTCAATTGATCTCATCAAAATATAAGAAGAAGAGCAAAAGTTAAAAGTTATTAGTTGTTCTTTGACAAAGGCCATGTTTGCCATGGTTTGATGAGTTTTCTTAACTCTACTTTTTCCTGTTGAGATTGTTGTTGAGAATAGTTGAGTTTAGTAGAGAAATTACGATGCTTTTTTTCCGTATTCTTATTTATCGACACTTCACTCTATAAACTTGTGGACAGGTTTACCGAGCTTAGTATTCGCTTGGGGACAAGCGAGGTCTAAGCTTGGGGGAGTTGATACGTCCAAAATGCACCACTATTTTGTATCATAATTTATCTCTATTCATTGATATATTTCACTTTATGATGATGTACTTATAGTGTTTTGGCTTATTTTACACAGTTTCCAACTTTTCGGTGCCAAAACAGCAGACGCAGGATTCAGTGGAGAAAATAGTACGAAGAGTTGCAATATCAGAACATCTCCAATTGAGCTGAAATTCTGTGGGAATAAGTTTCCAAACGGGTCCCGAAGAAAGGCCAAAGAACGCCCGGAGGGGGCCACAGGTCACCTAGGAGACCTGCTGGCGCCCCCCCCCCTTTAGGTTGCGCCAGGAGGCTGCCTGAGTGACGGGCCCCACCTCCGGCACTCTCCTTTGGCCTATATCTCTCTCTTGACCTAAAAATTCTGGGGACAGAAGAGTTTTCGCGATTCCGCCGCCGCTCCATGATGGAAACCTACAGAGAAGAAAAGACCTTTCCGGCGGGTAGATTCCGCCGGGGAGAACTTGTCCCGGAAGGGGAGATCGTCCTCATCGTCATCACCATCATCACCGGCATCATCGAGATCATCATCACCATCATGACCAATACCAGCACCATCTCCATCTTCATCCCATCTACTTCACCATTGCAATCGGAGTTGTACCTTGCACTATTCATCCCCTCTACTCTCCCGGTGTTGATTACTCTTTTGTGGTGAATGCTATTGAGTTTTGTTGGAGAATTATTGTTATGACCAGATTGTTAATCATATTTTAATCACCTCAGATCATGATCTCTTTTATGTCTTGTGAGTAGTTCCATTAGTTCTTGAGGACATGGGAAAAGTCTAGATGCTAGTTGTCATATGATGTTGAAGTAATATGTGTTGATTCATATTTATGTTATGGTGTTATTCTTCTAGTGGTGTTACGTGAATGTCGACTACATAACACTTCGCCTTTTTAAGGACCTAGGGGAATGCATCATGTATAAAGAATGCTTATGGTGGGTTGCCGGAGTGACACAAACATGAACCCTAGTTTGCATACTTTTACATGAGGGAGTATTGGATCCTAAAGCTTATTTCTATGGTTAGGCTTTGCCTTAATTTCTCTCTTGTATTTGTGGATGCTTGCAAGAGGGATTAATAATACGAGTGTACTTGTCTTAGCCTAGACGATGCACTAGTTAAGATCCAACCACATAACACTTAACAATACAAAACATAGTACTGGACGGAATATGACGAAAGCACTTGACTATCTCTCCCGCGTGTCCTCAAGAACGCCTTAGTCTTTATAAGTTTAGTCCCGCGGCTTATCCTTTGTTTTCAAAAGGATTGGGCCACTTGCTGCCCTCGGCACTATTTACTTTACTTGCATTTATTTCCTTGTTGCTTATACTAGAAAACCCATAAAAAGTTACCATTCAGTACTTGCAGTTATCCCTTGCTCAAGATCACTTGTCAATACCTTCTGCTCCTGTTGGGTTCGACACTCTTACTTATCAAAAAGGCTACGATAGATCCCCTACACTTGTGGGTCATCAGCATGTTATTCAATATGTAATATTTTGCATGTATTCTCATTGAGGAACGATGAATTAATGAACATTAACATAGTAATAATTATAAGCACAAGCAGGAAAATCATCAATCTTTCAATGTATATGATCCTAAAAGAATGTTTACCCCCATTGATCTCATCGTATGGCAGGGCATGGCTCCGTCTTCACCACATTAATACAAATGTCAAGCACCACAATGCTCAAGTCAGGCAATTGGATCATACTTTTTCAAAGTGAATCAACTTTTTATTCTTCACGCAGTACATGAGCGTGAGCCATGGATATATCATAAGGTGGAATAGAATATGGTGGTAGATATCAAAGGCTAAAAGTGGAGAAGATAGTCTCACATCAACTAGGCATACCAAAGGGCTATGGAGATGCCCATCGGTAGATGTCAATGCAAGGAGTAGGGATTGCCATGAAAATGATGCACTAGAGGAACAATTGTATGAAAGCTCAAATGAAGCTAAGTGGGGTGTGCATCCAACTTTCTTGCTCATGAAGACCTCGGGCATTTCGGGAAGCCCGTCATCAGAATATGCAAAGAAACTTTACAGTAATGATAATATGAATTTTGTATTCTCTCATTCATATTTTTGAATTTTGGCCTACCCCATGTTTACTTTTCATCTGTAGTCTCTTCCCAACTTGTGCGGGAATCATAGTCTCCATCATCCTTTCATTACTAGGAAAATGCTCTAATAATGATGATCATCACACTTCTATTTACTTTAAACTCATGACAGATCGATATGACTCAATATGAATGCCTCTCGCAGTGTACCAGGATGTGCAATGATATAGCATGACATGTATTCAAAAATATTATGAATGGTGGCTTTGCGACAAATAATATGTCAGTACTATAAGATCATGCAAAGCAATATGATGATGAATGAACTAGTCATGTGATGTATCAGTGGAATTTGCATGTCAATATATCTTGGAATGGCTATGAAAATGCCATGATAGGTAGGTACGGTGGCTGTTTTAAGGAAGATAAAGAAATGTTTATGTGTGACAGAGCATATCATGCCATGGGGTTTGGATGCACTGTGAAGTTCGCACCGATCCTCGAGGTGAGAATGGGCTTGCAAAATGTGAGGAGGTAGATAGAGTATGTACATGGTTTCACATTAGTCATGAAGAACTCATATACTTATAGCAAAGATTAGTTTCATCACATATCAAAGCACTAGCCGCATGACTCGAGGGAGAGGGTTGGGAGGACTTAACCATCGCGCGACTCCGAGTCGAAACAACACTAGAATTTGAACGAGGAATAGAAATGCTCACACATCCACGCCATGCCCTTTTAATATTCAGAGAATCAAGGAATTGACATCTGTCAGTAATGCTACTCCTAGGAATAAAAAATTATGCACTCACATCTTTATCATATTACCACATCAATATCATTAACCATTGTTTCTCTTTTATGTGCTACATGATGGCTTTGATTATCATCCATTGAATACCTATTATTTTTGGACTAGCCTTATGATACATGCAAATTACCATTATTTTTTATTAACTCTCAAAAAAATAAGTGAGGAATGAGAGTTCAAATATTCCTATAAAATCTACATGCCACCATGCTCAAAAAGATATAGGTGAAGCACTAGGGCAATTGTTTAGGTCAGAAGATATAAGTGAAGCAAAAAGAGTATTCTAACAAATCATGATAGATGTCTATATTTCTCAGGTTGGTGTGTAGAGAAAAATATGATTTTGGCAAACCAAAAATAAAAAACTAAACTAAAGCAAACGACGCTCCAAAAAAACTCGTATCATGTGATGAATAAAAATATAGCTTCAAGTGACATACCGATGGATTGAGATGAAAGACGGATACCTTCCGGGGAATACCCAAGCTTAGAGGCTTGAGTATTCCTATTATTTTACCTTGTGGTGCCTTGGGCATCCCCAAGATAAGTATCTTGCTGCTCCTTATTCCATTTTTCATCGCGATAACACCCAAAACTTGAAAAGTTCAATCACACAAAACTCAACAAAACTTCGTGAGATCCGTTAGTATAAGTCGTGCACGATATCCGCCAAGACGCCGATACATCAGTCGATTTATCGCATACTGGTGTGTGACCGATAAGATAAATCGGTTGGTAAATTGACTGATTTACTGATAAGTCTCCCAATATGTCGATAAATCACGCGATTTACCCCTTAACTTGGGTCAACCGGTAAGTTCCCGATAAGCGATGTCCCCAACATTTAAGCAACATAAAAAACACTTAGATATTCTTGTAAATTGATTCATATTGCATTATTGAATAATAGTTACCGTATTTTAACTTCTCCATGGCTTATACCACTAATACAATGCATAACATCATCAAAACAAGCAAACTATGCAAGCAAAAAGGAACCTGTCTACAACAAAACACTCTATATTAATCTGTAACGAACTTACAATTCTCTAACTCCAAACATTCTGAAACTTTAAGACGACCTAAGGAATTTGTACAGAAATATTGTGTAAATATAGTCAGCTTAAAATGTCGTTCAAGTAAAATAAGAAAAATTCTGCACTAGACGTCAAAGTTTCTGTTTTTCAACCGTATCAATTGTACAAATCATACAAGTAATCCCAAAGGTTTAACTTGGCACAAAAACTAATTTAATTACAAAAACACAATCATTATAGAGGCAATAATCATTTCATCACACCTAAGCAGAAGGTAAAAATAAAAAAATTAAGATATCTATTGGCTTGCCTCCCAACAAGGGCTATTGTTTTACACTCTTAGCTAGGCATAATGCATATGATCAAGTGTTTTCATCCATGACACTCAATCAATAGGTGGCCCTCATGATAGATTAATAAGGTGGTTTCATTCTTTTTATGGGGAACTGTTCCATCCCTTTCTTGAATGGGAATTGGAACCTTATGTTGCCCTTTTTCATATCAGTAATTGCACCTATAGTTCGTAGGAAAGGTGTTCCAAGTATTATTGGACAAGTAGGATTGCAATCAATACCAAGCACAATAATATCTACATGCACATAATTTTTATTTGCAATAATTATAACATCATTAACCCTAACTAAGACGTTCTTAATGGTAGAATCTTCAAGACGCAAGTTTAGGGCAAACTCTTGAATGTTAGTAAGAACAAGCAGATCACATAGAGATTTAGCTATTCTTGAAACACTAGCACCAAGGTCACACAAAGCATCACATTTATATTTATTTATCTTTATTTAGATAGTAGGTTCCCACGTATAATGCAATTTTATAGGTATAGAAACTTCAAGTTCAAGTTTCTCATCATATGTTTTTATCATCGCTTCCAGTATATGATGAGTAAAAGCCTTGTTTTGCTCACAAGCATTAGGTGAGCTAACAATGGATTGCAACAAGAAAATACTTTCTATTAAAGAGAACTTCCATAATTGAAGTCCTTGTAATCCAAAATAGTGGGTACATCACTAGATAAAGTTTTGACCTCTCCAAGCCCACTTTTTCAGTATTAGCATTAGAATCATTACTCTCCAAGCAATCAGGATGCTCACTAGCTAAATTTGACTCATCTCCATTCCCTTTATCACTAACGTTAATAAAAGTAAATAATGATTTAGGATAAGTGCCAACCATTTTAAGATGCTTAGATTTCAGCTTAGCGGTCATCTCCCTACCTTCATTCATAGATATTTTATAGATTTAGTAGTATAATTAAAATCATTCTTGGGTGGAAAAGTTTTAGTTTTAAGAGTTTCTCCATCAAGAGCGATTCTATCCATGTTCTTATCGAAAGTATCAAGTGTACGGAAATTTACCTCTACCATAGTACTGAAAACCTTTTGAGAATTAATAAATAATTTAATGGTATTTTCAAGATGAGAGGAGGATTTATGACTATTTTTAGAAGGATATCCATAAGAATTTCCATAACCGCTAGAATGATTATCGGGATATGGCCTAGCATTGAAATTAACTCTACAAGCGTTGCTATTGAAATTATTTTGAGAGATAAAATTCACATAAATAGCATCATTATTTTTTCTTAATAAAGGTAGACAATGGCATGTCGTTATGATCAATATGAACATTTTTATTAGCAACTAGATTCATAAGAGCATCCACCTTCTCACTCAAATTATCAATTTCTTCAACAAAATTTACCTTCTTACCAGTTGGATCTCGTTCGGTATGCCATTGAAAATAGCTTTCCATGATGTTGTCCAGAAGTTTAGTGGCCTCTCCTAAGGTCACCTCCATGAAGGTACCACCTGCAGCAGAATCTTGAAGATTGTTGGATACAAAGTCTAGCCACACGTAGAAATTTTGGATAATCACCCACAAGTTTAAACCATGAGTAGGACAATTTATAACAATTAATTTCATCCTCACCCAAGCTTGTGCAACATGTTCATGATCTTTCATTACAAGATTCACTAATGCAGCATTAATATCAAAGGCACCCTTGCTAGTGGCAAGCGGTATTAGAGTACTAATAAAGTCATTATTATTACTATTTGAGAAGTCACACAACTCAGTATTATCTTGAGACATGGTGACCGAGCAAGCAAAGTAACAAGCAGGACAAGTAAACAAGACAGCGAACATGCAAACTAGTGACAAGCTAAGCAAGCATAGGTGAATATTTTCATATTTTTTATTTTTTTAAACAAGCAATATATAACAGAAAATAAAAGGAGAACAAGTGAATGATAATTTGTGTGAAGTTACTTGATAGTTGGTGATGGTATTCCCGTGCAACTACACCAAATATCCTTCCTCGTGCTTGTGATCGACGTTGGGTATTCCGTGAAGAGGAACATATTACCACAACACGATGCAGGTAAGTATTTCCCTCGATTCAGAAACCAATGTTTATCAAACCAATAGTAATATCAATCCTCAACCGTCTTCATCGGCCGCACACAAAAGAGCAAACAACTTGCACCCAACGCAGGCAAGAGTGTTGTCAGTCCCCTTGTTCTTGTTATTTTCAAGGAAGTGAGTTGTGTAGATAATTATTGAGAATAGTAACTAGAATAAAAGATAAAATAAGACAGCAAGGAAAATATAAGTTTTCTGAATATATAAGTGAATATATCGGGGGGCGTAGAGTTCTCTAATGCCATCTCTCATGAAGGCAATATATGGTGGGTAAACAAATTATTGTTGGGCAATTGATAGAACAGTGGATAGTTATGCGATTTTAAAAGTAATGTTGATGTGTATATTAGAATCACCAGGCCTGGTCCTGAGATTTCGTGGGCCCGGGGCCAAACTCGAACACATGACCTTTAATATAAGCATCAAAATAACTAATATGTGTTTACATGAAATGTTATCAATAAATATTTAAATACATCCAAAAACAATATTCATATCAAATAACTTCTAAGTATTATCTAAAAAATATTAAATATTCTTAGATGTTTGTTACAAAAGAGAAGAGATATATTTCATATAAAATATTTCGTTCTACTGGAATCCAGTTCTTTGTCGTCAGCCAGTTCTTTGCCGTCTACTGGCTGACGGCAAAGAACCTCTTTGTCATCAGTTGACACAAGGCAGACGGCAAAGGACTGACACATGGCAAAAATACTATTTTCCATGTATCGGCCCTTTGCCGTCTGCCAGCGGACGGCAAAGAGACCGAGGGCAGACGACAAAGACGACGGGTGGGTCCCATGCCTGCCATGTCCGAAATTCGGGGACCTTTGCCGTCCCGGGCCTTTGCCGTCTGCCATGGGGCCCTTTGCCGTCGGGGGGCGGACGACAAAGGGGCCGCCCTATAACGGTCGTTAACCCCCTCCTCCTCACTGCCTCTCTCTCTCCCGGCCACTGTCTCGCTCACTGTCTATCTCCACGGCGACCCCCTCCCCGCGGCGAGCCCCTCCCCGCGGGAGCCCCTCCCCGCGGCAACCCACCCCCGCGGCGAGCCCCCTGCGGCGCGCCCACTGGCCCCTGCCGTCGTCCACCGCCGCCGGCGCCGCCCCCTGCTGTTGTCCACCGCGGTGAGTTCTTATTCTTTTTCTTTTTAAAAAAGTTAATTGCTTTAGTTAGTTTATTAGGTTAGTTTTTTATTATATAAAGGGTAATTTAGTTAGTTTATTTGGTTAGATTATTAGGCTAATTAGGTTAGTTAGTTAGGTTAGAAGAAAAAAAGAGGAAAAGCAGAAGGAAAAAAATGAAAAAGAAAAAAGGAAAAGAAGAAAACAATTAGAAGAAGAACGAAAAGAAGAAGGAGAAGAAGAAGAAGAAGAAGAAGAAGAAGAGGGGGAGGAGGAGGAGGAGGAAGAGGAGGAGAAAGAAGAAGAAGAAGAAGAAGAAGAAGAAGAAGAAGAAGAAGAACAAAAAGAATAGGATGAGAAAAAGAGGAGGGGGAGGAGGAGAAAGAAGAAGAAGAAGAAGAAGAAGAAGAAGAAGAAGAAGAAAAGAAGAAGAAGAAGAAGAAGAAAAAGAGGAGAGAGGAAAAGAAGAAAGAAAAGGAAAAGGGAACCCCGGCACCCTGAAACTGACCCTCGCCCCCGACCCCAGATGCCCGACGCCACTGACCCCCGACGCCACTGACCCCCGACCCCCGACACCCGACGCCACTGACCCCCTACGCCACTAACCCTCGACCCCTGACGCCACTGACACCCGACCCAGACCCTCGGCCCACGACTCCCGACCCCCGACGCTCGACGCCACCAACCCCCGACCCCCGACGCCACTGACACCCGACGTCACTGACCCTCGACCTCCGACGCCACTGACCCCCCCACAACCGACGCCACTAACCCCCCGACCCTCGATGCCACCGACACCCGACACCACCAACCCTCGACGGCACTGACTCCCGACGCCACTAAGCCCCGACCCCGACACCTCTTCTGTCTTCTTTTGAACGAGAAGGTGCTTTTTGGCCTTCCAGAGGCCCACGAGGTCATAGTTTTGTAAATTATGAGTTAGGTCACATATTTTCCGATTATGTTAATTGTAAAAACATCGTATTTGTGTTGATCGTGTGAATTTCAATGTGCAGTTGTTCGACGACCTCCACGTGCGTTGGACAAGCTCCGCCCTTGCGTTTGTTGGTGAGCACAAATGACTTCTCCTCCTACCCCCTTAATTTGCTCTATCCCGGTCTTCGTGCCGACGAAACTTGCTAGCTATATGTTTATTCAATCATGAGTACGCGTGACCAGTATGCGTCTCCCGTTCAAAAGGCCGACATCTATAAATATGCATTTATTTGCATATTTATAACTGCCATCCTTTCGAATTGTCCAACATTATCCATGGACAGCCCGAGTATGTGTAGATTGGGTTTGTTTTCCCATATGCTGTGCTCCGGATCCGATGCGGAATTTCATCAGTGCCTCTATAAATATGCATTTATTTGCATATTTATAACCGCCATCCTTTCGAATTGTCCAACATTATCCATGGACAGCCCGAGAATGTGTAGATTGGGTTTGTTTTCCCATATGCTGTGCTCCGGATCCGATGCGGAATTTCGTCAGTGCCTCCCCTGTTGTTCTCCGGGTACACATCCTCTCTGCTTATTGCCGAGACGTGTATCAGGAGAACAGCGGGGAGGTGCTACCGAAATTCTGCGTCGCATCTGGAGCAGAGCATGGGAAAACGAACCCAGTCTACACATACTCGGGTGGGATTAGGACCTATCTTTACCTATTAGCGTGTAGGTTGCATGGACGTAATAAAACTGACAAACTTGATTAGCGCATGAATATAGATGATGAATTATATATTTATTTCTTGTGCCCCCATAGGTAGCTAGGCAACATGAGTGATCGTGCTTGCACGTACACTGGTCACCCTAGTCAGAAAGACATGACCCATGAATGGTTAACAAAAACCAGGGGGTTTGTGAAAGCCGCATTTGCAAATGGCCAGCAAAAAACATGGTGCCCGTGTCCCAACTGCGACAACTGGAAAAAGCAGATAGAGTTTGAAATGGGTAAACACCTGCAGAAGTGGGGTTTTACGCCTAATTATACGGTGTGGACTTTTCATGGTGAGTCTGACCAACGTGCCAAAGCTGAGGTGATTCGTCGTTGCACCGACGAGCATGGTACCGGAATTGAAGACATGGTGCAAGACTTTGATGATGCTCGGGATTCGGACGATGAGATGGAGGAATCTGCAAAGGCCTTCTATGAAATGTTGGAGTCTTCAAAACATCCTCTCCACGAGCAGACTGAGCTTTGTCAGGTGGATGCCAGCGCGGAAGTAATGGCTCTGAAGGCTCAATTCAACCTAGGCAGAGAATGCTACGACGCGATGATGACGATATTCGGACGCTTTCTACCCAAAGGCCATGTACTGCCTGCAAACCTGTACCATTCAGAGAAAATCCTCCGTGTACTTAAGATGCCCTATGAGAAGATACATGCCTGTGAGAATGGATGTGGCTTATTTAGGCTTGAGTATGTGCTCTTGAACTATTGCCCCATTTGCAATTCTTCCAGGTATATTGTGGTAGACAACGGCATGGGTGAGAAGAATCAGACCAAAATCCCCATTAGTGTTCTTCGGTATCTGCCAATCGTACCAAGACTTCAACATCTTTTCATGGTCGAAGAGACGGACAAACAGATGACATGGCACAAATTGGGCAAAAGAACCGAACTAGATGCGGATGGGAACAAGATGTTGGTACACACTTCAGATGGTTTTGCGTGGAGGCATTTTGATGCATTACATAAGGATAAATCGGAAGATCCAAGGCAACCTAGAGTTGCCATCAGCATAGATGGGTTCAATGTGTATGGTATGACGGTAGCACAATACAGTTGTTGGCCTGTATTTGTCATTCCACTAAATTTGCCACCCGGAGAGATTATGAAAAGAAAGAACATTTTCCTGACATTGATAATTCCAGGGCCCAACTATCCGGGGAAGAATATGAATGTGTACATGCAGCCGCTTAAGGATGAGTTGCAAGAAGCCTGGGATAATGGGATCAAGACCTACGACGCGGCTACCAAAACAAATTTCAAAATGCATGTGTGGTACATGTACTCGGCGCATGATTATACGGCGTTTGCGCTATTCGCTGGCTGGTGTGTGCATGGAAGGCTCCCGTGCACCACATGCAAGGCAGCTCTTCAGTTCCATTGGCTGCAGGCTGGTCGCAAGTATTCTTGCTTCGACATGCATAGACAATTCCTGGATCCTGACCATAAGTTCAGAAAAGACAAGAAGAATTTCATCAAAGGTAGAGTTGTCAAAAACACTGCACCAGCTGCGTTGACAGGCCAACACACCCTTGATCAGTTAAACGCTCTCGAGCCTGATCCTTTGCGTCCAGGATACTTCAAAGGGTATAATACGGAACACGCCTGGACTCACAAGTCATGCTTATGGCATCTGCCTTACTTCAAAGACCTCCTTTGCCCACACAACATTGACGTGATGCACACTAAAAATAATATTGTGGAGGCCATTTTTGGTACATTGTTCGGCATAGAGGGGAAGTCAAAAGATAATCCTAAGGCTAGAATCGACCTTGACGCTCTATGTGATAGACCGTTGCAAAACTTGCGACAACAGAAAGGAAAGCAAAGCATAGCGAAGCCAAAGGCATGGTTCAATCTTGAAAGGCCAGCTATGAGAGAAATGCTATTGTGGGTGAAAATGTGGTTGATGTTCCCCGATGGGTATGCTGCGAATCTAAAGAGGGGAGCGAGTCTTGAGAAATTGAAAATATTTGGGCTCAAGAGTCATGATTGGCACATATGGATTGAGCGGGTAATGCCGATGATGTTGCGTGGCTTTATCCCTGAGGATGAATGCCTAGTACTGGCAGAGCTGAGCTATTTCTTCCGTTCTCTTTGTGCGAAAGAACTATCACCTGGCGTGCTAGATGAAATGGAAGAGTTGGCGTCGGAGTTGATCTGCAAATTAGAAAAGATCTTTCCACCGGGCTTCTTTAATCCAATGCAACATTTGATTTTGCATCTCCCGACCGAGGCAAGAATGGGGGGGGCGTTCAAAATCGATGGTGCTACTCAACTAAGAGGATGCACAAGACACTTCGAGCTAAGTGTAAAAATAAATGTAGAATTGAAGCATCGATGGCCGAGGCATTCATTACTGAGGAGGCGGCAAACTTCGTGACAGCACACTACGAAGCCAAAAATCATCATTTTCATAACCCAAAGCCTCGATACAATGATGGCGATCCAAAAAAAGTTCGATCCAACGTCAGCCTATTCAAAGGTAAGCTCGCACCATCCGGTGCTTCGAAAGGGAAATCGTTGGATGTCGAAGAATGGCGGACCATTTCTTTGTATATCTTCACCAACCTACCAGAAGTGCGGCCGTACATCGAGTAAGTTCTCGGTAATTTATTGTTCCGCAACTTCTAATTGCTATGAACTACTCTTATTCCCGGATATTTGATATAGTTGATACGTCGCTGAATTCTCGGATGGAGCGGTCATCGAAAAGGATTCCGTCTAAGAGTATGAGTTTCTCGCAAAGCATGGAGGCTACTATCCCGGTTTCATCTCTTGGTTCAAACAAAGGGTAATTAATTACCATTAAGGGCCCATTTGATTTCTTGGTCTAATTTGCGGCTAATGCATCCATTCTTTTGTATTAAACTTGTAGGCTGATGCAGAGTCTATGGACGCCGAGTTGAGACAAGTCGCTAATGGTTTTGACTATAAGGTTCGTTCATTTGACAAATACAACATCAACGGGTATCATTTTCATACCTTTGGCAAAGAGCTATCTATGCCCAACCTAAAGACTACAAATTGTTCTGTCTCTGCTATCGGCGAAGGAGACACCGAGTATTATGGAAGAGTTGAAGCAATTTATGAACTTCTATTCTATGGTGAAAACCCACCGACCGTCGTAGTCTTCAAATGTCATTGATTTGAGCCGAGGGAGACTAGAAGGACTCATGAACATATAGGACTAGTCGAAATCAACCAAAACACCCACTTAGATGTTCCCGATGTCTATATTACGGCTCAACAGGCGACACAAGTTTTCTATCTACCGTGGGCCTGCCAAATTGATCCAACTCTCAAAGGTTGGGATGTCGTTTATGAAGTGCCACCACATTTTAGACCACCTACCCTCAATGAAGAGGATTACGAACCTCACATTAACCCAGACACATATTAAGGAGAATTCTTCCAAGAAACACGTATGTCCAAGAAACGTTTCAAGAACCTCTCTACTTCACCCCAGAACATTGAAGTAGACAGCGACAGTGAATCCGTCTTAACCCCTGAGCCCGAACAGGAAGAGCTGGAAGAAGAAGAGGTTACTGCTGCGGATGACCTGTCACTTCTTGACCGATTACATAATGGTGGCCTTCCAGATGTTCCTCGTGATAGTGATGATGATGATGCATTTATTAATGATAGTGATGATCATGATGCATTTATTGACCCCCAAGCATATATAGACGAGCGTGATTGTTATTAGTTCATGTCAGGTATTCAACTATTATACTATATATAAATTTTGAGTTCATGTTAGGTATTCAATTTTTATTAGTCATGTTGGTATTTATAACGATGATACACTTAAATTATATACATTTTATTACTCATGTTGGTATTTATTTTGTACTAATTTCATTTACTCTTTGTCATGACAGGTGTTGAAAGATGGTGGGAAAGGGTCGAAAGTACTCTGCGGCTCCTTCTTCATCGGCGGGTGATGGGATGGGTACTTCCATTCCTGCCTCGCCTCTTCGGAGAGCGTTGCTCTCTACTCTGCAAGGAGCGCCCCCCGTGAGAGGGCGTCGACCCCCCGCGAAGCCGAGAGGTACTAAAGGTACACGTTGTATTCATGTTGGTATTTATGTTGTACTCATGTTGTATGCATATTGGTATTTATATACATTTTATTACTCATGTTGGTATTTATGTTGTACTAAAGGTACACGTGGCCGCGAGAGAGGTAGGGCGGTGGCTGCCACGCCTTCTGAGGTGGAGGCTACACGGTCTCCGCCACCACCCCAAGCTGATTCACCTGAGCACAGGACTGCTAGGGTGGATTCGTCTGAGGTGGAGGCTACACGGTCTCCGGTTCACGAGGCTCGGGTCGACGAGCCTTCGACCCACGAGACTCGTGTCCCAGAGGCTTCATTCCAGGCGACTCCGGAGCAAAGCAGGGATGAGGGTATGTCCCAAGAGACCGAGTGGGATGTTGGTAGCGACGAGGAGCTGGGTGAGGGGGCTACCGTCTACCAGCGTGGTAGTTCGGGGCTCCCGCTCGTGCCAGCGACCCCCGAGCAGAGGTGGTCGATTAGGCCAAATGGGGACAAGTAAGTTAATTTACTCTTATTTAACCTTTTTCCTTCGTGTTTTCTCAAATATCTAATGTTTTGGCTTTAATTTGTCATACTGTAGGGGTTGGATTGTTGCCAAGGGTGTCCGCAAGCCCAACAGCGTCCTTGGTGTGCTTTGCCGTAAAAACTTCCCAGGGTTTGTTACGTTGCCCGGTCGGGAGCGAGAGGTAGGAATGACCTGGGAGCACTACTTGGGTGCCCCGGCCACGCCGGAGGTGGAGATCGACGGTGTTTTGTGCGACACGAGGGCGGACATTGTGATCCGAAAGTTTTGGGTAATTTATCCTTCACACAATTATAAATCAACCATAGCTATTTATTGTACTAATCGGTGTTGTCTCGTTTGCAGACCTACTACAGGTGTGAGGAGGGATACGAGGAGGATGCGGCAAAGGTTATCGAAACCGAATGTCGTCGCCTACTTCAAAACTTTCGGCACGAGGCTCGGGTGCAGGCTTTTCGAGACTACTATGCCACGCGGCGTATTAGGATTGACAAGGCGAAGTGTCGTGATGCTAAGATGGAGAAGGAGCATTACATGAAGGTAATTACATATTATTAAGGCTTTGTAGTTAGTTTCCTTGATTTGGTTCTTACGCGCTCAAATTTCTCTTTATTAACTTAGGTGCCCCCGAGATGGTGTGTGGATAAGATGGATTGTTGGGAGGCCTTGGTGGATCAGTGGTGCTCCGAAACGTGGGAGGCCAGCCACAACAACGCCAAGGAGAGGCGTGGCAAAATTGTTGGCGTGCCACACCATCAAGGGAGCGTCAACTTAATCCAATTTGGTGAGAACTGGGTATGTGGTTTGCTTCATGCCTCATGCAATTCATTCTTAATACTATCTTGAGCCCTTTACTAATACAATTTCCTCTCTCTCTCTCTTTTAGGCGCATCACAATAAGACGGAGGTGCCACAGATGTACGACCTGTATGCGATGGCCCATACTGCCTCATACAAGAAGGTCAAGGCATTCTCTGAGTCTGACCTCGAGCATCCAGAAAACTTCACCAACATCTCCTCCCACCACAAGCTCGACAAGTACAGAGATCACGGGAAGGCGAGGAAAGGGGAGGACTTTAACCCGAGCGAGGGGCCTATTGATCCAGAGCTGGTGATGATAGCTGGCAATGGGAGGCCCCATGGCTCGATCGCCATTGGAGACGGCCTTATACGTTGTCCTAGCACTCTCCGAAAGATAAAGGCACGCCAAACGAGCTCTTGTCCGAAGATAACACGTCGTCCACGGCCAGTCGAGCTCGCCATCGAGGTTAGTCTAATGGACTCAACTATTTTTCCGCATTATGTTGTGCGTTGGAACCAATATGATTACATTGCTAACAATGAGTTGTGTTGCAGGCTGCTATTCAGAAAGAGAGAGAGGCAATGCAGGCGGCTATGGCGGAGAAGGATAAGGAAATTAGAGAGCTGGAGGAGAGGACGACTCCATTGGTGGAGGCGGAGAGGGCACAAAATGATGCGTCTAACAGGGCCATATACGAGCTCTTCGTGATAAGTTTCTACTTCATGTTATTTCAAATCTTGCATTTGAATGTCCGTTTCATTAACAAATAAAAAGTTTGACTTGTCGAAACCAAATGTACAGTCTATGTGCGAGAAGAGCGGCCAAGTCCCTCCGCCGATGCCAGTCATTAACGTGGCGGGGATGGTGAGTTTCATTTCAGTGCAGTGATCTTAAGAGTGTCCTCATGCTAACTACACATTGCAAACGGTGTTTGGTGCATAATATCTCCCGAAACGCATCGCACGACCCTTCTACAGTTGAGCCTTCTGCAGGGCAGCCTTCTCCAGGTGAAACCAGCCAGAGCCACCGTGCTTCAACGCTGTGATGACGATAATGGTATGTTATTTCTAGTGTTTTAATAAAAAATAGCTAGACTTCCATCTAAATGACATAATTAGCTTAGTTAGCTCCAAAATGGCTATATTGGCTAATTATACTACGAAATGACATAATTAGCTTAGTTAGCTCCAAAATGACCTATTAATAAAAAATGACCTATAGTTAGCTAAGTTCTCTCCTAAATGACATAATAAGGCTTAAGTAGCTGCAAGATGACCTATTCCCCCTAACTTAGGTATTAAATGGCCTATAATTAGCCTAGCTAGATCCGAAATGGCTTAATAAGCATAGTTTGCTCCGGAATGACCTATTTTACCCAAGTTAGCTCCGAAACGACCTATAGTTAGCTGGGGTTCCACCTAAATGACATAATTAGCTTAGTTAGTTCCTAAATGGTCTATTTAATAAAACATGACCTATACTTAGCTAATTATCCTCGAAGTGACATAATTAGCTCCAAAAAGGCATTCTTAGACAATTTAGCCCGAAGAAGGGGACAAGAGGAGAAGAAAGTGGAAAAATGAAAGGAAGGAAGATGAAGAAGAAGAGAAGAAGAAGAAGGAGAAGGAGGAGGATAAGAAGGAGAAGAAGGACGAGAAGAAGGAGAAGCTCCTCCTTCTCCTTCTTCTTCCTCCTTCTTCCTCCTTCTTCCTCCTTCTCCTTCTCCTTCTTCTTATCCTCTTCCTTCTCCTCGTTCTCCTCCTCCTCCTTCTTTTACTTCTTCTTCTCTTTCTCTTCTTCTACGTAGCTTAGACTCATCCAAGAAAGGCTAAATTGGCTAATTATCCTACGAAATGACATAATTAGCTTAGTTAGCTCCAAAATGACCTATTTAATAAAAAATGACCTACAGTTAGCTAAGTTCTCTCCTAAATGACATAATAAGGCTTACGTAGCTGCAAGATGACCTATTCCTTTAACTTAGGTATTAAATGGCCTACAATTAGCCTAGCTAAATCCAAAATGGCTTAATAAGCATAGTTTGCTCCAGAATAACCTATTTTACCCAAGTTAGCTCCGAAACGACCTATAGTTAGCTGGGGTTCCACCTAAATGACACAATTAGCTTAGTTAGCTCCTAAATGGTCTAGTTAATAAAACATGACCTATACTTAACTAATTATCCTCGAAATGACATAATTAGCTCCAAAAAGGCATTCTTAGCCAATTTAGTTTGAAGAAGGGGACAATAGGAGAAGAAAGAGCAAAAATGAAAGGAAGCAAGAAGAAGAAGAGAAGAAGAAGAAGGAGAAGGAGGATAAGAAGAAGGAGAAGAAGGAGGAGAAGGAGAAGGAGCTCCTCCTTCGCCTTCTTCTTCCTCCTTCTCGTTCTCCTTGTTCTTTTCTTCTTTTTATCCTCTTCCTTCTCCTCCTCCTCCTCCTCCTCCTCCTCCTTATTTTACTACTTCTTTTGTTTCTCTTCTTCTACGTAGCTTAGACTCATCCAAGAAAGGCTAAATTACCTAATTATCCTACAAAATGACATAATTAGCTTAGTTAGCTCCAAACTGACCTATTTAATAAAAAATGACCTACAGTTAGCTAAGTTCTCTCCTAAATGACATAATAAGGCTTACGTAGCCACAAGATGACCTATTCCCCCTAACTTAGGTATTAAATGGCCTATAATTAGCCTAGCTAGATCCAAAATGGCTTAATAAGCATAGTGCTCCGGAATGACCTATTTTACCCAAGTTAGCTCCGAAACGACCTACAGTTAGCTAGGGTTCCACCTAGATGACATAATTAGCTTAGTTAGCTCCTAAATGGTCTATTTAATAAAACATGACCTATACTTAGCTAATTATCCTTGAAATGACATAATTAGCTCCAAAAAGGCATTCTTAGCCAATTTAGCCCGAAGAAGGGGACAAGAGGAGAAGAAAGAGGAAAAATGAAAGGAAGGAAGAAGAAGAAGAAGAGAAGAAGAAGAAAGAGAAGGAGGAGGGTAAGAAGAAGGAGAAGAAGGAGGATAAGAAGGAGAAGGAGCTCCTCCTTCTCCTTCTCCTTCTCCTTCTTCTTTTCTTCTTCTTCTCCTCTTCGTTCTCCTTCTCCTCCTCCTCCTCCTCCTCCTTCTTTGACTTCTTCTTCTCTTTCTCTTCTTCTACGTAGCTTAGACTTATCCAAGAAAGGCTAAATTGGCTAATTATCCTACGAAATGACATAATTAGCTTAGTTAGCTCCAAAATGACCTATTTAATAAAAAATGACCTATAGTTAGCTAAGTTCTCTCCTAAATGACATAATAAGGCTTACGTAGCTCCAAGATGACCTATTCCCCCTAACTTAGGTATTAAATGGCCTATAATTAGCCTAGCTAGATCCAAAATGGCTTAATAAGCATAGTTTACTCCGGAATGACCTATTTTACCCAAGTTAGCTAGGGTTCCACCTAGATGACATAATTTTCTTAGTTAGCTCATAAATGGTCTATTTAAAAAAAACATGACCTATACTTAGCTAATTATCCTCGAAATGACATAATTAGCTCCAAAAAGGCATTCTTAGCCAATTTAACCCGAAGAAGGGGACAAGAGGAGAAGAAAGAGGAAAAATGAAAGGAAGGAAGAATAAGAAGAAGAGAAGAAGAAGAAGGAGAAGGAGGAGGATAAGAAGAAGGATAAGAAGGAGGAGAAGAAGGAGAAGTAGCTCCTCCTTCTCCTTCTTCTTCCTCCTTCTTCTTTTCTTCTTCATCTCCTTCTTCTTTTCTTCTTCTTCTCCTCTTCCTTCTCCTTCTCCTCCTCCTCCTCCTCCTTCTTTTACTTCTTCTTCTCTTTCTCTTCTTCTACGTAGCTTAGACTCATCCAAGAAAGGCTAAATTGGCTAATTATCCTACGAAATGACATAATTAGCTTAGTTAGCTCCAAAATGACCTATTTAATCAAAAATGACCTATAGTTAGCTAAGTTCTCTCCTAAATGACATAATAAGGCTTATGTAGCTGCAAGATGACCTATTCCCCCTAACTTAGGTATTAAATGGCCTATAATTAGCCTAGCTAGATCCAAAATGGCTTAATAAGCATAGTTTGCTCCGGAATGACCTATTTTACCCAAGTTAGCTCTGAAACAACCTATAGTTAGCTAGGGTTCCACCTAGATGACATAATTAGCTTAGTTAGCCCCTAAATGGTCTATAATTAGCTAATTTCTCTCCGAAATAACCTATATATACACTTCTTCATCTAGTATTATTCTTCTAACTTTCTTATTTGTCATTTTGCAGATTACCTTCACTTCTCGGGAAGCTTGGATTATATTGATGGAATGCTTGAAGATGATTTCTTGTACCATCGCTTGTATTGAAACTATTGTAGTATATGGATATGTATGAAACTTTGTATGCATGTGGATGAAACTGGTGTAATATATGGTTTCGTACGCATGCAACTTGCATAATATGTATGCACTATGGATGAGAGTTATTTTAATATGGTTATGAGTACGGATAGAAATTTATTTATGTCAAATATATATATATCCTGATTATTGTTAAAAATCTTGGATATAATAAAAAATAAATTAAAAAGGGGCTGGTTCCCCCCTTTGCCGTCTGCCCCCACATGGCAAAGGGGGGATGGCAGACGGCAAAGGGGGGAATCTGCCCCCTCTCTCTCCCCTCTTTGCCGTCTACCCCCACCTGGCAAAGGGGGGGTAGGCAGACGGCAAAGAGGGGAATCTGCCCCCATTCTCTCCCCTCTTTGTCGTCTGCCCTCACATGCCAAAGGGGGGTGGGCAGACGGCAATGGGGGGAATCATCCCCCTCTCTCACCCCTCTTTGCCGTCTGCCCCCACATGGAAAAGGGGGGAATGGCAGACGGCAAAGAGAGGAGGCCTGTCATTAAAACTTAACGGGGCCATTGCAGTATGTGCCGTCCCATTTAGTTTGTCGTCTGCCCCCTCATGGCAAAGATTCTTTGTCGTCCGCTTTAAAAAAGCAGACGGCAAAGAACCTCTTCGCTGGATTTTTTTTTACCGTCTAGTTTGCCGTCTGCTAACCGACGGCAAAGCATTTTCCGTCCGTGGTTCCCCCCTTTGCCATCTGCCATGGCCTTGGATCTTCCGATTTATCCTTATGTAATGCATCGAAGTGACTCCACACAAAAACATCTGAAGTGTGTACCAGCATCTTGTTCCCATCCGCATCTAGTTCGGTTCTTTTGCCCAATTTGTGCCATGTCATCTGTCTGGACGTCTCTTCGACCATGAAAAGACGTTGAAGTCTTGGTACGATTGGCAGATACCGAAGAACACTAATGGGGATTTTGGTCTGATTCTTCTCACACATGTCGTTGTCTACCACAATATACCTGGAAGAATTGCAAATGGGGCAATAGTTCAAGGCTGAATACTCAAGCCTAAATAAGGCACATCCATTCTCACAGGCATGTATATTCTCATAGGGCATCTTAAGTACACGGAGGATTTTCTCTGACTGGTACAGGTTTGCAGGCAGTACATGGCCTTTGGGTAGAAAGCGTCCAAATATCGTCATCATCGCGTCGTAGCATTCTCTGCCTAGGTTGAATTGAGCCTTCAGAGCCATTACTTGCGCGATGTCATCCAGCTGACAAAGTTGAGTCTGCTCGTGGAGAGGACAACAATATTAAATAGAAGGCCTTTGCAGATTCCTCCATCTCATCGTCTGAATCCCAAGCATCATCAAAGTCTTGCACCATGTCTTCAATCCCGGTACCATGCTCGTCGGTGTGACGACGAATCACCTCAGCTCTGGCACGTTGGTCAGACTCAGCATGAAATGTCCACACCGTATAATTAGGCGTAAAACCCCACTTCTGCAGGTGTTTACCCATTTGAAACATTGTCTGCTTTTTCCAGTTGTCGCAGTTGGGACAGGGGCACCATGTTTTTTGCTGTCCATTTGCAAATGCGGCTCTCACAAACCCCTTGGTTTTTGTTAACAATTCATGGGTCATGTCTTTCTGACTAGGGTGATCAGTGTACGTCCAAGCACGATCACTCATGTTGCCTAGCTACCTATGGGGCACAAGAAATAAATATATAATTCATCATCTATATTCATACGCTAATCAAGTTTGTCAGTTTTATTACGTCCATGCAACCTACACGCTAATAGGTAAAGATAGGTCCTAATCCCACCCGAGTATGTGTAGACTGGGTTCGTTTTCCCATGCTCTGCTCGAGATGCGACGCAGAATTTCGGTAGCACCTCCCCGCTGTTCTCCTGATACACGTCTCAACAATAAGCAGAGAGGATGTGTACACGGAGAACAACAAGGGAGGCACTAACGAAATTCCGCATCGGATCCGGAGCACAGCATACGGGAAAACAAACCCAATCTACACATACTCGGGTTGTCCATGGATAATGTTGGACAATTCGACAGGATGGCGGTTATAAATATGCAAAGAAATGCATATTTATAGATGTCGCCCTTTTGAACGGGAGACGCATACTGGTCATGCATACTCAAAATTGAAGAAACCTATAGCTAGCAAGTTTCATCGGCACGAAGACCGGGACAGAGCAAATTAAGGGGGTAGGAGGAGAAGTCATTTGTGTTCACCAACAAACGCAAGGGCGGAGCTCGTCCAACGCACGTGGAGGTCGTCGAACAACTGCACATTGAAATTCACACGATCAACACAAATACGATTGTTTTATAATTAACATAATCGGAAAATATGTGACCTAACTCACAATTTACAAAACTATGACCTCGTGGGCCTCTGGAAGGCTGAAAAGCACCTTCTCGTTCAAAAGAAGGCAGAAGAGGTGTCGGGGGTCGGGGCTTAGTGGCGTCGGAAGTCAGTGTCGTCGAGGGTCAGTGGTGTCGGGTGTCGGTTGTTGGGGAACGTCGCATGGGAAACAAAAAAATTCCTACGCGCACGAAGACCTATCATGGTGATGTCCATCTACGAGAGGGGATGTGTGATCTACGTACCCTTGTAGACCGTACAGGAGAAGCGTTAGTGAACGCGGTTGATATCGTGGAACGTCCTCACGTCCCTCGATCCGCCCCGCAAACCGTCCCGCGATCAGTCCCTAGATCTAGTGCCGAACGGACGGCACCTCCGCGTTCAGCACACGTACAGCTCGACGATGATCTCGGCCTTCTTGATCCAGCAAGAGAGACGGGGAGGTAGAAGAGTTCTCCGGCAGCGTGACGACGCTCCGGAGGTTGGTGGTGATCTTATCTCAGCAGGGCTCGGCTCGAGCTCCGCAGAAACGCGATCTAGAGGAAAAACCGTGGAGGTATGTGGTCGGGCTGTCGTGGAAAAGTCGTGTCAAATCAGCCCTAAAACCTCCGTATATATAGGGGGAAGAGCGGGAGCCTTGCCTTGGGGCTCAAGGAGCCCCAAGGAGGTCGGCCGAGCCAAGGGGGAAGGTCTCCCCCTCCCAAATCGAGTCCTACTTGGTTTGGAAGGTGGAGTCCTTCTTCCCTTTCCCACCTCCTCCTTTTTTTTCTTTTCTCTTTGATTTTCTTCCTATGGTGCATAGGGCCTTCTTGGGCTGTCCCACCAGCCCACTAAGGGCTGGTGCGCCACCCCCAAGGCCTATGGAATTCCCCGGGGTGGATTGCCCCCCCCCCCCCCCCGATGAACTCCCGGAACCCATTCGTATTCCCGGTACATTCCCGGTAACTCTGAAAACCTTCCGGTAATCAAATGAGGTCATCCTATATATCAATCTTGGTTTCCGGACCATTCCAGAAACCCTCGTGACGTCCATGATCTCATCCGGGACTCCGAACAACATTCGGTAACCAACCATATAACTCAAATACGCATAAAACAACGTCGGACCTTAAGTTTGCAGACCCTGCGGGTTCGAGAACTATGTAGACATGACCCGAGAGACTCCTCGGTCAATATCCAATAGCGGGACCTGGATGCCCATATTGGATCCTACATATTCTACGAAGATCTTATCGTTTGAACCTCAGTGCCAAGGATTCATATAATCCCGTATGTCATTCCCTTTGTCCTTCGGTATGTTACTTGCCCGAGATTCTATCGTCAGTATCCGCATACCTATTTCAATCTCGTTTACCGCAAGTCTCTTTACTCGTTCCGTAATACAAGATCCCGCAACTTACACTAAGTCACATTGCTTGCAAGGCTTGTGTGTGATGTTGTATTACCGAGTGGGCCCCGAGATACCTCTCCGTCACACGGAGTGAAAAATCCTAGTCTCGATCCATACTAACTCAACTAACACCTTCGGAGATACCTGTAGAGCATCTTTATAGTCACCCAGTTACATTGCGACGTTTGATACACACAAAGCATTCCTCCGGTGTCAGTGAGTTATATGATCTCATGGTCATAGGAACAAATCTTGACACACAGAAAACAGTAGCAACAAAATGACACGATCAACATGCTACGTCTATTAGTTTGGGTCTAGTCCATCACATGATTCTCCTAATGATGTGATCCCGTTATCAAGTAACAACACTTGCCTATGGCCAGGAAACCTTGGCCATCTTTGATCAACGAGCTAGTAAACTAGAGGCTTACTAGGGACAGTGTTTTGTCTATGTATCCACACAAGTATTGTGTTTCCAATCAATACAATTATAGCATGGATAATAAACGATTATCATGAACAAAGAAATATAATAATAACTAATTTATTATTGCCTCTAGGGCATATTTCCAACAGTCTCCCACTTGCACTAGAGTCAATAATCTAGTTCACATCACCATGTGATTCCAAGGAATCCAACACCCATATAGTTATGGGGTCTGATCACGTCTTGCTCATGAGAGAGGTTTTAGTCAACGGTTCTGAAATTTTCAGATCCATGTGTTCTTTACAAATCTTTATGTCATCTTATAGATGCTGCTACTATGTGCTATTCGGAAATACTCCAAATATCTACTCTACTATACGAATCCGTTTCACTACTCATAGTTATTCGGATTAGTGTCAAAGCTTACATCGACGTAACCCTTTACGACGAACTCTTTAACCACCTCCATAATCGAGAAAAAATTCCTTAGTCCATCAGTTACTAAGGATAAATTTTGACCGCTGCTAGTGATTCAATCATGGATCACTCTCTGTATCTCTCAACAGACTTGCTGCAAGGCACACATCAGGTGCGGTACTGAGCATGGCATACTTTAGGGTCTACGGCTAAGGCATAGAAGACGACCTTCGACTATTCTCTTTATTCTGCCGTGGTCGGGTTTTGAGTCTTACTCAAATTCACACCTTACAACGCAACCAAGAACTCCTTCTTTGCTGATCTATTTTGAACTCCTTCAAAACTTGTCAAGGCATGCATCTTGTTGAAACTTCCATTAAGCGCTTTCGATCTATCTCCATAGATCTTTGATGCTCAACGTTCAAGTAGCTCAATCCAGGTATTCCTTTGAAAACTCCTTTCAAACAACCTTGTATGCTTTACAGAAATTCTACATTACTTCTGATCCACAATATGTCAACCACATATACTTATCAGAAATTCTATAGTGCTCCCACTCACTTCTTTGGAAATACAAGTTTCTCATAAACCTTGTACAAACCCAAAATCCTTGATCATCTCATCAAAGTGTATATTCCAACTCCGAGATGCTTGCACCAGTCCATTTAAGGATCGCTGGAGCTTGCATACTTGCTAGTATCTTTAGGATCGACAAAACCTCATGGTTGTATCTCATACAATGTTTGCTCAAGGAAACCGTCGAGGAAACAATGTTTTGACATCCTACATCCAATATTTCATAAATAATGCAGCAACTACTAACATAATTCTAACAAACTTTTAGCATCGCTACGAGTGAGAAAGTCTCATCATAGTCAACTGTTTGATCTTGTCGGAAACATCTTTGCGACAAGTCGAGCTTTTCTTAATAGTGACTCATCACCATCGTCGTCTGTCTTCCTTACAAAGATCCATCTTTACTCAATAGTCTTACTACCATCAAGTAGTTCCTCCAAAGTCTACACTTTGTTTTATATATGGATCCTCTCTCGGATTTCATGGCCTCAAGCCATTTGTCGGAATCCGGGCCCACCATTGCTTCTCCATAACTCGTAGGTTCACTGTTGCTCAACAACATGACCTCTAAGACACGGTTACCGTACCTCTCTGTAGTAGTACGCGACCTTGTCAACCTACAAGGCTTGTAGTAACTTGATCCTATGCTCGATGATCACCATCATCAGCTTTCACTTCAATTGGTGTAGGCGCCACAGGAACAACTTCCTGCGCCCTGCTACACACTGGTCGAAGTGATGGTTCAATAACCTCATCAAGTTCTACCACCCTCCCACTCATTCTTTCGAGAGAAACCTTTCCTCGAGAAAGGATTCATTTCTAGAAACAAACACTTTGCTTTCGGATTTGAGATAGGAGATGTACCCAACTGTTTTGGATATCCTATGAAGATGTATTTATCCACTTTGGGTTTGAGCTTATCAGACTAAAACTTTTTCACATAAGTGTCGAAACCCCAAACTTTCAAGAAACGACAGTTTAGATTTCTCTAAACCTCAGTCTATATTGTGTCATCTCAACGGAAATACGTGGTGCCCTATTTAAAGTGAATGCGGTTGTCTCTAATGCTTAACCCATAAACGATAGTGGTAATTCGATAAGAGACATCATAGCATGCACCATACCAAATAGTGTGTGGCTATGACGTTCAGACCCATCATCACACTATCATGTTCTAGGTGGCATGAACTGCGAAACAATTTCCACATTGTCTTAACTGCGTACCAAAACTCCTAACTCAGACATTCATTTCTATGATCATATCATAGATAGTTTATCCTCTTGTTACGACGAACTTCACTCCGAAACAGAATTGAACTTTTCAATATTTCAGACTTGTGATTCATTAAGAAATACTCTAGTATCTACTCAAATCGTCATTGAAGTAAGAACATAATGGTATCCACTGCGTGCCTCAGCACCCATTGGACTGCATACATCAAAATGTATCACTTCCAACAAGTTACTATCTTATTTCATCTCAATGAAAACAAGGCCTTGCTCATGTGGTATGATTTGCATGTCACCAGTGATTCAAAATCAAGTGAGTATAAAGATCCATCAGCATGGAGCCTCTTCATGCAATTTATACCAACATGACTCAAGCGGCAGTGCCACCAGTAAGTGGTACTATCATCATTACCTCGTATCTTTTGGCACCAATATCATGAACATGTGTAACACTACGATCGAGATTCAATAAACCATTGAAGGTGATTATTCAAGAAAATAGAGTAACCATTATTCTCTTTAAATGAATAACCGTACTTCAATAAACACGATCCAATCATGTTCATGCTTAACGCAAGCACCAAATAACAATTATTTAGGTTTAACACCAATCCCGATGGTAGAGGGAGCGTGCGACTTTTGATCATATCAACCTTGGAAACACTTCCAACACGTATCGTCACCTCGCCTTTAGCTAGTCTCCGTTTATGCCGTAGCTTTCATTTCGTGTTACTAATCACTTAGCAACCGAACCGGTATCCAATACCCTCGTGCTACTAGGAGTACTAGTAAAGTACACATCAACATCATGTATATCAAATATACTTCTTTCGACTTTTGCCAGCCTTCTTATCTACCAAGTATCTAGAGTTGCTCCGCCTCAGTGACTGTTCCCCTCATTACAAAAGCACTTAGCCTCGGGTTTGGGTTTAATCTTGGGTCTCTTCATTAGTGCAGCAACTGTTTTGCCGTTTCACGAAGTATCCCTTCTAGCCCTTGCCTTTCTTGAAACTTAGTGGTTTTACTAACCATCAACTATTGATGCTCCTTCTTGATTTCTACTTTCGTAGTGTCAAACATCGCGAATCGCTCAAGGATCATTGTATCTATTCTTGATATGTTATAGTTCATCACGAAGCTCTCACAGCTTGGTGGCAGTGACTTTGGAGAACCATCACTATCTCATCTGGAAGATTAACTCCCACTTGATTCAAGCGATTGTCGTACTCACACAATCTGAGCACATGCTTCAACTATTGAGTTTTTCTCCTTTACTTCATGGACAAAGAATCTTGTCGGAGGTCTCGTACCTCTTAACAAGGGCACAAGCATGAAATCACAATTTCATCTCTTTAGAACATCACTTATGTTCTATGACGTTTCAAAACGTCTTCGGCGCCTTGCTTCTAAGCCATTAAGTATTTTGCACTGAACTATCGTGTAGTCATCAGAAACGTGTATGTCGGATGTTCATAGCATCTACAGACGATGCTTGAGGTGCAGCACACCGAGTGGTGCATTAAAGACATAAGCCTTCTGCGCAGCAATGAGGACAATCCTCTTCAAAGTTTGCTACTATCAACTTTCAACTAAATTTCCTCTAGGAACATATAAAAACAGTAGAGCTATAGCGCAAGCTACATCGTAATTCGCAAAGACCATTAGACTATGTTCATGACAATTAGTTCAATTAATCATATTACTTAAGAACTCACACTCAAAAAGTACATCTCTCTAGTCATTTGAGTGGTACATGATCCAAATCCACTATCTCAAGTCCGATCATCACGTGAGTCGAGAATAGTTTCAGTGGTAAGCATCTCTATACTAATCATATCAACTATATGATTCATGCTCGACCTTTTGGTCTCATGTGTTCCGAGGCCATGTCTGCACATGCTAGGCTCGTCGAGCTTAACCCGAGTGTTCTGCGTGTGCAACTATTTTGCACCCGTTGTATGTGAACGTTGAGTCTATCACACCCGATCATCACGTGGTGTCTTGAAACGAAGAACTGTCGCAACGGTGCACAGTCGGGGAGAACACAATTTCATCTTGAAATTTTAGTGAGAGATCACCTCATAATGCTACCGTCGTTCTAAGCAAGATAAGGTGCAAAAAGGATTAACATCACATGCAATTCATAAGTGACATGATATGGCCATCATCATGTGCTTCTTGATCTCCATCACCAAAGCACCGGCACGATCTTCTTGTCACCGGCGTCACACCATGATCTCCATCAACATGTCGCCATCGGGGTTGTCGTGCTACTCATGCTATTACTACTAAAGCTACGTCCTAGCAATATAGTAAACGCATCTGCAAGCACAAACGTTAGTTTAAAGACAACCCTATGGCTCCTGCCGGGTGCCGTACCATCGACGTGCAAGTCGCTATTAACTATTACAACATGATCATCTCATACATCCAATATATCACATCACATCGTTGGCCATATCACATCACAAGCATACCCTGCAAAAACAAGTTAGACGTCCTCTAATTTTGTTGTTGCATGTTTTACGTGGTGACCATCGGTATCTAGTAGGATCGCATCTTACTTACGTAAACACCACAACGGAGATATATGAATTGCTATTTAACCTCATCCAAGGACCTCCTCGGTCAATTCCGATTCAACTAAAGTTGGAGAAACTGTCACCCGCCAGTCATCTTTGAGCAACGGAGTTACTCGTAGCGATGAAACCAGTCTCTCGTAAGCGTACAAGTAATATCGGTCCGAGCCGCTTCGATCCAACAATACCGCGGAATCAAGAAAAGACTAAGGAGGGCAGAAAAACGAACATCACCGCCCACAAAAACTTTTGTGTTCTACTCGAGAAGACATCTACGCATGAACCTAGCTCATGATGCCACTGTTGGGGAACGTCGCATGGGAAACAAAAAAAATCCTACGCGCACGAAGACCTATCATGGTGATGCCATCGACGAGAGGGGATGTGTGATCTACGTACCCTTGTAGACCGTACAGGAGAAGCGTTAGTGAACGTGGTTGATGTAGTGTAACGTCCTCACGTCCCTCGATTCGCCCCGCGAACCGTCCCGCGATCAGTCCCACGATCTAGTGCCGAACGGACGGCACCTCCGCGTTCAGCACACGTACAGCTCGACGATGATCTCGGCCTTCTTGATCCAGAAAGAGAGACGGAGAGGTAGAAGATTTCTCCGGCAGCGTGACGGCGCTCCGGAGGTTGGTGGTGAACTTATCTCAGCAGGGCTCCGCCCGAGCTCCGCAGAAACGCGATCTAGAGGAAAAACCGTGGAGGTATGTGGTCGGGCTGCCGTGGAAAAGTCGTCTCAAATCAGCTCTAAAACCTCCGTATATATAGGGGGAAGAGGGGGAGCCTTGCCTTGGGGCTCAAGGAGCCCCAAGGGGGTCGGCCGAGCCAAGGGGGAAGGTCTCCCCCTCCCAAACCGAGTCCTACTTGCTTTGGAAGGTGCTGTCCTTCTTCCCTTTCCCACCTCCTCCTTTTTTTTCTTTTCTCTTTGATTTTCTTCCTATGGCGTATAGGGCCTTCTTGGGCTGTCCCACCAGCCCACTAAGGGCTGGTGCGCCACCCCCAAGGCCTATGGGCTTCCCCGGGGTGGGTTGCCCCCCCCCCCCCGGTGAACTCCCGGAACCCATTCGTCATTCCCGGTACATTCCCGGTAACTCCGAAAACCTTCCGGTAATCAAATGAGGTCATCCTATATATCAACCTTCGTTTCCGGACCATTCCGGAAACCCTCATGACATCTGTGATCTCATCCGGGACTCCGAACAACATTCGGTAACCAACCATATAACTCAAATACGCATAAAACAATGTCGAACCTTAAGTGTGCAGACCCTGCGGGTTCGAGAACTATGTAGACATGACCCGAGAGACTCCTCGGTCAATATCCAATAGCGGGACCTGGATGCCCATATTGGATCCTACATATTCTACGAATATCTTATCGTTTGAACCTAAGTGCCAAGGATTCATATAATCCCGTATGTCATTCCCTTTGTCCTTCGGTATGTTACTTGCCCGAGATTCGATCGTCAGTATCCGCATACCTATTTCAATCTCGTTTACCGGCAAGTCTCTTTACTCGTTCCATAATACAAGATCCCGCAACTTACACTAAGTCACATTGCTTGCAAGGCTTGTGTGTGATGTTGTATTACCGAGTGGACCCCGAGATACCTCTCCGTCACACGGAGTGACAAATCCCAGTCTCGATCCATACTAACTCAACTAACACCTTCGGAGATACCTGTAGAGCAACTTTATAGTCACCCAGTTACGTTGCGACGTTTGATACACACAAAGCATTCCTCCGGTGTCAGTGAGTTATATGATCTCATGGTCATAGGAACAAATACTTGACACGCAGAACACAGTAGCAACAAAATGACACGATCAACATGCTACGTCTATTAGTTTGGGTCTAGTCCATCACATGATTCTCCTAATGATGTGATCCCGTTATCAAGTAACAACACTTGCCTATGGCCAGGAAACCTTGGCCATCTTTGATCAACGAGCTAGTCAACTAGAAGCTTACTAGGGACAGTGTTTTATCTATGTATCCACGCAAGTATTGTGTTTCGAATCAATACAATTATAGCATGGATAATAAACGATTATCATGAACAAAGAAATATAATAATAACTAATTTATTATCAGTGGTGTCGGGTGTCGGTGGCATCGGGGGTCGGGGGTTAGTGGCGTCGGTTGTGGGGGGTCAGTGGCGTCGGGGGTCGAGGGTCAGTGACGTCGGGTGGCAGTGGCGTCGGGGGTCGGGGGTTGGTGGTGTCGAGCGTCAGGGGTCGAGAGTCGTGGGCCGAGGGTCTGGGTAGGGGGTCAGTGGCGTCGGGGGTCGAGGGTTAGTGGCGTCGGGGGTCAGTGGCGTCAGGGGTCGGGGGTCGGGGGTCAGTGGCGTCGGGCGTCAGGGGTCGGGGGTCGAGGGTCATTTTCGGGGTGCCGGGGTTGCCTTTTCCTCTTCTTTCTTCTTCTCCTCTCTCCTCTTTTTCTCTTCTTCTTCTTTTCTTCTTCTTCTTCTTCTTCTTCTTCTTGTTCTTTTTTCTCCTCCTCCTCCCCCTCCTCTTTTTCTCCTGCTATTCTTTTTCTTCTTCTTCTTCTTCTTCTTCTTGTTCTTCTTCTTCTTCTTCTTCTTCTTTCTCCTCCTCTTCCTCCTCCTCCTCCTCTTCTTCTTCTTCTTCTTCTTCTTCTTTTTTCTCCTCCTCCTCCTCCTCATCATCATCTTCTTCTTCTTCTTCTTCTTCTTCTTCTTCTTCTTCTTCTTCTTCTTCTCCTTCTTCTTTTCGTTCTTCTTCTAATTATTTTCTTCTTTTCCTTTTTTCTTTTTCATTTTTTTCCTTCTGCTTTTCCTCTTTATTTCTTCTAACCTAACTAACTAACTAACCTAATTAGCCTAATAATCAAACCAAATAAACTAATTAAATTACCCTATATATAATAAAAAACTAACCTAATAAACTAACTAAAGTAATTAACTTTTTTAAAAAGAAAAAAAGAAGAACTCACCGCGGTGGACGACGGCAGGGGGCGGCGGCGGCGGCGGTGGACGACGGCAGGGGGCGCGTGGTAGGGGACTCGCGCGGGGGCGGGTTGCCACGGGGAGGGGCTCTCGCGGGGAGGGGCTCGCCGCAGGGGGGGCTTGCTGCGGGGACGGGCTCGCCAGGGGGGGTTCGCCACAGGGGGGCTCGCCGCGGGGAGGGGCTCTCGCAGGGAGGGGGTTGCCGTGGAGAGAGACAGTGAGCGAGACAGTGGCCGGGGGAAGAGAGAGACAGTGAGGAGGAGGGGGTTAACGGCCATTATAGGGCGGCCCCTTTGTCGTCCGCCACCCGACGGCAAATGGCCCCATGGCGGACGGCAAAGTCCCGCGAACGGCAATGGCCCCCGGATTTCGGACATGGCAGGCATGGGACCCACCCGGTCCTCTTTCCCGTCTGCCCTGGGTCTCTTTGCCGTCCGCTGGCAGACGGCAAAGGGCCGACACATGGCAAATGGTATTTTTGCCATGTGTCAGTCCTTTGCCGTCTGCCTTGTGTCAACCTATGGCAAAGAGGTTCTTTGTCGTCAGCCAGCAGATGGCAAAGAACTGGATTCCAGTAGTGGGAGAAGTGCTTGGTTTTGGGTTCATACCGTGCGGTGACCTCACCCGGTGACAGAAGGGGTAGCGAGGCACGCATCATGTTGTTGCCATCAAGGGTAAAAAGATGGGGTTTACATCATTGGTTTGACTTTATCCCTCTACATCATGTCATCTTGCTTAAGGCGTTACTCTGTTCGTCATGAACTCAATACACTAGATGCATGCTGGATAGCGGTCGATGTGTGGAGTAATAGTAGTAGATGTAGAAAGTATCGGTCTACTTGTCTCGAACGTGATGCCTATATGTATGATCATTGCCTTAGATATCGTCATGACTTTGCGCGGTTCTATCAATTGCTCGACAGTAATTTGTTCACCTACCGTAATATTTGCTATTTTGAGAGAAGCCTCTACTGAACACTATGGCCCCCGGGTCTACTTCACACCATATTTTCAGCCTTTCACTTTTACTTCGTTGCACTTTCCGCCTTTAGATCTCAAAGTGATCCATGCTGATGGCAACTCTAGGTTGCCTTGGATCTTCCGATTTATCCTTATGTAATGCATCGAAGTGCCTCCACGCAAAACCATCTGAAGTGTGTACCAGCATCTTGTTCCCATCCGCATCTAGTTCGGTTGTTTTCCCCCAATTTGTGCCATGTCATCTGTTTGGCCGTCTCTCCAACCATGAAAAGATGTTGAAGTCTTGGTACGATTGGCAGATACCGAAGAACATGAATGGTGATTTTGGTGTGATTCTTCTCACCCATGCCGTTGTCTACCACAATATACCTGGAAGAATTGCAAATGAGGCAATAGTTCAAGGCCGCATACTCAAGCCTAAATAAGGCACATCCATTCTCACAGGCATGTATCTTCTCATATGGCATCTTAAGTACACGGAGGATTTTCTCTGACTGGTACAGGTTTGCAGGCAGTACATGGCCTTTGGGTAGAAAGCATCGAAATATCGTCATCATCGCGTCGTAGCATTCTCTGCCTAGGTTGAATTGAGCCTTCAGAGACATTACTTGCGTGATGGCATCCAGCTGACAAAGCTCAGTCTGCTCGTGGAGAGGACGTTTTGAAGACTCCAACATTTCATAGAAGGCCTTTGCAGATTCCTCCATCTCATCGTCCGAATCCCGAGAATCATCAAAGTCTTGCACCATGTCTTCAATCCCGGTACCATGCTCGTCGGTGCGACGACGAATCACCTCAGCTCTGGCACGTTGGTCAGACTCACCATGAAAAGTCCACATCGTATAATTAGGCATAAAACCCCACTTCTGCAGGTGTTTACCCATTTCAAACTCTGTCTGCTTTTTCCAGTTGTCGCAGTTGGGACAGGGGCACCATGTTTTTTGCTGGCCATTTGCAAATGCGGCTCTCACAAACCCCCTTGTTTTTGTTAATCGTTCATGGGTCATGTCTTTCTGACTAGGGTGACCAGTGTACATCCAAGCACGATCACTCATGTGGCCTAGCTACCTATGGGGGAACAAGAAATAAATATATAATTCATCATCTATATTCATACGCTAATCAAGTTTGTCAGTTTTATTACGTCCATGCAACCTACACGCTAATAGGTAAAGATAGGTCCTAATCCCACCCGAGTATGTGTAGACTGGGTTCGTTTTCCCATGCTCTGCTCCAGATGCGACGTAGAATTTCGGCAGCACCTCCCCGCTGTTCTCCTGATACACGTCTCGGCAATAAGCAGAGAGGATGTGTACCCGGAGAACAACAGGGGAGGCACTGACGAAATTCTGCATCGGATCCGGAGCACAGCATACGGGAAAACAAACCCAATCTACACATACTCGGGCTGTCCATGGATAATGTTGGACAATTCGAAAGGATGGCGGTTATAAATATGCAAAGAAATGCATATTTATAGATGTCGCCCTTTCGAACGGGAGACGCATACTGGTCACGCATACTCATGATTGAAGAAACCTATAGCTAGCAAGTTTCATCGGCACGAAGACCGGGACAGAGCAAATTAAGGGGGTAGGAGGAGAAGTCATTTGTGCTCACCAACAAACGCAAGGGCGGAGCTCGTCCAATGCACGTGGAGGTCGTCGAACAACTGCACATTGAAATTCACACGATCAACACAAATACGATGTTTTTATATTTAACATAATCGGAAAATATGTGACCTAACTCATAACTTACAAAACTATGACCTCGTGGGCCTCTAGAAGGCCGAAAAGCACCTTCTCGTTCAAAAGAAGACAGAAGAGATGTCGAGGGTCGGGGTTTAGTGGCCTCGGAAGTCAGTGTCGTCGAGGGTCAGTGGTGTCGGGTGTCGGTGGCATCGGGGTCGGGGGGTTAGTGGCGTCGGTTGTGGGGGGTCAGTGGCGTCGGGGGTCGAGGGTCAGTGACGTCGGGTGTCAGTGGCGTCAGGGGTCGGGGGTTGGTGGTGTCGAGCGTCGGGGGTCGAGAGTCGTGGGCCGAGGGTCTGGGTCGGGGGTCAGTGGCGTCGGGGGTCGAGGGTTAGTGGCGTTGGGGGTCGGGGGTCGGGGGTCAGTGGCGTCGGGCGTCAGGGGTCGAGGGTTAGTTTCGGGGTGCCGGGGTTCCCTTTTCCTCTTCTTTCTTCTTCTCCTCTCTCCTCCTTTTCTTCTTCTTATTTTCTTCTTCTTCGTCTTCTTCTTCTTATTATTATTATTATTATTATTATTATTTATCCTCCTCCTCCCCCTCCTCTTTTTCTCCTCCTATTATTTTTCTTCTTCTTCTTCTTCTTCTTCTTCTTCTTCTTCTTCTTCTTCTTCTCCTTTCTCCTCCTCTTCCTCCTCCTCCTCCTCTTCTTCTTCTTCTTCTTCTTCTTCTTCTTCTTCTTCTTCTTCTTTTTTCTCCTCCTCCTCCTCCACTTCTTCTTCTTCTTCTTCTTCTTTTTTCTCCTCCTCCTCCTCCACTTCTTCTTCTTCTTCTTCTTCTTCTTCTCCTTCTTTTCGTTCTTCTTCTAATTATTTTCTTCTTTTCCTTTTTTTCATTTTTTTCCTTCTGCTTTCCTCTTTTTTTCTTCTAACCTAACTAACTAACCTAATTAGCCTAATAATCTAACCAAATAAACTAACTAAATTACCCTATATATAATAAAAAAAACTAACCTAATAAACTAACTAAAGTAATTAACTTTTTTAAAAAGAAAAAAAGAAGAACTCACCGCGGTGGACGACGGCAGGGGGCGGCGGCGGCGGCGGTGGACAATGGCACGGGGGCAGGGGGCGCGCGGCAGGGGGCTCGCCGCGGGGGTGGGTTGCCGCGGGGAGGGGCTCTCGCGGGGAGGGACTCGCCGCGGGGGGGGGGGGGCTCGCCGCGGGGAGGGGCTCGCCACGGGGGGGGGGGGCTCGCCGCGGGGAGGGGCTCTCGCGGGGAGGGGCTCTCGCGGGGAGGGGGTCGCCGTGGAGAGAGACAGTGAGCGAGACAGTGGCCGGGGGGAGAGAGAGACAGTGAGGAGGAGGGGGTTAACGGCCATTATAGGGCTGCCCCTTTGACGTCCGCCCCCCGACGGCAAAGGGCCCCATGGCAGACGGCAAAGGCCCGCGGACGACAATGGCCCCCGGATATCGGACATGGCAGGCATGGGACCCACCCGTCCTCTTTGTCGTCTGCCCTGGGTCTCTTTGCCGTCCGCTGGGAGACGGCAAAGGGCCGACACATGGCAAATAGTATTTTTGCCATGTGTCAGTCCTTTGCCGTTTGCCTTGTGTCAACTGATGGCAAAGAGGTTCTTTGCCGTCAGCCAGCAGACGGCAAAGAACTGGCTGACGGCAAAGAACTGGATTCCAGTAGTGGGAGAAGTGCTTGGTTTTGGGTTCATACCATGCGGTGACCTCACCCGGTGACAGAAGGGGTAGCGAGCCACGCATTGTGTTGTTTCCATCAAGGGTAAAAAGATGGGGTTTACATCATTGGTTTGAGTTTATCCCTCTACATCATGTCATCTTGCTTAAGGCGTTACTCTGTTCGTCATGAACTCAATACACTAGATGCATGCTAGATAGCGGTCGATGTGTGGAGTAATAGTAGGAGATGCAGAAAGTATCAGTCTACTTGTCTCGAACGTGATGCATATATGTATGATCATTGCCTTAGATATCGTCATGACTTTGCGCGGTTCTATCAATTGCTCGACAGTAATTTGTTCACCCACTGTAATATTTGCTATTTTGAGAGAAGTCTTTAGTGAACACCATATTTTCAGCCTTTCACTTTTACTTCGTTGCACTTTCCGCCTTCAGATCTCACTTTGCAATCAATCTTGAAGGGATTGACAACCCCTTTATAGCGTTGGGTGCAAGCTCGTTTTTGTTTGCACATGTACTCTGGACACTTGGCTTGATTCTCCTACTGGATTGATACCTTGGTTCTCAAACTGAGGGAAATACTTACTGCTCCTGTGTTGCATCACCCTTTCCTCTTCAAGGGAAAAACCAACGCAAGCTCAAGAGGCAGCAACATCCACCTCTCTAAACAGTGACGTAGCTTACTTCCAAGGAAGTGAACATCGGCATACATCCTCGTCTCTCGGAGTTGCGATTATCCCCAACCCTATCTCTCTACTTGTGGTTACTTGTCTCCTCGTTTTCTGATACTTTATATTGTGTTGATTATCTATTTAGTTGCTTAACTAGCCCACTTTACTTGTCACCTTTGAAATTGTTAGGCTCACTCTCATATTCCGCATTATTGCCTAAAATTTCTAAGTAACAATTAAAATTTCTAATTGTACTTATTCACCCCCCCCTCTAGGTCCATCTCAATCTTTTCAGATGAGCAACGCATCAAACATGTCTTTTTATTAATGGACGCACGCACCATTGTGGGGATCCCTCTCCGTACCCACAACACAGATGATTTTTGCAAGTGGAATTTTGAGCGAAACGGAGCGTTCTCGATCAAATCGGCCTAGCACATGTTGGTAGCTACACGCCAGCGTTGCAAGGAATGGTTGGAATACGTTGCGAGTGCTTCATCTATGGTGGCACGGGAGGGGCACTGGAAAAGCTTGTGGAAAACTAAAGGCCCGGGGAAGGTGAAAATGTTCCTATGGAGGCTATCCAAGCAATATCTACCGCCTGAAGACGTAAGAGCACACAAACATATGGCAGACAATCCTCTTTGCACGATGTGTGGTGCTTCGGACTTCTGGAGACACTCCTTGATTAGTTGCACAACTTCCAGTTGCACCTGGGCTTTAGTAGATGATGATCTTGCTCAATGTCTCGTAACTACAACCGAGCCCAAGGCCAAGCAATGGCTATTCACGCTCATCGACTTGTTAGAGCGTGAGAGGTTTGTTTTGCTGGCAAACACACTTGGGGCCATATGGACATCTCGACATAAAGCCATACACGAGTAGATTTTCCAAACCCCTCAAGGCACACATTCTTTCATCAGGAATTTTATTTCGGAGCTAAGCATCTCGTCTAACCCGGGCGATCGCTGCACCACCTGATGTGGTAGAGAGACTGAGAGAGGAGGATTGGCAGTAGCAGTTTGTCGGGATTAGAAAGGAAACTATATTGCAAGTTCAACATTGGTCATCACTCGGCTCGAGGATCCCTTGATACTTGAGACCATTGCTTGTAGAGAGACTCTAGCACTCGCTGGAGATCTCAACTTGCATAACGTGATGATCGTCTTTGATTCTAAACAATCAATAGATATTAAGAGAGGAAGCTTGGGGAAGAATGGTTCAGTAGTACATGAAATCATAGCTAGATCGGTTCATTTTCAATGAAAAATTTCTTTTGAAAGTCATGCATTCAATTGGCAAGCACAGAGTTTAGCTACGTTTTTCCTTGGTAGAGATCTGGGGCGCCACGTGTGGTTGGGCCAACCCCATGACCCAAATTGTATCCCACACACTATGGTTTTTGATGAATAAAGCAGTTTACACGGCGCACACACACACCCTCTTTGATGGGATAACCCATTAGACATTTTTTTCTTATGTGTCGCACTTCATAAAATGGGTATGTGCACGGGTTGAACATGAGACCTATGTGTTCAAAGCATTCGGCATTAACCACGTTCTTGCCAACTTATTTATTTTTGTCCTTTTATTCTCTTAAGTTCATGGAACTTTTTATTTTTCTTGCCCTTTTTGTTTTCCTTAGATGCGAAAAAATGATTTTCTTATAAATTTGCTAAACATTTTATAAAATCAATGAATTTTACAAAGAAATTGATTAAAAACCAAATTCGATGATCTTCTAGAAAAATGATGAACTTTTGTGTCCAATTCAATGAATATATTTTCAAATTGATGACTTTTTTTTAAATCTGATGATTTATTTTCGAAATCAATGAACGTCTATGTCAAATTCGATGATCTCTTTCCAAAATTGATGAACTTTTTCCAAATTTGATGAACTTTTTTCAAAACGATGAACTTTTGATTCAAATTCAATGAAACTTTTCAGAATTGATTAACTTATTTTCAAATTCTCTGTTCTTTTTCTCAAAATCGATAAACGTTTTTCAAAATGATGAACTTTGTTCTAATTCGTGATTTTTTTTCAAAACTTGATGAACCGTTTTTCATAAAGCAATCAAATTTTCCAAATTGTTTTTAAATAATTCAAAAATCTAAGTGAATAAAAGTGCAGCTATAGTGGGTGCTAAACAATTTGCGGTGCTATCAATCACTAGCCTTTATAAGCTTTAGTGTAGCTAAGCAATTTCTGGGATGTAACGATGTGGGTACGATTCCTCCTATATGCAATTTTTCCTTGGTTTTTTCACGCTATAAAACAGTTCAGTATGATGTGTGGTAGTGCACCGGCCCACTAGACGCTGAAGTGGGCTCTAATAGGCTTCCGCGGCATTGAATGCACGGGAACTCCCAAGATAAGACCAGAAAGATTGTGCCACGTCGATCTGTGACTCCCCGACCTTTGCATCTATCGCTATATTCGAAGGTCCAAAAGGAAGAATGGCCAAGAGAATACAAAAATCTAGAAAAAGTCTCCATAAGGCTGGTTGTAATTGGTAATATCATATACTAGTATCATGCATATGATACTAGTCTATTATACCACATCCGTAATGCATAGTATCATATGTTAGTATCATAAAGTAGTTCATTTATTGCCATGCAAGTCACATAGTAGCACATCATTTAATATGATACGGTATCATGATATGATACTCAACCATTTCTTTTTCCATTTAATTCTATGTCATCTCATCAAAATTGCCTAGTTGGCATGCATGATACTACCTATGATACTCCCATTACAGACAGCCTAAAAGTCTTTGCCCAAAAGGATAATCCTAGAATTCCGTTTGTCTTATAGATTTGGAGAATTGTCGATTTTCAAGAACGTGGATCTTATGATATAGTGGGAATATTTATTAACCTCGTAAAAAAAAGTTCATTTCTTCTAAACATAGAATAGTGAGACGTATTAAAACCCAATTTGCGTTTCAAATTGGTAGCTCTTCTCTTTCAGTATTATGAAATTCCATTTTCATTAGAATATTATTCACTGACGGATAATAAAAAAGAAAAACTCCAATATAATAGAATATCAAATGAAATGGTTGACCAAGAAGACAGTCGACCCAAACGGATATACAATTGGATTTCCATGGTATGCATGTTTGGATGCACATGACCAAGGTGTGGAGGCCTTATTTTATGTGAGGCCTTATTTCATAGTAAAATGCATGAAAGGAGGACTTTGGGTAGGCATGTGATGAGTTGTCCGCCAGGTCACTTAAATCGGTCAAATAGACTTCAACACAACATAGGTTATCGAAAAGATCTCAGACGACTCACCGAAGCACGAAAGTCGGTTAGAAAATGAATTTCTATTTGGAGAGTGCCTAACTGTATGGATAACTCACATTAACCCGTCTAATTAGAATCCAATTCAGGATTTTTCTTGGGAAGTTCCCAAAAGAAATTGAATGGAATAATATGACCCACACGTGAGGTTGCTTTCAAATCAAGTGCACAAGAAGACTTATCTTATTTTCAAAACTAAGGCAAAATAAACCGATATGAATACATCACATGTGGACCACACACTGAGCATGCAACATCGCACGATCTACCTGGCTACCAAACCCAACACGCAACGACCACAAGCAGAACCACCAAAATCCACGGAGTCATCAAGTTGTTGCGGATGCCTTTTCTGTGACGCCACTCTTTTATGTTTTGCTCCTCAGAGCCACCTCCACAATCAGCTCGGCTTCTCCAAACATGCTCCGGAAGAGAATCTCATCTAACTTGTCGCGCACAACAGGTACCACCGACATGAGCAAAATTCTTTTAGCCCTCGAAACAAGTAGCCGAAGATCCAATATACCCAAACATTATTTCTAACAATGTTGTTGAATTTAAAATAAATAGTGGGGTGTTCTACTAAAAAAGGAACTTGTTTTGGATTACTTTTCTGAATACCTTCAAGTTGCAACTACATCCGGTTTCTACTTATAGCAAGTGTACGTCATTAAACTAGTACATTTTGCAAGTATGAAAATTACATGGATGTGTCATACTTCTTCCAAACTGAAGAACTTTATGTTTTTACGAGGAAGCCCATCTATCTATACCTACTAATAAAAATTAATATTATTAGTCTGTCATTAGTATTTTGTAAAAAAGTTCATGTTTTTTTAATCAACCCGCACTCCTTGAATATGTGTGTAGCCTCACGTTGATCATGTGTAGAAATCGTATACAACTAGAAAACTTGCCCATAACCTGTAAAAAAAACTTGTCCATATCAAGTATTAGTGTTTTTAACGGGAAGGATTGATTTTTTAACGGGGCAACAAGGATTTTTTCTTTCGTTGCTGGACTAGACTCGCTAGATTAGATGTCCCTATCCGTCTTCTTCACGTAGGTGTCAAGCTACATCCTTTATTCCTAAATAGATGCCTCCCACTAAGAAATTTTCGTGCCCTCAGGTGATGCCACATCACGGGCTCACGTCATATTATCTTTTTCCCCTGGTGCCACCTCTCCACCCCATAGTCGTTTCTGCTTCGCGAGCACGATCGCTTGTGGCCACCCCTCTCGGTCGCCTCTTCTCACGGGCTCACGTCATATTATCTTTTTCCCCTGGTGCCACCTCTCCACCCCATAGTCATTTCTGCTTCGCGAGCACGATCGCTTGTGGCCACCCCTCTCGGTCGCCTCTTCTTTTTCCAGTCCGAAAGGCTGGCCCAACACACGCTCACCAAACCTGGCTCATGAGCTCGCCTCATTTTTCTTTGACCCCGAAAAGCTGGCCCATCAAATCAGATGCAGGCTCCTTCCCCCACACAAGCGGATTCCCCATCACCGGCGGCACTACTTCAGCTTGGGATGTAAATGGGCAGATTGTTGAACGTCATGGGACTTACTCGCAGCAACCATAATTTTTTATACGGGATTATGTGGAAGTCCACTTAATATTTATGTGGCTAATGTGGCGTCCACAAATTGCCACTAATAAAATTTGCACTTCCTCACATCTCAAAAGAATTCGGCATTTACACAGATTCGTACTTTCTCACATCTCAAAAGAATTCAACATTTACACAGATTCTGTACAAACCCAATAGCATCCAGATTCAGCCTTTACACTACAACTTAGATTGTCTCAAAGTAAATTAAGTTTGTATCTACAGAAATTCCCGAGTCTACATCTGCAAAATAATGGAACTAATCAAGGATCAGAGAACTAATTGGCATGGATCAAATATAAGTTATTCTAGAGTGGAGCCATCTCGGCAGCTCTGAATAAGGATCAGTTTAACACTGTTCTCGCACCAATTGTTCTGAATAAGAAACTGGTCATCTAAGAGGGAAGAATTGCTTCTCTTCTGTCCAGGCCTAACTAGCATTTCCACCGCACGGTCAAGCAGATCCAACACTAGCTATTAACCATCCACCATGCAGTTAGGCAGATTCATCACATGCGCACATGTCCAGACCTAATCTGGAGGAAGAGGAGAGGAGTTTGCATACCTGGGGGGAAGAGGAGGAGACGGGGAGCAGGGCACGAAGAGGCCATTGCCGGGATTGGGAAGGGAGCAGACACGCAGGGCTCGACTTCGTCTCCGGCTATTCCCCTTGACGGCGGCTGAGGAGCAGGAGCTGATGAAGGCATCAAAAAGTTAGGGAAGAGAGCAGAGTAGGCATCCCCGCAAGGCTCGGCTCGGTCGCCGGTGATGTACTCTTTAGCTCCATTGGAAGGACGCGATGGCGGCGCCATTGGAAGTGGGAGGTGGTGCGGTGTAGATGGCGGCGGCAGGAACGGTGCCCTAGCCTGGGGCATGGCGATTAACTCGGGAGTGGGAAAGGACGCGAAGGAGATTTGTGGACTCTGATTTGGACTATCTGCCGCCCTAGCCTGGAGCATGGCGATTAACTCGGGAGTGGGAAAGGACGCGAAGGAGATTTGTGGACTCTGATTTGGGCTATCTGTCGCTGGCTCGATGGACTTTTCTGGCCTCTCCATTTACTCCAGTTGGTTTTCGTGGGTGTCCATGAACGCCACTTAACTTTTTTTTTGGATGCCATACGTGGGACTAGTGGGTTCCAGCACCATTTACATCTTAAGTTTCAGCCCTTTCCCATACGGTTGGTTGCGCTCCTTCCCCATGGTAGGTCGTTGCCTCTTGCCCTTCTCCACAGCACACGCTCCCCCTCTTCACCTTCTCCATCATCAATTAAATCCCTCTACTCCCCTCCAACATAAACAGATGTACTTAATTCTTCTTGCACACGTAACTGATCCAGTTTCTCTCATCATATATCAATGGAGCCACTCGAGAGATCAGCCATGCCCACCACCTGCTGGTGCCCTGCAAGTTGGCGGGGACACATCTGCACCCTCAACGCCATCTCCCATGTCCACACATGCTTCTCCATCCTCATTCTGCATATAGGTCAGTCAAATAAGATACCAAGTTGTTACTGAAAATAGTTTGCAAAGATATTATGAATTGCAATTATATGTATGCCCTCTTTTTTTGCAGTTTGCTTTTGCAATCATTTCCCACGGGTTGAAAAGATGCTAGGTCGGGTCACATCTGCGGCCTCGATGCCACCCGATCTTGTCTTTGTACGAGCTTCTCCCTGATTCCTTCATTCCCAATCTCCTTGCACCATGTTGCTTCTTTGATGTTAGATTACTAGCCATTGACCTGTTGATTCGTTACCAAATATACATAGTTGCAGGATATTCAATTTTTTTGGTGGCTGACAGCACAATCTAATATATATATATATATATATATATATATATATATATATATATATATATATATCAGACAATATATTAGAATCTTCCTCTTGAGTGTCTCTTGGATAAATGATTGTTTACCAAATATACATAGCTGCTAGAAAATCCATTTTTTGGTTGCTAACTGCATATTCTGAACTATATATATCTGACAAAATATTAGACTCTTCATCTTGATTGTCTCTTGAGACTTGAGAGCTGCTATAACATTGCCATATAAGAGCTGCTATAACATTGTCATATAAGATCTGATATGACGTTGTCATATAAAAGTTGTTGAGCGTTGCTATATAAATAGATCTCTTGATGTAACATTGCCATATAAGAGATGGTGTAGCATTGTTATATAAATAGATCTCTTGCTCACTTGATTGTCTAAATAGATGTGTAGGTCAGACTTCAAACTGAATCGTAATATCAGGTTTAGAGGTGCATGGTCAACAATCTCAAATGTGTATCAGCATATATGTATATGCAGTTTCGGTCATTGACTAACTTGGTACTATGGCCATTCAGAAAAACCGCATTATTTGCTAGATCACTGTATAGGTCACTTTGTTATAACATTTTGAAGGTTAATTAGTCCGCATAAGACAAAATTATTTCATTTGTTGACCAATGTTTCAACACAAAATTCTCTTTTGCAGAAATTCTGGTATAAAACGAAAACTCCACTTTACTGAAGATGTTGCCGATAAATCCCAAAGGTATATAACCTTTCAACACCCTTCAAGCTATGGAAACAATTTTTCTTCTATAAAATCATTAAATTTATGTCATTTTCTTAGTGTTTTCTTGTCCATATTTAATTAGTACAGAATAATGGGAAGACTACTATTACCTATCAAAATTTACTTTGACGCTCTCATTTTACATCTTCATGCAATAGTACAAACAACAAGAATGCATTAAACAATTCAGGACAGGCAGAGTAATGCTGCCAGTGGAAAGATATGGAGGTATTATGCAACACATAGCAGAATGAACCGGTTCTTTGTCATGAACAAATAATTCACCATTCTATCCACTTAATACCTTCCTAACAATGCTACAAATTCCAAACCATGCAGGCAACGTCCAGCTATGCTACAACAAATATACAAGCTTCAATGCCTTCCATACCAGTTACTTATAGTATAGCATTATCAATAATTGTTACTTTAATCGCTACCTATTGTAACTAAGAAACATTCTCATAATTCTAGATGTTTTCAGCGGTAGAAAACTACAAATATATTATGATGTGAGACTACATGTATCTGCAACAACTGTTGATGTCATCTGTACCTTTTCTTTGTGCAAATTTCCACTTAGATTCATGGACATGGAGTGCGAGCTCTCGAGAATCTAAAGTTAGTTCTGCAGTTTTGTCATTTCATTTCGATACTCAACTTTCTCACAAAATTCATGACAAAAAATCCCGCAGCAACGCATAGGGCATTATCTAGTTCTTTATATAAGGTACAAATTAAACCCACACTGCGCATTAGCGGCGACTGTGTTGAGTATGTTAATTATTACGTAATATGAGATAGACTAGAATTTTTCCTACCTTACCTTGTACTCCAAGTTGATCATTTTACTCCTATATATATGCCCATGAGGCACAAGCAATACAACAACTATTCCACCAATCCCTCTTCTCCCGTTCAACTTGGTATCTGCCGCAAGTTTCTATTGGAATTATGCCCTAGAGGCAATAATAAATATAGTTATTATTATAATTCCTGTATCAAGATAATCGTTTATTATCCATGCTATAATTGTATTGAATGAAGACTCATTTACATGTGTGGATACATAGACAAAACACCGTCCCTAGCAAGCCTCTAGTTGGCTAGCCAGTTGATCAAAGATAGTCAGTGTCTTCTGATTATGAACAAAGTGTTGTTGCTTTATAACTGGATCACGTCATTAGGAGAATCACGTGATGGACTAGACCCAAACTAATAGACGTAGCATGTTGATCGTGTCATTTTGTTGCTACTGTTTTCTGCGTGTCAAGTATTTATTCCTATGACCATGAGATCATATAACTCACTGACACCGGAGGAATGCTTTGTGTATATCAAACGTCGCAACGTAACTGGGTGACTATAAAGATGCTCTACAGGTATCTCCGAAGGTGTTAGTTGAGTTAGTATGGATCAAGACTGGGATTTGTCACTCCGTATGACGGAGAGGTATCTCGGGGCCCACTCGGTAATACAACATCACACACAAGCCTTGCAAGCAATGTGACTTAGTGTAAGTTACGGGATCTTGTATTACGGAACGAGTAAAGAGACTTGCCAGTAAATGAGATTGAAATAGGTATGCGGATACTGACGATCGAATCTCAGGCAAGTAACATACCGAAGGACAAAGGGAATGACATACGGGATTATATGAATCCTTGGCACTGAGGTTCAAACGATAAAGATCTTCGTAGAATATGTAGGATCCAATATGGGCATCCAAGTCCCGCTATTGGATATTGACCGAGGAGTCTCTCGGGTCATGTCTACATAGTTCTCGAACCCGCAGGGTCTGCACACTTAAGGTCCAACGTTGTTTTATGCGTATTTGAGTTATATGGTTGGTTACCGAATGTTGTTCGGAGTCCCGGATGAGATCATGGACGTCACGAGGGTTCTGGAATGGTCCAGAAACGAAGATTGATATATAGCATGACCTCATTTGATTACCGGAAGGTTTTCGGAGTTACCGGGAATGACGAATGGGTTCCGGGAGTTCACCGGGGGGGGCAACCCACCCCGGGGAAGCCCATAGGCCTTGAGGGTGGCACACCAGCCCTTAGTGGGCTGGTGGGAAGGGAAAAGAGAAAAGAAAATCAAAGAGAAAAGAAAAAAAAGGAGGAGGTGGGAAGGGAAGGAAGGACTCCCACCCACCAAACCAAGTCCAACTCAGTTTGGGGGGGGGGGAGCCTTCCCCCTTGGACTCGGCCGACCCCCTTGGGGCTCCTTGAGCCCCAAGGCAAGGTCCCCTTCCTCCCACCTATATATACGGAGGTTTTAGGGCTGATTTGAGACGACTTTTCCACGGCAGCCCGACCACATACCTCCACGGTTTTTCCTCTAGATCGCGTTTCTACGGAGCTCGGGCGGAGCCCTGCTGAGACAAGGTCAACACCAACCTCCGGAGCACCGTCACGCTGCCGAAGAACTCTTCTACCTCTCCGTCTCTCTTGTTGGATCAAGAAGGCCGAGATCATCGTCGAGCTGTACGTGTGCTGAACGCGGAGGTGCCGTCCGTTCGGTACTAGATCGTGGGACTGATCGCGGGATTGTTCGCGGGGGCGGATCGAGGGACGTGAGGACGTTCCACTACATCAACCGCGTTCACTAACGCTTCTGCTGTACGATCTACAAGGGTACGTAGATCACTCATCCCCTCTCGTAGATGTACATCACCATGATAGGTCTTCGTGCGCGTAGGAAAATTTTTGTTTCCCATGCGACGTTCCCCAACAGTGGCATCATGAGCTAGGTTCATGCGTAGATGTCTCCTCGAGTAGAACACAAAAGTTTTTGTGGGCGGTGTTGTGCGTTTTGCTGCCCTCCTTAGTCTTTTCTTGATTCCGCGGTATTGTTCGATTGAAGCGGCTTGGACCGACGTTACTCGTACGCTTACGAGAGACTGGTTTCATCGCTACGAGTAACCCCGTTGCTCAAAGATGACTAGCAAGTGTTGGTTTCTCCAACTTGAGTTGAATCGGATTTGACCGAGGAGGTCCTTGGATGAGGTTAAATAGCAACTCATATATCTCCGTTGTGGTGTTTGCGTAAGTAAGATGTGATCCTACTAGATACCCATGGTCACCACGTAAAACATGCAACAACAAAATTAGAGGACGTCTAACTTGTTTTTGCAGGGTATGCTTGTGATGTGAAATGGCCAATGATGTGATGTGATATATTGGATGTATGAGATGATCATGTTGTAATAGAAAATATCGACTTGCACGTCGATGGTACGGCAACCGGCAGGAGCCATAGGGTTGTCTTTATACTAACGTTTGTGCTTGCAGATGCGTTTACTATTTTGCTAGGATGTAGCTTTAGTAGTAATAGCATGAGTAGCACGACAACCCCGATGGCAACACGTTGATGGAGATCATGGTGTGGCGCCGGTGACAAGAAGATCGTGTCGGTGCTTTGGTGATGGAGATCAAGAAGCACGTGATGATGGCCATATCATGTCACTTATGAATTGCATGTGATGTTAATCCTTTTATGCACCTTATTTTGCTTAGAACGACGGTAGCATTATGAGGTGATCTCTCACTAAAATTTCAAGACGAAATTGTGTTCTCCCCGACTGTGCACCGTTGCTACAGTTCGTCGTTTCGAGACACCACGTGATGATCGGGTGTGATAGACTCAACGTTCACATACAACGGGTGCAAAACAGTTGCGCACGCGGAACACTCGGGTTAAGCTTGACGAGCCTAGCATGTGTAGACATGGCCTCGGAACACATGAGACCGAAAGGTCGATCATGAATCATATAGATGATATGATTAGCATAGGGATGCTTACCACTGAAACTATACTCAACTCACGTGATGATCGGACTTGAGCTAGTGTAAGTGGATCATGAACCACTCAAATGACTAGAGAGATGTACTTTTTGAGTGGGAGTTTAGCGAATAATTTGATTAAAGTTAAACTCTAATTATCTTGAACATAGTCTAAGTCCACTTTGAATATATTTGTGTTGTAGATCATGGCTCACGCTACAGTCATCCTGAATTTTAATACGTTCCTAGAGAAAGCTAAGTTGAAATATGATGGAAGCAACTTTGTAGACTGGGCTCGTAATCTTAAGCTAATCTTACAAGCTGGGAAGAAGGATTATGTCCTTAATGCTGCGCTAGGAGATGAACCACCCGCTACGGCTGATCAGGATGTTAAGAACGCTTGGTTAGCACGTAAGGAGGACTACTCAATAGTTCAATGTGCAGTCTTGTATGGCTTAGAACCGGGACTTCAACGTCGCTTTGAGCGTCATGGAGCATTTGAGATGTTCCAGGAGTTGAAGTTTATCTTTCAGAAGAACGCCCGGATCGAGAGGTATGAGACCTCCGATAAATTCTATGCTTGCAAGATGGAGGAAAACTCGTCTGTTAGTGAACATGTGCTCAAAATGTCTGGGTACTCAAACCGTCTAGCTGAGCTGGGGATTGAACTCCCGCAAGAGGCTATCACTGACAGAATCCTTCAATCACTGCCGCCAAGCTATAAAGGCTTTGTGTTGAACTACAACATGCAAGGGATGAACAAGTCTCCCGGCGAGTTGTTTGCGATGCTGAAAGTCGCAGAGTCTGAACTCCGTAAAGAGCATCAAGTGTTGATGGTGAATAAGACCACTAGTTTCAAGAGAAACGGCAAAGGCAAGAAGGGTAATTCGAAGAAGAGCGGCAAGCCTGTTGCCAATCCGACGAAGGAACCCAAAGCTGGACCTAAGCCTGAAACGGAGTGTTACATTGCAAGGGTATGGGTCACTGGAAGCGCAATTGCCCCAAGTATCTGGCAGATAAGAAGGCGACCAAAGAAAAATTAGGTATATTTGATATACATGTTATTGATGTGTACTTAACCGGCTCTCGTAGTAGTGCCTGGGTATTCGATACCGGTTCTGTTGCTCATATTTTCAACTCGAAACAGGAACTGCGGAATAGACGAAGGCTGGCGAAAGATGAAGTGACGATGCGCGTAGGAAATGGTTCCAAGGTTGATGCAATCGCCGTCGGCACAGTTTCACTTCAGTTACCATCAGGATTAGTGATGAACTTAAATCATTGTTATTTAGTGCCTGCGTTGAGCATGAACATTATATCTGGATCTTGTTTATTGCGAGACGGTTACTCTTTTAAGTCAGAATAATGGTTGTTCTATTTCTATGAGTAACGTCTTTTATGGTCATGCACCTAATGTGAGAGGATTGTTCATATTGAATCTTGATAGCGATACGCATATACATAACATTGAGACCAAAAGAGTTAGAGTTAACAATGATAGCGCCATATTTTTGTGGCACTGCCGCTTAGGTCATATTGGTGTAAAGCGCATGAAGAAACTCCATGCTGATGGACTTTTGGAGTCACTTGACTTTGATTCACTTGACACGTGCGAACCATGCCTCATGGGCAAGATGACTAAGACTCTGTTCTCCGGAACAATGGAGCGTGCAAGTGACTTGTTGGAAATCATACATACCGATGTGTGTGGTCCGATGAGCGTGGAGGCACGCAGCGGATATCGTTATTATCTCACCTTCACTGACGATTTGAGTAGATATGGTTATGTCTACTTGATGAAGCACAAGTTTGAAACATTTGAAAAGTTCAAGCAATTTCAGATTGAAGTGGAAAATCATCGTAACAAGAAGATCAAGTTTCGTAAGTCGCCCTGGCAACCTGACCCGGACCTTCGTTGGCGGATCAAAAAATTCCCTCAGCCACCAAGCAAATTATTTGGCGAGTCAAACAAACTTGTTTCATCATTTTCAGTAGATGCTTGGCATGTCAATTCACCCGTAATTTTATCCCTTTGTAGCATGGGCGCTGTTTTCAAAAGTGACTGGCTCCCAACCAAGGTTAATGACGCTATACTTAATGATTATGTGAAAACGGGAAATCTGGACCCTCAAGAGGTTATTGGTTGCCGCACCGGGTTAGGAGAAGAAGTCCCCAATCCCAAGGAAGGGGAGATAGTTGTTTTTGTTGAACACCTTGAGCGGGGTTTTAAGCCGCCCGGATCGAAATTCCTCAGAGACGCCATGACTTTTATGAACGTCCGCCTCCAAGATCTAGGGCCCAACTCGATAAGCAATCTATGCCAGTTCCAGGTGTTTTGTGAGGCTTACCTGCGGATGGAACCCTCAGTTCCCTTATTCTGGTACTTCTTCCACTTGAATCGCCAAACAGAACTTCACAATGGCCCTAGCCTGGAGCTGGGTGGTGTCAATATTCAGCGCCGCAGGGATAGCTCATTCCCGTCACTCGCCATGCCAAGCCATCCCAAAGGCTGGGGCGAGTCTTGGTTCTACTGCCAGGAGACTTCGCCTGAAGGCGAGAACAAGCTTCTGGGTTATAGGGCGGATCGCCTTCCAACAAACTTCAAACTCCCAGATAAGCTCACAGAAGAGGAGGAGTCAGACTTCATCCCAGTATTGTCCGAGTTAAGATCTTTGACAAACAACGGCCTTACTGGGGTTGACTTGATCCGCTGCTGGGTCGAATGGCGTATCCTCCCTTTGAGTCGCCGGGACGGGTTAATGTCTGAATTCGACGGCACCCTAAACCATCGTCAGTGCTACTTCCGCACGGCTCTGACGGGAAATGATATCGTAACCATGATCAAGAAGTTGACCGGCGAACCCGCGGCGAAATGCGGCCAAATAGGTCTTAAACCTTTCTACAAGATTAACCCGGCTCCAAAGGTAAATAACTTAACCCGCCTTTTGTTCTTTATTCCTTACGTCTTACTTGAACTATGACCTCTTATAAAATATGCCATTTCAGAAAGGTGATAAATTTTGGTCCAAGAAGCCAAAAAAGCCAGCCATGAAGCAAGCTAGGCCGCCTCCAAAGAAGAAATCCAAGGGCAAGGGTAAAGCTGCTGTTACCGAGCCATCTAAAGCCGATGAGTCCCAAGTCGGCGACGTACTTTCAGAGGTAAAACATCCAACCTCTTTTTAACTCGCCATCCATTACTGATCATTTTGTGTTTACACCTCTGTATCTCTTGTGTAGAATGAAGATAATGAAAGCCAGGAGGATTCTGTAGAGGTAATTTCTGTTTCCTCTGATTCATCTCCTTCTCCACCTAAGCCGGCCAGGCGAATTTGTGGGAAAGTTCCCTTCTCACACCCAAATGCTTGTTTGGATCCAAATTTCCTTCTGAAGAAAGCACAACACGCCTCAAATCGGAAAACACGAAGTCATTCTGGAGACCTGGTGTCCGGGTTACCAGCAAGAAATAAGAAAAGGCCAAATGAGGTATCTTTTAATAACACTTCTTCAAGTCCTTCTGGATCTCGTTTGTAACTCGCTCATATCTTCGAAGTATGATTTTTGGCAGAGTTCTCCTCCCACATCTGGCGAATCAGTGATGTCGGCACTTCCACCGATGATCCGTGTCCATGGGTAGGCCTTTTGATAATATTTACCTTTAGTATGATGGCGATAATATCCATTCCTTTAAATGCACTCTCTTCTCCTTTCACGGCACAGGCGAAGAAAAGGAAAACTGGCGGGTCAACTCCCATTACAACTTCGGAGCCTATCGAAAAATCGGCGCCGATTTAGGATAACCCGAACCAAGAAAAACCTGAAGATCAAGCGGATCGTCCCAGCTCACCCAAGGAAACCATGGAAGCGCCTAACCCGCCAAGTCCATTGACAACAGCAGAAGACCCGGACGCTGTGGTTATCACCGGTATCAGCTTATTTAAACCGGCCCAGATCAAGTGGTTTTATTGAAGCATGTATCATCATCAGCTCAACCTGTGTTTGAGCATGAACTTTCCAAGGCTAAGCTCTCCCAATATGAGAATCTCGAATTCAAAGAACTTTGCTCTGGCTTTGCAAGTCGCCTGGAGGCGAGTTATGAGATGGAGAAGAGCCTGCTTCGAATGCTGAAGAACAAACATGAGGTATGTTTTGTTGTACACTATATTATCCTCATTAACCCCCAAGGGCCGGGTCATCAGTAAAAAGATGATCCGGGTCTTGATAATTGAAAAACTTTCGACCTGTAACCCCCAAGGGCCGGGTCATCAGTAAAAAGATGAGCCGGGTCTTGATAATTAAAAAACTTTCGACCTGTAACCCCCAAGGGCCGGGTCATCAGTAAAAAGATGAGCCGGGTCTTGATAATTAAAAAACTTTCGACCTGTAACCCCCAAGGGCCGGGTCATCAGTAAAAAGATGAGGCGGGTCTTGATAATTAAAAAACTTTCGACCTATTATCCCCATGGGCCGGGTCATCAGTAAAAAGATGAGCCGGGTCTTGATAATTAAAAAACTTTCGACCTGTAAGCCCCAAGGGTTGGGTCATCAGTTAAAAGATGTAACAACCAAGATGCGGTCCTTTCCGATCTGGGGGTCGAGGCCCCCGAATAGGAAAGAAGCACATCTAAGCGTTTTGCAAGCAAGTAACATAGCACAAATAATAATAAAAGTAGACAATTCGGGATTCAACTATCTTCTTATTAAAACTCAGAGTACAACACAGATACAATCAAGTTAGTTCCGCTACGGACTACAAAACATGGAAAATGCTATGCTACCCTGCTGCAGGCCCACGATCACGACCAGGCCTCAGTCCTCTGGATAGTTCACGTAGAGGCGGTCTGTCTCCTCGTCGTACTGCCACGCCAGCTGGGTGACGTCGGGATCATCTGCCTCTGGGGTACCTGTACCTGCTGGGAGTTTCGGAGGAATCCGTGAGCCACGGGGACTCAGCAATCTAAGACCTTGGTGCCAGAACTAGTCATGTTATTGGGTAAGGTAGGGGAGAAGTGTATCAGGCTGCACCATCCTATGCTTGATTAAGTGGCTAACTTACGCAAATTAGAAGTAAAGGTGGTCTACACTAACGGTCGGATTTACTTGATCACTAAGTGATCCCGAACACCTACCTACGGCGTTCATAACCCCACCATGTTCCCGATCGAAGAGAGATCTTCGAAGGGACAGTCACGGTTACGCACACAGTTGGCAGTTTTTATTTATTTATGTTTAAGTTATCTAATACCGGATGTTATCAAAATATTCCAAGTTGCCACATAACCATGGGCACGGCTTTCCGAAAGATTAAACCCTGCAGGGCTGCTCCAACTAGTCCATCACAAACGAACACAGGCCGCAAAGGCATCCTCTATCACGAATCTCGTGATCTCGTCGAATTCCTTATAGGAAAACCTCAACTGTGGGGGAACCCAAAGCTTCACTGGGATTCCTATGCGCAAGATATACCGCTTAGGTAAGGCAAGGCTAGCAGGACCTCCCGACGTGTCGACGACCCCGATAAGACCCGCGTATCTCAGTCTCAGGACACGCCGGATGGAACTAGCTACAGGTACCAAACCTCAAGTTTCCTTGTGGTGGCCGTGCAGGCAGACCAGTTTGGACCAACACTCATGAGGAGCACTGGCCCGGGTTTGTTGATTAAAGATCCTCGGGGTAGCTACTCCCTATGCATATTACTATTAAGTTGTTAGCAAAATGTTGGGTCCTGCCGAACAAGCCTTAGCACTACGCGATTTATCGAGGGGGTCCCCATATAACAACCCCGAACGTGTTAGGAGCGATCATTATGGAATCAAACACCGGTAGCCGGTAACTAAGGCGGCAATAACGGAACAAAGAACCCGGCAAAAGGCTAGGCCTCCCGTCATTTACCAAGTATATAGGTGCATTAAATAAATAACAGAATTTAATATGATGATATCAAGCTCATGTTATCACATGAGTCAAAACCCCTGCAACTAGCAACGCTAACATAAGTAGCTGAGCAAGCCTACTTAGCCATACAAGTTTGCTAGGAAGGAGTACGGTGTTTGGGCTCATGGCATATGAAGAGGCAATTTAATTTTAGTGGTAGGCAGCGAGCAATTTGGCATGGAAACGAAACTAACTTAACAAGTCTAGAGATGGAATCAAGGTCATATCATCTTGCCTGTGATATCCTCAGCTTGGAATGGTTCTAGATCGTCCTGCACATACTCTCCTGACTCCACGTATTCATTCTCCGATCCCGGTGCTAACCAACATAAGAATAGCAGCCAATGAACAGCAGCACCACAAGATGCAACAATCACATGATGCATGAGATGAAAATTGAGCATGCACCACTATTTCTATCACTAGCACAAGCAAAATAAACTACTGCAAGTTTCTGGACAGAACTGTACACTAAGCTATTTTGACATGCACGAGAGTGACAAGAACATATGCGGCTCATGAAAACGGTGCAAAATCATATAAAGAACATCGCAAACGGAGCTACGGATCAACGGGAATCAACGAAACAAGATATGAAGCTCTACGTGGAAGATTCAACACCACACACTCAAATGGCACAAATCTGGCATTCCCAGGTTGCCAAGACCTGTATCATTCCAACATGAATGAATTTGAGCAAGGAAGAACACCACAACATCAATCAAGCACACACATTGATCAAAATGACAAAACTACCTAATCTGCCTTAATCTGCATCTTAGCTCTTTGGAGCTGCATGCAACATAGCTACAGGTCTTCAAACATGACAAATAATATATGTGGCTGTTGCCAACCAAGAACACTACAAGCACCAGAAATAATCACAGCAAAAGGAATTAAACTCTAGAAGATACAAGGTCACAAACTTTCCCAAAACCATCAGATCTCAGGGACTTGGTGAAAATTCCTGCACCTGAGTTTCTGTCTCTGTTCTGAAGCTTTTTGACAGCAATCAAAACACAACCTACTGGACTCCAAATTATTTGAAAATTTACAGGAAGCTTCACAAACATACCAGGTTCAAAATCCAAGCACTGAACTAAGGCTAGTTCTCAACAGAATGACCAGCACATCCTCATCTATAAGAGAAGAAAATGTTTCTAGCATCCCAGACTTTGTGAAATTTCAGAGTTCACTAATCTGGAATTTTTTAGCCACATGCCCACTTTGTCTAGGCATAGTTTGCACACACATAACACCAAAAGGTAATTGACACCACTATGGTGTAGAGCAAAACCCCTACTACTAACACACAAAAACTCATGCCCTTGGCCTCCACCTATTCCATGGAATCAAGGATCAAACTTGCTACAAATCTGAATATGCAACTCCATAAAGTACCCTTCTAAGACGACAACTACAAAGGTAGGGTTCATGTGCATAATGACAAAGTGACATGGGGTTTGAACCCCATGTTTGTGTCATGCACATCAACATCACAAGCATATCTACCAAACTATCCCCACACACAAACTCCATGCCCTCTCACATATAGACATGTGAAGGTGCATAGTTTTGCAAAGGTGGGGAAGTTCCACACATACACGTATACTCCACATCATTCACATCAACATCATGCTCTAGATCAACACACAAACCTACACATACTAAACATGGCTTGCACCACACACACACTACATATATGACCAACACCAAAATATACTAGGCTACACAAGTTGCAACGGAGAGGAGGAAAAAAATAACTGCCACATGATGTAGCAATAACATGGCATCACATCTAGCAATACAAGAGAAAACAACAAGGGAAACAACAACAACAAAAATAAAGGGGGTGAGGGGGAATCGAACCCTGCACCCTCTGCTAGCACCCCCAACAGCATTACCACTCTAGTGCAGTCTCTAGTTCGATAGCAACAAGGGAAAGATCAAGTTATATAGCAAGTGCAGCTATTGCATGCCACTATGCCAAGAAGCAGGAACTAAAAAGGGGGCAAGCTGGGATTCAAACCCACACCCTCTCGAAGAAAAACACCTGCTATACCACTGCGCTACGACATGGTGATTGACAGAACAGGGATCTGAAACAGGTAAGCTAACAGGACACCCCCTCTGCCTACAGAGAACACCAGCGACAGGGAGTTCGCCGGGGTGTTCTCTAGGGTTGCTGCTGCGCTGCGCTACCGGAGGCGAGCCCCCTACACGTCCAGCATTACCTACGGGGGGAAGAACCTCTGCTACACGTAACCGAAACCACCACGCCTCTACTCGATCTGCTGCTGCTGCGCTACCGGACGAGACTGCTACTGCACAGAGGTGTGCCGGCAACAGGGAGACCGCCGGTGCACCGCACTGCTGCCGCTGCCGCTGCTGTGCGCGGGGAGATCAAGGCGCTACGCTGCTGCACCACGAGGGGGGCGACTTCCTACTGCTACTGCTACTGCATGCACCACGAAAAGCTCCAGACTGCACGTACACTTGCTGCAAACGCACGGCACGGCTACCTGCAACCGGCTCGTCGAAACCAACGAGGGAGAAGGGAAGAGAGGGCCTTGCTCACCTCGAGGGAAGTAGGAGGAGCCGCTCGGGAGGAAGACGCCGGCGGTTCGCTGCTGCCGACGAAGTAGAGGAAGACGACGGGAACTCCGGGGCCGAGGCGATGGCGCGCTCCTGGCCGACGTTGTGGTCGCCCCTCGTCCTCAATGCTGGTGGGAATGGGTCGCGGGGAGTCTCCCCGAGCCCGTGGACATGGCCACCGGCGCCGGAGACGGCGGGAGGACGGCGTAGATGCGGCGGAGCTCCTCTGCTTCTCTCTGCTACTGGCTACAGGAGACTTACCAGAGAAGAAAGAGGAGAAAGGAGGGAGGTGGCGGCGCTGGGGAGAAGGAGAGGGAACCCTAGGGGAGGAGGAGGGTTCCCTCCACCTTATATCACCTCGGGGAAGACGCTGGAGCCACAGGATCAAGGGGAGGCGATCGAGAGGTGGAGCTGCGTTCATACGTGCATGACGTCGGGAGGAAGAAGAGGGGTCTCGCGTGGGCTGCTACACTGCTCGAAGGGGTATGGGCCTAGGAGAGAAACTGGGCCTCTCTGGGTGGGAGGGAGCCCACCAGAGAAGGAAGAAAGAAAACAGCCTTGGCATTATTCCTAATTAGGTAAAAAAATAGAGAAAGAAAAGAAACCCTCAGGACTACTGCTGATAGTAAAAATCAAAACAAAAATGACCCTGGGCCTAAAAATACCTAAGCTTTTAAAATAAAATGCTAAAGGAATTTTATGGGGCATTTAAATAAATACAAAACATCAATTAATTATACTGTTTTGTGATTTATATACACCCTCAAGACCAAAATAAAACTCCACATCATCACATCATCATCCCCACAATAACCTCTAAATACAAGACATTTTAAAACAGCTCTTGTGAAGATGGAATTTGAACATGAGAAAATAGGAGAGGAAAAGGGTTTGAAAGTTGCAATGGGCTTTGAAAATCCCAAGCAACCACTCCTACACTCCACACACCATCATCACATGACATCACACATGAAATCACAAGGTAGCTAACCACAAGATCACCACCTACATCTATTACTAACACCACAAGAAATCATAGTGCAACAACTCAGGTAAGGGCATGCAATGATATGCTATGCATGCATGCATGAGAAGGAAATAGAAGGAACACACATGAAATCATGGTATCAACTTTAACATCATAATCTCTGACAAGGTGGTCCCACATGAAGTAGGTCCAAAAAGGGAAGGTTCTACACTTGGGGCATTACAAACTCTCCCACACTACAAAGAAGATCTCGACCTCGAGATCTAAGACTGGAAGAAATCGGGAAATTCGGAACGGAGGTGATCCTCGCGTTCCCACGTAGCCTCTTAATCGGAATGGTGTGACCACTGCACTTTGAGAAACTTGACAGTCTTGTTACGGGTCTTGCGCTGAGTCGCCTCGAGAACCGCAACTGGATGCTCACGATAAGAAAGGTCAGGCTGAAGATCGATATCTTGAAGATGCACAGTGCGCTCGGGGTTCTTGAAACACCTCCGAAGCTGAGAAACATGGAACACATCATGGACATTTGCAAAGGTTGACGGAAGCTCGAGCTGGTACGCGAGGTCGCCCTTCTTGCCAACCACTCTGAACGGACCAACGAAACGAGGCGCAAGCTTGCCTTTGATGCCAAAACGCTGCATACCCTTCATAGGCGACACCTTGAGATAGACAAAATCATCAAGCTCATACGACATGTCACGGTGCTTGCTATCGTAATAGCTCTTCTGACGGGACTGAGCTACTTTGAGGTTGTCTCGAATGACCCGACATATCTCCTCAACTTCTTCTATCATATCATTGCCAAGGATCTGACGCTCGCCTGTCTGGGACCAGTTGAGCGGAGTACGACACTTCCTGCCATAGAGAATTTCAAACGGAGCCTTGCCAGAACTAGCTTGATAACTGTTGTTATACGAGAACTCCGCGAAAGGCAGACAATCCTCCCACTTCATTCCAAAAGAGATAAGACAGGCCCTCAGCATATCCTCAAGAACTTGATTCACTCTCTCCACTTGACCACTAGTCTGAGGATGGAACGTTGTGCTGAAGCGGATCTTCGTGCCCATAGCAGACTGAAAGGAGTCCCAGAACTTGGAAGTGAAGATACTTCCGCGATCTGATGAGATCATCATAGGTACACCGTGCAAAGAGACAATCCTGGAGGTGTACAACTCTGCCAGCTGAGCTGCTGAAATGGACTCCTTGACTGGAAGGAAATGCGCTGCTTTACTCAGTTTGTCGATGACGACGAAGATAGCATCATTGCCCTTCTTGGACTTCGGAAACCCGGTGACGAAGTCCATCTCAATGTGATCGAACTTCCACTCAGGAATCGGCAAAGGCTGCAAGAGGCCCGCTGGTCTTTGATGTTCTGCTTTCACTCTTCGACATACATCACACTCGTTTACGAATTGTGTAATTTCACATTTCGTACGGGTCCACCAGAAAGTCTGCTTCAAGTCATGGTACATTTTGGAACTTCACAGGATGAATAGAGAGCAGAGAGTTATGAGCTTCTTCCATGATCACCTTCCTGAGATCACCCTTCGGGACGACAAGGCGGTCCTCGAAAAACAAAGTGTCCCTGGCATCAACAGTGAAACACTTATACTTGGGAAGACTCTTTCCCACACCAATCTTGACCTTCTTCACCATAGCGTCAAGTAGCTGAGCTGCTCTGACCTGATCTTCCAAGGTAGGAGAGATCTGAAGGTTCGCAAGAAAACCCTGAGGAACCAGCTGAAGATTGAGCTTCCTGAAAGACTCAGAAAGACCCGGCTGGAGAAGTTGCAGAATCAGACTGTTGCAATATGCCTTCCTGCTCAATGCATCTGCCACAACATTTGCCTTTCCTGGCGTGTACTCAACACTCGGAATAAAATCCTAGAGCATTTCCACCCAACGTGTTTCCCGAAGATTCAAGTTAGGCTGAGTGAAGATATACTTGAGGCTCTTGTGATCGATGAAAACTTCAACCTTACGTTCCAACAAGAGATGTCTCCAAGTCATCAAGGCGTGCACAACAGCTGCTAGCTCGAGATCGTGCACAAGATAGTTCTTCTCCGCAGGCTTCGGCTGCCTGGAGGTATAAGCAACCACCTTCCTATCTTGCATCAAGACTGCACCGAAACCCTGGAGAGAAGCATCACAAAAGACCTGGTACGGCTTGGAATCATCCGGAGGAGCCAATACCGGAGTGGAGATAAGCTTCTCTTTGAGTGTATCGAAAGCCAGTTGACACTCTGGAGACCAAACATACTTGATACCCTTCTGAAGAAGACTAGAGAGCGGCTTGCCAATTTTGGAGAAGTTCTCAACGAATCTTCTGCAATATCCGGCAAGACCGAGAAAGCTTCGAAGCTGCTTCACATTCTGCGGAGGTTCCCATTCAACAATGTCTTGAACCTTGGACGGGTCAACCTTAATGCCCTCGGCAAAGATAATATGCCCAAGATAAACCACTTCTTTCAGCCAGAACTCGCACTTGGAAAACTTGGCATACAACTTGTATTCTCTCAGTTTATCAAGCACCAACCTGAGATGTTTCTCATGTTCTTCCTCATCCTTAGAAAAGACCAGAATGTCGTCGAGATAGAGCAAGACAAACTCATTCTTGCATGGTGAGAAAATATAGTTCATCAATCGGCAAAAAGTCGGAGGAGCATTAGCCAGACCAAAAGACATGACCGTATACTCATACGAGCCAAAACTGGTCCTGAATGCCGTCTTCGGAATGTCTTCCTCGCGAATGCGAATCTGATGATAGCCCATTCTGAGATCAAGCTTAGAGAATACTTTAGCACCTTTCAGCTGCTCGAACAACTCATTTATGTTCGGAAGTGGATATTTGTTCTTGGTTGTCTTCTTGTTCAATGGACGGTAATCGACACACAGCCGGTCCGAACCATCCTTCTTCTTGACAAACAGAACACCACATCCCCACGGAGACGAGCTTGGTCTGATCAAACCCAAACGCTCCTGGTCATCGAGTTGTTTCTTGAGTTCCTTCAACTCTTCTGGACCCAGCTTGTACGGCCGTTTGCACACTGGCTCTGTGCCTGGCTCAAGCTCAATGACGAACTCCACTTCGCGGTGCGGAGGCATGCCTGGCAGCTCTTCAGGAAACACGTCTTGATATTCGCAGACTACTGGAACTTGCTCAATGGGATTGATCTCACCCTTTTCATTCAAGGAGAACAAGCGGATTGTGTCATCGCACGCCGCGAATATAATCACATCCTCCGAAGAGTGCGTAAGTTTCACTTCTTTAGCTTCACAATCAATTGATGCCTTGTTCATGGCCAACCAGTCCATACCAAGGATCAAATCAATGCCGGACTAGCCCAAGACAATAGGAGACGCCAGAAAAGCATAATTGCCCATCTTGACAGAAACATCTGGGACGAACAACTGAGAGCTCATCCGCATACCGGGAGACACAACTTGCAATGACTTGGGAAGGAACTCAGTCGCAAAATTATTACCAAATGCAAAGGGGTATGACATGAAGGAATGCGAAGCACCAGAATCAAACAAGACTTTAGCAGGAATATCATTGACGGGGAGGTTACCCATGATCACATCTGATGAATTTTCTGCCTCAGCTGCATTCACCATGTTGACTCGAGCTGATCTGGGGTTGAACTTCACAAGAGCGTTGCTTGGAGGTTTGCTTGGAGGAGGAGGCGGCAGACAGAGCTGAGAAGTGCATTTGTTGGCATAGTGACCCTTCTGCCCACATTTGTGACAAATGACATCTGCTGGCTGCCGGAACTGATTCTGAGGAGGCCCTTGCTTCTGATGCTGGTATCTCTGCTGGAAGCCAGGGTTGGGTGGGTGGGAAGAACCACGTCCACCTGAGTGCTTTGGCTGCTGCGAGTGCCGAGGAGGAGGAGGAGGAGAAACCCAAAACCTCTGTTGCTTCTGAACCACCTGAGTCGAGGAAGAGCTGGAATCTCTGAAGCGCTTCTTGGAGTTCTCCACCCTGAGCAAGGCTGCCTCTGCTCGGAGAGCTAAGTTGTAGAACTTGTCAAACTCCTCAGGATCGTGCAAAGCAAGCGCTAACTGCAAGTCCTCTTTTAAGCCACCCCTGAACTGATAGATCTTGCTCTTCTGATCCGGAACATCCTGCAGTGCGTAACGGGCCAGCTCGTGGAACTCGACATTGTACTTGTACACAGAATTGCTTCCCTGCTTCAAACGCCTGAACTTCTCATGCATCTCCTCAACAAAGCTGGAAGGGATGTAGTGGGACCTGAAGTCACGACAAAACTCGTCCCAAGTCATCACCCTGCCACCTCTAGAGTCCTTAAGCTGCTGCCACCAAATAGAAGCCTGCCCCTTCAACTGAAACGTTGCAAACTTGCCATAGTCCTCCGGACGCACATTGCTACACTCGAAATGCTTGTTCATATCTCGGATCCAATCTTCCGCATCAAACGGCTGGTCGCAAGAAGTGAACGTCTTAGGCTGGTTTGACAGGAACTGACTCAGACTGGCGAAGTGATTGCCACCCTGCTGGAAATTGCCCTGCTGATGATTGGCTCTCTCCTGGATCAACTGCAACAGCATCTGAGTGTTTGCATTAGTAGCTGCCATCATCGCCTGCCAGGCCTCTGCAGGAGGAGGCGGCGACGGCGGAGGAGGAGGAGGTGGAGGCGGCATATCCTCACGTGCTGGGGTCTGACAAGTTGGTGGAGCCATCCTGAAGACGGACATCATATTAGTCCACAGAATAATTGAAGATATTGCTGAATCAAAAGACAGGATATCTGAATAGAATTTAGCATTGCACTCGAACAACATAGCAAGAGTGCATCCTCAAAGTAACAGACGACAAAATTCCGGTAAGGACCACTGTAACCAAGTGTGAGCTAGAGCTGCTCGGAACAAACATATGATCGAGATTTCCCAAACCTCAATCAAGCATCTGTAGGAAGATAGTCCTATAAGATACCACTAGATATCCCACCTAGTTCAACAAAACAAAGGGTGCGGCTTGTAATTAGCCAGAACAAACTCATGAGAAAGATTTCGTCCGATATTTTCATGGACAGGATCGCACGGGCTCGATTTTACAGTAGCCATCAAGTGCAAGGTAGTGCACCTGACATACGAAGCGTCCCCGAGTCGTAGCAAGCTACAAGGACTCTTTAAGACACAACGTGTACCGCTGTAAGTCGACCGTGAACAAATGAATCCACCTGATGTCGAACCCCAACCTAACATCAAGCATCTGTTGGAAGATTGTCCTATAAGTAACTACTTGAATTCCCACCTATGAGTTCCCGAAATAACTGGTCATGCAATCAGGTACACGGATACAAGGAGTATTTCACACAACTCCTAAACTAACCCGTCACCTGTATCACATCCTTCAACACACAACCAGCATCTCGGACCTTCATCTACAACAGATCCTCGTGATCACAACGATGCAAAGTGTGGTAATACCGCCCGACCAATCTACACCAGTACTGGGGACATCGGGGTTATCTCACCACTACCCGTATTGAAGCAATAACGAACACCCTCCGTTCTTAGATACTCAGAAATCTGAATGATGGCGATGTGCGTGATAATCCCTGGAGCTCAACTCCCCTGATACTTAGAGCAGATAGGAGGAACCAGGGTATGATTCCGTCACATCGAAATCATATAGATTTCACAAATACCCGCGTGATCCTAAAAAAAATTTGAGCGAGAAAAGGAGTAGAGTTAGAGATTTCCTAATACGGGAACCTCACCAGAGCAAAGAAGAGGAGAAAAAAGAAACCTACTCTCCAATATAACTAAGACTCAAAACATTTTCTAGACTCGACTCGGCCAGATACGATCACACAAAGGCTCCTATGGTCGTAAGGCTCTGATTACCAACTTGTAACAACCAAGATGCGGTCCTTTCCGATCTGGGGGTCGAGGCCCCCGAATAGGAAAGAAGCACATCTAAGCGTTTCGCAAGCAAGTAACATAGCACAAATAATAATAGAAGTAGACAATTCGGGATTCAACTATCTTCTTATTAAAACTCAGAGTACAACACAGATACAATCAAGTTAGTTCCGCTACGGACTACGAAACATGGAAAATGCTATGCTACCCTGCTGCAGGCCCACGATCACGACCAGGCCTCAGTCCTCTGGATAGTTCACGTAGAGGCGGTCTGTCTCCTCGTCGTACTGCAACGCCAGCTGGGTGACGTCGGGATCATCTGCCTCTGGGGTACCTGTACCTGCTGGGAGTTTCGGAGGAATCAGTGAGCCACGGGGACTCAGCAATCTAAGACCTTGGTGCAAGAACTAGTCATGTTATTGGGTAAGGTAGGGGAGAAGTGTATCAGGCTGCACCATCCTATGCTTGATTAAGTGGCTAACTTACGCAAATTAGAAGTAAAGGTGGTCTACACTAACGGTCGGATTTACTTGATCACTAAGTGATCCCGAACACCTACCTACGGCGTTCATAACCCCACCGTGTTCCCGATCGAAGAGAGATCTTCGAAGGGACAGTCACGGTTACGCACACAGTTGGCAGTTTTTATTTATTTATGTTTAAGTTCTCTAATACCGGATGTTATCAAAATATTCCAAGTTGCGACATAACCGCGGGCACAGCTTTCCGAAAGATTAAACCCTGCAGGGGTGCTCCAACTAGTCCACCACAAACGAACACAGGCCGCAAAGGCATCCTCTATCACGAATCTCGTGATCTCGTCGGATTCCTTAGAGGAAAACCTCAACTCTGGGGGAACCCAAAGCTTCACTAGGATTCCTATACGCAAGATATACCGCTTAGGTAAGGCAAGGCTAGCAGGACCTCCCGACGTGTCGACGACCCCGATAAGAGTCGCGTATCTCAGTCTCATGACACGCCGGATGGAACTAGCTACAGGTACCAAACCTCAAGTTTCCTTGTGGTGGCCCCGCAGGCAGACCAGTTTGGACCAACACTCATGAGGAGCACTGGCCCGGGTTTGTTGATTAAAGATCCTCGGGGTAGCTACTCCCTATGCAGATTAGTATTAAGTTGTTAGCAAATTAACACCAATGTTGGATCCTGCCGGACAAGCCTTAGCACTACGCGATTTATCGAGGGGGTCCCCATAACAACCCCGAACGTGTTAGGATCGATCATTATGGAATCAAACACCGGTAGCCGGTAACTAAGGCGGCAATAACGGAACAAAGAACCCGGCAAAAGGCTAGGCCTCCCGTCATTTACCAAGTATATAGGTGCATTAAATAAATAACAGAATTTAATATGATGATATCAAGCTCATGTTATCACATGAGTCAAAACCCCTGCAACTACCAACGCTAACATAAGTAGCTGAGCAAGCCTACTTAGCCATACAAGTTTGCTAGGAAGGAGTACGGTGTTTGGGCTCATGGCATATGAAGAGGCAATTTAATTTCAGTGGTAGGCAGCGAGAAATTTGGCATGGAAACGAAACTAACATAACAAGTCTAGAGATGGAATCAAGGTCATATCATCTTGCCTGTGATATCCTCAGCTTGGAATGGTTCTGGATCGTCCTACACGTACTCTCCTGACTCCACGTATTCGTTCTCCGATCCCGGTGCTACCCAACATAAGAATAACAGCCAATGAACAGCAGCACCACAAGATGCAACAATCACATGATGCATGAGATGAAAATTGAGCATGCACCACTATTTCTATCACTAGCACAAGCAAAATAAACTACTGCAAGTTTCTGGACAGAACTGTACACTAAGCTATTTTGACATGCATGAGAATGACATGAACATATGCGGCTTGTGAAAACGGTGCAAAACCATATAAAGAACATCGCAAACGGAGCTACGGATCAACGGGAATCAACGAAACAAGATATGAAGCTCTACGTGGAAGATTCAACACCACACACTCAAATGGCACAAATCTGGCATTCCCAGGTTGCCAAGACCTGTATCATTCCAACATGAATGAATTTGAGCAAGGAAGAACACCACAACATCAATCAAGCACACACATTGATCAAAATGACAAAACTACCTAATCTGCCTTAATCTGCATCTTAGCTCTTTGGGAGCTGCATGCAACATAGCTACAGGTCTTCAAACATGACAAATAATATATGTGGCTGTTGCCAACCAAGAACACTACAAGCACCAGAAAGAATCACAGCAAAAGGAATTAAACTCTAGAAGATACAAGGTCACAAACTTTCCCAAAACCATCAGATCTCAAGGACTTAGTGAAAATTCCTGCACCTGAGTTTCTGTCTCTGTTCTGAAGCTTTTTGACAGCAATCAAAACACAACCTACTGGAATCCAAATGATTTGCAAATTTACAGGAAGCTTCAAAAACATACCAGGTTCAAAATCCTAGCACTGAACTAAGGCTAGTTCTCAACAGAATGACCAGCACATCCTCATCTGTAAGAGAAGAAAATGTTTCCAGCATCCCAGACTTTGTGAAATTTCAGAGTTCACTAATCTGGAATTTTTCAGCCACATGCCCACTTTGTCTAGGCATAGTTTGCACACACATAACACCAAGAGGTAATTGACACCACAATGGTGTAGAGCAAAACCCCTACTACTAACACACAAAAACTCATGCCCTTGGCCTCCACCTATTCCATGGAATCAAGGATCAAACTTGCTACAAATCTGAATATGCAACTCCATAAAGTACCCTTCTAAGACGACAACTACAAAGGTAGGGTTCATGTGCATAATGACAAAGTGACATGGGGGTTTGAACCCCATGTTTGTGTCATGCACATCAACATCACAAGCATATCTACCAAACTATCCCCACACACAAACTCCATGCCCTCTCACATATAGACATGTGAAGGTGCATAGTTTTGCAAAGGTGGGGAAGTTCCACACACACACACACATATACTCCACATCATTCACATCAACATCATGCTCTAGATCAACACACAAACCTACACATACTAAACATGGCTTGCACCACACACACACTACATATATGACCAACACCAAAATATACTAGGCTACACAAGTTGCAACGGAGAGGAGGAAACAAATAACTGCCACATGATGTAGCAATAACATGGCATCACATCTAGCAATACAAGAGAAAACAACAAGGGAAACAACAACAACAAAAATAAAAGGGGGGTGAGGGGGAATCGAACCCTGCACCCTCTGCTAGCACCCCCAACAGCATTACCTCTCTACTGCAGTCTCTAGTTCGACAGCAACAAGGGAAAGATCAAGTTATATAGCAAGTGCAGCTATTGCATGCCACTATGGCAAGAAGCAGGAACTAAAAAGGGGGCAAGCTGGGATTCGAATCCACACCCTCTCGAAGACAAACACCTGCTATACCACTGCGCTACTACATGGTGATTGACAGAACAGGGATCTGAAACAGGTAGGCTAACAGGACACCCCCTCTGCCTACAGAGAACACCAGCGACATGAAGTTCGCCGGGGTGTTCTCTGGGGTTGCTGCTGCGCTGCACTACCGGAGGTGAGCCCTCTACCCGTCCAGCATTACCTACGGGGGGAAAAAACCTCTGCTACACGTAACACCGAAACCACCACGCCTCTACTCGATCTGCTGCTGCTGCGCTACCGGACGAGACTGCTACTGCACGGAGGTGCGCCGGCAACAGGGAGGCCACCGGTGCACCGCACTGCTGCTGCTGCCGCTGCTGTGCGCGGGGAAATCAAGGCGCTACGCTGCTGCACCACAAGGGGGGGGGGCGACTTCCTACTGCTACTGCTACTGCATGCACCACGAAAAGCTCCAGACTGCACGTACACTTGCTGCAAACGCATGACACGGCTACCTGCAACCGGCTCGTCGGAACCAACGAGGGAGAAGGGAAGAGAGGGCCTTGCTCACCTCGGGGGAAGAAGGAGGAGCCGCTCGGGAGGAAGACGCCGGCGGTTCGCTGCTGCCGACGAAGTAGAGGAAGACGACGGGAACTCCGGGGCCGAGGCGATGGCGCGCTCCTGGCCGACGTTGTGGTCGCCCCTCGTCCTCAACGCTGGTGGGAATGGGTCGTAGGGAGTCTCCCCGAGCCCGTGGACATGGCCACTGGCGCTGGAGACGGCGGGAGGACGACGTAGACACGGCGGAGGTCCTCTGCTTCTCTCTGCTACTAGCTACAGGAGACTTACCAGAGAAGAAAGAGGAGAAAGGAGGGAGGTGGCGGCGCTGGGGAGAAGGAGAGGGAACCCTAGGGGAGGAGGAGGGTTCCCTCCACCTTATATCACCTCGGGGAAGAGGCTGGAGCCACAGGATCAAGGGGAGGCGATTGAGAGGTGGATCTGCGTTCGTACGTGCATGACGTCGAGAGGAAGAAGAGGGGTCTCGCGTGGGCTGCTACACTGCTCGAATGGGTATGGGCCTAGGAGAGAAACTGGGCCTCTCTGTGTGGGAGGGAGCCCACCAGAGAAGGAAGAAAGAAAACAGCCTTGGCATTATTCCTAATTAGGTAAAAAAACAGAGAAAGGAAAGAAACCCTCAGGACTACTGCTGATAGTAAAAATCAAAACAAAAATGACCCTGGGCCTAAAAATACCTAAGCTTTTAAAATAAAATGCTAAAGGAATTTTATGGGGCATTTAAATAAATACAAAACAGCAATTAATTATATTGTTTTTTGATTTATATACACCCTCAAGACCAAAATAAAACTCCACATCATCACATCATCATCCCCACAATAACCTCTAAATACAAGACATTTTAAAACAGCTCTTGTGAAGATGGAATTTGAACATGAGAAAATAGGAGAGGAAAAGGGTTTGAAAGTTGCAATGGGCTTTGAAAATCCCAAGCAACCACTCCTACACTCCACACACCATCATCACATGACATCACACATGAAATCACAAGGTAGCTAACCACAAGATCACCACCTACATCTATTACTAACACCACAAGAAATCATAGTGCAACAACTCAGGTAAGGGCATGCAATGATATGCTATGCATGCATGCATGAGAAGGAAATAGAAGGAACACACATGAAATCATGGTATCAACTTTAACATCATAATCTCTGACAAGGTGGTCCCACATGAAGTAGGTCCAAAAAGGGAAGGTTCTACACTTGGGGCATTACAAAAGATGAGCCGGGTCTTGATACTGTATAATTTTGTCTCAAACAATTATACATTAGCCCCCAAGTGTCAGGGATATTGCGTGCAATAATTCTGAGACTTGCCCCTTAACTATACGTTTCAACAGGAATCACTTATCCAAACTGTATCAGCACTTGGCGATTTGAAGAAAAGTTTATCCGATCAGCAGGATGCCCGGGCCAAATCAGAAGAGAAGTATCAACTGATCTTATCTGAGATGGAGAAGCTAAAAGCCGACTTAAAAAGGGCTGAAGCTGATCAAGATGCTTTAACAAAGCGAAAAGAAAAAGCTGAAGCCAAGTTGGACACTGTGCAACAGGAGTTGTCCGGCTTAAAGCGACACATCTCAAACATGGCACAAGCTGTCTTCGGTAAAAACCAACTCTTGACCTTTGTAAACAAATAGCTTTGTATAAATCGCTGATTATCATTACCTCTTATACAGGCCCGAGAGCCGCCAACCTTCAGGATGATTGCGTCCTGATGCTGAAGGCGATTTACACGTTGACGGAGCAGTTGTATACCGGGAGTGTGTTGACTGTGAACGCAGTGATGGGCGCCAAGGAACCTATAACATCAATAAAGAAGATGCTTGGCTGCTTATCCACTCTTCCTCCTCAAACTGGCGAGTTAACTCGGTCAGCCGCCCGGAAAGGAGCGCTGACTACGCTGAGTCGGTGCTTAGCATATGCTCCAGAAATAAACCCAGAAGAAGTAGCGGCGGGCTTTCCTCAACTCAAGGATGATGGGTCAGAATTCGCTGAAGAGGACTACAAGCGTGTTGTCAAGGACTCCTGTTTGGCGGCGACTCAGCTTGCTGCAAGCCTGGATTTATCAAAATACCAAGCCGCCAATGACAACAAAAACAAGAAGGTTAACCCGCCAACCTTTGTGACGACCAGCTTAACTCCGCGTCGACCCAAGAATCCTTTTGACTTGGACGCGGATCTCTCATCAGTGCTGAGCGATGAAGATGAGTTCGCCGCGTTATCCAAATGTAACTGGGTACTGGGCGACTTGCAAATTGAAGTCGGCCAAAGCTCGCAGCAGGCTGATCCAAGGGCGTCAGCAGAATAACATTTCATAGATTTGGCCATGAGAGCCATGTAATAAGTCTCTTTAGGAATCAAAACTGCTTCTGTGATAACTCAAAAAACCCTTATGTCGCCCTTAAGGTGTTTTGAAATGCTTGATCCGCCGTTTGAGGCATTTATCATAATACTTGACCCGCCATTGAGGCGTTTTTATGATGTTTAATCCGCCATGGCTAGAGTGATTTTGATCATCAACCTGTTCTAAACTTGAAAACATATATCAAACTATCTAAGTGAGTAATAGGTGATAACAAATAGCAATCGCCCCAAGATATTTTGAGGTGAGTCAGAAAAAAGTCTGAAAAACCTTGTGGCAGTGCGAGGGAGGTAAAAGACAGCAATTTCGTCGGCTCATAAGGTCGCGACAGGATAGGGCCAGTCAAACAAGCTCAAGCGCCACCCAAGGGAGACTTAAGCTCAAGTATTTAGACCGGCTGATCAGGCACAAGTCAAGCTTCAGTGAAGCGGGTTCAATGAACCAATGGTTTCTCTATTTTCCATGTGAGGCGCTTGCCGGTACGAGACATGTTTTAACCAAAGCAAGTTCATGGTACATGAGTGGAATAACTCGCCAAGAGTTCATGGGTCCATATGGCAATTCGGCCAACACACAGTCCAGGATAACCATTTGTAATGCGGTAATTTTTCGCACGCCAAATGGGTAGTAAGGTTGATCTCAGTGAGAGGAAGCCCCCAAGTGACCTATGATTAAGGGAAAGACCGTCATAGGATTGTAGAAGCGTATACGCTATTACCACAAAACGACTTGGGAATACACTGTCCTCAAGTAAGTCGGTCTAATCCACAAAATCATATAAGGCCCCTATGTTTGAATCACACGCTTGTGGCGACTTCGATCCTCTTTGGCTTATCAATACCCAGTTTTGTAATAAGCGCATCGTGGCGACTTAAGCTCTTTGGTATGGATAGCGTCCATGTTTGGGCGACTTGTTGATAAAAGAATAAAGATCCATACCTTTCAATAAGATGAATTAGCGGGAAAGCCACCAAGTCGGGAGGCGTTTAACTTTATTGCTTTATAAGAAATGAAAAACTTACAAAATGTGCTCTTGACGGTAATAAGGCCGCAAGTGGGCAATATTCCAGGGGCGAGTCGACTCAGCCTCCGTGGTTGGCCGGTTAGGCCGGAGATCCACCAGATAGTAAGACCCGTTGCGAAGATTTTTGCTGACGACGAACGGTCCTTCCCATGGTGGTGATAACTTATGCATGCCAGTGCGATCTTGTATCAGCCGAAGCACTAAGTTGCCTTCCTGAAAGGTTCGGCTCTTGACCCGGCGGCTGTGATAACGCCGAAGTCCTGCTGATAGATGGCCGATCAGGCTGCATCCAAATCACGCGCCTCCTCTAAGGCGTCCAAAGAGTCTTGACGCGCCAGTTCGTTGTCCTGTTCCACATAAGCGGCGACTCTAGGTGAGTCATGCCTTATGTCAGTGGGAAGAACAGCTTCTGCTCCATAGACTAGAAAGAATGGGGTAAAACCCGTAGACCGGTTCGGGGTGGTCCGGATGCTCCATAGCACCGAAGGCAACTCCTCAACCCAACACCCCGGGGTTCTTTCCAAGGGAACCATGAGTCGGGGCTTGATTCCCTGTAAAACTTCCTAGTTTGCCCGCTCCGCCTGTCCATTAGATTGTGGGTGAGCAACCGCAGAAACATCAAGCCGGATGTGCTCTCGACGGCAAAACTCCTGCATCGCCCCTTGAGAAAAATTAGTGCCATTGTCAGTAATGATACTGTGCGGATATCCAAACCGGAAGATCAATTTTTTCAAGAATTTGACCGCCGTCTCCGCATCGCAAGCTCCAACAGGCTCTGCCTCAACCCACTTGGTCAATTTATCAACCGCCACCAGCAAATGGGTTTTCTTGTTGGACGACATCTTAAAGGGGCCAACCATGTCGAACCCCCAGACCACGAAAGGCGAAGTGATGGGAATCATCCTTAGTTCTTGAGCCGGCACATGAGCCTGTCGCCCGTAACGCTGGCATCCATCGCATTGACGAACTATTTCCTCTGCATCTGCATGAGCCGTCAACCAAAAGAAACCATGACGGAACGCCTTTGAAACCAAGGAATGTGACCCGGCGTGATGCCCACAATATCCGGAATGAATGTCATTTAGAATTATGCACCCTTCTTCGAAGGAAACACATCTTTGAAAAACCACGAAGGTACTTCGCTTATATAATTCGCCGTTGATGATCACCATGGATTTGCTTCGCCGAACAATCTGGCGGGCCAACACTTCATGTGTAGGTAACTCGCCTCGAGCGAGATAGGCCAGATACGGAAGAAGCCAATCCGGCGTAGCGTGGAGAGCCGCCACGAACTGGGACTCAGGATCTGGTATCGCCAACTCCTCCTCTGATGGCAAACTTACGGAAGGATTATGCAAAGTATCGAGAAAAACATTAGGGGGAACTGGCTTTCGCTGGGAACCAAGACGCGAAAGGGCATTAGCCGCCTCATTAAAGCGTGGGTCAATGTGATCAACCTGATAGCCATGGAAATGACTTGCCACGTCGGACACAGCCCTCCTGTAAGCCGCCATCACGGGGTCTCGAGAATCCCAAGTGCCTGAAACTTGCTGAGCCACCAGATCAGAGTCGCCAAAACATCTGACCCGCGTAAGGTTCATCTCCTTGGCGAGTCGCAAGCCATGAAGTAAAGCTTCGTATTCCGCATCATTGTTGGTGCATGGAAACATGAGTCGGAGGACATAACAGAATTTGTCTCCTTGAGGAGATACCAGTACCACGCCAGCCCCCGAGCCTTCCAACTGTCTAGATCCGTCAAAATAAATAGTCCAGTATGTAAGATCAGGCCTGTCTTCCGGGGACCTGTAACTTGGTCCAATCATTGACGAAATCAACCAAGGCCTGAGATTTGATAGCCGTGCGAGGGGTGTACCGCAGGTGGTGCGGCCCAAGTTCAATCGCCCACTTGGCAATCCGCCCCATTGCCTCCCGATTCTGCATGATGTCCCCGAGGGGAGCAGAACTAACCACCGTGATGGGATGCTCTTGAAAATAATGTTTAAGCTTCCGGCTTGCCATAAACACCCCATATACTAATTTCTGCCAGTGTGGGTATCGCTGCTTGGAAAGAGTTAGCACCTCGCTGATAAAATACACCGGGCGCTGCACAGGGTATTCCTTTCCTTCCTCCTACCTTTCAACGACCACCGCCACACTCACCGCTTTGGAGTTTGCTGCAATATATAAAAGCATGGGCTCTTTCTCAGTCGGGGCGGCCAGGACCGGCGGGTTGACCAGTTGCCGTTTTAAGGCTTCGAAAGCTTCATCGGCTTCATCTGTCCAAACAAAATGGTCAGATTTCTTTAGCAATTGATAAAGGGGAATAGTCTTTTCTCCCAGGCGGATTATGAAGCGACTTAAAGCCGCAATGCGACCCGCCATCCGTTGGACTTGATTAATATTTGCCGGCTTCCCAAGGGAGGTAACCGCTTCGATCTTGTCCGGGTTAGCTTCAATGACGCGCTCAGACACCAGGAAGCCCAACAACTTTCCTGTAGGAACATCAAAGACACACTTGGTGGGATTCAGCTTCATCTGATATACCCGCAGATTATCAAAAGTATCCTTGAGGTCTACCAATAGAGTCTCCCTCCGGTGGGTTTTAACCACAATGTCATCGACATAGGCATGGACGTTGCGTCCGATTTGGCCACGGAGGCAATTTTGGATGCAGCGCTGATAAGTCACCCCTGCGCTCTTGAGTCCGAATGGCATGGACACATAGCAAAAAGCCCCAAAGGGGGTTATAAAAGTTGTTTTCTCTTGATCCTCCACGGCCATCTTGATTTGGTGATATCCAGAATAAGCGTCCAAGAAGCACAAGCGTTCGCATCCCGCCACTGAATCAATAATTTGGTCGATGCGAGGAAGAGCGAAAGGATCCTTTGGACAAGCTCGGTTGAGGTCCGTGTAGTCAATGCACATAAGGAATGTACCATTCTTCTTGAGCACCAAGATCGGGTTAGCCAACCATTTGGGGTGGAAAACCTCTACGATGAATCTGGCGGCCAAGAGACGGGCAACCTCCTCCCCGATTGCCTTGCGTCGTTCCTCGTTAAACCTACGAAGATATTGCTGGATGGGTTTTGCCTTTGGGTCAACATTAAGATGGTGCTCAGCGAATTCTCTCGGCACACCAGGCATGTCAGAAGGTTTCCATGCGAAGATGTCCCGATTCTCACGGATGAATTCGATGAGCGCGCTTTCCTATTTGGGGTCGAGACCCGTCCCAATAGTGAACAGCTTGGTTGAGTCGCCAGGGACGAAATCCACCGTTTTAGTGTCATCCGTTGGTTTGAACTTGAGGGGCGGCTCAACATCTGTCGTAGGCTTTTTTAAGGGTGACATATCAGCCAGATCAACATTGGCCTGATGATATTTGAGCTCCTCCGCAGCGCAGGCGGCTTCCGCGTAAGCCGCGTCCCCTTCTTCACATTCTCTTGCAATCATTCTATCACCATCAACCGTGATGGGTCCTTTAGGACCAGGCATCTTGCGTTTAAGGTAAACATAGCATGGGCGAGCCATGAACCAGGCGTAAGCCGGCCGCCCAAACAGCGCATGGTAGGGGCTTTTTAATTTGACCACCTCAAACATCAATGACTCACTCCTGTAATTAGATGTTCCAAATGCAATTGTGAGCCTGACTCGGCCTATGGGGTACGCCGATTTTCCTGGGATGATTCCGTGGAATACCGTGGTTGAAGGCATCAAATCTTTCTCCAACAGGTTCATCCTTTGGAAAGTGTCGAAATACAAAATATTGATGCTGCTGCCACCATCCATCAGTACTTTCTACAAGGTATACCCCCAACTTGGGGAGCCGCGACCAATGCTAAGTCGTCGGGATTGTCAACTCTTGGCGGGTGGTCCTCCCTACTCAATGATATGGTCTGCTCGGACCAGTGGAGGTATCTAGGGAGTGCCGGCTCAGAGACACTGTATGCTCGGTGACTCACCTTTTTATCGCGCCTGCAAGCATTGGTGGTGAAAACGTGGTACTGCCCATTGCTTAACTGCTTGGGATTGTTGCGGAAGCTGCCATTATCATCCTGCCCCTGCGAAGCCCCCTATGGGGGTGGTTGTTCAAACACTCTGGGCGGGTTATACCGTCGCTGGTGATGCACCGGATATTGGCCGCTGTTCGGTTGCGAGCCACCCTGAGCCCCCGGTTCGGGGAAACCGCCGAAGGGGTTTTGACGTTGATTGGGCGCACCGAACTGTTCCTGCCGTTGGTCCGGGTCACCGCTTTGCCCCTTTTTGATCGCCTGTGCTCGAAACTCCCGCATCACGTAACAGTCCTCCCAGGAATGAGTCGCCAGTCCGTCTGCCATGGCGTGGTGCGGGCAGGGGCCCTTGAGTAACTCATTATAGTTGCGCGGCTTTTTGCCACTGTATCCCCTGCTTTTCTTCTGGCGTTGGTTGCCATTATTGGTGTTGGTGTTGGCGACTAAGTCCGAAGATTCTTCCTGCTGCCTTCTCTTGCTATTCACTCCCTGATTGTGGCGGGCGCGTCCCTGGAACCGGGTATGATTTTTGGATGACTCGCCCTTCCTTGGCGAGTTAGCTTTACCATCCTCGCCGGGATCTTTGGTGTCGTCCGCCTCAGCGTACCTAGTGAGGGTATCCATTAGCTCCCCCATGTCTTGGACCTTTCGTTTGAGTCGCCCCAACTTCTGCACCAAAGGTTCATAGTGGCAATTCTGCTCGAGGATCAGCACAGCCTGAGCCGCCGTAATACCGTCTGACGAGTGAATGATTTCCGCGACCCACCGCGACCAGTGGTGGGCCGACTCATCCAGGCTTCGAACGCAGTGCTGTAGATCGACAATTGTCATTGGACGCTTGCAGGTTCCTTGGAAGTTTTTAATGAAACACTCTTTCAACTCAGCCCAAGTCTGGATGGAGTTGGGAGGTAAGTTTTTTAACCAAGTATGCGCTGTTCCTTCGAGCATCATTGTGAAGTATCTGGCGCAAACTGCTTCGTTTACGTCGACCATGTCCATGGCAATTTCATAACTCTCGACCCACGACGCCGGCTCAAGGTCCGGAGTGTAGTTAGGCACCTTTCTTGGCCCTTTAAAATCCTTGGGCATTCGCTCGTTGCGAAGGGCGGGGGCCAAGCACGACACCCCCACTCGTCCGCCGCTCCCGAGAAGAGGGGCTGGGGCGACTCGGATGTCCGGATGATCCCGTCCTGGTGGGTCTTGATGATCAGGTGAGTTTTCCTGGGGGATGAACCGCGGTCTGCTGGTTATAGCGGGCTGGTCCTCTGGCCGACTCCTGGTGCGGCTTTCCTGGGGAGTGGAATGCAGCCTATCTAGGCTATGTGAGAACTGGGCGTTTTGAACCACTGCCGTCTTCAACATCTCAATGGTGTTCCTCGCCTCTATCTCGGCAGGAGTCTTGCCGTGAATCGGAAGGGATTCCAAATGGCGAGTTGCGGCAAGTACGTTGTCCACCGGGTTGGAAAAGTGACCTTGAGGTGTCCGGAATCGGGGGACCCGATCCACAACTGGCTAGAGCGGCGGGTTAGGTGGCTGTCCCAGCCCTCCCCCCGGGGCGGCTCCCGCCCCGGGAGTTCGCGGAGTGTCGAACAGGCGGGTCGGGTTGAGATCAGGGGGGAAGCGACCCTGGTGCCTCCGCTGATGGACGGCGTCAGATGCGCGCTGGTGCCTTTCGAGCCGCCAGTTGTCAGTATTTAAGCGACCTATCTGAGCGGTAATTTGAGCTTGCCGGGTCTCGATCCTGGCGGACTCCACCTCGGCATCCCGCAGAGCCTTTGCCACCTCTTCTCTTAGTTTCGTCAATTCCGTGTTCACCGCCTCCTGGTTTTCCGGCGTGATGGGGGTCGCCATGAGCCTGGTAATTTCCACTGCTAACTCCACCAAGATAACGGCCGGGCTTTTAGACGTCTCGCCAGTTCCATCTCCGCCTGCCGGGTTTGGCGAGGGTTGAGTTGCCCCAGCCATGTAAACGGCGATCTGATGGCGAGTCCGGTCAAGAACATCGGGGTCCATGGCTAGCGACAAGCCCCCAGGACAGCCCCCATGAAGAGATTGGATTGAATCTGAATCGCCCATGGACGATTCGTCATCAGTGTTGACCGGTGTGGTTTCCTGGGTCGCTGAGTGTTCTGGTTCCTCAGATCCCTGCGTGAATCCAACAAAGACCAGGCGGGTTAGATTTGGCGTCACGACCGGGCGAACGTACCTGGCTGGCTCAACGACGTCGGAGGAGATGTCCGGCTCAGGCACGGGCGATCCAATCATGCCGATGAAAACGCTGATCTTGCCGAAGGGGACCCTGTAACCAGATTCGATCGAATCCGCCTCGGGCCCCCATAGAAGGTTGTTGATGTACTACTTCCCACGGCGGCTCCGAGTCATGAGTCCCGTCGCGTAGCTCCCAAACCCTGGTAGGGCTCCCTTTGAGAACTGAACTCCACCGTGCGCAGGCCCCACGGTGGGTGCCAACTGTCGTGGTTTTGTCACGGCAGATGTCCTCGGGAAAGGACTTAGTATTGGAGCCATCACACTTTGGTGGCGACTCAAAGGGGTTGAACGGGAGTGAGACGGCGATTTACCCAGGTTTGGCCCCTCGTGAGGAGGTAAAAGCCTACGTCCTGCTTTGTGTTGTATTGATGGAGTTTCGGTTACAAGGACGGCGTAACTCGCCAGACCTAGCACTCGATGATTTCTAACCTGCCCTCTTCTTCCCTCGGACTCGCCTTTATATACCAGTCGAGTCCCTAGGGTTTACAAGGGTCCTGTCCTTTATACAAATCGTGACTCGTACGATCTCTAAGTCGCCACCTTTCCAAAGCTTGGAGACCTTCCCTATTATGGATTCTTTCCGGAAGTCGTAAACCGCCATACAACCTTCGGTCTTACCAGGCCAAGGCTCGAACTATATTTTAAATGAATCGCCAGCTTTGGTGACCCGACCCAACTAGGGCGGGTTATCAACAGATAATATCCCCAACACAATGTGTACCTAGTGAGCCTCTAGTTGTCTAGCTCGTTGATCAATAGATGATCATGGTTTCCTGATCATGAACATTGGATGTTATTGATAACGGGATCACATCATTAGGAAAATGATGTGATAGACAGGACCCAATCCTAAGCATAGCACTAGATCGTATTGTTCGTCTGCTAAAGCTTTTCTAATGTCAAGTATCATTTCCTTAGACCATGAGACTGTGCAACTCCCGGATACCGTAGGAGTGCTTTGGGTATATCAAACGTCACAACGTAACTGGGTGATTATAAAGGTGCACTACAAGTATCTCTGAAAGTGTTTGTTGGGTTCGTACGAATCGAGACTGGGATTTGTCACTCTGTGTGACGGAGAGGTTTCTCTGGTCCCACTCGATAATGCATCATCATACTGAGCTCAATGTGACTAAGGAGTTAGTCACGGGACGATGTGTTACAGAATGAGTAAAGAGACTTGCTGGCAACGAGGTTCGATGACGCTAGGGTTGTAATGGGAATATTATGTGGTTACCGAAGGTTGTTCGGAGTCCCGGATGTCACGAGGAGCTCTAGAATGGACCGGAGGTAAAGAATCATATATGTGAAGTGGAGATTTGATCGCCGGAAACGTTTCGGGGATCGTCGATATTGTACCGGGACCACCGGAAGGGTTCCGGGGGTCCACCGGGAGGGGCCATGCTATCCCACAAACAACAGCGCCAGAAGTTGACACGTTGACGAAGGCTGGGCTTGCGTTGGTTCTTCCCTTGAAGAGGAAAGGGTGATGCAGCACATGATCAGTAAGTATTTCCCTTAGTTTGAGAAGCAAGGTATCGATCCAGAAGGAGTGTCTCGTCAAGTCCAGAGTACCTGTGCAAACACAAACAAGCTTGCACCCAACGCTTCAAAGGTGTTGTCAATCCATTCAAGATTGTTTGCAAAGTGAGATCTGAAGGCGGAAAGTGCAACGAAGTAAAAAGTGTAAGGCTGAAAATATGGTGTCGAGTAGACCCTGGGGGCCATAGTGTTCACTAGAGGCTTCTCTCAAAATAGAAAGTATCACGGTGGGTGAACACATTACTGTCGACCAATTGATAGAACCGCGCAAAGTCATGACGATATCTAAGGCAATGATCATGCATATAGGCATCACGTCTGAGACAAGTAGACCGATACTTTCTGCATCTATTACTATTACTCCACACATCGACCGCTATCCAGCATGCATCTAGTGTGTTGAGTTCATTACGAACAGAGTAACGCTTTAAGCAAGATGACATGATGTAGAGGGATAATCTCAAACCAATGATGAAAACCCCATCTTTTTACCCTTGATGGCAACAACATGATGCGTGCCTCGCTACCCCTTCTGTCACTGGGTGAGGTCACCGCACGGTATGAACCCAAAACCAAGCACTTCTCCCATTGCAAGAATCATAGATCTAGTTGGCCAGACAAAACCCACAACTCGAAGAGAATTACAAGGATATGAAATCATGCATAAGATAGATCAGAAGAAACTCAAATAAGATTCATAGATAATCTGATCATAAATCCACAATTCATCGAATCTCGACAAACACACCGCAAAAGAAGATTACATCGGATAGATCTCCATCAAGATCATGGAGAACTTTGTATTGAAGATCCAAGAGAGAGAAGAAGCCATCTAGTTACTAGCTATGGACCGTAGATCTATGGTGAACTACTCATGCATCATCGGACAGGTCATGGTGTTGATGGAGAAGCTCTCCGTGTCCGAATCCCCCCCCCTCGGCAGAGCACCAGGACGTGCCCCAAATTGGATCTTGCGGAGACAGAAGCTTGCGGCGGCGGAAAAGTGATTGTGTTGATCTCCTGATTATTCTGGAATTTATGGGATTATATAGGCTAAAGACCTAGGTCAGGGGTCCTCCAGGGGGCCCACAAGCCTGGATGGTGCGGCCCCCTTGGCCGCGGGGTGGGGTCTTGTGGGGCCCCTGGGGCTCTCCTGCCTTGGCTCCCAAGTTCTCCGATCTTCTTCTGTTCCAAATAAAATCTTTTCGGGGATTTTCTTCCGTTTGGACTCCGTTTCGAAATCTCCTCTAAAAGGGGTCAAAACATGGAAAAAACAGGAACTGGCACTTGGCACTGAGTTAATAAGTTCGTCCCAAAAAATATATAAAAGGCATGCAAAACATCCAAAGTTTGACAAGATAATAGTATGAAACCATCAAAAATTATAGATACGTTGGAGACGTATCAGGCCACCAGTCCCGAGAGGCTACATGTGCCAAGATTGGATGGGAACTAGGCCCTAGGTGGGCTGGTGCGCCACCACCAAGGGCTAATGCGCACAAGAGGGCTAAGGGGGGAAACCCTAGGCGTGGGGGCTGCCTTGGGCGCCAAGCCCACACTAGGGCATTGCCCCCTCGTCCATCTTGGATGTCGTACCTCCTAGGATTTCCCTAGGGGTGGGCGGCCCCATCTCTCCCTCCCTCCTATATATAGAGAGGGATTTGGGAGGGTTGCACACACAATTACACCTCTCCAAGGCGCAGCCCTACCTCTCCCTCTTCTCGTCCTCCGCGGTGCTTGGCGAAGCCCTGCCGGAGAACTACATAGCTCCACCGTCACCACGCCGTCGTGCTGCCGGATCTCTCCCTCAACCTCTCCACTCTCCTTGCTGGATCAAGGCATAGGAGACGTCACCGGGCTGCACGTGTGTTGAATGTGGAGGCGCCGTTGTTCGAAGCTTAGATCCGAATCTTCCGTGATCTGAATCGCTACGAGTACGACTCCATCAACCGCGTTCTGGTAACGCTTCCGCTTAGCAAAATTCAAAGGTATAAAGATGCTCTACCCCATTGCTCGTTGCTGGTTTCTCCTAGATAGATCCTTGTGTGACGTGGCAAATTTTTTGAATTACTACTAGTTCCCCAACAAGAGGCCCTCGGGTGTCTCACCACCGTTGCAGGGGAAGACGCGGCCCGAGGACGGTCGGTGCAGACCAGCGAGGGAGTCCGATGGGGAGGTGGCGGCCGATTCCGGCGAGGAGGTGCGCCGCCATGGGAGAGGGCCAAAGGTCGCCGACGGAGAGGACGACCGGTGGGGCAGCGCTTGGCTTTGGCCTCCCCAGCCTTGATCCACTTTGTATCGGGAGGGGCATGAGAGGGGAGCGAGGTGGGGGATGAGGGGGTATGGTGGCTGCGGGGGGGGGGGGGGGGGGTGAGGGGGAGGGTGAGGGAGTGGGTGTTGGTTAGGGTTAGCATTGGAGTTATATACCCCATGGGTATTGGGCCGGTTGGGGCTGATCGAGGTGGGCCGGTTGGCCCAATTGGGGTCGGCCCAGCGGGGGGTCTTTTTTTTCAATTTTTGTTTTACTTTTATTACAATTTAATGGATTTAAACACTTCTAAAAATATTGATTTATGAAACACAATTAACTATGAATTATTTGTCGTAATATGAACATTTTAGATTACGTGTGTGACAAATTTAAATCTTGACATTAGATTGCATTTCAATTTGAATTGATTTTGACCTAATGCGAGATTAACAACAGGAATTGTGGTGACGTGGCATCATTAGCATAGCACTACTGTAGCTTAATGTGATAGTCTGGCTTATTAGGGATGATAGACTACTCATATTAATAAGGAATTCCTTCTTTTTCGGGATCTCATTCAAACAGAACTCCCATGTTAAGCGTGCTCAACTTGGAGTAGTTTTAGGATGGGTGACCGACCGGGAAGTTGTTCCCGGGTGCGCATGAGTAAGGACAAAGTGCGCAGAAAAGACTAGTATTGATATGCGGGGCCAGTCTAGATCCTGCTAGGCGTAACGACCGCCGGTGGGTATGTCCATGGCGTTACAAGTTGGTATCAGAGCCAACCCTCGTGGTTACACGGATGTTTGCGTACTGTATTGGAAGCACAAACGTTTGTGCAAAGAGGGAATGCTCTTGTGGCCCGATGAGGACGTCGGTTCCTCTGAGTGGTGGTCTATGTGAGTCTAGCTTATTAGGGATGATAGACTACTCATATTAATAAGGAATTCCTTCTTTTCCGGGAGCCCATTCAAATAGAACTCCCAGGTTAAGCGTGCTCGGCTTGGAGTAGTTCTAGGATGGGTGACCGACCGGGAAGTTGATCCCGGGTGCGCATGAGTGGGGACAAAGTGCGCAAAAAAGACTAGTATTGATATGTGGGGTCAGTCTAGATCCTGTCAGGAGTAATGACCGCCGGCGGGTGTGTCCGGGGCATTACAAGTTGGTATCAGAGCCGACCCTCGCGGTTACACGGATGTTAGCAAAAGTTCAGGATGTCACAACTCTCCTCCACTAACAAGAATTCTCGTCCCGAGGACTAAGAGGTAGAAGGAAAGGGCTCGGGGTATTCATCACGAAGATGATCCTCGCGTTCCCAAGTGGCTTCATCTTCAGAATGGTTTGACCACTTCACTTTAAGGAACTTGGTGGGGAAGTTGATCCCGGGTGCGCATGAGTGAGGACAAAGTGCGCAAAAAAGACTAGTATTGATATGTAGGGTCAGTCTAGATCCTGTCAGGAGTAATGACCGCCGGCGGGTGTGTCCGGGGCATTACAAGTTGGTATCAGAGCCGACCCTCGCGGTTACACGGATGTTAGCAAAAGTTCAGGATGTCACAACTCTCCTCCACTAACAAGAATTCTCGTCCCGAGGACTAAGAGGTAGAAGGAAAGGGCTCGGGGTATTCATCACGAAGATGATCCTCGTGTTCCCAAGTGGCTTCATCTTCAGAATGGTTTGACCACTTCACTTTAAGGAACTTGGTGACTGATACGTCTCCAACGTATCTATAATTTTTGATGGTTTCATGCTATTATCTTGTCAAACTTTGGATGTTTTGTATGCCTTTTATATATTTTTTGGGACTAACTTATTAACTCAGTGCCAAGTGCCAGTTCCCGTTTTTCCATGTTTTTGACCCCTTTCAGAGGAGGATTTTGAAGGGAGTCCAAATGAAATGAAACTGCCAAAAAGATGTTTTTCGAAAGAGAAAAAGATTGGGAAGCCGGAGAATCAGGGCAGGGGGCCTGCAGGGACCCCACAAGCCCTCATGGCACGGCCAGGGGGCCCGCGCCACCCTGGCTTGTGGGCTCCCTGGGCCACCTCTGCCCTAGGTTTTGCGCCTATATATTCCCTAAACTCCCAGAAAAAATCAGGAGATCATCAAAAGTACTTCTCCGCCGTCGCAAGCATCTGTCTACGCAAGATCCCATCTGGGGCACGTTCTGGTGCCCTGCCGGAGGGGGGAATCGGATATGAAGGGCTTCTTCATCAACACCATAACCTCTCCGATGATGCGCGAGTAGTTCACCATAGACCTACGGGTCCATAGCTAGTAGCTAGATGGCTTCTTCTCTCTCTTGGATCTTCAATACAAAGTTCTCCATGATCTTCATGGAGATCTATCCAATGTAGTCTTCTTTTGCGGTGTGTTTGTCGAGATCCGATGAATTGTGGATTTATGAACATATTATCTATGAATCTTATTTGAGTTTCTTCTGATCTCTTATATGCATGATTTTATATCCTTTTATTTCTCTTCGAGTTGTGGGTTTTGTTTGGCCAACTTGATCTATGATTCTTGCAATGGGAGAAGTGCTTGGTTTTGGGTTCATATGTGGTGACCTCACCCAGTGACAGAAGGGGTAGCGAGGCACGCATCGTGTTGTTGCCATCAAGGGTAAAAAGATGGGGTTTTCATCATTGGTTTGAGATTATCCGTCTACATCATGTCATCTTGCTTAAGGCGTTACTCTGTTCGTCATGAACTCAATACACTAGATGCATGCTAGATAGCGGTCAATGTGTGGAGTAATAGTAGTAGATGTAGAAAGTATCGGTCTACTTGTCTCGGACGTGATGCCTATATGTATGATCATTGCCTTAGATATCGTCATGACTTTGCGCGGTTCTATCAGTTGCTCGACAGTAATTTGTTCACCCACCGTAATACTTGCTATTTTGAGAGAAGCCTCGAGTGAACACTATGGCCCCCGGATCTACTTCAGACCATATTTTCAGCCTTACACTTTTTACTTCGTTGCACTTTCCGCCTTCAGATCTCACTTTGCAATCAATCTTGAAGGGATTGAAAACCCCTTTAAAGCGTTGGGTGCGAGCTCTTTTGTGTTTGCGTAGGTATTTTGGACTTGACGAGATTCTCCTACTGGATTGATACCTTGGTTTTCAAACTGAGGGAAATACTTACTGCTCCTATGTTGCATCACCCTTTCCTCTTCAAGGGAAAAACCAACGCAAGCCCAGTCTTCGTCAACGTGTCAATTTCTGGCGCTGTTGTCTGTTGCCGTAGCAGGGACCTTGCGACGAGTCTGGCGTTCAGCCTGATCGAGAATGCGGACCGGATGCTCTTTATAAGAGAGGTTGTGTTGCAGCTCGAGCATATCATGATCCACTGCTCGAATAGGATCCGTGAAGGAGCCACGGAGCTGAGACACATGGAAGACATCCTGAACCTGAGAAAGGTTCGCCGGCAGTTCCAATTCATAAGCTACTTTTCCACGTCTCTCGAGAACAGTGAATGGACCAATATAGCGAGGAGCTAACTTGCCCTTGATCCCAAAACGGTATGCACCTCTCATTGGTGTGACATGAAGATAAGCCTTTTCGCCAAGTTGATAGACCATATATTGATGATGACGGCTATACTGACTTTTCTGACGAGACTGAGTGCTGCTAGCTACGCCTATAGGGATTTCCTTGACAAATATGCAAAGGATTCCCCCGCGGCCTTGGAGCCTTGCGTTGGCGTTCCCTTGAAGAGGAAAGGGTGATGTAGCACAGCGGCGGTAAGTATTTCCCTCAGTTTGAGAACCAAGGTATCAATCTAGTAGGAGGATCGCGTCAAGTCACAAGTACTTGCACAAACACAAAGATCTTGCATCCAACGCTATGAAGGGGTTGTCAATCCCTTATAGATTGTTTGCAAAGTGAGAACTAAAAGCAAAAAGTAAACAAGGCAAAGTAAAAGTAAAAGCGGAGATGATACTTGTGAATAGACCCGGGGGCCGTAGTGTTCACTAGTGGCTTCTCTCATGAAAGCAAGTAGACGGTGGGTGAACGAATAACTGTCGAGCAATTGATAGAACCGCGCAAAGTCATGACGCTATGGCAATGATCATACATATAGGCATCACGTCCAAAACAAGTAGACCGATACTTTCTGCATCTACTACTATTACTCCACACGTCGACCGCTCTCCAGCATGCATCTAGTGTATTAAGTTCATAAGAACAGAGTAATGCCTTAAGAAAGATGACATGATGTAGATGGACAATCTCAAATCTATGATGAAATCCCATCTTGTTACCCTTGATGGCAACAACACGATGCGTGCCTTGCTGCCCCTTCTATCACTGGGAAAGGTCACCACACGGTATGAACCCAAAACCAAGCACTTCTCCCATTGCAAGAATCATAGATCTAGTTGGCCAAACAAAACCCAAGACTCGGAGAGACTTCCAAGGATATCAAATCATGCATATAAGAAATCAGCAAAGACTCAAATATAATTCATAGATAATCTGATCCCAAATTCACAATTCATCGGATCTCAACAAACACACCGCCAAAAAGGATTACATCATATAGATCTCCATGAAGATCATGGTGAACTTTGTATTGAAGATCCAAGAGAGAGAAGAAGCCATCTAGCTACTAACTACAGACCCATAGATCTGAAGTAGACTACTCACGAGTCATTGGAGAGGCAATGATGTTGATGTAGAAGCCCTCCAGCTCCAAAGTCCCCTCCGGCAGGGCACCGGGAAGGGTCTCCAGATGAGATCTCGCGGAAACGGAAGCTTGCGGCGGCGGAAAATTGGTTTTGTGGACGCCCTTATTTTTTCTGGGATTTTAGGGAATATATACGCCAAAGAGCTAGGGCAGGGGAGCTCCAGGGGGGCCACAAGCCTGGTAGCCGCCCCCCCTCCCTGGCCGCGGCTACAGGGCTTGTGGGCTCCCTGTGGGCCTCGTGCCTTGGCCCTCAAGTCCCCCGATCTTCTTCTGTTCCGGAAAAATTCATTTCGGGGATTTTATTCCGTTTGGACTCCGTTCCAAAATCAGATCTGAAAAGAGTCAAAAACACAGAAAAAACAGGAACTGGCACTTGGCACTGAATTAATAATTTAGTCCCAAAAAATATATAAAAGGTATATAAAACATCCAAAGTTGACATGATAACAACATGAAACCATAAAAAATTATAGATACGTTTGAGACATATCACTGAGTAGCCTTCAGATTTCTCATCTATAATGCAGACTTGGTCTTCAGCGTGTTGGATAATATCCGGACCGTAAAGTGATCGTGCCCCAGTTTCTCACCAATTCAGAGGAGTTCAACACCTTCGTCCATACAATACTTCTAAAGGGGCCATCTTCACACTAGCCTGATAGCTATTGTTGTAGGAGAACTCGGCATACGGGAGAGATTCCTCCCATTTCTTACCGAAAGAAATGACACAAGCTCGAAGCATGTCCTCGAGAATTTGGTTGACTTGTTCAACTTGTCCCTTGGATGGAGGATGAAATGCGGTGCTGAAGGACGGATGAATCCCCATAGCTTTCTGAAAACTTTCCCAGAATTTTGAAGTGAACAAGCTGCCACGGTCCAAGATAATTACCAACGGAATACCGTGAAGTGAAAAAATCCTGGACATATAAAGATCTGCCAGTTGACTAGCATTAATTGTTTCTTTGACACCAAGAAAATGTGCAACTTTGGACAGTCGGCCAATGACGACAAGAATAGCATCATTACCTTTCTGAGATCTGGGAAAACCAGTGACAAAGTCCATTTCAACATGGTCCCATTTCCATTCAGGAATAGAGATAGGTTGGAGAGTTCCAGCAGGCTTTTGATGTTCTGCTTTGATTCGCCGGCAAATATCACACTCTACGACATAGCGTGCAATGTCTTGTTTCATATTTGGTCACCAAGATCTTTGGCGGTTGTCTTGGTACATCTTGGTACTACCTAGATGTATAGACAACGGGGTATCATGAGCTTCTTTCATCACATTTCCGATCATACTGAGATTTTCCTTTTTACTTGGGATGAATAGGCGAGCCTTGAAGTACAAGGCGCCATCTTCAACAACAGTGAAAAAGGAGGGTTTACCTTCTATAAGGTAACGCTTAATTCTTTCAACATCATCGTCATAACCTTGTAGAGTCTTGATGATGGACACGAGATCTGGTTCAGCAACCAGGTTACTGAGGGAACCTTGATTAACCACAAGGAGGTTCAATGGGGGAAATTCTTCCGGAGGTTAAGCAAGATAACCCTGAGGAACAATATGGAGGTTCATCTTACAGAATTCCTATTCAAGACGGTCATGAACCTTATGAACCTGGAGGTGGTTGCAGTATGACTTGCGACTCAAGGCATCAGCCATTACGTTAGCCTTACCGGGGGTATATGATATACCACAGTCAGAATCTGCTATACGGTCCATCCATCTCTGTTGACGTAGATTCACATCCGGCTAAGTGAACAGATACTTCAAACTTTGATGATCGGCGTAGATCTCACAGCGATTCGAGAAGGTATTGTCGCCATTCTTTCAGTGAATGCACAACTGCGGCAAGTTCGAGATCATGACCTGGATAGTTCTCTTCATGAGCATGCAGCTGACATGAGGCATAAGAAATCACCTTGCAATCTTGCATCAGGATACGGCCTATTTGTCGGTGTTTACTCACCACATAAGCCATGGGTAGGCTAAAGATAGTGGGAACCGAAGTGACACCGGTGGGCGCTGGGGACGAGGTTGGTACACAATGTACCCAGGTTCAGGGCTCTCTGTAGAGATAACACCCCTAATCCTGTCGGGGTGTATAATGTATCAATGAGGCTACAATGTGCTCCTGGAGCTGTTCTACGGAGGAGGAAGAAGGAGCCGCTGGCTCGCATCTACCTCTCCTGTGTGTGTGTGTGTGTGTGTGTGTGTGTGTGTGGTGATTTGATCGACCCTCTCCATGGAGGGGGGTCGGGGGGTCTTATAGACGAACCCACCGATCTACATTAAGGATAAAAGTACAAAAGTGGGACCCGGCTGGCAGCCTCGCCGGCTGGCCAAGGGGGCCATTGGGGTCTTGTCTTGTTGCTGGAGGGGCCCACCGGCTGCGAGGTCCCATCTGGCTGTGGGACCCGCCGGCTAGCCAGTGAGGCTCTCACATAAGGTTGACACAGGACATGTGTAGTACGTCCAGCATCATCTTGCGAGATTCGTCATGGGCCGCCAGTACGGCCGTCTCCACTGTTCCCATGCCGAGTGTAGTAATGGAGTAGGAGTTTGACGGGCCCACACTGTGCAGGATGAGGGATCGGAGCCGGAGTAGGTCAGCGGCATGGCCACCGACGTTTGCCCTACCGTGCGCACCAATCCAGTACCTTGGCTGACGCGTAGCCACCTTTAACCGTAGGGTCTCGTCATGACCTACGGTTTGATGTGACTTGAGCTCCCTAGCTGGATAGTTGCTTAACTAGTCGGCTTGGGCACGACTGCCTCGCCTCTAGCTGGCCGGCTTGGCCTAGACGGCCAGAGGGAGGTAGCCGTCTCGCCTCTAGCTGGCAGGAGCTTCCTGGCCGGCCAGAGAGAGTTGGTCGTCTTGCCCCCAGCCTGCAGGTGCTTCCTAGGTGGCCACGGGGACTTGGGCTTTGTAGAATGATTCGTGTTGTTCCTTCATGGCAGAAGTCAAAGGAGTAGGCTCGATGAGCCTACCCCAGGGTTATCCCCGCGACAGTAGTCCCCGAAGCAGGGGAGGCACACCGCCTTGGAGCGGGTGGCCTCGCCGGCTTAAGTTGTTTGCCGTTGACTTTCCTTTGCCGCCTACGGCAGGAGACGCCGGCTTGGAAGCCGGCTGGCTTCCAAGAGACGCCTCGACTTTGTCATTAGTCGCGCAGATTGCGCCACGTGCCAGGCCCCGGCCTGACATGATGATGGTTTGCTCAGATGACGGGACTAGGCCTGAGGCTTGGGTCCCGCCACGACGCCCCCTCGGCCCCCGCACGGAGGATCTTCTGCGGATTTACTCCACGACGGTTGGGTTTCGCAAAACATAATGTCCCCGTAATAATCGGGGGAGGTGGGGCCTGTGCACACTGGATCCCCTCCCCACGATCCATCGAGGGTTTTAATGGGGTGCGGGGGTACCGAGGAGGCCATTCGCCCCCTTCTCGACCCGCACTTGCGCCCTCTCCTTCTCTAAGCCCAGAGAAAGAGAGAGCTTCGCTTCGTCTTCGTCGTCGCGCACGCTGTCACCGCCAACCACCCAGCCTCCGTCGCACGCCGTCATGTCGAGTGGCACCCCCAAGAAGGGTCAACACAACGGTGCTTGGCTTGGCAGCGACATGGGCGATGGCCATATCGAGGCGTTCCGCCATCGTCGCAAGCTTCCTCCCGCATCGGTTGTGGCGGCGCAGGTGCCAGGAGCCGACAACTCCCCGACGCCGAGGGTGGGGGAGGTAGTCGTGTTCAATGAACACTTCTACCGTGGCTTCGGGCTCCCGGCGAGCAACTTCTTCTCCAATTTCCTCATCTACTTCGTCTTGCAGTCGCACCACCTGGTGCCTCTCCAATTTCCTCATCTACTTCGTCTTGCAGTCGCACCACCTGGTGCCTAACGCCATTCTTCAACTCGCTGACTACGTCGTCCTGTGTGAGGGCTTTTTGGGCATCGAGCCTTGTCTCGATCTTTGGCAGAAACTCTTCTTCTTCAAGGAGCAGTCCATAAAGATGGACAAGGCCGAGACGGATAAGCTCACGGGCCCCCGTCCGATGACCCCGTGCGGCGCGGCACTGGTGCATCACCGGACGACGTGCGGCTTCCCCTAGATGCTGCTCCAGGACTCCATCAAGCTATGGCAGAGGGGGTTCTTCTACGTGCAAAACGTCGATGTCACGCCCAAGATGCGACTATATCCTCAATTTGGCACAAGGGCCTGGTCAGGGCTAGAAGTGCATCTCGTCGTTTCGTAAGAATGGATATCATTACAAGTACATGTACTGAAAAGAAGAGATATATATATATAGAATTGGCTTACTCTCGCCACAAGCAACATCAGAGTCACATCAGTACAATACATAAACATCATGAAGAAGAGCAGGGTCCGACTACGGACGAAAACAAACGAGAAAAGAAGAACGACGTCAATCCTTGCTATCCCAGGCTACGGGCCTGGAACCCATCCTAGAACGATGAAGAAGAAGAAGAAGAAGCAACTCCAAATGAACAATCAACGCGCTCGCGTCAAATAACCTTTACCTATACCTGCAACTGGTGTTGTAGTAATCTGTGAGCCACAAGGGACTCACCAATCTCATTTCCAAAGGTATCAAGACTAGCAAAGCTTAATGGGTGAGGCATGGTTAAGTGGTGAGGTTGTAGCAGCGGCTAAGCATATATTTGGTGGCTAAACTTACGAGTACAAGAAATAAGAGGGGGAAAGTCTACGCATAGCGGACGTGACTACTGGTGATCAAATGAATGATCCTGAACACCTACCTACGTTAGACATAACCCCACCGTGTCCTCGATCGGAGAAGGAACTCACGAAAGAGACAGTCACGGTTATGCACTCAGTTGGCAAGTTTTAATTAAGTTAACTTCAAGTTACCTAGAACCAGTGTTAAACAAAGTTTCCACATTGCCACATAACTGCGGGCATGGCTTTCCGAAAGATTTAACCCTGCAGGGGTGCTCCAACTAATCCATCACAAATTACCACAAGCCGCATAGAGATCCTCGATCACGAAACTCGCGATCTCGTCGGACTCCTTAGTGGAAAACCTCAACTCTGAGATTACCCAAAGCATCACCGGAATCCCGATACACAAGATATCTCGTCAAAGGTAAAACTAATCCAGCAAGGCCACCCGACGTGTCGACGATCCCGATAGGAGCCGCGTATCTCGTTCTCAGGACACGATGGATAAGCAAAGCGTACAGTGGCCTGATAGACATCACCCGAGTTGCCCCGGGTTGGCCCCGCATGATGCTCTGTTTTGGACCAGCACCATCAGCACTGGCCCTCCCTGTATTATGTGAAATTACTCCTCGGGTTCATGACGCCCTATGCTTTCAGTATTAACAAAATTATTATGTTGGGCAAATGTAGTACCAATGTTGGGCCTTGCCAGACCAGCTTTAATCTAAAACGAAGGGGGTCCCCATAACAACCCCGATCGTGTTAGGAGCGCTCAATTATGGAACATAACACCGGTAGCTGAAACTAAGGGGGCAAAGGTGGAACAAAACACCAGGCTAGAAAGGCCAAGCCTTCCACCTTTTACCAAGTATATAGGTGCATTAAATTAAATAGCATTTAATATGGTGATATAACAAGGAACCCATGTTATCACATGGAAACAACTACACCTGCAACTAGCAACGCTAACACATGGTTAAGCAAGTGGTATCATAGCCAATCAGTGGTTTGCTAGGTTGTGAACAGGTTGAAGGTTTCCATGGCATTGTTGAGAGGCTGATATTTAACATGTGGTAGGCAACGAGACGTAGCGACAGAAACGGTAATACTAGCATGGCAATGATAGTAATGGTATCTGGGGAAATGGTCATCTTGCCTGAGATCTCGCTTGGAAGAAGAATGACTCCATGAAGCAGACGAACCGATTTAGTCGAACGAGTCCTCACTTTCCGACACGCTTCGGAACTCTATCGAGACGAAGGAAACCGGAAACAACATTAACACACGATATTCACCATGTCATATGCACGACAAGATGCAATCCACATATGATGCATGATCACCTGAATACATGCAAGTCACGGCATGTCAATTCACACAAACAGACACTACACATTAAGTGAAGTTCAATATGCAACGAGTTGCATATTGACGAAACTCCACATACGAGTTATTTAGTTCTATCCCGATTATTTACTCGACAATATTAAATGTGATTAAACATGGCAAGAGGTGAAGCGCAATTAAACTAATAACTAGGCATTTGAAATGAGGTCGGAAATGACTAATAGCAACTCCGAGGCGACCTCACATGTTAATTTATAATTATGTCCAGATCTGAACTAACATGTTTAATTAGTTGTTAAACAGCAAAACAAATAGTTTCACGTGATTCTACGCGTCGTTACGAGCAATTTACACATAGAGAACATCTCCAACGGAGCTACGGATCAAAAGATATGAGCAAAACTAGAAATCGCTACAATCTGCCAAAATCAGCCACATAGCATTTTCTACACCCCACAACTACGAGTTACACAAATCCAATTTACTCAACCAAAGCATGAGACTAAAGAGGGAAATAAGCACTACAACATACAACTAACAACAACTAGCATGGAAGCATGGATCACTAGGAAAAGAAGTCACAAAATGGCTTCTCACACACAGTTTCAGACTTATTGAAAATAACACTTCATGAAAGTGCAGTTTTCGATCTGAAGGCATATTGACAGCAGCAAAAACATAAGCTACATGACTCCAAATGGCATGAAAACTCACGGCATGCTAGAGAATCCTAAAGTCTACAACTAACTCCATTGCACCAACCTCAAAAGAGCTACAGATCCCAAGATAAACTCATGCAAAGACAGCAACAAAATATAACAGATTTCAGATTTAGAAATATTTCAGAATCTCTAAAACAACACTATTTCCTAGCAACTAAAGATCAAGCAAACCACACCAAAACATGGATTTCTATTGCAACCAAAATCACCAGGGGCTAGACTAAACATCCAAGAGCAACTCTCTAGTTCACAACTTAATCGTAACGAGCACGGAATAAATCCCACGAAATAAACAAAAGGGCAACATGGAAAAATATCACGCGAACTAACTTGCTCAAAAGCCAAAACTAAATACATAGTTAAATCCTTTGGATTTTTCTATCCCGAAAACATATATAACACGTGGGGTTGCAAAATAAAAAACAACGCCACACGTATATGCGGGAATAAGTCCTAAACGCGAAAAATAAACTAGCGGCTAAACCCTACATGCAAAAATACCAACGACTACTCTAAAATACATGGCAAAAGGGTTCCTAAAACATGAACATTTTATCTACGGGGTTCGAGCAATCCGGACATCACAAAAAAGAACTACGGGCAACTATCCTATTGAGACTGCACGCAAAACTAGACATTAGGCACGTCAAAATACTTCAACAATTATGCAAGTTGCAAAATTCTAATCTACGCGAGATTCTACACAAAAACCATATACAATTCGCCTCGATCCGACTTACGATTTAGAAACTACGGGCATTCTGATATACGTCTATTTCCTGAAAAAGAAATAAAAACGAGTAATAATAAACACCTACGCGGGCCAAATTCTGTGGCGCATTTTAGCTAAGACGTGCGCGGACGTAAGATAGAGGGGCGCTCACCTTGGGCCGTCGGCCGACCTGGGCACGGTGATGGGCTGGGGAGGAGGCAACGTCTTTGGGCGGTGGCCGAGTGGGCCTCGGGCCGGCCTGGCCGAGGCGAGGAGGCCGTGGTGCTGGGTCGCTGCGCGGGGAAGGCCGATGCGGGCGGGGAGGCCCAGGCGGGGCACTGCGCTCGTCGTTCTGCCATCCCCTCGTCCTCCCACTCGGGACCGAGGCCATGGCGGCTGCCGGCGGCGGCTTCAGGCGGGGCGACACGGAGCTCGAGGGACGGCGGGGCCGGCCGGATCTGCACGGATCCGGGCCGGGGCGGCAACCCGAGGCGGAGGAGGGCTCCTGGCGAGGTGCTGCGGAGCGGGGCAGCGGCAGCCGGCCGGTGCTCGACGAGGGGCTGGTGGGGGTTCCGGTGGGGCTCCGTCCAGCGTAGAAACCGGGGGAAGGGAACTCCGGCGAGCTAGGGAGCAAGGCGGCGGCGCGAGGGAGGCGCTCCGGCTGCCGGCGAGGCACACGGGCACGGGAGCACGGGCAGCTCGGAAGCTGCGGGAGGAATGGGCGAGGCGGCCGCATGGGCTCGGGCGGACTTGCGGCGGCTGGAGGCTGGGGGAGGAGAGAGAGAGGTGGGATTTGGGTTTCGGGGTGCGGATCCCAAGGTGGGAGGAGAGGCGTTGTCTAAAAAATAGGATGGGGTCTATTTATAGACAAAGGGGGGGCTAGGTTTAGCGAAATTTCGTCCCGGATCCAACCGCGCAGTCGGAATCGAACAATTCCGAACGAGGGACGGGCTAAGTGGCGTGTAGAGTAGTTATCCTGAGACGAGAGGGAAAACGGGCGGCCCGGCAACGAGATTTAAAACACCGAAAGACGTGCGACGATAGACCGACTACGGTCGACCGTTCGGGTGCCAGACGGACTCCGATTGCGATGAAATTCGACAGGAGGCCGCCTACCTATATTAAAATAAGACCGCACGTCAAATCTCAACCCAATCAGAGAAAGTTTTATACACACTTTTGAAAACAAGATTTAAACGTTGCCGCGGGCGCGTGCGTGTGTGGTCGGGCTTAGAACGGACAATCACGAGAACCGGCAACTAACAACGGATGCAAGTTTTGAAAACTGGTGCCAACGGGATGCTGATGCAATGCTGATGATGCGCATGATGCGATGATGATGCGACAAATAAAATAGACACACGACGAAAATGGAATAAAGGGGGGAATCTTCTGGAACGTCGGCATCGGGCTGTCACAGTTGACCCCTCCCACGACGGCCTCAACTTGCCGCCCTTCGTCATCGATCCTCCTACAGCGAGGAGGAACTTGAAGGCTTTGTATCCGAAGCCAGTCGCTGAGGTGGCGTAGATATGCACCTACCTCGAGTCCATGAAGACTCGCGGCCTACTGGGCCGCGACTTGCTCACCACCATGATGACCCACCGGGTCCTTCCTCTGCAGAGGAGGCCCCATCTGATCTGTCCAAGGGCGTCTGGCACGATCCTTGCCGGCTCTCTACCAAGAACTTCCAGTCCGGCATGGTGGCCTGGAACGTGAACATGATCTCCTCCGCCAACATGGACGAAGGTGGAGATTGGGAGTGGGGCATGCGCCCTTACGAACATGCCCATCCGGCCCCAGTGGTAAGCGCCTTCCCAAAATTTGTCTTGTTTAACTTTGAACTCGTTGTTTTTTCTTCTGAGCTGGCTACCAACTCCCTTGCTCAGCTATTCGAGAGCCTGCAAGAGGTCAACCCGCCCGCCGTCGACGTGGAGACATCAGACCCCTCGGAAATCGAGGATGAGGGGGTGATCGAGCCGCGAGCCGTCACTTCCGATGGTTCGCAGGAAGTGCTCGAGTCGGAGGGCTCTGAGCCGCCTGGTGAGCACCTAAAGCCCTCCATTCCTGACTGGACAGATGATGACGAGACACCGTCTGCCTCATTTGATGCAGTCTTCGAGGAGGATCCAAAGGATCTGGAGGAGGTCACCAGCCCTCCCCTACGCGGGGCCGCCGTAAGGCAGGTGAGACGGTAGCGCCTGGCGAGACGACCAGGAACAAGGGCAAGGGAGCAGCTACATCCAAGCCGTCCCCCAAGCGTGCCGCAATGGGACCTCCATCCGGAGGGTGCGGAGGCGGCACCAAGAAGCACCGTGCCGGTGCCGGTAGGAAGCGAGTGACCGTCGTAGTGGGGTAAGAGTCCTTCGTTACCTCTTTTTGTTTTGTTGCATGAGGATAGGCTCCTCAAATAGTACTTGGCAGGGAGGCAGAAGACATGGAGGAAGAAACCGCCTCTGCCGCCGAACGAGACGGCTGGGCAGCTGCAGACGCAGCCAAGAAGGCGTTGGAGGACGAGTCTGCCCTTCGCTCGGAGGCGGCGGCGAACAAGACGGTCGCGTGCCAGTCGAAGCCCAGCCGGGCTGAGAAGCCCAAGGAGAAATGCTCGAAGGCCAAGCACGACACTTCCAAGCAAACGCGCATGGAGGAGCCAGCTAGGGATGTGGCTCCGAGGCACGCCCACGGAACCAAGGCAGCCAAGTCTCCCGAGCGGCCGCCTCACACCTGCAGACCTCGAGGTGATCCCCGACTATGGCCCCCCAGCTGAGAGGAAACCAAAACGCCCCATATTCCAGCCCAAGGACCAATCTTCTAGAATACGGAACCGTTGGCACAGAACAAATCAGCTCTTTATTACTATGGAAAACATTACAAGGATACATGAATTTCATTGCCTTGGTGATACTACGCCTGCCTACGGTAAATCCTACGCTAGCAGCGGAACAACTACCGATGTGATGAACTCCACTCCATAGGGACTCTGGCTGGAAAGTGCATCCTAGCACGCAACTCGGAATCCTCGGCAATCAAACAATCAAGGCATGACCAGCAAACTGGCACAACAAGCCAGGTGAGTACTTTGAATGTACTCGCAAGCTCACAACAAACATTAGCATTAAGGCAAGACAACATCATAGAAATCAAGATTAAGTAAAGGGTTGTTATTACTAAACGAGTGGTAGCAAACTAACTATACCAGGCTACTCTCACCGTACTTGGAGAATACCAACTCTTGTGTTCTTACCAAGAACCTTTAGCGAGTATCCTCAAGACCGATACCAAGACTTATCACCGGCACGATGCCCAATTGTTACACCGGCACGATGCCCAACTGTAACATACTAAAACGATGTTCTTCCATCATTACTAACATCAACATGGTTGACCATCTACTGAGGTCTGGTCGGGCTGTCCAATACCAAGGACTCGGCTATTCGAATAGGTTTGACACTCTGCAGAGGTTGCACACTTTACCCACACTACGGAGCACTGACCTCATGATCCCATTCGGGTGGACGAGTGTTGCTCCAACGAAACTTGCCTGGCCCGTGACTCTTTCATCGTACCATCGGCATTCCTCCTCCCTCGGAGTCCTGCCCTGGGTGGCCCTGTGTCCTCATGACACCTGCCACTGTCGTCGCCAAACTAAACCGTCCCATCCAGGGACGCCGGCACAAACAACTCAACTAGCTCATAGGGTTATCACCGCCCACCGGGCCAAGGTAGCACGCGTGCATAACCCTCCCTCTTTGGAAGTACCGGTGAAAGAGCACGTGATCATCTCAAGTCAAGGTCGTCCCATATCGGCAAATGTGGTTGCACTTATGAGCCCACACAGGTGACTGTGATCAACCAACTAGATTATCTTATCTCCAAATAATATGTCCGTCATAGCTGACATTCCGATGTCATAGCAATCCGATAATTAATAAGCTCAAGCCATACTGTTGATCCATGTTCACAAAGTAATCACAGACAGTAATCTCAACAGTATAGTGTAAATTAGTGGGTGAAAGTATTAGTTACTAACGGTCTTGTGCTCAACACGGCAGTCATCTATTCAGACAGTGCGTGCTCAAATTCCAGACTATCAACACATATATTTATTATTAAAGTAGTTAGTTAGACTATGATATTGCAATGCAATGAAGCAAATGAAGGTTGTAGCTTGCCTGGGATGATGAAACCGCTGGGAAGAAGGGCGAGAAGCTCACGGAAGGGATTGTCGGAAACAGTTCTATCCCGGAGGAGGGCTGTATACGGCAAGGGCAACATGGTCATTTCCACTTTGTGGACACATAGTGAAATTGATACCATCCTGACGGGCTCGACGAGACGAAGACGTGGGCTCTGGAATCACTGGAATCGAAGCTACGGGTAAAAAGATATGAAGGTTTTGGTGCTAGGGGCTATTCTGCAATAAAAGTATTTACATTCGGATCCCTGGCAGCTGATTTGGTCGTGCACTCGGGGAGAATACGTTTCCTCCTTGAGGAAAGCATAAACGCTCCCGAGGCGTTTCCACTTAAACCGACGTGGCAAGGCGGGGCCGGCCTCAGGGCCACTAACTCGTGGGCCCGTGTTGACCTTCTCCCCCTTGTCTCTCTCCTCCCTCCTTACCTTCTTCCTCATCCCGACGGGGGAAATAGAGTCGGTCGGGCAGGGCTCGACCGGCGAGGGGGCGCTGCTCCGGTGAGCTACTCCGGCTGGCGAGCGGTCGGGAGTGCCCCCCCCCCGGCGAGCACTGCGTCCCGGGGATGCCTCGGGCGGGAGAGGAGCCCGCAAGGTGGCAGGGAGGCCACGGCCGGTCGCGGCCATCAGTGGCGCCTATGGCTCCTGGTGCTAGGGGCGCTTCGGCGGTGAGCTGAGAAGGAGAAAAGGATCCCCGGCACTCAGGGAAAGGGATGGAGGGGCCAGGGAGTGGAGAGGAGGCTCGGGCTGCCATAATCAAGGCGAGATCGCCGACGGCTCAGGGCGGTCGCGGGCGAGGTGAAAAGATCCCCTGAGCTCGAACGGGAGGGGGGTTGGGTTCTTCTGGCAAGGAGGGCTCGGGGCACGCCTTAAATAGGCACGGGGAGGAGCTGCACAGCGACGCCGAAGCTTCGCGATGGACGTCCGCATGGCGGCCTTCCGGCGATGACAGAGGCGGCCCGGAGCTACGGGACCAGGGGTAGAACACTCGAGAGGGTGCACGCGAGTGGTGGAGAGCTCCCCGGCGCTCGTGGACAAGCCATTGCTCGCTGGAGAGGAGCTCATGTCTCTGTCAATGCACAAAGCGCCATTATGGCTTGATCTGGGCGTGGTCACCACGTGCACTACGTGTTCTAGTGTGCCACTGCTCCCCTCACTATGTCAGGAGTGAAGTCCCTTCGAGGCATAGTCCCCCAGAGGTGATGGCTCGAAGCAAAAGACTGTGGTTGGATGGGAGGGGTCACCTGAAGGTTCCTGCAGTAGACTTGGACACCACATTGTGATCAACAATAAGGTGATAAGATCAAAAGATTATGTCTGGGAGGCTCAGGGTAGGAGGGACTACAATCCTGTAAAGTTTGAGAAGATGAGGATCAAGATTTAATAGGGTTGCTTTGGAACTAGCTAATTTGGTCCAAAATAGAGATTTTGATGTGGCACTCACATACTTGCTTGGATGGAGCTGAAACTTGGAGGAGATAAATATTTTGGGGTTATGAAGATGCTGTATAAATTTCATGCCATATTAATAAGCCAAAGTGGCACTTCCTTCATAGAGTATCTCTTTGGACAGAAACTTAAAAGAATTACTGGGATTAATTTCTAGATAAAATGGGCTCAAAATTGTTTTAGCAAGGTTTTATAGATAGGAGAATGTCCTGGTAAAATTTCAGAATTTATGGAGCAACATAAAAAATAGTTGCTTCACAAATCCAAATAATAACTAGAGACAAAGATTTGAAGCTATGGTCACATGGTTGAAGGTGTGATGCTCAAATTTAGTGGAGAGGCATAATTTGAGCATATTGAGGTGATGGCAAAGTTTCAACTCATTTGAACACTCCTAGCTAGCACTAGCTTCACAAAGCTTCCTCTCGATCAGAAACTTTGGAAATTTGCCAAGAAATATGTACTAGCTATATTGATTTGAATTTAGGCATGAGGCAATGATATGGCTAGGTAATAGTGCCCACAAATTTTGAGAGCAATCAAGCAAATGAAAAGGGTACTAGCTTCACAACTTTACACATAGGGCAAAATCAGACAAGGAATTTTAGGGAAATATTTTCGAACATGGCAAGGAAATATTTTGTTATATCTGAGGAAGATATGACCCAATAGATTTATGAGAATTATTTGGGAATTTGTGGAGAGATACAAATGGGGGTTGCTTCACAACTCAAGGCAAACAGGATTATTCCTTTAAAAGAAAAAGGAATATTCCCATGGGAAAGAATCTTGGGATTGGCTCAAGATGGAAATGGCTAGGTCTTGGGGTGGTTTGAAGTTTGGCAAGCCACTAAGAAAAAGAAATCAAGAGTAATCCCTTTAGGTTTAAAAACTGTTAAGCCTCAAAAAGCAAAATCAGATCAAAATCAAAACAAAAAGAAATGGGAAAATCCAGGGTGTTACAAACCTAGCCCCCTTCAAGAAATCTCGTCCTCGAGATTTGATTGCTCAAGGTTCAACATGAATATCCTTACTTGAGGAAACCGTTTCCAACTCGGATTTCCTTCTTAGCTTAGAATGATACTTCCGATAAATCTTCGTTGACTGACTATCTGGCTTCAGGGTGGTTTGTTCCACTGGATTCTCATATCTTACTCTAACTTCCATCTGTTTATATATGCTGACTTGACTGTCGGAGGTTCTGGCAGAGATATCTTGTTCACGGCAAACTATCTTTTGATGGATTCCCATATGTGCGGACACATGCTCCGAGGTTATTGCCCCACATTCTGGTCATTTCGTTTGTCATCATCTTTAAATGAATAATAGGGCGTGTAATCTTTTGACACTACTGTTGCAGTCTGACTGCTGAGTAGTCTTCATAGATTTGAGTATCTTCTTCTAACGATTTTGAGTATACCTGATTGGGTTGAGTGGGTTGACTCGATATCGGGTTCTTGCAACTGGGATAGCCTCATGGATATGTTCCCACTGTGACTATTATCGAACCAGTCTGTCTTGAGTCTATGCACCATGTTGATCTTGCAACCATTATCGTACCTGTATGGGCAATCTTGCTCTTCATTATAATTCTCTTTGCCTGGATCCTTAGTTGAAAGAGCTTGGTCTCATGTATTCTTTATTCCTTCGGATGACCATGGGTGCTGCCCGGTACCATGTTCCGGCAGGCATATTGCTTAACAAGTTGTAGTTGTAGGATAACGACCGTCTGAACCCTTGGTTAAAACTGGAAAATAAACCAGTAGCCACCAGAATGGTCTTTAAAACATAGATCTGGGACATTACTGGAGTAACTCAACTCTGACTCAAGACTGCTGAAAAGCAGCTCAGAGCATGAGACGGTGTCGATAAGAAGAAAGTAGCAGTTCCCTAAGACGGTTGATAAACAGCTCAGAGCATAGGGTCACTACTACGAAGAGGAACTCAACAACTGTCCGAGACGGCCAGGAAAGCAGCTCAGAGCACGGGCCAGTTGCTGACAAGAGAAATAAAAGTCGGCATCCACCCCGGACGGCCGAAAACAGCTCAGAACACAGGCGTGGTGCCGTCACCAAAGAAACATAGGCAAGGGTTCATCTGTGTCCCATTCAGCTTATCCATAGGTTGTTGGTCATCTCACTAAAGTGTACCATGGGTCTCCTTCTTATTTATATAGCTCATACAATAGTCGGATTCTCATCGGGCTGACGTCATTGTATGATCAATTCCAATGGCCTCGGTAGCATGTCCACCATATATATTGGGTCTATGTAGTGTAGTGCTTGATTCCTGAAGCAGACTTGTCTCTTGACTGGCTATTTTGTTTTCTGGCCAATTGTTGTGGACCTGGTCCTTGTGATGCATGGTCATATACTGCCAATTGTCAGTGGAATAACTTGTATCATTGAGGATGCGATGCCTTTCCAACAAAGGTTTACTTAGCTTGTCTTGTAAGTCATCAAGAGTATCGTGTAAGGAAGACTGGGTAGCTTGTGATTGATGCTTCGATCGTACTATATCTCCAGTGCTTTCCTTTCTTGAAGACTTCCCGGGTACGACTCGGTACCTTATGCTAGAAGCTTGCTATGATGTCTTACTGGAGAAGCATGGGTGTCTTGAACAAAGCTCCGTGTGTCACATTGAGGAAGCCACCTGAATCTTGTGCCATAAGCTTTTCAGGTAGCTTGCGAGGAACGACTGGGTTGCTTACATCTGAAGCTTTCTTTTTCCATATGCATGCTAAGTGCATGAATATCTCCTTAACGTTCTTGCTGTCGGTCACTTGTTATATGCAATAGCGTATTCGGCTAACCTTTGACTCGCACTATATGCATCTCTTCCTTCTTGTTGATGATTGCTGCTAAAAAGTTGCACGGATGTATACTTGATGCTGATAATTCATGTGGTCACGATACCATTTTTATTCAGGCTCGATATTCCTCATATAATACAGTCTGTTGATAATTCCATCTTGCTGAATTGAGCTTCCAAATAACTGACTCTTCACTGTTTCCTTTGAGTCCAATGTCGGTGAGCAATTTCCATAAGGGGAAAGTAAGGTAACACCAAGGGGCCAAAGAAAGAAGCAAACGACAAACACACAAAGTAGCAAAATCTCATACCGGTAATAGCACGCACTCTAAAACTATTCACAATAATAATATGCATTCCTACTTAAGCACAAAAATCTCGGAATAATTCTGGTACTACGGTCTAACATGCTATGGCGGTGTGCCCGAAGGTGAATCAGTGTGTGGAAGGAGGTCGGTGTAAACAAGGCTACACCAATCAGGGGCTTACACTGGTTCCGTCTCGACGGACACGGTGGCAAGGACGAACTTGGTGATCATGGGTCGGAATACAGGGTCTCGACCACGTCATCATCAAGCGTACGGAAGGGAACCGTACTCGTCCAGAGAATGAATGGAAGAGAAGGATAACTATGAAAAGAAGGGCTTGCGGGCATTGCTCTTTTCTGATAAGCAAGATCAGTAATGGTTGCCAACGCGACTAGAGGGATGGGCAAGATCCGGGATAGAAGCATGTCTATCACTGAAACAACAGGGCGGCTGAAGAGAATGCATTGGTGTGGTACCGGTGCGTCAATCCGACAAGGGATCGACATTACCAGGCACCTTGGTATCACTCTGTTGAAGCAAAGATGACACCACACCAAGAAATAAGAAAGCAGGCTCGAGAGTGCATGTGGTGAATCGACACTGATGCCACCTACACTCACCAGATCCATCGTTAGTAATAACATATCTAGTCTATATGCATGCCATGCACAATCAAATGCAACAAACGAGTGCAGCAGGCCAATTGGATCCTATACTACCGGTTACTAATGCTCGCGCGGTCTAGGGCATCCTACAGCCAGACCTGCTCTGATACCAACTCTTGTGGCACCCCGGCTTAGAGGAAACCGGAACGCCTCTTATTCCAGCCCAAGGAGTAGTCTTCCGAAATACGGAACCGTTGGCACAGAACAAATCAGCTCTTTATTACTATGGAAAAGATTACAAGGATACATGAATTTCATCGCCTTGGCGATACTACGCCTGCCTACTGTAAATCCTACGCTAGCAGTGGAACAGCTACTGATGTGATGAACTCCACTCCGCAGGGACTCTGGCTAGAAAGCGCATCCTAGCACGCAACTCGAAATCCTCGGCAATCAAACAATCAAGGCATGACTAGTAAACTGGCATGACAAGCAAGGTGAGTACTTTGAATGTACTCGCAAGCTCACAACAAACATCGGCATTAAGGCAAGACAACATCATAGTAATCAAGATTAAGTAAAGGGTTGTTATTACTAAAGGAGTGGTAGCAAACTAACTGTACCAGGCTACTCTCACCATACTCGGAGAATACTAACTCTTGTGTTCTTACCAATAACCTTTAGCGACTATCCTCAAGGCTTATCACCGGCACGATGCCCAACTATTACACCGACACGATGCCCAACTATAACATACTAAAACGATGTTCTTTCATCATTACTAACATCGACATGGTTGACCATCTACTGAGGTCTAGTCGGGCTTTCCAATAACGTGGACTCGACTATTCGTATAGGTTTGACACTCTCCAGAGCTTGCACACTTTACCCACACTATGGAGCACTGACCTCGTGATCCCATTTGGGTGGACCAGTGTTGCTCCAACGAAACTTGCCTGACCCGTGACTCTTTCGTCATACCACCGGCATTCGTCCTCCCTCGGAGTCCTGCCCTGGGTGGCCCTGTGTCCTCATGACACCTGCCACCGTTGTCGCCAAACTAAACTGTCCCATCTAGGGACGCCGGCACAAACAACTCAACTGGCTCACAGGGTTGTCACCGCCCACCGGGCCAAGGTAGCACGCGTGCATAACCCTCCCTCTTTGGAAGTACCGGTGAAAGAGCACGTGATCAGCTCAAGTCAAGGTCGTCCCATATCGGCAAATGTGGTTGCACTTATGAGCCCAGACAGGTGACTCTGGTCAACCAACTAGATTATATTCTCTCCGAATAATATGTCTGTCATAGCTGACACTCCGATGTCATAGCAATCCGGTAATTAATAAGCTCAAGCCACTACTGTTGATCCATGTTCACAAAGTAATCATAGACAGTAATCTCAACAGTATAGTGTAAATTAGTGGGTGAAAGTATTAGTTACTAACGGTCTTGTGCTCAACACGGCAGTCATCTATTCAAACAGTACATGCTCACATTCCAGACTATCAACAGATATATTTATTATTAAAGTAGTTAATTAGAGTATGATATTGCAATGCAATGAATCAAATAAAGGTTGTGGCCTGCCTGGGATGATGAAACCGCCGGGAAGAAGGGCGAGAAGCTCGCGGAAGGGATTGTCGGAAACAGTTCTCTCCCGGAGGAGGGTTGTATACATCAAGGGCAACATGGTCATTTCCACTGTGTTGACACATAGTGAAATTGATACCATCAAGACGGGCTCGATGAGACGAAGACGTGGGCTTTGGAATCACTCGAATCGGAGCTACGGGTAAAAAGATATGAAGGTTTTGGTGCTAGGGGCTATTCTGCAATAAAAGTATTTACATTCGGGTCCCTGGCAGCTGATTTGGTCGCGCACTCGGGGAGAATACGCTTTCCCTTGAGGAAAGCGTAAACGCTCCCGACGAGTTTCCACTTAAACCGAGCTGGCAAGGCGGGGCCGGCCTCAGGGCCACTGACACGTGGGCCCGTGTTGACCTTCTCCCCCTTGTCTCTCTCCTCCCTCATTACCTTCTTCCTCCTCCCGACAGGGGAAACAGAGGAGGTCGGGAAGGGCTCGAACGGCGAGGGGGTGCTGCTCCGGTGAGCTACTCCAGCCTGCGAGCGGTCGGGAGTGCCCCCCCCCCCCCCCCCCCGCGATCACCGCGTCCCGGGGACGCCTCACGCGGGAGAGGAGCTCGCCCAGGTGGCAGGGAGGCTACGGCGGGTCGCGGCCATCAGTGGTGCCGATGGCTCCTAGCGCTAGGGGCGCTCCGGCGGCGAGTTGAGAAGGGGAAAAGGATCCCCGACACTCAGGGAAAGGGATGGAGGGGCCAGGGAGTGGAGAGAAGGATCGGGCTGCCGGAATCAAGGCGATATCGCCGATGGCACAGGGCGGCCGTGGGCGAGGAGAAAAGCTCTCCTAAGCTCGAATGGGAGGGGGTTTGGGTTCTGCTCGCAAGGAGGGCTCGGGGCACGCCTTAAATAGGCATGGGGAGGAGCTGCACAGCGATGACTGACGCTTCGCGCTGGACGTCGCCATGGCGGCCTTCCGGCGATCGATAGAGGCCGCCCGGAGCTATGGGACCAGGGGTAGAACACTCGAGAGGGTGCACGCGAGTGGTGAAGAGCTCCCCGGCGCTCGTGGACAAGCCATTGCTCGCTGGAGAGGAGCTCATGTCTCTGTCAATGCACAGAGCGCCATTATGGCTTGCTCTGGGCGTGGTCACCACGTGCACTACGTGTTCTAGTGTGCCATTGCTCCCCTCACTATGCCAGGAGTGAAGTCCCTTCAAGGAATAGTCCCCCAGAGGTGATGGCTCGAAGCAAAAGACTGTGCTTGGATGGGAGGGGTCACCTGAAGGTTCCTGCAGCAGACTTGGACACCACATTGTGATCAACAAGAAGGTGATAAGATCAAAAGATTATGTCTGGGAGGCTCAGGGTAGGAGGGACTACAATCCTGTGAAGTTTGAGAAGATGAGGATCAAGATTTAATAGGGTTGCATTGGAACTAGCTAATCTGGTCCAGAATAGAGATTTTGATGTGGCACTGACAAACTTGCTTGGATGGAGCTGAAACTTGGAGGAGATAAATATTTTGGGGTCATGAAGATGCTGTATAAATTTCATGCCATCTTAATAAGCCAAAGTGGCACTTCCATCACACAGTATCTCTGTGGACAGAAACTTAAAAGAATTATTGGGGTTAATTGGCTAGATAAAATGGGCTCAAAAATTGTTTAGCAAGGTTTTATAGATAGGAGAATGTCCTGGTAAAATTTCAGAATTTGTGGAGCAACATAAAATATAGTTGCTTCACAAATCAAAATAATAACCAGAGACAAAGATTTGAAGCTATGGTCACATGGTTGAAGGTGTGATGCTCAAATTTGGTGGAGAGTCATAATTTGAGCATATTGAGGTGATGGCAAAGTTTCAACTCATGTGAACACTCCTAGCTAGCACTTGCTTCACAAAGCTTCCTCCGGATCAGAAACTTTGGAAATTTACAAGAAATATTTACTAGCTATATTGAGTTCAATTTTTGCATGAGGCAATGATATGGCTAGGAAAGAGTGCCCACAAATTTTTGAGAGCAATCAAGCAATTGAATAGGGTACTTGCTTCACAACTTGACAGATAGGGCAGAATCAGAAAAGGAATTTTTGGGAAATAACTTTGAACATGGCAAGGAAATATTTTGTCATATCTGAGGAAGATATGGCCCAATAGATTTATGAGAATTATTTAGGAATTTTTGGAGAGATATAAATGGGGGTTACTTCGCAACTCAAGGCAAACAGGATTATTCCTTTAAAAGAAAAAGGAATATTCCAATGGAAAAGAATCTTGGGATTGGCTCAATATGGAAATGGCTAGGTCTTGGGTGGTTTGAAGATCGGCAAGCCACTAAGAAAAAGAAATCAAGAGTAATCCCTTTAGGTTTCAAAACTGTTAAGCCTAAAAAAGCAAAATCAGATCAAAATCAAAAGAAAAAGAAATGGGCAAAATCAAGGGTGTTACACCGACAAGCCAGAAGCTGATGTAGACGGCGCGCCGGAGACGACCCTGGAAGCGCCGTAGGTTACCATGGATGTGCCGGAGACGGCCGTTTCACCCCCAGCTGTCGAGAGGGCGCCGGCCGGAATGTCCATGGGGCCGGCCACCAATCAGCCACGTGGGGACGGCTCCATTGTCGTGGCCAACCGCGGCCCAACTGCTCGAGGAGCCGGCTCCATCGTCGGGAGCCGGCCCATGAAGACATGGTGTGTGGCCAATGCTAAGCGCGTAACGCTGCCCCCAAGCACCGAGCTCAGTGGTATCCCAGAACTGGTGTCGTTCTTCTCCAGTAGCCGGGAAAAGATGAAGCAGGCGGCCCGGGTGGCCCAGAGCGATCTGGAGCGTCTTGAAGAACGCACCAAGGTGAGTCCTTCATGTTATGCATCTTCTCTGCCTTGGTTTGGTTTTTTTGTTTTTCTGCTCTTGAATCAGTGGGGGGCGCCAGCGCACCCACTCGGTGTAGCCCTCGAGAATCAGGTCGGCCAAGCTTTGGACGGGCCGAATCTCCTTGAGCTATGTTTATCTTTGTTTTTTTAGTGGGGGCGCGCTAGCGCACCCACTGGGTGTAGCCCCCGAGAATCGGGTCGGCTATGAGTTAGCCGGGCCGAATCTTACTTCTTCCTTTCTTTACTTTGCTCATAGGAGCTTCATGACGCCCAAGTGCAGGCATACAACACACTGCGGGCCCAAGACCAGCCGTCTGACGGCCAAGTTGCTGATCTTCAGGGCAGGCTGGGCGCTGCCGTCTCTGAGCGAGATGCCTTGCGCAAGGTGGACCAGCAGCTCCAGCAGCAGCTGAGTCTTCTCCAGACGGAGAAGAAGGATCACGAGGGGGCCCTTGAGGATGAACTTGGGCAGATGTGCGCCACCCTTCAGGAGAAGGACACCTCCTACGCTGCCGACAAGGAGCGCCTTGAGATGGCCCATCTCGAGGAGATGAAGCTCAAGGACGCTGCTGTGAAGGAGAAGGAGGATGCCCTGGTCCAAAGACAGGCGCAGCTGGCTAAGGCGATGGAGGCGGCCGAGGCCCTCCGAGAGGATCTCTACCGCGTGACTCGAGAGAGCACGGTGCGGGAGCGCGAGGCCCTGGAGGAAGCTCATGAGACCGACATCCATTTCAACCGTAAGCCTTTCTTTATCTTGTCTTGACCTTTTCTTCTCTGTTGGCCTCTCTTCTTACTTTTCTTTGCACCACTTCCCATACCCCAGGATTCTTCCCTGGGACACGGGAAGCGGCGGAAACGGCTGTGGAGACAATCCGCGAGGCGCGCTGCGCTCCTGGTGAGGAGGTGGATGCCCATGCCGGCTGGACTGTGGAGGAGGTTGCCATTGGCATCTGGGCCTGCCTGCTTGCTCTGGCCGAATCCGTGGAGCAGCTCCAGATCGTCGGCTCATCGATGATAAGGGCTCTGTGGCCCGAGGCCGTGGAGCCGACATCAATAAGTCGGATGTCCCGCTAGCTCGAAGCCAGCGGCGTCCGCCTTGATGCCTGGCACCTCGGCCGCCTGCGCTGGTGCCTACCTGGCACTGCGCTTGGCCAAGTCCGGGTATCGAAACCTGGACTTGGGCAAGCTCGTCGCACAGCGCGATGGCTCGGAGGGGGGGCTGCAGGCCATGGAGGACCAGCTGCGGATGAGGGACAACGACATCGCTTCTTACGCCGCCTGGGACGATCTCAACTTGGAGCCGGATGAAGATGGCAACGTGGTCCCTGAGGACTTGCACTATCTTCAGCCGTATGACGCCGATGGCAGCTCCGCCGAGGCGGACCTTGAGGAGGAAGCTGCCGACTCCAGCAGCGAGGCTTATGCGGACTCGGCCACAAGGGATGGAGCCGAAGGCTCTCGTGGTGGAGGCGGCGCATCCGCCTCGGGAGCAGCCGGCAATGGTGAAGCCACCACTTCAGGTGCTGCAGCCGGGGCAACATATGGAGGCGCCACCCCTTAGCTGGTCCTTTTGTTTTTTCATTGTCTGCAATGTATCGTTAGTCCACTAGTTCCACCCACTGGGGGTGTTTATTGTAATGAACTTCGGCCGTGGGCCTTTTAAATGCTTTCGAATGTAATATATTCTGCATTGAATTCGTAAACACCATGCTTGCTTCCTTGTATTTTCATCTTTTGATTCTTGTTTGACTCCTTCTTATCCAACTCCTTTATTCCCTCTAACATCCAACTCGCCAGCCCGACAGTCGGGAGCCGGTCTGTGACTCGGACGAGGCTTCTGCCTTTGAGAATATTGGACTTCGATTTTTCGAAACCATCAAGACTTAAAGACTCAAACACAAGCCAGCAGAGGCCGGCTAGAATAATAAGATCAAAAGATGATCAAACCAACCCGAGCCGGCAACCCTTTTGTAGCAACCAGCCTTCCCTGCCACCACCTCGCTAGCCGGACAGCCGGGACCTGGTCTGTAGCTATTACAAGATGGTAAGGGTTCAACCCAGCGTACACTATACGCTCATCTACAACTAAGGAAATCGTTCAGGCCGGCTAGCGAGCCCCCGAGCCCGTGGAGCCGGACCAAGGGACTCACAAATGAGTGAAGACTCTGGTTATGAATCCAAAAAGGGCGTGTCCCAAGTATCGGCTTGGAACACCCATTGCATTCATTGGAAATCCTGAAAAGGGAGGAAGATACATACGTACATGCTCTTTTCATTTTTCTTTCTTGCAATCTAGCAATAGAACGGGCGAAGCAACGCCGCGTTCCATGGACGCTCCGTCTCCTGGCCGGAGTCGTCTTTCTTGCGCTTCCTTGGCTTCTCGGCATCGATCAGGTAGTATGCATTGTTATGCAGTGCCCGGCTGATGATGAAAGGCCCCTCCCATGGGGACGAGAGCTTGTGTTGGCCGGCTATTCGCTGGATTCTTCTGAGCACCAAGTCCCCCTCCCTGAAGGAGAGAGGCTTGATCTTCTTGTTGTGGTAGCACCTCAGCATATGTTGGTATATAGCCGTCCGGATCAAGGCCAGATCTCATGCCTCCTCGAGCAGATCGACGTTGTCTTCTCTTGCCTCCTTTGCTTCTGTTTCTGTGTATAAGGTGACCCGAGGCGAGTCGAACTCGACATCCCTGGGGATGATTGCCTCAGACCCATATAACAGAAAGAATGGTGTGAAGCCAGTTGACCGGTTGGCTGTGGTGCGGAGGCTCGACAACACAGCCGGCAGCTCTTCGATCCAGCAGCCGGCTGAACTGACAAGTGGAACCACCAACCTTGGCTTGATGCCGGCCAGGATCAGGCCGTTGGCCCTCTCCACCTGGCCATTGGATTGTGGGTGTGCCACCGAAGGCAAGTCGAGTCGGATGCCTTCCTTGGAGCAGTAGAGTGCCAAAGCACCCTTGGCGAAGTTGGTGTCGTTATCGGTGATGATGTTGTGGGGGACGCCGTAGCGGACAGCAATGTCCTTGATGAACCTAACGGCCATGGGGCCGTCAAGCTTCTTGATGGGCTTGGCCTCGATCCACTTGGTGAACTTGTCGACGGCCACCAAGAGATGCGTCATGCCGCCTCGAGCGGTCTTGAATGGCCCCACCATATCCAACCCCCAAACGGCAAACGGCCATGACAGGGGGATGGTTTTGAGGGCTGATGCCGGCATGTGGCTTTGCATGCTGAAGCGTTGACAGCCTTCGCATTTGTTGACCATGTCCATGGCCTCCTGCAGCCTTTGCATTTGTTGACCATGTCCACGGCCTCCTCGAGGGTCGTGGGCCCGTAGAATCCATGGTGGAATGCCTTGGCCACCAGGGTTCTGGAGGCGGCATGATGCCCACACTCACCCTGGTGAATGTCTGTGAGGATCTCCTTCCCCTTTTCCGTTTCGACGCAGCGCTGGAACACGCTAGTCATGCTACGTCGAACCAGCTCACGATTGATGATGGAGTAGGCTGCTGATCGGCGTTGAATCTTCCTTGCCTCCGCCTCATCTTGAGGAAGCTCGCCGCGAAGAAGGAAGGCCAAGATGGGTTGAGCCCACGACGGAGCCGACACAAGGGCTGGCTCCGCCTCGACCTGGGTATCAGGGGCTTCTGCAGCCCCGTGCTTGATGAAGCAGTCGCGGGCTCGAGACTTTCTGTCTCTGATGCCGTCATGGAAGCCAGCACGCTGTCTACCTTCATGACATGCACCCACTGGGTGTCGAGACGACAGGATTCGAGGCTTGGCGTAGCCGGAATTGTTGTTGTAGCCGGCGAAGGAGTTGTAGCCGGCGCAGCAGTTGGAGTCGGCAGAGCCAATGTAGCCGGCACAGCTGGCGTAGCCGACGGCGCTGGTACTGAGGGATCTGCCGGGACAAAAATTAACGCTGACTTCGGAGACGGCTTGATGGATGGCTTGTGCAGTTGCTCGAGGGAGACGCCGGCTGGAATAACATGTCTTGTAGAGCTGATCTTGATCAATGTATCAGCCGCCTCGTTGTCCGCCCTGGGGACATGATGAAACTCACAACCCTCGAAAGGGCTGCTAAGCTGCTAGATGAGGAAGCGGTAGCTCGCCATGTTGGCGTCCCTGGCGTCCCATTTGCCACAGACTTGCTGCACCACGAGATCCGAGTCGCCGAAGCAAAGGAGCCGTCGGATGCCAATCTCCTTGGCAAGCCAGAGGCCATGAGCGAGCGCTTCGTACTCGGCAACGTTGTTGGAGGCGGCGAAGTGTATCTGGAGAGCGTACTTGAGCTGGTCTCCTTTTGGAGACGTCAAGTCAATGTCGGCTCCCAGACCAGTTCGCATCTTTGAGTCGTCGAAGTGCATCCGTCAATGAGTGGAGTCTGGAGGTGGCAGCTCGAATTGGGTTTCGGTCCAATTGACGAGGAAGTCGGCCACCACCTGGGACTTCATGGCAGTGTGTGGCTCGTAGCGAATGTCGTGGTCGGCCATGGAGATGGACCACTTTGGCAATCCGGCCAGTTGCATCACGGTTGCCTATGATTTTTGAAAGTGGAGCAGTGCTCACCATGGTGATGGCATGCTCATGGAAGTATTGCTTCAACTTCTTTGCGACATGGTAGACACCATAACACATGTTTTGGTAGTGGGGGTAGTTTTGCTTGGAGGCGGACAAGACCTCGCTCAGGTAACAGATAGGGCATTGCACTAACAGTACCTTGCCCTCTCCTTGCGTTCTACTACCAACACTACACTAACCACGCAAGTGGTCGCTGCAATGTATATGAGAATGGGTTCCCTTTCAGCCGGCGCCGCCAAGATTGGCAAGCTTGAGATGACACGCTTGAGGTCACGGAAGGATTCGTCCGCCAGGTCGTTCCACTCGAACTTGGTTGTTTTCTTCATGAGTTGGTAGAGTGGAAGCGCCTTCTCGTCGAGCCGGCTGATGAACCGGCTAAGGGATGCCAGGCAGCCGACAAACTTTTGGACGTCGAGGATTCGAGCCGGCTTCACCATCCACTCGATGGTGCCTATCTTCACAGGGTTCGCTTCGATGCCACGAGCGGACACGAAGAACCCCAAGAGCTTGCCGCCTGGAACCCCGAAGACGCATTTCTCTGGGTTGAGGCAGATCTTGTAATCGCGCAGGTTGGCGAACGTCTCCCGCAAGTCGTCAAGGAGACTGAAGTGCTGCTTGGTCTTGACGATAATGTCATCCACATAGACGTGGATGTTTCTCCGATCTACGGCAGGAGGCACTACTGCATGCAGCGTTGGAATGTCGCACCAGCGTTCTTCAGACCGAACGTCATGGTGGTGTAGCAGTAGTCCCCGAAGGGCGTGATGAAGGAGGACTTTAGGCGATCAGCTAGATCCAACTTGATTTGGTGGTAGCCTGAATAAGCGTCCAGAAATGACAGCAGTTCGCAGCCAGCTATGGAGTCGATCACTTGATCTATCTTGGGCAAGGCGAAAGGGTCTTTCGGGCACGCCTTATTCAGGGTCGTGTAGTCGATACACATTCGCGATGTATTGTTCTTCTTCAGCACTAGGACTGGATTGGCTAACCAGTCCAGGTGGAAAACCTCAATGATGAAGCCGGCTATGAGCAGCCGGGAAATCTCTTCTCCAATCATGCACCGCTTCCCCTCGGCGAAGCCGCACAAAGGTTGTTTCACCGACTTTGCATCCGGCCGCACGTGAAGTTTGTGCTCGGCGTACTTCCTCGGAACCCATGGCATGTCTTTTGGAGACCATACAAATATGTCCCGATTCTCATGGAGGAAGTCGACGAGCTCGCCTTCCTATTTGGGGCTGAGGTTAGCCCCAATGGTGACGCACTACTTGGGGTTCGCAGGGTTGAGTGGCACCTGCTTAGTTTCTTTGGCCGGCTTGAATGAGCCTTCGCCGGTCGACTGGGATGGTTGAGTAGGGATCGCCGGCTGCTCGGTAGCCTGAGCCACGAGCCGGTCGATTTGCCTTTTCTCCTCAGCAATCACCATGGTGTCGGCCAGACGGCTGCTGTCTGGTGCACACTCGAGCGACTTCTTGTAGTCGCCAACAATGGTGATGATGCCCTTTGGACCCGGCATCTTCATTTTGAGGTAGGCGTAGTGGAGGATGGCCATGAATTTGGCCAGAGCCGACCTGCCCAACAACGTGTGATATGGGCTGTTGAGATCCACCACCTCAAACCATATGGACTCTCGGCGGAAGTGCGCCTTGTCGTCGAAAAGGACGTCCTGCTGGATTTTGCCGATCGGCGAGCAGGACTGTCCCGGCACAATGCCGTGGAAGACAGTGCTGGTCGGCTGGAGGTCCTTCTCCTTGATCCCAATCTTGAGCGATGTGTCGAGGTAGAGGATGTTGATGTTGTTGTCGCCGTCGACCAACACCCGGGAGAACCGGCAGGTGAGCCTCTGGGAGGAAAGTGGGGTCGAGGACGAGCGCGTATGAGCCAGGATTTGGCATCACCGCAGGATGGTCAACCCGGCTCCATGTAATTGGCTTTTCAGACCAATGCATGTATTGGGGAACCAGGGGGCGTGGCGTTCACCTCACGCTGGCGTTGTCATTGGCTGTGCTTGTCGTCACCCTCGCTGGTGAAGACAACATAAGCTCCATCTTGATGGGGGTAGTCGTCGTGGAGATGGCCGTCGTTGTGAGGCGGCTGTGGCGAAGCCGGAGCCGGCCCAGGAGCCGGAGCATGAGGCGCTGAAGCTGCACCTGGGGGAGCCGGCAGGCCCTCTCCTTGCGAGAGTCGCCGTGCAAAGCTGCATTGTGGAAGGGTATGGGTAGCGGGCTTAGCCCTAGTATGCATCTTGCAAGGCGCGGCAAGCATTTGCTCGAAGGAGAGCTTGGGCTGCCAGTCGTTCTCGCCGGTCCGCCTGCGTTGAGAGCCGGCTTGAGTAGTCGGCACATCTCCCTCCATGTTAGTCACCAGCTTATTGTTGGAGCGCGAATCAAGTTGATCCGCCTTGCGCTTGTTGTTGTTTCGGCCGCCTCGATTGTCACCAGCCGGCTTTGGAGTAGTCAGCGTGGGGACAACTTTGTCCGAGGCGGTCACCTTGACCCGCATCGCGGAGTCGGCCGTGGCGTACTTGTCCGCCTTGGCCATGAGCGCCGCCAGAGATGTGGGCTCGGAGCACATGAGCTTGTGCTTGAGGAGAGTGTCGTCTCGGTAACCATTAATGAAGTATTGGATGGCTTGAACCTCATGCACTCCCTCGCAGGAGTTGTGTAGCTCGGTCCAACATGTGACGTAGTCGCGAAGGGGTTAGTTGGGCCTCTGGACGCACATGGCCAGCTCGCGAGGCCGGCCAGGGCGCTTGTAGGTATCAGTGAAGTTGCGAACGAACGGCTCCTCGAAGTCAACCCAGGAGTTGACGCTGCCGGCTGGAAGGTTGTTAAGCCATGTTGTAGTCGAGCCGGCCAGCATGATTGGCACGTAGCGGACGGCTACGCGCTTGTTGCCCCGAGCGATGCCAACGGCGGTGGTGTAGTCGATCAGCCAGTCTTCTGGCTTGGCTGTGCTGTTGTATTTGGGGGTATCCCGAGGGAGAGTGAAGCCTTGGGGAAACAGCTCCCCTCGGATCCGGGGGCCGAAGCACGCCAGACCGATGGGGCCGTCCTCTTCCACGAGAGCCGATTGCGCTAGGGTGTTGAGGCGCCTGCGAGCATCGTTGTCGTTGTGTGGGACGCGAGGGCCGATCCGAGCCGTGATCGGAAGGGTGTCTTGTGAGCCGGTAGCATGGGCCGTCCACGGACGAGGAACCTCATACACCGAATCACTCTCATCGCCACCATCTCTGCGACGCCGGCTTAAAGTTAGCTCGCTCTGGCACTGAGAACGCCTGTCTTGGCTGCCCTCGCCCTTCCGGCCGGAAGTGCGATGCGAGGAGTATCCCTCGGCTTGATGACGACCGCTAGGGTTAGGGCACGCTCCGGGATTGGGTCCCGGAGACTCCGACTGTGCCTGACCATGGTCAAGCGGCGTGTGCTGCTCATTTGCGGCGTCAAGGAGATCCTTGACCCGCTTCTCCTGAAGGGCGCGCTCCTCACCCTCCAAATCTGGCATTTCTGCCATGGCCGCCTGAGCAGCCCGTAAGTTGGCCGCAGGGGTCTCGTAGATGGGCTGTCTGCCGCCTAGGATTTCGGCAATGACCCGGTCGCGATCGCGGACCGCGCCGAGCCGGCTAGGACCCTCGGCAACCGGAGTGAGGCCGTAAGCGGAGTTATACTCGCGTTGTGTGGCCTGCATCCGGCGTTTTGCTGCGATGATGGCAATGCCCTCCTCCAAGATCTGCCTGCGAGCCTCCTCCACTGAGGCTCGCGCGTCGGTGGGGTTTGTTGAAGTGGCGATGGGCGTCTTCAAGCCGGCAAGGGCAGCTTAAAGCGTGTCGGCTGAAACCGCAGCGGGATCAACAACGTCGGCCGATGCCTTGCCGTGAGCCTTGCTGGTGCCGGCACCAATGACCATCACCTCCACGACGTTGGAGACAACGACAACGTGATACGGGGCAAGGCACCCCACAGATGACGGTGGTCCATCGAAGATGAGCACGTCGTTGGGGTACTCATCAAGTGCAGGCATCTTTGTGAGGGAGAGCCTACTGAAGCTGGCGCACAACGCGTCGATGTCAATGTCCTTGCCAGGGTAGCGAGGGCCATCGTCGAGGCGCAGGTTGCTAAAGAGAACGCTGAGGTTCACAACAGCAGCGATGAGGACGCTGGGGAGTGACTCGTCCTCAGATTCCCCATCAGAATCTGCATGATGGACTGGGACGTCGATCAACATCGGAGAAGCCTCCTCAAGAGCAGGCTCCATGGGCATGCTGATCGGTCCGGACGAGATGCATCCGGCGGTGTAAGCGCAGGGCCCCGCCCAACGCGTAAAACCAGCCGATGTCGCGGACGGCCCCACAGTGGGCGCCAAATGTTCGTGTTTACTCACAACATAAGCCATGGGTAGGCTAAAGATGGTGGGAACCGAAGTGACACCGGTGGGCGCTGGGGACGAGGTTGGTACAAGCATGGAACGCACGATGTACCCAGGTTCAAGGCTCTCCGTAGAGATAATACCCCTAATCCTACGGGAGTGTATAATGTATCAATGAGGCTACAATGTGCTCCTGGAGCTGTTCTGCGGAGGAGGAAGAAGGAGCCTGATGACCCACAAGAATAGGGGATCAATCGTAGTCCTTTCGATAAGTAAGAGTGTCGAACCCAACAAGGAGCAGAAGGATCTGACAAGTGGTTTTCAACAAGGAAATATCTGCAAGCACTAAAATTATCGGTAACAAGTGATTGTGTGGTGAGATGATTCGTAGCAAGCAACAAGTAACAAAAGTAGCAACGGTGCAGAAAAGTGGCCCAATCCCTTTTGTAGGAAGGGACAATCCTGGACAAAGTCTTATAGGAGGAAAAACGCTCCCGAGGACACACGGGAATTTCTGTCATGCTAGTTTGATAGTTTAATATGATTCGCGTTCGTAACTTTGATAGTTTGATATGTGGATGGACCGATCCTTGGGTACTGCCCTTACTTGGCAAGCATCCCACTTATGATTAACCCCTCTCGCAAGCATCCGCAACTACGAAAGAAGAATTAACACAAAGTCTAACCATAGCATTAAACTAGTGGATCCAAATCAGCCCCTTACGAAGCAACGCATAAACTAGGGTTTAAGCTTCTGTCACTCTAGCAACCCATTATCTACTTACTACTTCCAAATGCCTTCCTCTAGGCCCAAATAATGGTGAAGTGTTATGTAGTCGACGTTCACATAACACCACTAGAGGAAAAATAACATACAACATATCAAATTACCGAACGAATACCAAATTCACATGACTACTATTAGCATGACTTATCCCATGTCCTCAGGAACAAAAGTAACTACTCACAAAGCATAATAATATTCATGACCAGAGAGGTAATGAGTAGCATCAAGGATCTGAACATAAACTCTTCCACCAAGTAATCCAACTAGCATCAACTACAAAGAGCAATCAACACTACTAGCAACCTTACAAGTACCAATTGGAGTCACGAGACGGAGATTGGTTACAAGTGATGAACTAGGGTTTGGAGATGAGATGGTGCTGATGAAAATATTGATGGTGACGAGTCCCCTCCGATGAGAGGAGTGTTGGTGATGACGATGGCGACGATTTCCCCCTCCGAGAGGGAAGTTTCCCCGGCAGGATCGTCCTGCTGGAGCTCTAGATTGGTTCTGCTCAAGTTCTGCCTCGTGGCGGCAGGGAATCCATGAAAAAACTCCTCCTTTATTTTTTCTGGACGAAACCCTTCATATAGCAGAAGAGGGGGGCCAGTGGGCCAGCAGGCTGCCCACAAGCCCTCATGGAGCGGCCTGGGGGGTGGCCGCGCCGTGCAGGCTTGTGGCCAACCCCTGGCGCCCCTCTTGCACTTCTTCGGCCCAGTATTTTTTATAAATCCGGAAAAAATTCCTCGTTGATTTTCACGGAGTTTGGAGTTGCGCAGAATAGGTATCTAATATTTGCTCCAATTTCAGGCCAGAATTCCAGTTGCCGGCATTCTCCCTCTTCATGTAAACCTTGCAAAATAAGAGAGAAAAGGCATAAGAATTGTACCGTGAAGTGAAATAACAGCCCAAGAAGTGATAAATATCAACATGAAAACTTGATGCAAAATGGACGTATCAACTCTCCCAAGCTTAGACCTCGCTTGTTCTCAAGCGAAAGCCTAGCTCAATAAATATGTCCACAAGTTTAGGGAGAGAGGTGTCGACAAAACAAGATACGAACTTGCATGCATCATGATCATGATCAGAACAGCAATACCAACATATAATCTCTCATGCTAAAGTGATAATTCCTTCATAAAGTAAAGCATGAGTCAAGAACCTTACCAAGAAGTAACAACCGATAGCCTTTAGTCATTGAAGCAATTGCAATTTATCAAAACATCAGAAAGAGTCAAATAAGAGCTTGTAAAGCAAATCCACATACTCAATCATTCTTTAGTTCTCTACAATTGCTACAACTCACGTGGTACTCGTGAGATCAAAGTTTCAGTTGGACACAGAGAAAGATAGGGGCTTACAGTTTTGCCTCCCAACTGCTTACCTCAAGGGTAATGTCAACAATAATAATTCATGAATACTTACCTCCAAGTTGACATATGAATATAGATCTTTACCAAGCATATGACGTTAGCCAAGACAAAGGCGAAATAGGGAATTGGTGAAGATCACCATGACTCTTTCAAGGGAAAAAAGTAAAGGTACAAGATAGGCCCTTCGCAGAGGGAAGCAGAGGTTGTCATGCGCTTTTGAGGTTTGGATGCGTGTCCTCTTAGTGCGGAGGAATGTCACTTTATATTGCCTCCTGTGATAAAGAACTTTATTATGTAGTCTGTCGCTTTTATGTCTTCCTCATCACAGGTTCGTATAAAGCTTATTTTCCACACACTAATAGATCGTACATATTAGAGAGCAATTTTTATTGCTTGCACCGATGACGACTTACTTGAGGGATCTTATTCAATCCATAGGTAGATATGGTGGACTCACATGGCAAAACTGGGTTGAAGGTTTATGGATGCACAAGTAGTATCTCTAACTTGGTGCGAGAGTTTTGGCTAATGTGAGGTGGAAGCAATCGTCACATGCTAAGGGATCTCTAATCATATAACATTGTTCGGAGTCAAGCAAACACAATTCATTATGTTGTCTTCCTTGTCCAACATCTACTTCTAGGCATGCGATAGTTTAGTGAGTGTTCACAATTATAGATGGTGTCAGAGATGATATATTTATATGTGAACCTCTCCTTCTTTATCACTTCCTATTAATTGCAACCATGACCAAGGTCTACGTTTGCCTACCCTCAACAAGTTTCAATCCTCATTCTTTTTATCTGTGAAGCCATCACTTCCCATAAGATCATTACATGATCTTTCATGCTTTTGTTCTATTCTCACTCTTTTGATCATGGCAAGAGGCAAAGCCCTTCAACTAAGACACTCTTTATTATATGGCTCACGAGCTCAAATATATCGGGGGTGACACAAAGCAAAACTCAAGACTAAAACACTAAGATTTTTAAACTACTAGAGGAAAAGAAAACTGAAAAGGAACAAACTAAACAAAGGTAAACGCAAAAGATGTGATGGTGATACGATACCGGGCAACTCCCCCAAGCTTGGCAAAAGCCAAGGGGATTGCCCATACCAATGCTCAGTTGTCTTCCTTTGGTGGTGATGGTGGTGGAGTTGTTGAAGAGGTCTTGAGCTTGTTTAATTTTTACTTGAGCATAAAATTATGCTCCCTCAGATCATCATTTTCCTCATCAAGCTCCAACACCCTTTGGCATAATTCCTGCTTACTCTCCTGCAAGAAACGAGAAGGGATAAACAAGTTCTTAGGCTTCTTCCTTGAGTCGGGGAGGCTCGACTTCTTGAACTCCACATGAGTGTGTCCAGGTTGAGGTAGAGGAGCCTCCTCTTCATCGGAACTTGTTTGTTCCTTCCCCTTCGGATCATAATCTTCTTCCTCATCAGTGGTCCAGCCATAAGGATCCAAGTCCCCATAGACCTTGGGGTTAGCAAGGTAATCAGCCACATAGCTCTCCCCCTCTGAATCCTGAGAAGACACCTTGACCTAGATCTGCGGTAGAAAACAGGCTCGAAACGAAAAACACACGAAATCTGTGTCATGCAGGGGTCAGACCAAACGGGATTATATATAATGATTTTTTCCAGACCAGAAGGAGTACCCTGCATGAAAACGAAGTCCGAGAGGCGCACGAGGTGGCCACAAGCCCTCACGGCGCGGCCAGGGGTGGGCCCGCACCATGCAGGCTTGTCGCCTCCTCGCGCACTTTCCGGACTACTTCCATTTTTCGTATTTTTTCAAATATTCCGAAACGGAGAAAATTTCCTACTGGAAAACTTTTGGATTTTGTTTTCTTACCGAATCACATACCTCTTCGTTTTCGGAGTCTGAAACAGGCTGATAAATATCCCTTAGGTATTCTTCTGGAGTTATGGTATTGATGATATTGCTTTCAACATTTATGGGAGTACCTGAGATATAATGCTTGATTCTCTGCCCATTTACCACTCTCGAACAATTACCTTCCGTGTGGTTGATCTTGATAGCATCGGAACGATATACTTCCTCAACAACATAGGGACCTTCCCATTTAGAGAGAAGCTTGCCTGCAAAGAATCTTAAACGAGAGTTATATAGCAAGACATAATCACCTACATTGAACTCATGCTTTTGTATCCTCTTATCATGCCACCTCTTAACCTTCTCTTTGAACAACTTGGCATTCTCATGTGCCTGAATTCTCCACTCATCAAGCGAGCTAATATCAAATAACCTCTTCTCACCGACAAGTTTGAAATCAAAGTTGAGCTCTTTGATTGCCCAATAAGCTTTATGCTCTAACTCAAGAGGTAAGTGACATGTTTTCCCATACACCATTTTGTACGGAGACATGCCCATGGGATTCTTATAGGCAGTCTATAAGCCCACAGTGCATCATCGAGCTTCTTAGACCAATTCTTTCTAGACCTGTTGATAGTCTTTTGAAGAGTCAGTTTAATCTCTCTATTACTTAGCTCTACTTGACCACTGGACTGAGGGTGATAGGGAGACGCAATTCCATGGTTGACATCGTACTTAGCAAGCGTTTTACGGAAAGCACCATGAATGAAGTGTGAACCACCGTCGATCATTAGATATCTAGGGACTCCAAATCTAGGGAAGATAACTTCTTTCAGAATCCTGATAGAGGTGTTGTGATCAGCACTACTAGTGGGGATAGCTTCTACCCACTTAGTGACGTAATCAACAACAACTAGGATATGAGTATACCTGTTGGATTTTGGAAAAGGTCCCTATAATCAAAGCCCCAGACATCAAATGGTTCAATGACAAGTGAATAGTTCATAGGCATTTCCTGACATTTGCTAGTATTACCTATTCTTTGACATTCGTCACAAGACAAGACAAACTTAAGGGCATCCTTGAAGAGATTGGGCCAATAGAAACCTGATTGCAATACCTTGTGTGCAGTTTTATCTCCCGCATGGTGTCCTCCGTAGGCCTCGGAGTGACACTTCTGTAGGATCTATCCCTCTTCATGTTCAGGTACACAACGTCTAATAACACCATCTACTCCTTCCTTATAAAGGTGAGGATCGTCCCAAAAGTAGTGTCTCAAGTCAAAGAAGAATTTCTTCTTTTGCTGGTACGTGAAACTAGGTGGTATATATTTGGCAACGATATAGTTTGCATAATCAGCATACCACGGTGCACTACGTGAAGCATTGATGACATTCAATTGCTCACCGGGAAAGCTATCATCAATAGGTTGTGGGTCATCAAGAACGTTCTCCAACCTAGACAAGTTATCTGCTACTGGGTTATCAGCACCCTTTCTGTCGACAACGTGCAAATCAAATTCTTATAGCAAGAGAACCCATCTGATAAGTCTAGGTTTAGCGTCTTTCTTCTCCATGAGGTACTTAATAGCAGCATGATTAGTGTGAATAGTGACTTCGGAATCAACTATGTAAGACCTGAACTTTTCACATGCAAACACGACTGCTAAAAACTCCTTCTCCGTAGTAGCATAGTTTCTGTGGGCACTGTCTAGAGTTTTACTAGCGTAGTGAATAACATTCAACTTCTTATCGACTCTTTTCCCTAGAACAACACCAACAGCATAATCACTAGCGTCACACATAATCTCAAAAGGTAAGTTCCAATCAGGTGGTTGAACAATAGGTGCGGTTATCAAACCCCTCTTAAGTACTTCGAAGGCTTCCTCACAATCATCGTCAAAAACAAAAGGAATATCCTTTTGCAAGAGATTGGTAAGAGGCCTAGAAATCTTAGAGAAGTCTTTAATGAACCTTCTATAGAAACCAGCATGACCAAGGAAACTTCTTATACCTTTGTAATCTGTGGGGTATGGCATTTTCTTGATTGCATCAACATTAGCCTTATCGACTTCAATACCTCTTTCAGAAATTTTATGTCCTAAGACGATGCCTTCATTAACCAGAAGGTGGCACTTCTCCCAATTCAAGACAAGATTGGTGTATTTACATCTCTGTAAGACTCGATCAAGGTTGTTGAGGCAATCATCCAAAGAAGACCCGTAAACGGAAAAGTCATCCATGAAAACCTCAACAATCTTTTCACAAAAGTCAGAGAATATAGCCATCATACATCTTTGAAAGGTGGCACGTGCATTACATAAGCCAAAAGGCATACGTCTATAAGCAAAGGTACCGAAAGGGCATGTGAAAGTGATTTTCTCCTGATCAGATTGTGCAACTGGTATTTGGGAGAAACCAGAATAACCGTCTAGAAAGCAGAAGTGTGTGTGCTTGGACAGCCTTTCTAGCATTTGGTCGATAAAAGGCAAAGGGTAATGATCTTTCCTAGTGGATTTATTCAATTTCCTAAAATCGATCACCATCCTGTAGCCAGTAATAATCCTCTCTGGGATCAATTCATCCTTATCATTAGGGACAACGGTAATGCCTCCCTTCTTAGGGACGCAATGCACCGGACCCACCCAATCGCTATGAGCAACAGGATAGATAATACCCGCTTCAAGGAGCTTTAGTGTTTCTTTTCTTACTACCTCTTTCATCTTAGGATTTAATCTCCTTTGATGATCAGCAACTGGTTTAGAATCAGGATCAGTTTTAATCTTGTGTTGGCATAGGGTAGGACTAATGCCCTTAAGATCATCAAGAGTATATCCAATAGCAGCATGGTGCTTCCTCGGAGTTTTTAGTAACTTCTTTTCTTCATGCTCTGAGAGGCAAGCACTAATAATAACAGGATATATCTCCTTTTCATCAAGATAAGCATACTTAAGAGTATCAGGCAACTGTTTTAGCCCGAACACAGGATCACCCTTTGGTGGGGGTGGATCCCCAAGCAGTTCAATAGGCAAGTTATTCTTAAGGATAGGATATTGTTCTAAGACAACTCTACCTATCTCATCCCTTTCATCCATATGCATATCATTTTCATGCTCAAGCAAGTATTGCTCTAAGGGATCAGTAGGAGGCACGGAAATAGAGGCTAAGGCAATAGTTTCATCCTTACTAGGCAACTCCTTTTCATGAGGTTGTCTACCAAACTTGGAGAAATTGAACTCGTGTGACACACCTTCAAAGCCAACAGTGACAGTTTGATTCTCACAGTCAATATGAGCATTGACGGTATTGAGAAAAGTTCTGCCAAATATGATGGGACAAAAGCTATCTTGTGCGGTAGCAAGAACGAGGAAATCAGCAGGATACTTCGTTTTACCACACAATACTTCAACATCCCTAACAATTCCCACAGGGCAGATAGTATCTCTATTGGCAAGCTTAATAGTGACATCAATGGGCTCTATCTCAACAGGTGCAATCTCATCTTTGATTTCATCATATAAGGATTGAGGTATTACACTAACACTAGCACCCACGTCACATAAGCCATGATAACAATGATCTCCTATCTTAACAGAAACCATAGCCATGCCAACAACATGCCTATGTTTATCTCTAGCATGAGGTTTAGCAATTCTAGCAGCATCTTCACAGAAGTGAATATTATGTCCCTCAACATCGTCGGACAGAAGATCTTTGATAATAGCAATGCTAGGTTCAACTCTAATTTGCTCAGGGGGTGTAGGTGTTCTAACATAGCCTCTACGTATCATAGTTGAATCTTTAGAATGATCCTTTATCCTAACAGGGAAAGGTGGTTTCTCAATGTAAGCACTCGGAACAACAGGATCACTATAGGCAATGACTTTCTCTTCAACTGGAGTGGGTTTAACTACATTGACTTCTAAAGGAGGATAATATTTAAACCACTTCTCTTTGGGGAGATCAATATGGGCAGCAAATGATTCACACAATGAAGCTACTATCTCAGAGTCAAGTCCATACTTAGCGCTAAAGTCACAAAAAGTATTTGTCTCAACAAAGGACTTAACGCAATAAAACGTGAAATTCATACCTGACTCCTTACCTTCTTCAAGCTCCCAATCTTCAGAGTTGCGTTTAATTTTCTCCAATAAATTCCATTTGAAGTCAATATCTCTCTTCATAAAAGAACCGGTACAAGAAGTGTCAAGCATTGTGCGATCGTCATGAGAAAGCCGAGCATAGAAGTTCTGAATGATAATTTCTCTCGAGAGCTCATGATTGGGGCATGAATATAACATTGATTAAAGCCTCCCCCAAGCTTGAGCGATGCTTTCTCTGTCACGAGGCCAAAAATTGTAAATATAATTCCGATCACGATGTACTAAATGCATATGATAAAACTTTTGATGAAATTCCAATTTCAACCGATTGTAGTCTCATGATCCAGTGTCATCACATAGCCTATACCATGTCAACGCCTTATCCTTCAAAGATAAAGGAAATACCTTCTTCTTGACCTCATCCTCGGGCAAACCTGCAAGCTTAAATAAACCACAAACTTCATCTACATAGATTAGATGCAAGTCTGGATGTGATGTTCCATCTCCTGTAAAAGGATTAGCCAGCAGTTTCTCAAGCATACCCGAAGGAAATTCAAAGCAAATATTTTCAGTAGGTGCAGCAGGTTGAGGAGCAACTATTTGTGCTTCCGTTCGAGGTGAAGATACCCTGAACAAGCCCCTCAGAGGATTAGTATCCATAGTGACAAGTGACAATAAGTTTTAGCACACTATATGAATGTTTCCTAACCAAGTTCCACTTACCAAAGGCGCTTCACTCCCCGGCAACGGCGCCAGAAAAGAGTCTTGATGACCCACAAGTATAGGGAATCAATCGTAGTCCTTTCGATAAGTAAGAGTGTCGAACCCAACGAGGAGCAGAAGGATCTGACAAGTGGTTTTCAGCAAGGAAATATCTGCAAGCACTGAAATTCTCGGTAACAAGTGATTGTGTGGTGAGATGATTCGTAGCAAGCAACAAGTAACAAAAGTAGCAATGGTGCAGCAAAGTGGCCCAATCCCTTTCGTAGCAAGGGACAAGCCTGGACACAATCTTATAGGAGGAAAAACGCTCCCGAGGACACACGGGAATTTCTGTCATGCTAGTTTCATCATGTTCATATGATTCACGTTCATTACTTTCATAGTTTGATATGTGGGTGGACCGGCGCTTGGGTACTGCCCTTACTTGGACAAGCATCCCACTTATGATTAACCCCTCTCCCAGGCATCTGCAACTACGAAAGAAGAATTAAGACAAAGTCTAACCATAGCATTAAACTAGTGGATTCAAATCAGCCCCTTACGAAGCAACGCATAAACTAGGGTTTAAGCTTCTGTTACTCTAGCAACCCATCATCTACTTACTACTTCCCAATGCCTTCCTCTAGGCCCAAATAATGGTGAAGTGTTATGTAGTCGACGTTCACATAACACCACTAGAGGAAAAACAACATACAACATATCAAATTACCGAACGAATACCAAATTCACATGACTACTATTAGCATGACTTATCCCATGTCCTCGGAAACAAAAGTAACTACTCACAAAGCATAATCATATTCATGACCAGAGACATAATGAGTAGCATCAAGGATCTGAACATAAACTCTTCCACCAAGTAATCCAACTAGCATCAACTACAAAGAGCAATCAACACTACTAGCAACCTTACAAGTACCAATCGGAGTCGCGAGACGGAGATTTGTTACAAGTGATGAACTAGGGATTGGAGATGAGATGGTGTTGATGAAGATGTTGATGGTGACGAGTCCCCTCCGATGAGAGGAGTGTTGGTGATGACGATGGCGACGATTTCCCCCTTCGGGAGGGAAGTTTCCCCGGCAGGATCGTCCTGCCGGAGCTCTAGATTGGTTCTGCTAAAGTTCCGCCTCGTGGCGGCGGCGAATCCACAAAAAAGCTCCTCCTTTATTTATTTTTCTGGACGAAACCCTTCATATAGCAGAAGAGGGGGCCAGTGGGCCAGCAAGCTGCCCACAAGCCCTCATGGCGCGGCCTGGGGGGGTGGCCGCGCCGTGCAGGCTTGTGGCCAACCCCTAGCGCCCCTCCGGCACTTCTTCGGCCCAGTATTTTTTATAAATCCGGAAAAAAATTCCTCGTTGATTTTCACGGCGTTTGGAGTTGCGCAGAATAGGTATCTCAACTTTGCTCCAATTTCAGGCCAGAATTCCAGTTGCCGGCATTCTCCCTCTTCATGTGAACCTTGCAAAATAAGAGAGAAAAGGCATAAGAATTGTACCGTGAAGTGAAATAATAGCCCAAGAAGCGATAAATATAAACATGAAAACATGATGCAAAATGGACGTATCAGAGCCGCCGGCTCGCGTATACCTCTCCTGTATGGTGTGTGTGTGTGTGCTGAGTTGACCGATCCTCTGCATGGAGGGGGTCGGGGGGTCTTTTAGACAAACCCACTCACCTACAATAAGTATAAAAGTACAAAAGTGGGACCCGGCTGGCAGCCTCGCCGGCTGGCCACGGGACCCGCGGAGGTCTTGTCTTATCGCTGGAGGGGCCCACCGGCTGCGAGGTCCCGTCTCGCTGTGGGACCTGCCGGCTAGCCAGTGAGGCTCTCGCTGTGGGACACGTGTAGTACGTCCGGCGTCGTCTTGCGAGGTTCGTCATGGGCCGCCAGTACGGCTGTCTCCACTATTCCCACGCTGAGTGCAGTAATGGAGTTGGAGTTTAACGGGCCGACACTATGCAGGATGAGGGATTGGAGCCGGAGTAGGTCAGCGGCATGGCCGCCGACGTTTGTACTTGTCGTGCGCTCCAATCCAGTACCTTGGTTGATGCGTAGCCACCTTTAACCGTAGGGTCTCGTCATGACCTACGGTCTGATGTGACTTGAGCTCCCTAGCCGCCTGGGCACGGCCGCCTCGCCCATCGTCGTCCGGCTTGGCCTAGACGGCCATAGGGAGGTAGCCGTCTCGGTGCCTACCACCTATTAAATGTTAGCCTCTCAACATTGCCGTGAAAACCTTCAACATGTTCACCACCTAGCAAACCACTGATTGGCTATGTTACCGCTTGCTTAACCATGTGTTACCGTTGCTAGTTGCAGGTGCAGTTGCTTCCATGTGATAACATGGGTTACTTGTTATATCACCCTATTAATGTTATTTAATTTAATGCACCTATATACTTGGTAAAAGGTGGAAGGCTCGGCCTTTCTATCTTGGTGTTTTGTTCCACCTTTGCCCCCTTAGTTTCGGCTACCAATGTTATGTTCCATAATTTAGCGCTCCTAACACAATCGGGGTTGTTATGAGGACTCCCTTGATAATTCGTCTTAGATTAAAACTGGTGTGGCCCGTCGAGCCCAGATCGGGCCGGGGCGAGCCCATCTGACGCCGCCGGGCAACGCAGCTCTCCTCCCCTGCCCGAGCACCTCCCATTGCGGCGCCTCCTTGTTCCCTCACCTAGAGCGCGCCGCCGCCTGCGCCTCGCCGCCTCCCCTCCGCTGGAGCCAGCTGCGCCGCCGCCTTGTCTCCATGTCGCCGCGCCGCCTGCTCCTAGCCCGAAGTCGCCGCCGCCTCTGCTCGCCAGATCGAGCAGGAGACTCGATCCCGTCGCCCCCGTGACCTAGCCCCACTGCTGGGCCGCGTCGGCACCGCGCCAGCCGGCCCAGGCGACCATCGCGCGCCCTCGGCCCGCTTCGTCCCCAGCGCCTAGCCGGCCTCCTCCCGTGGGTCGCAGCCTGCCAAGCCCCGGAGTCAGCCTCCTCCACATCTCCAGATTCGGCCCAGGCCCAAGGTGAGAATCACCCCTATCCTTCGCCCATGCGCTGTATAGTTAAATTGCACAAAAATTAGGCCCAGTAGTTTTTTTTGGGGGGGGGGGATTTTCGGATTTATTAATTCCAGAAAATTGCCGGATTTTCAAATGCCCATAGATTTCAAACCGTGTGTCGGATCGCGACGCATTATTATGTAACTTGATTAGTATTTCGCATAGTTTATGATTTTACAACTTGCATACATGTTTGAAGTGGTTTGACTCGTCGTATGCCTTGATTTGCGTGCTGTCCTAATAGATTATTATCCCGTATTTATTTTTGCGCGTGTCTGGATTGTTCAAATACCATAGTTGAAATGTTCGTGTTGCTCGAGACCCTTTTCCATGTATTTTAGAGTAGTTAATTGCAATTTTGCATGTAGGTTCCGTCTCTAGTTTGTTATATCGTGTTTAGGATATATTCTCGCATCTACGTGTGGCGATATTTTTATTTTTGCAACCCCATATATTATATATGTTTTCATGGTAGAAAATTCCATAGAATTTAAATGTGCATTTAGTTTTATCTTTTGAGCAAGTTAGTGCGCGTGATATTTTGCCATGTAGCCCTTTTGTTTATTTTGTGGGATTTATTCCGTCCGTGATATGAATGAGTTGCCAACTAGAGATATGCCCTTGGATCTGTAGGCTAGCCTCTGGTAATTTTGGTTGCAATAGAAATCCATGTTTAGGTGTTGTTTGCTTGTTGCCAACATGCTAGAAAATAGTGCTGATTTGGAGATGCTGAAATATTTCTAAGTCTGAAAACTGTTATATTCTCTTGCTGTCTTGCCATAAGTTTATCTGATGATCTATAGATCTTTTGAGGTTGGTGCAATGGAGTTAGTTGTAGCCCTTAATATTCTCTATCATGTTGTGAATTTGCATGTCATTCGGAGTCCTATAGAATATAGTTTTGCTGCTATCAATATGCCTTCAGATCGAAAACTGCACTGTCAAAAATTGATATTTTCACTAAGTCTAAAACTGTGTGTGGGATGCCATTTTGTGAGTTCTTTTCCTAGTGATCCATGCTGCCATTCTATATTCTATTAGTAGGATGTTGAAGTGCATCTTGCCCTCTACCGGCTCATGTCTTGTTTGAGCATTTTGGATTTATGTAGCTTATTGTTTTGGGGTGTAGAAAATGCCATGTTGCTGTTTTGGGCAGATTGTAGTTATTTCTTGTTTAGCTTGTAGTTGTTGAACCGTTGCTCCGTTTTGATCGTGTCCTATATGAAACTTGCTTAGAATCTCGTGTAGATTCATATTATCTTGTTGTTCGTATGTTTTTGGATGCTTGTGACTATCGTTGCAGACATATTGCATTCATGTCATCATATCTTGCGGTGATCATATCTTTTGAACCCTAGCTCCGTTGGAGATGTTCTTGATGTGTAAATTAATTGAAACGACGCGTAGAATCATGTGAACCTATTTATTTTGCTGTTTAACAAATATTTCAACGTGTTAATTCAGATCTGGACAGAATTATAAATTAACGTATGGGGTCATCTCGAAGATGCTATATGCCATTTTCGACCTCATTTAAAATGCCTAGATAGGTAGCTTAATTACGCTTCACGTATTGCCATGTTTAACCACAATTCATATTGCCGTGTACCTAATCGGGATAGAACTAAATAATTCGTATGTGGAGTTTCGTCAATATGCAACTCGTTGCATATTGAACTTCACTTAATGTGTAGTGTTTGGTTGTTGTGAATTGACATGCCATGTCTTGCATATATTCAACTGATCATGCATCATATGTGGGTTGCATCTTATCGTGCATGTTTCGTGGTGAATATCTATGTTGATTCTTGTTTCTGGTTTGCTTCGTCTCGATAGAGTTCTGCACGCGTGTCGGAAAGTGAGGACCCGTTCGACTACGTTGGTTCGTCTGCTTCACGGAGTCGTTCTTATTCTCAGCGGGATCTCACGCAAGATGACCATTTCCCCATATATCATTACTATCATTGCCATGCTAGTTATTTTGTTTCTTTCGCTATGTCTCGCTGCCTACCACCTGTTAAATGTCAGCCTCTCAACATTGCCCTGAAAACCTTCAAACTATTCACCACCTAGTAAACCACTGATTGGCTATGTTACCGCTTGCTTAACCATGTGTTAGCGTTGCTAGTTGCAGGTGCAGTTGCTTCCATGTGATAACATGGATTACTTGTTATATCACCCTATTAATGCTATTTAATTTAATGCACCTATATACTTGGTAAAAGGTGGAAGGCTCGGCCTTTCTAGCCTGGTGTTTTGCTCCACCTTTGCCCCCTTAGTTTCGGCTACCGGTGTTATGTTCCATAATTGAGCACTCCTAACACGATCGGGGTTGTTATGGGGACCCCCTTGATAATTCGTCTTAGATTAAAACTGGTCTGGCAAGGCCAAACTTTGGTACTACATTTGCCTAATAACCTAATAAAAATGCATAGGGACCCGCCGGCACCCGCAGAGTAATTAATTAACCCCCAGGCCAGTGCTCCGCATGAGTGTTGGTCCAGCCTGAGCGATGTCTGGCGCCCCCTGGTCACCCAGGGTTTAGCCAACCCGACGTCTAGCTCATCCGTCGTGTCCGGAGAACGAGATATGCGGCTCCTATCAGGATCGTCGACACGTCGGGCGGCCTTGCTGGATTAGTTTTACCTTTGGCGAATGTCTTGTGCATCAGGATTCCGGTGATGCTTTGGGTAATCTTAGAGTTGAGGTTTTCCAGTAAGGAGTCCGACGAGATCGCGAGTTTCGTGATCGAGGATTTCTATGCGGCTTGTGGTAATTTGTGATGGACTAGTTGGAGCACCCCTGCAGGGTTAAATCTTTCGGAAAGCCGTGCCCGCGGTTATGTGGCAACGTGGAAACTTTGTTTAACGCTGGTTCTAGATAACTTGAAGTCAACTTAATTAAAACTTGCCAACTGAGTGCGTAACCTTGACTGTCTCTTTCGTGAGATCCTTCTCCGATCGAGGACACGGTGGGGTTATGCTTGACGTAAGTAGGTGTTCAGGATCATTCATTTGGTCATCGGTAGTTCACGTCCGCTATGCGTAGATCTTCCCCCTCTTTATTCTTGTACTCGTAAGTTAGCCACTTCAATATATGCTTAGTCACTTGCTACAGCCTCAGCACTTAACCATACCTCACCCATTAAGCTTTGCTAGTCTTGATACCTTTGGAAATGAGATTGTTGAGTCCCATGTGGCTCACAGATTACTACAACACCAATTGCAGGTACAGGTAAGGTGATTAAGACGTGAGCGCGATGATTGTTCATTTCGAGTTGCTTCTTCTTCATCATAATCATCGATCTAGGATGGGTTCCAGGCCGGCAGCCTGAGATAGCAAGGATGGACGTCGTTCTTTTCTCGTTTGTTTTCGTCCGGTCGGACCCTGCTCTTCTTCTGATGTTTATGTAATGTACTGATGTGACTCTAATGTAGCTTGTAGCAAGTGTAAGCCAATTCCATATACTCTTCTTTCAGTACATGTACTTGTAATGATATCCATTCTTGCGAAACGACGAGATGCGCTTCTATCCCTGTCGAGGCCCTCGTGCCTAAATAAGGATAGGATCGCATCTTGGGTGTTACAACTTGGTATCAGAGCAGTACCAACCTAGGAGCCCCCTTGATTGACCGAACTTGGCCGAGTCGAGTCTAGTAAAAACTTCTTTGAGTCTAGTTATATATCGGAGAGTAGGATTCTTTTTCCTCCTCTTCTATGCTCTGGTGAGGAATCTCGATGTAAGATTTTAATTCTACTCCTCTTCTCACTCAAAATTTGTTAGGATCACGCGGATATTTTTGGAATCTATATTATGCCAACGTGACGGAGTTCTGTCTTGGTGCCTCCTGTCTGACTTGATTTCTTCCGGGGAGTTGAGCTCGAGGGAATTCTTGAGCTCATCGTTATCATTCAGATTTCTTAGTATCTCAGTACGGAGGATGTTCGAAATTGCGTCAATACTAGTAGTGGAGAGAGGAGTCCGGCTTCCCCAGTACTGATGCAGAGAGTTCCGGATGTATCGTCATACTTAGTATCGTTGTGATTACGAATGTCTGAGATAGACGAGGTGCCGAGATTCTGGTTATGTGTTGACGGATGTGATACACTGGACGGGTTAGTATAGGAATTGAGTGATATATTACTCCTTGTATCAGTGGACGAGATTGCATGACCAGAAATTTTGAGAGTTCTTAGGTGGTAATTCAAGTAGTTACTTATAGGACAATCTTCCAACAGACGCATGATGTTAGGTTGGGGTTCGACATCTAGTGGATTTGTTTGTTCACGGTCGACTTACAGCGGTTCTCGTTGCGTCTTAAAGAGTCCTTGTAGCCTGCTACGACTCGGGGACGCTTTGTATGTCGTGTGCACTGCCTTGCACAGGATGGCTACTGTAAGGATCGAGCCCGTGCGATCCTGTCCACGAAAATATCGGACGGAATCTCTCTCATGAATTTGTTCTGGCTTGTTTCGTAAGCCTCATCCTTTGTTTTGTTGGAGTATGGTAATTCGAGTTGCTTCGATGTCAAATGGTGAATTCATATACTTACAACAGGTGTTCTCGTGTTTTATGGGAATGCTAATTCTTTTGCTCAATCAATTGTCTTATCAATTCTTGTCAACCGGAGTCGTCTTGTCAATTCTCTTCCAACTGGTGTGCTTCTCTTCAGTGAATTCAATCCTCTCCATTTTTGCAAGATCGATCTCTCAATTCTTCCTGGAGTTTGTCTCGTCTGTTCCAAGTTGTCTTTGTTTTTTTTCCCGCCCTCCCACCCTTTTCCTCAGTGATTCAATTTTCATCCAAGTGTCTTCCGCTATCTTTTCTTCCATGTCCTATCCGGTGATCCATTGTGAAGATTCTCAGGAGCTTCGTGTTCATCTTATTCAATCTTGTTATCTTTTCCGGTGAATTCAATTCAGTTATCTGTGTCACCATATTGTTTTCATCTTTCAATTCTTTCCCATGTTGGTAATTCTTATTCAAGCATCTCTTGTTATTATTCCAGCTTTGTTCTAGCCGGAGTGTTGAAGATGTTTCAGAGGTTCTTGTTCTCAATCCTTTCAATTATTTCGAGGTGCTAACCTCATCAAGTTTTCTTTATGCCGGTGCAGTATCTCTCTTCTAAGAAATCTTTTCAACGGTGGTTTCTTGGAGTGGGCCCATAACCCACAGGTTCTTTCCCAGGATCTTATCTGGCTCTTGTAATCTTTTCGGAGTTCTCTAACTCTTTTCTACCATGACGTAAGTATGAATTTCATCAGTCATATTCCTTCTTCAAGATCAATTTGAATTAATTCTCATATTTGGCTCAACCTTTCATTCTTCATTATTCCGGAGTGTCTCAGTTATTCTTGGTGGTGTTCTCCTCTTCATTTTCAGCTTGGGAGACCGAAGGAGTGTTTCTCTCAAATCTAGATCCATTGTCCTGTCATTTCAGCTTTGTGGCATCATCTTGAATTGTTCCATTCATGAGAATCCCTTTCTTGCTATCCGATGCATTTGTGAGTTGTTTTCATTCTTGATCATCCGAAGGCCATCATTTCAGAAGATTCTTCATTCTCAGCTTTCAGCTTTCGTTCTCAAATTCTTTTCAATTGTCGTCTCTTCGTCCATCTCTCAATTATTCCGATGCCTTGTTCAGTTTTCTATTAGGCGGCTCAAGATTTCTTCATTCTCAAGGTGTTTTTCAAGAGTCCTGTGGTAGTTGTTGTTTTTTTCTTCTTCATTCTTTCTTGCCAAGATCTAGTTTCTATTCTTTTTAACGGAGGCTCTGTGATGTTGCTTTCTTCAATCTATCATCTTGTTCTATCAAGATCATGGTCTTTCCTTGTTTTTCAATTTAGTTAGTTTGTTGTGAATCATCTCAAGATCTTTCCATTATATCGAATTTTTGTTCCCCTTTTCCTACCGAAGTGTTGCCGAAACTTTGTGTGAATTATTTCTTGTTTCTCATATCATTCCTCTTCTCTTTGCAACCTTCAAGGATTGTTGGTTTCACTCGTTTGTCAAATAAGCGGCTAAGTTTTATCGTTCTTTTCTCGTTTGTTTTCGTCCGTAGTCGGACCCTGCTCTTCTTCGTGATGTATATGTAATGTACTGATGTGACTCTGATGTAGCTTGTGGCGAGTGTAAGCCAATTTCATATACTCTTCTCTTCAGTACATGTACTTGTAATGATATCTATTCTTGCGAAACGACGAGATGCGCTTCTATCCCTGTCAAGGCCCTCGTGCCTAAATAAGGATAGGATCGCATCTTGGGCGTTACAGGAGGCCCTCACGGAATTTCTCTTGTCTGCGTGCATCAGTTGCAGTGTCTTCTTCAGCATAGCGGGACAAGTCCAGAAACTCCTGTTGATAAGCATCCACAGTTCTGTTGCCCTGGACAAGGTTGCGAAACTCACGCTTCTTCCAGTCCGTGATTCCCTGAGGAATGTAGCAAGCACGGAAGGCAGCCTTGAACTCCGTCCAAGTGATGACAGTTCAAGCGGGCTGAGAGCGCATGTGTATGTCCCACCATTGAACAGCGGGACCCTTCACAAAGTAGGAGGCAAAGTTACCATAGCTCGCCAGGGGCACGTTGGCAGACTCCAGCTCATAAGCAATGTCACAGAGCCATTCATCAGCATCAAGAGGCTGAGTTGAGCTGCGATAGATCGCAGGGTTGAGGCAGCAGAAGTCTTGTAGTGTCACGCCTTGCTGTTGATTCATGTACGGCCTTTACAACTGATCCATGAGCCCTTGCATAAAATGGCGGTTCATTTCAAACAGTTGGATAATCCCCACCATATATTCAGGAGGCGGGGATGGTGCATCGTTGGCGGGGCCACGCGGGCGGCTAGCTGGTCTAACCATCCTGCTAAATATTTAACAGGGGTAGTTTAGCATAAGGTAATTGCAAAGGAATTGTAGTCATTCATAAAGTAATCAAGCATGACGAAAGGGAAATGCGATAGATAATTCATAGTAGTTGAGTTCGACATACAGACCCATACATAAGTTTGACTATAGACCATCGATTACAATTCGAAATTTGGCGATAACCTGGATGCATTAGACGATAACCTAGACTCACTAGGCGACACGCAGGCACGCGGTGGAGGGATACAACAATGAGACATAGTGATAAGGCTACATCAACGTCGAAGAAAATGGCCAAATCCAGGTAGCTGGCGGTGATAGAAGTTAGGGGCAGGACCCTGCGTCCGGTGGTGACTCATGTGCGGGTAACGCATCATATCGAGGAGCTGAGGTCCAAGTGCAGGGGTACTACCTCCAACATCAGTCCACTCCAGACCTGGTGGTAGCTCTGTCCTCCTCGGCTGAAGGATGTGCGTAGGCTGGACCCTCGGGTGGACTGTTGGCTGCAGCTCTGTCAACGCATCGTAAAGACGGATACGTGTGGCGTACAGCCCCACAGTCAGAGCTCGAAAAGCGTGATCCAATGTCTCAGTGTACTGCACCAGAACCTTTGCGTCGTAGCGGCGCGTCACGCAGGTGGCATAGACAACGACGTAGGACCGGTCGTTGCGCTCCCGAATGCGAGCAGTGTAGGCAGTGAGATCAGACTCAGTCTCATCCCCACCAGGAACATACGGGGTGTACCTGAAGGCAGTCCCCTCCAGGTGAGTGTATGCACCACGGAGACGGGTGATAGTTATATAGGCCGCATCATGAACGGCCATCTCGGTCGACAACCCAATACCGCAGAAGGTGTGGAGTTCGCGGATGGAGGTGCCCATCTGATCGAAGATGCGAACCTCGGTTTAGTACTGGTACTGGTTGAACTCGCGGAAGTCCACGTACACAGTGTACTCAGGGTAACAGCGATATCCCGGCCTTGTAAAGAGGTCGACCAAAATGGTCGGGAACCCAGCCGCCTAAACAACCAATGTCAGGCGTACGCGCTGCCTTGCGGGACGCATCTGAAAAGGAAGATTTAAGGATGTCAAATGACAGTGTGTGTAACATATTATCAGAAGAACAACAGTAGATAATCCAGCTCTCTGATTCGATGTGATTACGAAAACCTAATGTTAGAGTTAGCAAAAATCTTTAACCCGAAAGAGAAGAGAGAGTAGAACCCAGAGTGTAGAAAAGGAGTAAAAGAAAATAATACCACCCGATTGAGATGTGGGCCCATAAGCCACAACATCAAAGTTAGTAAGTTTTTTCAAGTACTAGGCTCAACTTCGACCAAGGAGTTGGAAAGGGGGCTACCTAAAGGCAGTCAGCTCTGATACCAACTTGTGACGCCCTCGATTTGTTCGTACGCTAATCATACACGAAAATGCATAGGACCAAGCTCTGATGCCACGTCACCGTTAACTTTATCAATGTTCTCGTGATGGTTGAAACCGAATCATAGTTCGAAGCTTCGGGATTAAGTCAAACGTGAAAAGACAACGTCGGGGAGTTATAAAGATTCCCTAACAGATTATAATATCAAGTCGGGTACTTTTGGAATCATTGATGATCCCGATATATTAAGAAAGGGGCTTTAACAAAATAAGTAAAGAAATATAGTAAATGAAAATAAATGAACAAAAGAAAGGACTAAAAGTATAAATAAAAAATTATGAAAGAAAGTAAATAAGAATAGAATAATAAAAGGGATTAGAATAAGTAATAATAAAAAAAAAGAGAAAACAAAATAAAACAAATCAAAAAAAAGGGAAACAACCCCAACCGGCCCAACTAGGCCAAATGGCCCAGCCGGCCATCCCCCCATCCCGCAACCCTAGAGCCCCTGGCTCGCTACTCCCTCCCCCCTCGCTACTCCCACCGCCGCCGCGAGCCTCCCCCTCGTGGGGGGCCCCACCCTCACCCCCACGAGAGCCCCCCCCCCCCACTCTCGGTCCTCTCCCCTCACCCCACCGACACCCCTGCCCACGAGAGAACCCCCATCTCCCCCGTGACCCTCGCCCCATCTCCCTCCCACGACAGAGACCCTCCACACCCCGTCGCCCCCTCCCCGGCCGGCGCGCCACCTCACCACGCCGGCGAACCCCCCTGCCTCTCCTCACCGAGGGGGCCCCCCCTCCCCGTCGCGCCCCCCTCCTCCCGCTCGGTCCAGGAGGGACCGGGCAGGGAGACCGGCCTCCCTCGGCCCCTTCACCACGCCGGCGAGCCCCTCCCCCACTGGGCCTCCCCTACGCCTCTTCCTCGCCGGATCCGGCCGGTTCCCCCTCGCCGGCGCGTCACCACCATCATCACCGTCCCCTCCACCACCGGAACCACGCCCGTCTCCACCGTCACCTTCGTGCGAACTCCGGCTTCACCGGGCCGTCACGTCACCGTCGGTGAGCCCCTCCTCGGGCTCCTCCCACCGTGTCGATCTCCTCACCGCCCCGGTTCCATTCCGACAAACGGGGCCTCGATCCGCCGACGGTAGACTCCGGTAGGAGGATTTGAGTATTTGGTTCCTCTAGGTTGTGTTAGCAGAGAGAGTTCTCTGTCTCTGTTAACAGAGAGAGAGATGAGTGTTGAGAGAAAAAGAAAAATGAATAAAAACAAATGATGTATTAAATGCGTATGTATGTATGTATGTATGAGATGTGATGTATGTATTTGCGTATATGGATATTTAGAGGAATACGGTATTTGCACGGTTAGGTATCTAATAATAAAATGAGAAAATAACCTTAGGCCACTTACCGGTGGGGCCAATGCACCCGATGTCTATGACAGGGAGGCCCCACGCGATAGTTAAAATAAAAATAAAAATAATGTTTTATTAAATAAATAAATAAATAGATATATTAGTTAAAATAATTAATTAACATAATTAGAGTATGACACGCGGGTCCCCCACTAAATTAATCTGATTAAATAATATTTAATCTTAAATAAAACTTGTGTCTATGACGTTCGGGACCTGCTGGTCAGTTGACCAGTCAAACGTTGATGTCAGCCCAACATCGCGATGATGTCATAATAGGATTTCATTAAATCTTTTAAATCTGTTTCTTAATTCCTAAATAATTAATAAAACTTTGAAAATTAATATAAAATAATCCGTAAGTCAGATCAAAATAATTTCAACATGAAAGTTGCTCAGCAAAGCGAAACGAACCCGGATACACGGCCCGTTCGTCTGTCACGCGTCCCTAGCATAGCAAACATGGAACTTTTCCATCGTTTCCAGTGTAACCGGTAGTAGCCCGAGACCCGGAAAATATCGTCAGATATTCTTCCGACCCGTCTTTGACGGATGTTCCTGCGTTAGGTCATGTCTAGCCTGCATCTTTTCATGTCATGCTTTGTGTTGCATCGGTGCTATTATTTATTGTTTCTTCCCCCTCTTCTTACCGGTAGACCCCGAGACTGACGCTGCTGCCGGGTACATCTACGACCCTGCCGATCAGTCCTTTGCCGCAGAGCAGCAAGGCAAGCAAACTCCCCTTGATCATTCCTATATCGCCTATGTCTTTCTTCCTACTGCTTGCATTAGTATTTTGCTACTGTTGTAGTTAGCTCCTATATCTGATGCATAGCCTGTTTTTGATGAACTGCTACTTTCAGTCCTGTACTTTTAATATGCTTAGTATAGGTGGAGCAGTCATCCCCTCTGACCCCGTAGATCAATTGCCCCGCTTGTTTTCAATTCTCGATCTCTGATCGACGAGCCAGACCCGACACAGCACGTTCACCCCCCCCCCTTCGTTGTACGACGCTATGGAGGTACTATCGGGTACCGAGGGTGACACCTCGCTAAGTACTCCTGATGATATCTCTGTAGTATAGCTAGTCGGTCGTGGTTATCGAGGGTGATTCCTCTTTCACCATTCCCGATGACGCCTCTGTCGTGCAACCCCGCGAGTGTGGGACCCCCGAGGGTGATCCCTCTAAGCCCACCTTGACGGGTACATCGTTCGGGATCCAACGAGGGTGATTCCTCGGATTCCCCCCGATGTTACAACCACACAGTTACTCGACCATGTTACGGGGATCATTGGTGATTAGTTGTAAGACGGGTGGATTCCCGCGAGACTGTGTTGTTGGCCTAATTAAAATGCTAATGGATTTGGGTATTTGATCTTGGTTGGTCGGAGACCTTTTCGCACTAACCGGCTACGCGGGAAGAATTATGGGTACTCGGCGTCGCGGTATCAGCCGAAGCTTTTCAGATGCCAGCAGTGTAGCGGAGCGCGCCCGAGTGGTCCCGAGATGCATCGCGCTTGTGATTAAGGGATGCTAGGACTGACGTCGGCCGCCCACGCCACGTGCAGGAGCGTGAAGGGGAACTGGGCCCATGAACCCTTTGTGCTTAGGATTTAGACCGGCGGGTTGGCCTCTCTGATTAGTCTTAGGTGGGGCTGCGACGTGTCGATATTCCGAGGCCGGGCATGACCCAGATAAGTATGTCCGGCCAGAGTGTTATCGAGCGTGACGGGACATGTGGTGCACCCCTGCAGGGATGAAAATTAACTATTCGGGTAGCCGTGTCCACGGTTACAGGACGACTTGGAGTTGTGCCCCGATCTTATACAACTACAATTGTTACTTAACTGGAATTAGTTTGCCTCGGGATTGCTTCCTCGCAGGGAGTCGAGGGAGGATCTTTAGGCGTGACCTCACTTTAATATTGCTGCAACAATATGACTATTTTTTTTGTGTTACCCCTGTTCTACTCTCGTCTATTGCTGCAAGACCCTGAAGATGCTAGTCTTCGATAGGACTAGGCCTTCTCTCTCTATTCTCGCATTGCTGCAGTCAGTCCACATATAACCCCCTTCTTTGATACTGGTGCATAATTAGAATAGTTCTGACGTAAGACTTGCGAGTACTTTGGATGAGTACTCACCGCTGCTTTGTTCCCCCCTTGTTCCCTTGATCCGTTTGCTGCGACCAGATGATGAAGCCCAGGAGATGGAGGTCCCCGCCGCCGACGACTGCTACCCCGACGGTGCCTACTACTACGTGGAGGCCGCTGATGATCAGGAGTAGTTAGGAGGTTCCCAGGCAGGAGGCCTCGCCTCGTTCGATCGATTGTATCTTTTGTGCTAGCCTTCTTTAAGGCACCCCATGTTTTATGTCTGTACTCAGATATTTGTTGCTTCCGCTGACTCGTGTGTTTATCGAGCTTTCGTATTCTAGCCCTCGAGGCCCCTGGCTTGTAATATGAAGCTGATGTTATTTTATTTGTGTCTAGAGTTGTGTTGTGATATCTCCCCGTGAGTCCTTGGGTTTGATCGTACGCATTTGCGTGTTTGATTAGCGTACGATTAAGCCGAGGGCGTCACAGTAAGACTGACATCAGAATTATGCTAAGTATGCATCAGTATCAAAGGAAGGGGCTTATATGTGCACTGACTGCAGCAACGCGAGAAAGAGAGGGAAGGCCTAGTCCTATCAAAGACTAGCATCTTCAGCGGTCTTGCAGCAATAGACGAGAATAGAGCAGGTAGCACAATTAAATAGTAACATTGTTGCAGCAATATTAATTAAAGTCACGCCTCGAGATTCTTCCTCGACTCCCTGCGAGGAAGCAACCTTGGAGCAAACATTCCAGTTAAGTAACAGTTGTAGTTGTATAAGATCGGGGCACAACTCCAAGTCACCCTGTAATCGTGGACACGGCTATTCGAATAGATAATTTCTTTCGTGCAGGGTGCACCACATATTCCCCGTCACGCTCGATAAACTCTGATTGGACACACTTTCCTGGGTCATGCCCGGCCTCGGAACATCGGGCTGAGGTTCGCATCTTCGACCAGAGGGGCGGCGAGACCCTCGAGCGCCACGTGTTCTGTGGTATTGGAGTGTCGGTCGAGATGGCCGTCCATGATGCGGCCTACATCGCCATCACCCGTCTCCGTGGAGCGTACCCTCACCTGGAGGAGAGCCCTTTCAGATACATCCCGCATGCTCCTGCTGGGGATGAGACTGGGTCTGATCTCACTGCCTACGCTTCTGACGTTCGGGAGCGCAGCGACCGTTCCTACGTCGCTGTCTACGCCCCCTACGTGACGCGTCGCTACGACGCGCGGATTCTGGTGCAGTACACTGAGGCAATGGATCGTGCTTTCCGAGCTCTGACTGTGGAGTTGTATGCTACGCGCGCTCGTCTTTACGACGCGTTGACAGAGCTGCAGCCATCACACTGTCCGAGGGTTCCACCTATGCACATCCGCGAGCCGAGCAGGATAGAGCTACCATCAGCTCTCGAGTGGACTGATGTTGGGGGTAGAACCCCTGCACTTGGACCTCAGCTGCTCGACTGGATGCGGTACCCTCACCAGAGTCACAACGGGACACAGGGTCATGTCCCTACCTTCTATCACCGCCAGCTACCAGGATTCGATCGTCCTCTCCGACGTTGATGTAGCCTTATCGCTAAATCTCGTTGTGGTACTCTTCCACCGCGTGCCTGCACGCCGCCTAGTGAGTCCAGGGTATCGTCAAATGCGTCCGAGCTATCGCCAAATTTCGAGTTTTTAATCGTTAGTCTGTAATCGAACTTATGTATGGGTCTGTATGTCGAACTCAACTACTATGGAGTATCTATCGCATTTCCCTTTCATTATGTTTGATTACGTCATGAATGCGTGCGATGCCTTTCAATTACTTTAAGCTAAACTACCCCTGCTAAATATTTAACAGGATGGTTAGACCAGTTGGCCGCCCGCGTGGCCCTGCCAACGATGCACCACCCCCGCCTCCTGAGTATATGGCGGGGATGATCCAACAGTTTGAGCTGAACCGCCAGTTTATGCAACGGCTCATGGATCAGTTCCAAAGGCCGAACATGAACCAACCACAAGGCGTGACACTGCAAGACTTCTGCCGTCTCAACCCTGCGATCTACCGCAGCTCAATTCAGCCTCTTGATGCTGATGACTGGCTCCGTGACATTTCCTATGAGCTCGAGTCTGCCAATGTGCCCCTGGCGAGCTATGTCAACTTTGCCGCCTACTTTCTGAAGGGTCCCGCTGCTCAATGGTGGGACAGCCACAGGCGCTCTCAGCCCGATGGAACTATCATCACTTGGGCAGAGTTCAAGGCTGCTTTCCGTGCCCGATACATTCCCCAGGGAATCATGGACCGGAAGAAGCGTGAGCTCCGCAACTTGGTCCAGGGCAACAAGACTGTGGATGCTTATCAGCGGGAATTTCTGGAATTATCTCGCTATGCTGAAGAAGACATTACGACTGATGCACGCAGGCAGGAGAAGTTCCGTGAAGGCCTCCACCCTGATATCAAGCTGACACTCCTCTTTCAGGACTATGCTGATTTCGCCACCCTCGTGAACAAGGCTATTCAGGTTGAGACTGGTCTGCAGGAATACAAAGATAGCAGCAAGCGCAACCGTGACATGGGCTCATCTTCGGGCTCGTCTGCACAGAAGCGAAAGATCTGGATTCCCAACAACATGTACCATGCACCTGCTCCTACTCCGAGGCCGTCCTATGCTGCACCTCGCCTGCCTCCTCCACCACCTAGGCAGCCGAGGCTCCCAACTCCACCGCCTCGAGTTCCTCCTTCCCGTCCTGAGGACGGGCTGTGCTTCAAGTGTGGCCGTCCAGGTCACCGTGCTAGAGACTGCAGGCAGAATCAGAATCAGCTGGCACTTCCCGCAACTGGCCGTGGCAACAACCAGAACCGCAACTTCAACACTAAGCCTGCTTATGTTCGTGGTCAGGCCAACAACATTGATATGGGTCAAGCTCAAGACCAGCCTGCTACCGTGATGAGTACACTTCTCGTTAACTCAGTACCTGCTTCTGTATTGTTTGATACAGGAGCATCGCATTCCTTTATGTCGGAAAATTTTGCATACATGCATGACATTAGGAGCGAAGAGATGAACATCCCGATAGTGGTAAACACCCCTGGGGGCGAATGCCGAACCTCTGTGGTTTGCCCCCATGTTCCAGTTGAAATTGAAGGATTAGAATTCCTTGCCAACCCCATCCTACTAAAGTCATCCAACATTGATCTCATATTGGGGATGGACTGGTTGAAAGCTCATACGGCATCGATCGTTTGTGCCACCAAAACCGTCCACCTCCTACACCCTTCAGATGAACTAGTAAGCTACCATGCTCATCTCGTCCGTAATGCTGAGGCACGACTGTATGCTTTGAATGCATTAAATGCATCGCCTCTGGAAGGGATTGAAAACATACCAGTGGTCCGAGAATTTCAAGATGTCTTTCCAGAAGAACTTCCGGGGATTCCCCCTGCTCGAGCTGTCGAGTTCGTCATTAACTTGGTACCCGGTAGCACTCCTATTGCCAAGCGTCCTTATAAATGCCACCACATGAACTCCTTGAGCTTAAGCAAGAAATTGACAACTCGCTCCGTCTGGGTTTCATCCGTCCGAGTTCCTCTGCTTGGGGAGCACCTTCTCTCTTTGTTAAGAAGAAGGATGGGACAAATCGATTGGTTCAAGACTATCGTCCTATCAACCAGGCCACTATTCACAACAAATATCCTCTCCCTCGGATAAATGATTTGTATGATCAACTTGCTGGTTCCACCGTTTTCTCTAAGCTCGACTTGAGATTGGGATACCACCAGATCCGTGTTCGCAAGGAGGATATTCCAAAGACCGCCTTTGTTACTCGATATGGATCATACGAGTACACCGTCATGTCCTTCGGCTTAACCAATGCACCGGCAACCTTCTCTCGATTGATGAATTATATATTCATGGACTACCTCGACAAATTTGTTGTGGTATATCTAGATGATATTCTGGTGTTTTCGAAGAATGAAGAAGAGCATGCTGAACATCTTCGTCTTGTATTGGATAAGCTTCGGGAGCATAAACTCTATGCGAAGTATTCCAAATGTGAGTTCTGGCTAGACGAAGTGACTTACCTTGGTCATGTGATTTCCAAGGATGGTATTGCGGTCAACCCTGAACGAATTCAAGCTATTCTTGACTGGACTCCCCCGAAGAATGTCAAGCAAGTCAGAAGTTTTCTCGGACTCGCCAGCTATTGCCGTCGATTCGTCGAGAACTTCTCCAAGATTGCGAAGCCCTTAACCAACCTGCTTCACAAAGGTGTTAAATATGAATGGACTGATAAATGTCAGGAAAGTTTCCAGGCACTCAAGGACAAATTGACGTCCGCTCCAGTACTTTCTCCTCCAGATACAAAAAGGGATTTCGTCATATACTGTGATGCTTCTCGTCAAGGAATAGGTTGTGTCCTAATGCAGGATCGCAAGGTGATCGCTTATGCTTCACGTCAACTGCGTGCTCATGAAGAGAACTACCCAGTTCATGATCTCGAGCTTGCCGCAGTCATTCATGCATTGAAGGAATGGCGACAATACCTTGTCGGTAATCGCTGTGAAATCTACACCGACCATCAAAGTCTGAAGTACTTGTTCACTCAACCGGAGCTGAACCTGCGTCAACAAACATGGATGGAGCGTATAGCAGATTTTGACTGTAGTATATCATATACCCCTGGCAAGGCTAACGTAATGGCTGATGCCTTAAGTCGCAAGTCATACTGCAACCACCTCCAGGTTCATCAGGTTCACGATCGTCTGCAAGAGGAATTCCATAAGCTGAACCTCCACATTGTTCCTCAGGGTTACCTTGTTCCGCCTCCTGAAGAGTATCAAAAGATGAACCTCCGTGTTGTTAATCAGGGTTCCCTCAGTAACCTAGTGGTTGAACCAGATCTTGTGAGCTCCATAAAGAATATACAAAACTTTGACGATGATGTCGACAGGATTAAGAGCTATATTGCGAAGGGTAAACCCTCCTTTTTCACTGCTAATGAAGGTGGCGCCTTGTATTTCAAGGGTCGCCTATTCGTCCCAAATAAGAAGGAAAATCTCAGGATGACTGGGAAGGTGATGGAAGAAGCTCATGACACACCATTGTCTATTCACCCGGGTAGTACCAAGATGTACCAAGACATCCGGCAAAGATTCTGGTGGCCCAATATGAAACAAGACATTGCCCGCTATGTGGCAGAATGTGATATATGCCGGCGTATCAAAGCAGAACACCAAAAGCCTGCTGGAACTCTGCAACCTATCTCTATTCCCGAGTGGAAATGGGACCACGTTGAAATGGACTTTGTCACTGGTTTTCCCAGGTCTCAGAAAGGTAATGATGCTATTCTTGTCGTCATTGATCGACTGTCTAAAGTTGCACATTTCCTGGCCGTCAAAGAAACGATTAATGCTAGTCAGCTGGCAGATCTTTATATGTCAAGAGTTGTTTCACTTCACGGAATTCCGTTGGTAATCAGTTCGGACCGTGGCAGCTTGTTCACTTCAAAATTCTGGGAAAGTTTTCAGAAGGCTATGGGGACTCATCTGTCCTTCAGCACGGCATTTCATCCTCAATCCCAGGGACAAGTTGAACGAGTCAACCAAATTCTCGAGGACATGCTTCGAGCTTGTGTCATTTCTTTCGGTAAGAAATGGGAGGAATCTCTCCCGTATGCCGAGTTCTCTTACAACAATAGCTATCAAGCTAGTCTGAAGATGGCCCCTTTCGAAGTATTGTACGGGCGAAGGTGTCGAACTCCTCTGAATTGGTCAGAAACTGGGGAACGATCACTCTTCGGTCCGGATATTATTCAACATGCCGAAGATCAAGTCCGCATTATTCATGAGAATCTGAAGGCTGCTCAGTCTCGTCAGAAGAGTCAGTATGACCGTCATCATCAAGATATGGTCTATCAACCTGGCGAAAAGGCTTATCTTCGTGTCACACCAATGAGAGGTGCACACCGTTTCGGAATCAAGGGCAAGTTAGCTCCTCGTTATATCGGTCCTTTCACTCTTCTCGAAAGGCGTGGAAGAGTGGCTTATCAATTGGAACTGCCGTCGAACCTTTCTCAGGTTCACGATGTCTTCCATGTGTCTCAACTCCGTCGCTGCTTCAAGGATCCTATTCGAGCAGTGGATCACGATATGCTTGAGCTACAATAAGACCTCTCTTATAAAGAGCATCCGGTCCGCATTCTCGACCAAGCTAAACGTAAAACTCGTCGCAAGGTCACCAAGTTCCTTAAGGTGCAGTGGTCAAATCACTCTGAAGATGAAGCCACTTGGGAACGTGAGGATCATCTTCGTGATGAATACCCCGGGCTTTTTCCCTCTACCTCTTAATTCTCGGGACGAGAATTCTTGTTAGTAGGGGAGAATTGTGACATCCTCGACTTTTGCAACAGTAATTATTGTAATTAAGCTACAGTGATCCTGCGCTAATGATGCCACGTCACTGTTAACTTTATCAATGTTCTCGTGATGGTTGAAACCGAATCATAGTTCGAAGCTTCGGGATTAAGTCAAACGTGAAAAGACAACGTCGGGGAGTTATAAAGATTCCCTAACAGATTATAATATCAAGTCGGGTACTTTTGGAATCATTGATGATCCCGATATATTAAGAAAGGGGCTTTAACAAAATAAGTAAAGAAATATAGTAAATGAAAATAAATGAACAAAAGAAAGGACTAAAAGTATAAATAAAAAATTATGAAAGAAAGTAAATAAGAATAGAATAATAAAAGGGATTAGAATAAGTAATAATAAAAAAAAAGAAAACAAAATAAAACAAATCAAAAAAAAGGGAAACAACCCCAACCGGCCCAACTGGGCCAAATGGCCCAGCCGGCCATCCCCCCATCCCGCAACCCTAGAGCCCCCTGGCTCGCTACTCCCTCCCCCCTCGCTACTCCCACCGCCGCCGCGAGCCTCCCCCTCGTGGGGGGCCCCACCCTCACCCCCACGAGAGCCCCCCCCCACTCTCGGTCCTCTCCCCCCACCCCACCGACACCCCTGCCCACGAGAGAACCCCCATCTCCCCCGTGACCCTCGCCCCATCTCCCTCCCACGACAGAGACCCTCCACACCCCGTCGCCCCCCTCCCCGGCCGGCGCGCCACCTCACCACGCCGGCGAACCCCCCCTGCCTCTCCTCACCGAGGGGGCCCCCCCTCCCCGTCGCAACCCCCTCCTCCCGCTCGGTCCAGGAGGGACCGGGCAGGGAGACCGGCCTCCCTCGGCCCCTTCACCACGCCGGCGAGACCCTCCCCCACCGGGCCTACCCTACACCTCTTCCTCGCCGGATCCGGCCGGTTCCCCCTCGCCGGCGCGTCACCACCATCATCACCGTCCCCTCCACCACCGGAACCACGCCCGTCTCCACCGTCACCTTCGTGCGAACTCCGGCTTCACCGGGCCGTCACGTCACCGTCGGTGAGCCCCTCCTCGGGCTCCTCCCACCGTGTCGATCTCCTCACCGCCCCGGTTCCGTTCCGACAAACGGGGCCTCGATCCGTCGACGGTAGACTCCGGTAGGAGGATTTGAGTATTTGGTTCCTCTAGGTTGTGTTAGCAGAGAGTGTTGAGAGAAAAAGAAAAATGAATAAAAACAAATGATGTATTAAATGCGTATGTATGTATGTATGTATGACATGTGATGTATGTATTTGCGTATATGGATATTTAGAGGAATACGGTATTTGCACGCTTAGGTATCTAATAATAAAATGAGAAAATAACCTTAGGCCACTTACCGGTGGGGCCAATGCACCCGCTGTCTATGACAGGGAGGCCCCACGCGATAGTTAAAATAAAAATAAAAATAATGTTTTATTAAATAAATAAATAAATAGATATATTAGTTAAAATAATTAATTAACATAATTAGAGTATGACACGCGGGTCCCCCACTAAATTAATCTGATTAAATAATATTTAATCTTAAATAAAACTTGTGTCTATGACGTTCGGGACCCGCTGGTCAGTTGACCAGTCAAACGTTGATGTCAGCTCGACATCGCGATGATGTCATAATATGATTTCATTAAATCTTTTAAATCTGTTTTTTAATTCCTAAATAATTAATAAAACTTTGCAAATTAATATAAAATAATCCGTATGTCAGATCAAAATAATTTCAACATGAAAGTTGCTCAGCAAAGCGAAACGAACCCGGATACACGGCCCGTTCGTCTGTCACGCGTCCCTAGCATAGCAAACATGGAACTTTTCCATCGTTTCCAGTGTAACCGGTAGTAGCCCGAGACCCGGAAAATATCGTCAGATATTCTTCCGACCCGTCTTTGACGGATGTTCCTGCGTTAGGTCATGTCTAGCCTGCATCTTTTCATGTCATGCTTTGTGTTGCATCGGTGCTATTATTTATTGTTTCTTCCCCCTCTTCTTACCGGTAGACCCCGAGACTGACGCTGCTGCCGGGTACATCTACGACCCTGCCGATCAGTCCTTTGCCGCAGAGCAGCAAGGCAAGCAAACTCCCCTTGATCATTCCTATATCGCCTATGTCTTTCTTCCTACTGCTTGCATTAGTATTTTGCTACTGTTGTAGTTAGCTCCTATATCTGATGCATAGCCTGTTTTTGATGAACTGCTACTTTCAGTCCTGTACTTTTAATATGCTTAGTATAGGTGGAGCAGTCATCCCCTCTGACCCCGTAGATCAATTGCCCCGCTTGTTTTCAATTCTCGATCTCTGATCGACGAGCCAGACCCGACACAGCACGTTCACCCCCCCCCCCCTTCGTTGTACGACGCTACGGAGGTACTATCGGGTACCGAGGGTGACACCTCGCTAAGTACTCCTGATGATATCTCTGTAGTATAGCTAGTCGGTCGTGGTTATCGAGGGTGATTCCTCTTTCACCATTCCCGATGACGCCTCTGTCGTGCAACCCCGCGAGTGTGGGACCCCCGAGGGTGATCCCTCTAAGCCCACCTTGACGGGTACATCGTTCGGGATCCAACGAGGGTGATTCCTCGGATTCCCCCCGATGTTACAACCACACAGTTACTCGACCATGTTACGGGGATCATTGGTGATTAGTTGTAAGACGGGTGGATTCCCGCGAGACTGTGTTGTTGGCCTAATTAAAATGCTAATGGATTTGGGTATTTGATCTTGGTTGGTCGGAGACCTTTTCGCACTAACCGGCTACGCGGGAAGAATTATGGGTACTCGGCGTCGCGGTATCAGCCGAAGCTTTTCAGATGCCAGCAGTGTAGCGGAGCGCGCCCGAGTGGTCCCGAGATGCATCGCGCTTGTGATTAAGGGATGCTAGGACTGACGTCGGCCGCCCACGCCACGTGCAGGAGCGTGAAGGGGAACTGGGCCCATGAACCCTTTGTGCTTAGGATTTAGACCGGTGGGTTGGCCTCTCTGATTAGTCTTAGGTGGGGCTGCGACGTGTCGATATTCCGAGGCCGGGCATGACCCAGAGAAGTATGTCCGGCCAGAGTGTTATCGAGCGTGACGGGACATGTGGTGCACCCCTGCAGGGATGAAAATTAACTATTCGGATAGCCGTGTCCACGGTTACAGGACGACTTGGAGTTGTGCCCCGATCTTATACAACTACAATTGTTACTTAACTGGAATTAGTTTGCCTCGGGATTGCTTCCTCGCAGGGAGTCGAGGGAGGATCTTTAGGCGTGACCTCACTTTAATATTGCTGCAACAATATGACTATTTTTTTTGTGTTACCCCTGTTCTACTCTCGTCTATTGCTGCAAGACCCTGAAGATGCTAGTCTTCGATAGGACTAGGCCTTCTCTCTCTATTCTCGCATTGCTGCAGTCAGTCCACATATAACCCCCTTCTTTGATACTGGTGCATAATTAGAATAGTTCTGACGTAAGACTTGCGAGTACTTTGGATGAGTACTCACCGCTGCTTTGTTCCCCCCTTGTTCCCTTGATCCGTTTGCTGCGACCAGATGATGAAGCCCAGGAGATGGAGGTCCCCGCCGCCGACGACTGCTACCCCGACGGTGCCTACTACTACGTGGAGGCCGCTGATGATCAGGAGTAGTTAGGAGGTTCCCAGGCAGGAGGCCTCGCCTCGTTCGATCGATTGTATCTTTTGTGCTAGCCTTCTTTAAGGCACCCCATGTTTTATGTCTGTACTCAGATATTTGTTGCTTCCGCTGACTCTGTGTGTTTATCGAGCTTTCGTATTCTAGCCCTCGAGGCCCCTGGCTTGTAATATGAAGCTGATGTTATTTTATTTGTGTCTAGAGTTGTGTTGTGATATCTCCCCGTGAGTCCTTGGGTTTGATTGTACGCATTTGCGTGTTTGATTAGCGTACGATTAAGCCGAGGGCGTCACAGTAAGACTGACATCAGAATTATGCTAAGTATGCATCAGTATCAAAGGAAGGGGGCTTATATGTGCACTGACTGCAGCAACGCGAGAAAGAGAGGGAAGGCCTAGTCCTATAAAGACTAGCATCTTCAGCGGTCTTGCAGCAATAGACGAGAATAGAGCAGGTAGCACAATTAAATAGTAACATTGTTGCAGCAATATTAATTAAAGTCACGCCTCAAGATTCTTCCTCGACTCCCTGCGAGGAAGCAACCTTGGAGCAAACATTCCAGTTAAGTAACAGTTGTAGTTGTATAAGATCGGGGCACAACTCCAAGTCATCCTGTAACCGTGGACACGGCTATTCGAATAGATAATTTCTTTCGTGCAGGGTGCACCACATATTCCCCGTCACGCTCAATAAACTCTGATTGGACACACTTTCCTGGGTCATGCCCGGCCTCGGAACATCGACACGTCGCAGCCCCACCTAGACTCAAAAGAGAGGCCAGCCCGTCGGTCTAAATCCTAAGCACGCAGGGGTCATGGGCCCATCACCCTTTGCACTCCTTCACAATGCGAGGGCGGCCGATGTCAGTCCTGGCACCTCTTATACAAGAACGGTGATAATCCAGATCACTCGGGCGCGCGCCGCTCCATTGCTGACGTCTGAAGAGATTCGGCTTGATACCACGACGTCGAGTACCCATAACTTCTCCCACGTAGACGGTTAGTGCGAATAAGGCCTCCGACCAACCCAGATCAAATACCTGAATCCATTAACATTTTTATTAACTCATCGACGCATCCACGCGAGAATTCACCCGCCAAACATATTTTCATCAATGTTTCCCATAACACGGTCAAGTAACTGTGTGGTTGTAACATCAGGGGGATCCGAGGTATCACCCTCGTTGGATTTCGAACGATGTAACCGTCAAGGTGACCAGGGAGGAATCGCCCTCGATGGCCACGCTTAATGGGTTGTACGACAGAGTCGTTATCGGAAGTGGTGAACGAGGAATCACCCTCTGAGAACCACCGCCGATCAACTACACTACAATGCTAACATCGGAGTACGTAACGAGGTGTCACCCTCGGTACTCGATAGTAGCTCTGCAGCGTCGTGCAACTAAGGGGGTGTGAGTGATGTGTCGGGTCTTGGCTCGACGACCAGTTACCGATACTTGACGATAAAGCGGGGGCAACTCGACTAAGGGGGCAAAGGGGGTGACTGCTCCACCTATACTAAACAGTTTAGCCTGTGGTACAGTAAAGTGGCAGTTCATCAAAAATAGGCTATGCATCAGAATAGGATCTATCTACAACAGTAGCGAAATTCTAATGCAAGCATGAGGAAGAGGGTAGGCGTATCCGGCAGCAGCGTCAGTCTCGGGGTCGACCGGTAAGAAAAGGAGGAAGAAACAATAAATATAAACACAGATGCAACGCTAAGCATGACATGGCAATATGCAGGGCTAGGCATGCATTAACGCAGTATCATCCGTCGTAGACGGATCGAGAAAATATCAGATGATATTTCTCGAGTCTCTGGCTACTACTAGTCAGGCGAAATGGATGAAGAAGTTTCATGTTTGCTATGCTAGGGACGAGTGACAAACGAACGGATAGCGTATCCTGGTTCGTCTCGTTTTGCTGATCAACTTTCTTTTATAAATTATTTTCATGTGACTTACGGTTTAATTAATATTAATTTTTAAAGTTTTATTCAATATTCAGAAATTACAATAGATTATTCTAATTCAACAAATGCATTTATGACATCATCATGATGTCATCATGTCATGAACGGTCAACAGGATCTGTTGACTGATCAAAATGACCGGTGGGTCCCATACGTCATAGACACAATATTAATTAGGGTTAACTAATTATTAATCAGATTAATTTATGGGGTGGGACCCACCTATCATAGTGTGCTTAGGATAAATCAATTAACAAATTTAATTACTTATTCTATTAAATATTAAACATCTTATTAACTAATTAACATAGTAATTAACTAATCTAATTAATCATTAATTATCTATTTAAATAATTAACTAATTAGTTAATTAAAATAATTAAATAATCTAATTAATCCTTAATTATCTAATTAACCTACTTATTTATTATATATATATACTTTTTAAAACGTTCTGAGGGTATCGGGCCCCCAAGTCATTCTCACACGGGGAAGGGGTTAGGGGGGGTAATCCCCCGCTAACCCAAATCGGGGCAGGGGCAGTGGCCCTGGTCGTGGCTGAAACCAACGAGCAAGACCAACCAGCCATGGGCGTGGCGGCGGATGGTGAGCAGCGCGACGACGGGAGGAGGCCACGAGCGGCATGGCGATGCTGGCGAGGGGCAGCGGGGCGGGACGAGGGACGTGTGTCGCCAGGGGAGAAGGCGGGAGGCGGGACGAGGGCCGTCGGAGAGGAGGGCCGGCGGGGCAGCGCGTGGCTTCGGCCTCCCCAGCCACGATCCACTCTGGATCGGGAGGGGCGTGGGGAGGGGAGCGAGGTGGGGGACAAGGGGTCTGGTGGCTGGGGGTGAGGGGGATAGTGAGGGAGTGGGTGTGGGTTAGCATTGGTGTTATATACCCCATGAGTATTGGGCCAGTTGGCCTAGTTGGGGCCGACCCAACGGGAGGGTCTTTTTCTTTTTCTTTTGTTTTTATTTTATTTTATTTATTTTTAGTTTATGTTTTAGTTTTATTTTAATTTAATGAATTTAAACACTTCTAAATAAATTAATTTATCCAACACAATTAACTATGCATTATTTGTCGTAATAGGAACATTTTAGATTTCGTATGTGACAAATTTAAATCTTGGCATTAGATTGCATTTGAATTTGAATTGGTTTTTAACTAACACGAGATTAACAACAGTAATTACGGTGACATGACATCATTAGCATAGGATTAATGTAGCTTAATTACAGAGATCACTGTAGCAAAAGTTGGGGATGTCATAGCTATAGGGGTCGCGCCGCCCGTATCTAGGGCTCGTCCGTTGGTCTTGTTGACCGGCTGCCCTAGAGAGTCTTTTCCCGATCTCTTGATCCGGGTTTCTCTCTTCCGGCGTTCACTTTGATCGGCGTTTTCTTTCTGGTTTTCCGATCTATGATCGGTTTGCGTCTCCCGTCGTCGTCGACCACCGCGCCTCTACTCCGACATCGGCGTGATCCGGCCTCCACACCAACCCGGCGGTGTTGCACGATTCGGCAGCCCTTCACGGCCGTCGACCGCGCGTCTGCTCATCCGTCGCCCTACACCAGCCATCGTCGCCCTTCTCCAACCGGGACTGCTTCATCATCACCCGCCTCCACCGTCGCCTCGTATTGTCGCGCCGCCGCCTGCCTTGGGTCGGCTGTGTCGGGCCGGCTCCCGGCTCCGGCCGCATTGTCCTCGCCGCCTGCCTCGGGCAGGCTGCGTCGGGCCGACTGTCGCCTCCAGCCGCACAGCCTGCCTCGAGCCGACTGCCGCCTCCGGCCGCACCGCCTGCCTCGGGCTGGCTGCGTCGGGCTGGCTCCCGGCTCCGGCCGCATCGGCCTCGCCGCCCTCCTCGGGCCCGCTGTCGCCTCCGACCACGCCGCCTGCGTCGGGTCGAATCCCGGCTCCGACTGCGTCGGCTGCCTTGGGCCGGTTATCGGCTCGGGCCGCATCGGCCTCGCCGCCTACCTTGGGTCGGCTGCGTCGAGCCGGATCCTGGCTCCGTCTGCGTCGTCGGCCTTGGGCCGACTATCGGCTCCGGTCGCATCGGCCTCGCCACCACCCCGCCTCCATCGAGCGACGTCCCCGACCTCGCACACGATCGGATTGATCACCCACGTGCACGCGATCCGCGTCATCTACGTCGTGCGACCGATCTGGCCCGTCGTTTGCGCGTGCCCCCGCAAGTCCCGTGAAGACTGACCCAAGTAAAGTCTGCCCCTCCACCGATCGAGCATCAGGCTGTCGGTGCGTCAACCCATTAGGCCGCAGCGTCGACGCCCCATGGTTCTTCCCTCGGCTGCATCGCCGCGCACTACCGTTACGTCGCCCCATCGGGTCGTCGCGTTGCGGCATGCTGTCTACGCCACCGCCTCGAGGTCTTCCCGCCGTCGCCCCGACCCGCGCGCTGCCGCTTCGTCGCCCTTCGGGTCGTAGCAACGCGTCACGCAGTCCACTCCGCCGTCCCTGCACGTCGACTTCCTGTGGCATGTGTCGCGTCGTCTCCTTTGCCGCGGGAACGCCATCATCCGCGCCGGTCTTTGTCACATTGTCGGGTTCTTCCTCGCCTGCTTCGAGCATCGTCGCCGCATACCTACCCAGTCGCTGCCATCAGGCCGCCGCCGCCGCTCTCCTTTGGCGCCACAGCTCGCTCAACCGAGCCGCGACGCTAGTCCACCTCCTTCATCTTCGTCCCGCACCAGCTCCTCACCAGTGTCGTTGTCGTCTACCCCGACTCCTCGACATGACGTACAGCTTGTGTAGGTCCCTCATCTACGCATGTCTAGTTCTAACAACACTGACGTGTGCCTTCGGCCTCGTTGTGTTCCCAGGCCTGGCAAGCCTGGAGCTACGCATCGCCATCATCGACTTCAACCGTCTACGCATGCGCGGTGCTAGCAACACCGATGCGTGCCTTCGTCCACGGAGTGTCCCCGGGCTTGGCAAACCCCGCGCGACGCGTCGTCAACTATGTTTCCTTCCCGACGCATCACTACTTCGACACCACTACGCCCATGACTGACCCGGCGCCTCCTTGCACCTGTGGCTCCACGATGACTCGCTCGACACCGGCTACTCCGACTCGACATCAACCACGGCGTTCTTCGCACGGCTACCTCGACCACGGATACACCATCCTACGCTCTCGGCTACCTCGACATCGGCACAAAGGGCTACCGTCTTGCTTAAGCAACCTCGTCGATTTCCACTCCAACCACAACTTCCGCAATACATCGACCATTACAACTGGGGGATGACCGTCGGCTTACCTTTGGATTCTTCTTCAGTCTCACCGTCTGTGTCGCTACCGTTGTGACTGTGAGGGATGTTGAGTATATTAATTATTAGGAAATATGAGATAGACTAAGATTTGTCCTACCTTGTCTTATACTCCAGGTTGATCACTGTATATATATATATATGTGTGTGTGTGTGTGTATGCCCATGAGGCTCAAGCAATACAACAAATATTCCACCAATCCCTCTTCTCGTGTTCCACTAACTGCATACTGGATCACGACGGCGGCGGCGGCAATTTCACCGCACGCGGGATCTAGGAGACCAGGGATGCGGCAGAACCACCACCGCGAGATCAGAGACCAGGTGACACAACAACATCTTGGTTGTTGGCAACGCAAGGCACAAACATGGATGCACATGTTCGACCGCAAAGAGATCATGAATGGCGACTTCTTTTTGGCCAATGGAGAACGTATGTATGTGTACGCAACCGGCTCATCAGCGGCTGTGGGCCAAAGCACAGGTTCAAAATCATGCAGCTTCCTGCTTCCTCTCCATGTGGGCAGTAGCGGCATGCATAAATTCAAGTCTTGCAACTTTACTACATGGACAGAGGTCGTGATATACACAGGTTCAGCGTACAAGAGGTTGTACGCAAGCTTAGCTTTGAGAGTCACACCTTCAGAACTATCTAGGTCTTCAGCCTCTCCCGGCAGATAGCATGTTATAATAGGAGTGTGTGATTGAGTCTATGAGGATGTAACTATAAACAACGGCGGCGCCAACTTGTGCCAGATCAACATCTATAATGACGTCAACCTCCATTTTGCTTTTGTTTTTAAATATCTATATGTTTGTATCCAGTGTAGTTTAATCCATTTGCCACAACTGACGTGTGACACTGCATTGTGGAGTACCTATCCCATCGAGGAATCAGCGAAAGAGCTATAATAGCTAGGCTTCTCGACTTTAGCCGAGATGAGAAATGAGATGCTTGACATGGGATAATATGAAGCGCACACTTGAGATGGCTAACAAGCGCCTCACATATGACCAAATTGCAGGAAGAATGAAGCGATGGTAGCAACACATGATGATAATTTTCAGCAGGTATGACTAGAGCTAGCGTAAGAAGAGAAGTTAGTACACATCCCCTAATAACTCTAATGTATCATGGTAATTGCTTCATTTCATTGCTACGTTTTCCAGTTCACAGATACTCATGAGATTAAATACCATGCTATGATTTTAAGCATAGACATAATTAGTGGATTCGATGGCTACACACGTGTAAAAAATGGTCATTCGTAAACACTAAAACCATGCATTAATACATGATCAAATAAATTACAGAATTAACCATGCATATTGATTATTATTTTCTATAATTTGCATAGTATATAAAAAATTAACAAAAAAATTCCAGGATTTTTTAACAACTTGATTGTATTTTTCATAGTAATAACAATATGAGTGACAGAAACAACAATTCAAGTACTCCCTCCGTCCCAAAATTCTTGTCTTAGGTTTGTCTAGAAATTGATGTATCTAAATACTAAAACGTGACTAGATACATTTATATCTAGACAAATCTAAGACAATAATTTTGGGACGGAGGGAGTATATAACTGATAATCCAATTAGAGAGGTTGGTCTGATTATTTACCGAGATATGTACCATAATTTATTAGGGCTTTCAATCATACATAAACCCATAGTCCAAAAGGAAGCACTTATTCTCAAAGTGATTTTGTTAGCTAGCCAGAACAGTTGTATAAAAACGTTTTCTAAAACTTGATTGTATGTAGTATTGATTATTACTCCCTCCGTTCCTCAAGTCTTTTTAGAGGTTTTACTAATGAACTACATACGAATGTATATAGACATACTTTAGGGCATAGATTCACTTATTTTGCTCCGTATGTAGACCGTTAGTGAAATCTCTTAAAAGACTTATACTCCCTCCGTCCCAAAATAAGTGTTTCAACTTTGTACTAGCTCTAGTACAAATTTGTATTAAGCTTGAGACAGTTATTTTTGGACGGAAGGGGTATTTAGGAACGGAAGGAGTACCAAATTTTGTCGGTCGTGAAATTTATAAATATAGTATTATAGGTTGCATGGGCCTCTGTGCTATTATTACTACTCCCTCCGTCCGGGTGTATAGGTCATGCGTGTAGTTCTAGATTGTTAATTTAATTACTTAAATATGTATTATATGTAATAAATAATATACCATTAGATTCATGCGGGGATGTAGTATCTGAATATGTAATTATTACTGCATATAATATATATTTAAATAGTTAAATTGACAACTTAGAACTACGCGCATGTCCTATATACTTAGACGGAGCTAGTAATTGTAGAAAGTTTGCTCCTCCTCAGTAAAGCGCACCCGTTGTGTAAAAAACGAGCATGAGCATAAGGGTCATCGTAAGGACAAGACATAGGGATTAGCTCACAGAGAGCGACCCTAAGTCCTTAACGAGATTTTTTTTTTAAAAAAACAACCCCTGAGCGAAAGCAATGACAAGTGTGATGTGCGGTGTCAAGCTCACCACCTGGAGATTGACCACGTTTGGACACACTCGGATCAGGTGAACACCATGTCCATCCTCAACAAGGATGTGAAGGATGATAAGAGCAACTCTAGCAGACCCTGCAAGACACGCATATCCGTAAAAATTCCGACGAATATGCGGATTCGGTCCAATTTTTGACCAGAATAGAGCCCGCATACTCTTTCGGCCCGTACAAAAATTTGCCGCGGCCCGCAAACAGCACGCACCGACCGCTATATCGACGGTTCCGCGGCTCGTTTGCAGGTCGAAACCCTATCCCCGCCGCCGCCAAGCCCCCACGATTCCCCATCCCCTTCTCCATATTTCTTGTCGCCGGCGACCACCTCCCCCGCCTCCAGCCGCCATGTGGAGCTCCGGACGCGGATCCGGCAACGGAAGCGACCCGGAGCGCAAGCGACGCGTCCGCTCGGACGCTGCGAGGAAGCGCGGGGCCCGGAGGTGGACCAACCACGGCACGTCGCCGCCGGCGAGCTTCCGGCGAAGCGAGACGGAGGAGTACGACCGACGGCGCGCGTCCTTCTCCTCCGCGAGATGTTCGTACGCCGGGAGCTCCTCCTCCTCTGACGCGGGCCTTCTCCCCGTGAAGAGGGAGTGGTGGACGAGGATGAGCCGGAGGAGCCGAACGAGTTCGACTTCGTCCCCGTCAAGGAGGAGCCCGAGGAGCCTGCTTCGCTCGGCCGCCACTGAGTCGTCGGGCCGGAAGACTACGTCGCCGACGTCGACGCCGTTGCGGCCGCGCACGCTCGCCATCGCCGAGCGTGCGCGAGGAGGCGATGCGCCGACGTCACGCCGAGGAGCTTGAAGACCTCGAGTGGCGACAGGCGGTTGCCGCCAACCTCGCCGCCAAGGAGAAGTACGAGGAGTGGCACCCCATCCGCGAGGAGCAGACGACGAAGTACATCAACCTCTACAGCTCTGGCAAGGAGGATTGAGCGTCCTTCTCCACGGCGTCGTCCATTTGCCGCGACCTCACCACCGTCAGATCCGATCCGACCCCTCTAGTACTAGTATTAACGTAGTATGAACTATGTTTGTAGTGTGTTGATCATGATCTATGTTCTTCTACGAAAGTGTTTTTTTAAATTATGCAGTTCTAGATACGGTTTCTGTTCGGTCGCGCTAGTTTTCGACCCGCAAACGCGATCTTCGTGAAACCGCAAACACGTTTTGCGGGTCAAGTTTTTGCGGGGTCTGCTAGATTGCTCTAAGTGGCGATACAGTGGGATGTCGTGTTAAAATAAAGGGTGTGGATCTACGGGGCTCTTGAGTCATGGTTACGAAACTAGGGGTGTGCTATTTTATACTCATTGCAACTCAGGGGCATGGCGGGCATGTTTGCTAGTTTGTTTCTAAAGAATACACGGTCACACTTACCAAGAATGTGCATAAGGGTTAAGGGTTAAGGGTTATATAGACCAATAAAATAGCATCATCGAATGTGAAGAGCTTGGAGCAACAGGTCAGCAGAAGACAAGACTAGCACAAACTGTTTCTGGAATCAATGCCTTAATCCAACTTCATCTCATTATCCCGTGCGCTGCCTCTGCATGACCAGATCTTTATAGTTCTATCATGGGAAACAGTCACAATCTGTTGTCCGTCTGCACATATCAGATAGATAAACCATTAATTAGATGTTTAGCTGTGACATGTTTGATGTTTTGGTTGGAGCTTGGCAAGTGAACACAATAGTACGAAGTCAATCTCCTGGGAAAATAGAGTCTAGTAGACAAAAATAACTTTATTAACTATAGGACCTAACAATATTGTTCAAAATATTTTTGCATCAACAATAAACAGTCCAGAAGGGTGATATTTTCACCAAATATGTCATAGAAGAATTGAAGCGGTGGAAAGGAACACATTTAACAGAGGCAAAGGGACGGGACCATAATATTATGGATGATTAGAATTAGTAAGAGTATAAAGGTCATACATTTAAATAATAATAATTGAAGGAAAAGAAAAGGAAGGGTAACAGGGGCGTCATGCATTTATGAGGTACATCTTGCAGTTAACTATTCAAAGAAAGATGGTCAATCTAAGAATCTTAGTCTAACAGTTTTCACTAAATAACGGCTGCTAGTTCAGAAAAAAGGAAGTCCCACTAGTGTAGGACAATCTAGAGCGCACTATGTAACTGTAGTGCTGTAAATAAACAAGTGAACAGTAAAAGATGTACTCCCTCCATCCGGAATTACTTGTCATACAAATGGATGTATCTAGAACTAAAATACATCTATATACATCCATTCCCACGACAAGTATTTCTGGGCGGAGGGAGTACATGTGAATGAACCGACTTGTTTCTTAGTGTGACAAGATAAAGAAATGACTAAATTAGTTATTCTCGGAGAATGCATCACACAAATAATTCTGCACACAAAGAAGTGTAGGTGTTTGAGCAAACGGTTACCTCCACTAATATCCAGACTAGTAACCTTTGACTCATGGCCTGCCAAGCTTTTAATTGCTTTGCAATCACGAGTTGACCATAGCTGAGAACAAAATATTTAACATGAGTGAACTAAATAGGGGGGGGGGGGGGGGGTAAATTGATCCAAAATCACATATGAAACATACCGCTGCTTTAGTGTCATAGGAAGATGTCGCTAAATAATAACCCTCCTGGGGTTCAAATTTCACATACGAGATAAGACTCTTATGCGCCGGTATAGAATACAACATTTGTCTGGTCCTCAAATCCCATATTCGACAGAAATTGTCTTCACTTGCAGTTGCAACTAGATGACCATTAGGGGAGAAGCTGACTCCTAGGACCTGACAGAGAATAGAATCATGTCAGTTATAAAAAGGAAAAATATTCCACAACAAATAATCAGATACATAAGACCGCAGAGCAGGTAAGGCACTTGAGAAGTATCCATGCTGTTAACTTACAGGTTTCACATGCCCAATGAGGGTACAGTACAATCTTCCTGACCTTAGATCCCAAACTCGAGCATTCGCATCAAGCCCACAAGATGCAGCTAAAGAACCATCTGGATGAAAGCTAACACCATATACACTTCTGCTATGTCCCTCTTGGAGTAGAAGTTCAGTTCCAGTATTGATGTCCCACAATCTCCAGGTCTTGTCAAAGCTAGCTGTACCAAGGTACTTTCCAGATGGATGAAAAGCAACGCGAGCAAGACGATCCAGGTGACCATCAAAAGACATTAGGAGTGACCCATCGCTGTTCCATAATTTGGCAGTTTTATCAGCTGAGGCTGTCGCTAAGCAGTTATCAACTGGAGAGAAGGCAACATCAGTTGCACGTTCTCTATGTCCTTTCAGGGTTGCAATTTTAGTTATCTGTGGCATGCTCCATACTTTGATGATCCCACTCCATGAACTGCAGAACCAAGAGGAACAAATAGTTATTTTTACTAGAAAGGAAGAAAAGGACATTAGGTGTTGACAAACAACTAATTGCATGTGTCATTGCTAACAATGAAATACTAACATAGACTCAGTTGTGCGTCTTACATGTACCGGTCTTATTTGGTGTGAGTGTGAGTGTGAGCAAGAACTCTCACAATTTGTCAAATCCAATTAAATATTTATAATCTGAGCGTAATGGAGATGCATTCAGTGCTGCTAGGATAAATGCTCCACACATTGCCAAGACATCAGTCCACCTAAAATGGGCCTAACTAATATGCAGGATGCCAACCTTTGTCTACCAGGAAAAGAAGAAATCTGGCCCTGACTTCTTGACAGTGCTGTCAAATTGAACACTAAGGGCTTGTTTGGTTGAAGACCTGGTGAAAAATTGCCTGGCCTGAAACTTCCCGTGGACTTGCCTGGAGTATGTTTGGTTGATATCGTCAAAAAGTGAACACTAGTCTTGCCTGGGACGTGATTAGCCTGCTGAAGCACCAGGCAGCAACATTAGCCTGGACCAGGCATCGGGAAAAGGTCGCCTGGGCTCACGCCTGGGCACTAATTTAGAATTTTCTTGCGTGTTGTGTAATGAAAGCATGGCCCATCAATAGTTTATAGGCTTATAATAGCGATCCAGACCAGGACGCATACAAAACAAGTCACCCCCACAAGCTAGCCTCATCAGGCAAGATTCGTTGGATCAGGCGCACACCAGGCTTCAGTTTTACCCAGCAGGCACGAAGGCCAGGTATCGAACCAAACTGGCCCTAAAATTTCTAGTTATACTAATAAAAAACGACTGACATTAATTTAGCTAAGAAAACCATCATATACCAACATTTTGTTACAATGGCATCAAATTCATCCCATATCTCTACATGGTGAAGTAAAACTGCAATTTTTAAATGTGTGCAAGCTAAACCTGGCTCGCTACGAAAGCAGTTTGCAGTTATCACTGATGAAATGCTCAGGCAAATGTGTATGGATAAATGCACAAAAAATTGAAGAAACGTGGGAATCTGTTATGATAAGCACCGATTCAGATTGTTTTCAGTCATTGAAAACCTAACATTTAAGAAATCTTACTCGCCAGACTATATATGCTCAATCGCAATAGCCAGCAGTTAAGCCAACCCGAAATTAAGAACTGAGCGAGCCGAAATAAGATTACATTATAATGAAGTGGCGTGCAGCTTTAGGCAAGCATTCCTCACTATTCGTCTGATACACAAGCAAACAATGCATTTTCAGGTATCGGTTATTTTGAAGACGTACCTTGTGGCGAGCATTGAGGCATCGCCAGAGAAGGAGCAGCCGGTGAGCGGGCGGTCATCTCCAACCTCGCTGCACTCAAGCACGAAGTCCCCCGCCTGCTTGACAACAAGGCCCGCCTCTGCCTCGGGGTCCTCATCGGGATCAGCGAGGCGGCGCTTGGCCCTGTCGACTCTGGCCTTAGCGCGGGGCAGTGAGTACATAGCTATGTCAAGGCGCGCCTGGAGCAGTTGGTTGGTACCCTCGGTGAAGAAGGGGTACTGGATCTGCTCCGTGTCGTCGTCGTCCGGGGCTCCTTGCTCGTCCTCCTGCGCGCGGAGGAGGCGGTCGAACTGGGCGTCCGCCTCGAGGCGGACCATGAGTGCGCGTAGGCGGTCACGGCGCTCCATCTCGCGCTCGCCGAAGAGCGTGATGGGCTCGCTGAGACGGCGGAGGCGCGTGCGCACGGCGGAGTCGTTGGTGGGCACGGCCATGGCGTAGGCGCGTCGGCGCTGCAGGAGCTCCTGTACGGCGCGCTCGTGGCGCTCCCGCGCGGCGCGGTGGTCGTCGGAGACCTCGTAGCCGGCCTCGTCATCGTCGGCAGCGGCGGATGTGGAGGGTGGGACGGGGATGGGGATGGGGGCGATGGGTGGGTGGACGGGGAGGGGAGCCATGGGAGGGGGGAGGGGCCTGGGGTTCTCCATGGACATTACGCTGGGGTTTGAGAATTGGCACTAGGGTTTGAAGCTGCGAGGCGGCGGTGGTGGCAAACGGGAGCGGCCGAGACACAGAGGGAGATGTTTCTTTTGCTTAGATCATGTCTAGTAGAACCCTCAAACCCCTAACCCTTAAAAATAACCGTTTTTTTTACAGTTTTCGTCCGAAAAACGGCGTAGACTAGAACCCTTAAACCCGTAAATACTTTTAGAGGTCCGACCCTCAAACGCCATCGCAGCCTGTAGAAGTGAGGGTTGGGGGGAGTTTCTCCCCCAACCTGCACTCCATTTCCTCGCGAGCGCGGGAGGAAGTTTCAGCTTCCTTCCCTCCCTCCGCAGCGCCGCCGCCGCCGCCCCGCCCTCCGCCGCCTGCGCCCCGCCCCGGCCGCCCTCCGCCGCCTGCGCCCCGCCCCGGCCGCCCTCTGCCGCCGACGGCCCGCCCTCCGCCGCCTGCCCCGTCCGCATCGCGCGGCCGTCCCTCCGCCGCCACGCCCCGCCCCCGCCGCCACGACCGTCCCACCGCCGCCCCGCCCTCCGCAGCCCGTCCACGCCGGCCCTCCGCAGCGCCTCCGCCCCGCCCTCCGCAGCCCCGGCCGCCCTCCGCAGCGCCGCCCCGTCCCCGCCGGCCCTCCGCAGCGCCGCCGCCCCGGCCGGCCCTCCGCAGCCCCGGCCTCCCCTCCGTCGCCGCTGGCCGGCCCTCCGCCGAAGCCCCGCCCCTCCGGCCATGGCGCCGCCGTCCTCCGAAGAGCCGGCTGCCGCCTCCGCCGAGGCCTCCGCAGCCGGCGCCATCTCCAAGGTCCTCGTCGTCATAGGTGCGTGCGCTTTTCCCTCCCTGCCGCTCCTGGCGCTATGCTTGCTTGCTTGCTCACTGTGTGGGGGTCTGGTCTGGTTGCAGCGATGCAGACGGAGGCGCTCCCGCTCGTCACCCGGTTCCAGCTCGTCGAGGCGGCCGCAGCGATGCAGATTTAAGTGGCAGCAAGTTTCCGTTGGAGAGACGGGCCCTGTTGGATGGTTAGTTCACAGCCTATACATGTCCAAAATGAATTGTGATGGTGAAATCATATAGTGCACAGACGTCATTCGTTGGATAGGCCGGTTATAATTTTAGGTGGAGTATTTGGATGTGAGGCTGTCAAATTCTTGCTAGATGATGTTGCATTCCATGACAGGAGAATAACCATTCCTGTGAGTTCCTGCCTTATGTTTCTTGCCCATTCACAGTGGAATTGCATCGATTTTCTTATAGCATGATTACATCGATAAACTGCAGTGTAATTAGGAAGTCATACTTGTGCTTAGCTAGTTTTACCAAATGCATTCAATAATCCAATATAGAACTAAGATCCATGCTTTTCTTCAAGCACATCGTTGTTTTACTTTTCTATGTCCTATTTGATTCGATCAATTGTTGTAATTTGCTCAAACATTGTTGTAATAATTTGAATGATTATTGTTTTATTCGGTGGTGTAATAATAACTAGAATGATTATTGTTTTATGTCAAATGTGATTGAATTTGTGATATGTCATATGATGAAATGTGTGATATATGAAATAACAGTTTTAAGGGTTGGGGTTGGGGCAAAGACTAGAACCCTCAAACCCAACCCTTATAACGGAATATTCCGTTATAAGGGTTGGGTTTGAGGGTTCTAGTCTTTGCCCCTGTTTTTCAACCCTTAAAAGTGTCAAAAATGACCAATTCTCAACCCTTAAAACTGGTTTTAGATTTAAGGTTTTGAGGGTTCTACTAGAGATGCTCTTAGAGCGTAGAACCCTCGAACCCTTGAAGGAGTTTTAAGGGTCGAGAAGTGTCAGTTTTTGACACTTTTAAGGGTTGAGAAACAGGAGTTGCTTTAAGAATTGAGTTTGAAGGTTTTAGTTTTTGCCTCAACCCCAACCTTTAAGCGGGTGTTTGTTTTCAGAGACTTTTTGGTGTAAGGACTAAAAAAAGTCCCATATGAAACAAACAGGAGGGACTTTTAGGGCTAAAAGGGGGTATTTGAGACTATTTGGAGAAGTCTCTATGGGAGGGTCTTTTTGGAACTTTTTTGGCACTTTTTCCAACAATGCCCTTGCTTTTAGCATGTCATTTAATAACTACTACTACATTACTAAGGGTAACATGGTCTTTTTGCATGTTATTTAATGACCTCTAGTCCCTATTTAGTCCTTGAAAACAAACGGGTAGGGACTAGGAACTTTTAAGTTGAGACTAAAAAAAGTCCCTGGACTTCTGAAACAAACAGGGCCTAAATCTATCATTTGACATCTCACAATTTATGACTACAAGAACACAATTAACCTCTAAACAAACTACCAAATGACAATCATTGATGCATGGTTTAATAGTTTACATCATAAAATCATCATCTTCCCCCTCTCATTGACACCATCACCAAAAAGTTGCACCTCGGCGCCATCTCCTAGACCACATGCGGGCTCCATCAAGCATCTCCATAGGCGTCGGTGGAGTCGTCCACACCGTCATCACCACAACTACTCATCGGAGTGTCACCTCGAAAAGTAGAGGACGCACCACGGAACATCCTCTTCCTCTCCGCGATGTCCTCCTTGTAGTCCTTCCACCATTGCAATTGGTCTTGATCCATGTACTTCTTGGACATCATCATGTGCTCCTTCTCTTACACCATGAGTTCTTTCCATACCTTTGCCTCTTTGAGCTTGATCATCCTCTCCTCCAAGTCGGCCTTGCGCTTTGCTTCTTCACGCTTTGCTTCAACTTGTGCAAGCTTGACCTCTTTCTTCTTCTCGGTGATAAGAAGCTTCGTCTCCAATGTCTTCGTTGTCAATTCCTCTCTTGCCTTCATCATGTGCTCCATCTTCTCCCTTAGGCTTGACGCCTCTCCTTCCATTTTCACCCTTAGCTTGCCCTTCTTGATTCCCTCGGGCTTGCCCAAGTTCCTCTCCTCCTCATCTTCACTATCATCCATCCTAAGCATTGCCGACTTCTTGGGTGCGGTCTCTTGATCCCTCAACTTCCACTTGTCAAAGGTTTGAAGAATTGCCCAAGCATGCTTAAATGGGAATGGCTTGCCCTTGGAAGCGACCATCTCCTTGTACCTCATGACGGCAATTGTCTCCTATCAACCACACATAATCACATAAGAACCCACCAATAGCATAGTACACACACATAATCAAAATAGTGAAGACATATGTACTCACATAGTCACTCTCCACGGTTTCACTAGGTGGTGCATCCCTCACTTGGTCCATGGCCGCACTCCAACGAGCACAAGCGGGCTTCATCAATTCCCACCGGCCTTGAAGCAACCGGTAAGTGCGAGAGATGAACCCACTGTTCTTCGGCTTGATCCTACAATAGTTGCCCTCGATCCTTTGCCAATATCGTTTACCGGTTTGATCGGTGCCGGTGCTTGCATCCATCCCCACAGCTGCCCAAGCACGAACCAAGAGGATATCTTCCGCCTCGGTGTAGTTTGTCGACCGCGCGTGTAGTGCCCCATATGTAACCTTCCCTATTTTGGAACCATTGAATGTGGGTCCACCTTGTCAGAGATTATGATGTTAAAGTTGGTACCATGATTTCATGTGTGTTCCTTAGTATTTCCTTCTCATGCATGCATGCATAGCATATCATTGCATGCCCATGTGTTCTTGTTGTTGCAAAGTGGTCATATAATTACATGTGGTGTTTGTGGTCTTGTGTTGGATGTGATCTTGTGATTACATGTGATAATGTGGTGTGATGTAGTGAAGTGTGCCTTGATTGGCATATTTTTCAAACCCCCTTAATTAGGTTCTAACCCTTTCCTTTCTTTTATTCCCAAGTTCAAAACCTACTTGCTCCTATGTTGTCTTACAAATGTTACACCTTTAGTGCATTTTGGTTGGAGTGTGGGCATGTAGGAGAGGGGTTTTTAAAACCTCTTTTGCTTGAGGTTTTCCTTTACTTCAGTTTTATTTAAATCTGTTTGGCAATTATTGTTAGTTGCCCATATAGCCATTGTGGTATTTTATTTAATTGGGGCATAATTCCCTTATGCCTAGGGATATTTTATTTTATTTCTCTCTTTTCTTTTAAGCCCTTAGTTTATCTAGGATTTAGTTGTATGTTGTATTTAAAATTAGAGAGGCCAAGGAATTGTTTCTCCTCTTGTGGCGCTCAGGTGGGCTTCTTTCTCCCTGGCGGCCCAGCTCCTTCCCCTGGCCCATACCTCTTCGCACAGGAGCACAGTGCGCGGCCTCCCTCCTCCACCTACAAACGGCGTCTCCTCCCATCGCCTCCTTTCTGTCAGGCTCCAGAGAGGGCACGCCCGACGCCGTGAGCGCGAACGTCGAGGACCCCCCCTTTAAAACGTGTTGGCGTCCGTGTCTCTCCCACTCCTAGGGTTTCCCCTCTCCCCAGACCGCCGCCGCCACCTCTCTTCCTTCCCTCTCTCTCATCTCCCGTCGGCAGGTAAGTCTCTGTAGGGTAGCGGTGAGATAGCAGTAGCCCGTCACGCCGTCCTCCGCGCGTTTGTCGTCTCCGGCGCCGTCCAGCATGTCCGGGAGCTCGGGGTGGTTCCCCGCGACCCATTCCCGGCGCTAGAAGCCCCGGGGAGCGACCACACCGACGAGCTCGACCTCGTCAACGGCGCGAACCTGGTGGTCTGCCTCCTCTTCTTCGGTCTACGGCAGGATCTACCTCGGCACGCCTTCTTCCCCTCCGGTCCGGCTTCCTCCCCGTCAGATCGGAGCCCCCCTTCCTTCCCAAGGTGAGGCCGCACCTCCCCCTTCCTTCCTCCTCCGTAGTTCAGCTCGGATCCGGCCTGTGGCGCGTGCGTACTCTCTGTTCGAGCAGTATCAGTAGCAGGTTGCTGTGGTTGTGGTAGTAGCTGCATGAGGTAGTGCATGTGGGTGTGTTGCGCAGAGGGGGGCTTCCTCCCCCCTCGTGCTAGCAGCACCGCGGCCAGGGAGCTTCCCCCGTCAACGTTGGGCCGTGGGCAGTTTGGACTGCGTTGCCTTCTCTGTCTCCGGCGAGCAGGGTAGACCAGAGTAGCAGATAAGCACGGGAGAGACCCTTCGTCTATTTCTTGTGCGTATTAGTTCAGTAGATGTTTCGTAGCCAAGTGGTATGTGTGTGTGGTGTGCCTGTTGGAGGGCGCGGGTTCGGTCCCCCTCGGCGCTGTTTTTGTTTTCTGTTTTTCCTGCACATTAGCATCGGGGGCATGATACCCTGTTTTCTTCCCCTAACCTGTCGACATAGTGATAGTGGTGTAGTGGCTAGGAGTTGCTGCTGTGTACCAGGAGGTACTGGTTTCGATTCCCAGGAGCCTGATGCATAATTCTGTTTTCCTTTTTGCTTTCCTTTATTTTATTTTTTTGTTACTTCCTTTCTCTTATGCATAGAGAGCAAGGTGTCCTATTTAATACTTTTCCTGCTGGTGTAGATGGGTGCAGATTGTATTGTGTGTGTGTTTGCACACTAGTATAGTGATAGATGGTGTTGGTGGCTTAAGTGATATGTGTGTGCATGTGGTCTTGTTAGTTCATGATGTTGGTGTGTTTGCAAATAGGCATTTGTGCATAGAGGTTGTAAATGAAGTTGATGGTGTAGGATGGAGATGTGTTTGTAGTGGGTGCACACCACATGTCGTACTTACTAAAAATGTTTGAGAGGTGATGCTTCCAAGTTACTTGCTTAGTAGTTTTCCCCCTCATGTTGTTCTTGGATTTAAGAGTTGATGTTTTTGTGAATGATGTGGAGTATGTGTGTGTGTGTGTGGAACTTCCCCACCTTTGCAAAACTATGCACCTTCACATGTCTATATGTGAGAGGGCATGGTGTTTGTGTGTGGGGATAGTTTGGTAGATGTGCTTGTGATGTTGATGTGCATGACACAAACATGGGGTTCAAACCCCCATGTCACTTTGTCATTGTGCACATGAACCCAACCTTTGTAGTTGTTGTCTTAGTAGGATACCTTATGGAGTTGACATATTTAGTTTTGTTGCAAGTTTGAGCCTTGATTCCATGGAATAGGTGGAGCCCAAGTGCATGAGTTTTTGTGTGTTAGTAGTAGGGGTTTTGCTCTACACTATAGTGGTGTCAATTATCACTTGGTGTAATGTGTGTGCAAACTATGCCTAGACAAAGTGGGCATGTGGCTGAAAAATTCCAGATTAGTGAACTCTGAAATTTCACTAAGTCTGGGATGCTGGAAACATTTTCTTCTCTTATAGATGAGGATGTCCTGGTCATTCTATTGAGAACTACCCATAGTTCAGTGCTAGGATTTTGAACCTGGTATGCTTGTGAAGCTCCCTGTAAACTTTCAAAGTATTTGGAGTCCAGTAGGTTGTGTTTTGATTGCTTAAAAAAGCTTCAGAACAGAGACAGATACTCAGGTGCAGGAATTTTCACTAAGTCCCTGAGATCTGATGGTTTTGGGAAAGTTTGTGGCCTTGTATCTTCTAGAGTTTAATTCCTTTTGCTGTGATTCTTGCTGGTGCTTGTAGTGTTATAGGTTGGAAACATCCACATATATTATTTGTCATGTTTGAAGACCTGTAGCTATGTTGCATGCAGCTCCCAAAGAGCTAAGATGCAGATTATGACAGATTATGTAGTTTTGTCATTTTGGTCAATGTGTGTGCTTAGTTGATGTTGTGGTGTTCTTCCTTGATCGAATCCATTCATGTTAGGTTGTTATAGGTATTGGCAACCTGGGAATACCAGATTTGTGCCAATTGTGAGTGTGGTGTTGATTCTTCCACGTAGAGCTTCATATCTTGTTTCGTTGATTCCCGTTGATCCGTAGCTCCGTTGGCAATGTTCTTTATATGGTTTTGCACCGTTTTCACGAGCCGCATCTGTTCATGTCATTCTCATGCATGTCAAAATAGCTTAGTGTTCAGTTCTGTCCAGAAACTTGCAGTAGTTTATTTTGCTTGTGCTAGTGATAGAAATAGTGGTGCATGCTCAATTTTCATCTCATGCATCATGTGATTGTTGCATCTTGTGGTGCTGCAGTTCATTGGCTGTTATTATTATGTTGGGTAGCACAGGGATCGGAGAACGAATACGTGAAGTCAGGAGAGTACGTGCAGGACGATCCAGAACCATTCCAAGCTGAGGATATCACAGGCAAGATGATATGACCTTGATTCCATCTCTAGACTTGTTATGTTAGTTTCGTTTCCATGTCATATTGCTCGCTGCCTACCACTGAAATTAAATTGCCTCTTGAAATGCCATGAGCCCAAACACCGTTCTCCTTCCTAGCAAAAACTTTTATGGCTAAGTAGGCTTGCTCAGCTACTAATGTTAGCATTGTTAGTTGCAGGTGTTTTAAACTCATGTGATGACATGAGCTTGATATAATTATATTAAATTCTGTTATTTAATTAATGCACATTTATACTTGGTAAATGACAGGAGGCCTAGCCTTTTGCCGGGTGCTTTGTTCCGTTATTGCCGCCTTAGTTACCGGTTACCGGTGTTTGATTCCATAATGATCGCTCCTAACACGTTCGGGGTTGTTATGGGGACCCCCTTGATAAATCGCGTAGTGCTAAGTCTTGTCCGGCAGGACCCAACATTGGTTTTAATCTGCTAATCACATAATAATCTGCGTAGGGAATAGCTACCCCGAGGAATTTAATCAACAACCCGGGCCAGTGCTCCTCATGAGTGTTGGCCCCACCTGAGCGATGTCCGGGGCCCCACTGGTCACCCAGAGATTTAGCCATCCTGACGTCTAGCTCATCTATCGTGTCCTGAGACTGAGATACGCGGCTCTTATCAGGGTCGTCGACACGACGGGAGGTCCTGCTAGCCTTGTCTTACCTTAGCGGTATATCTTGCGTATAGGAATCCCAGTGAAGCTTTG